>NW_026844214.1:12732892-13952892 GCF_029955315.1 Cylas formicarius | reverse complement strand
ATATATATATATATATATATATATATATATATATATATATATATATATATATATATATATATATATATATATATATATATATATATATATATATATATATATATATATGTATGTACTTTAGTAACCTTCTCTGCACACTCTCAATGGATTGAGTGTGGCAGTTATAAATTGGTGACCATATCAACGAGCCATAGCCAAGCTTGGACCTAACGTAACAGTTAAATAACAATTTAACAGTAGCCGAGCTACAAAAATGCCTGCAACTTCTTATTACGAATCCTAAAATTTACATTGCACTGGAACCATTTTAGTAATGTAAGGTACAAAAGAGAACGACTGGTCAAATAAAATCCCCAGATCCTTCACAGTGGCAAGTCTAGTCAGGACAGTACCATCCATATTGTAATTAAAGACTATAGGAGTTTTTGTGCGGTGGTAAGAAACCACATTACACTTGCTGATGTTAAGATGCAATTTATTTTTAGTACACCACTGACTGACAATATTGATGTTGTTGATGTTTCAATGCATTCGTATAGCTTTAGGTCATCCGCATACGCAAGCTTGTTGCAGATGATCAAAGATATGAGATCATCTATAAATATATTGAAAAGAAGAGGTCCAAGGTTAGAACCTTGAGGCACGCCAGAAGTTCCAACAAAAGGAACTGATCTAAACCCCTCAATCTCAACAAACTGTCGACGATTCACCAAATAGGACCTCAACACTGTAATCAGCGAATCAGAGAAATCAAATTTATGAGATGCTTTTTCAATCAGTAAGTGATGATCTATCTAGTCAAATGCTTTGTGGAAGTCAGTGTATATAACGTCAACTTGACCTTGCTTGTTCAGAGAGTCACAGACATACGAAGACAGAGAGCATAAGTTAGTGATACATGATCTTTTCACATAAAAACCATGTTGTTGTGTAGATAGTTTATTTCTAATTTGAGCAAAAATAAATTTATTTAATATAATCTCGAATATTTTAGAAAAATTTTCACAAGATCGCAATAGGTCGGTAGTTTTCAACTACAGAGGGATCACCTTTTTTGAGAATAGGATAAACTTTGACTTATTTCCAAGGCTCTGGATAAACACCCGTCTCAAGTATCAGGTTAAAAACGTGACATAAAGGAGCACACAGTGCGTGGGAACAGTCTCTCACGATAAAACTTGGTATGCCATTAGGACCAGCGGTAATTTTGTTCTTGAGTGCTTTGCTTGCTGACAAGACATCCTGGATAGTAAGCTTAGGTATGTTCACTAGTTCCGGATTAAAGGATACGCTTGAAGATGAACATGAATCTGGGTGGGATATGGTGTAAACGCTACCAAAGTACTTAGCAAAAGCTGCAACAACCATGTTAGGCCCATGGCATGGCTGACTAGAATAGGACATCGTGGCTGGGATTCGCGAATCTGCCTTCTTCCGCTGAATAAATGACCAAAAATTGGTAGGACTATCGTATACTTAACTCAGCACGACGAACAAAATCAGTATAGGCAATGCTAGACTGGAACTTAATTGACTTGCGCAGCGCGTTATATCTGCCAAAATAATAAGCAGATTTGTGTTGCTTGAAATTGCGGAAAGCTTTCTCCTTCTCAAATATAGTTGCGATCATTTTTTTAGCGAACCATGATGGAAACGGCAAAAATATTGTTTAGCATGTCGTAAAAAAGTGTTAGAGCCCTGTTGACATCCGAGCACTCCATAACACTATTGCAGTCTGCATGCTGCATCAGTTCATACATACGAAGATAGTTGGCCTTCCTAAAGTTAAATTAAGTTTCATCGTTCCTATTGATTGGAAAATTAGAGACGTGTGGAAAAGAGACTTGGAGAGAATCTATTCACGAGGGATGGTGTGGATCCTCGTCGATAACGTGGTACTGTGTTTCTCACAATCGCAACTTCGAAACTGGCAAAAACGAGATCTAAGCAACGGTGATTTAGGTTAGTTACAGAGTTATGCTGTTTAAGATTCAATATGGCACTGAGGTTGAGTAGAGATCTATGTCGGACATTGATAGGAGCTGAAACAGTGAAAGAAGGAATATTGAAGTCACCCAATAACAAGACAGATCCGCCAAACAACAAGTCCAGCGACGACAAAGATTCAAAAAAGTTCTCAACTTCGAAGTTGGCAGCAGTGGGAGGAATGTATACTATAAATACATAAAATACAAAGTAATCTAAAGAGATCTTAATAAATAATTAAATAAATAAATGAATATAAATTTCATGAGATTTTCAAAATCATTTCGGTCTACACACACAACACAAAAAAATTTGACCAGTCAATTCCACAACCCTAACAGAATAATATTTTTGTGTATTCAAAACCATAGGTAAATTTCACTTCCGTTAACAGTGCTAATATATCGTTCCACATTACCTATTAAATATCAAATTGTTTTTTTTTAACAATAGCTATATGGTTACAACGTATTCACGAATAGACGCTTGCTCCAATGCGAGGGAGTTTTGGTAGGATATTGGTAGCAAACATGCTGCAATACTGAGGTTTCATTTTTATTTAAACAAATCGAAGAACGATCACACGGATGAGTTCTTGGTTTACATATCTAAATGTGTCTTAGTTTCTTAAATTTGTTTATAATATAATTGCAAAGAGTTCAATTTTGTAATATCCTACGGAATGATTCATTGCCCGTCTCGGGAATTATTTTCTTACCGCCTTAAGTGGTTACCATAGCCACCCACCATTCTTATTTAGGTAACACTAATCATCCCACTCGCCCTTTGCCTAAATGCCTATATTTGCATCACAACAGCAATTTTGTGAATGGCTGATGTGATTTCTTTTAGTTGAACGTCTGTGATATACGATGTCAACCAATGAAATTTTGTTCTTGAAACATGTGTCGCAATTTTAATCCCTACAGTTCCCCTGATTAATATTAATCACGTGGTTTACATCGCATGCATGTGGTGGAGCCTGACTGTGAATCTGCAATCCTCACCTTCAATTGGTAGACCAAAGTCAACCAATCTAATTTGATATCGAAATCCACGCGGCCAATTAAACGGACACAAAGCGGCGTTTGCATCAGATCGGGCGGTAATTAAGTGCAAATCCTTTCGCATTTGCGACATTACCGCGAATTACACATCAAAGGGCGCCAATGGTTCGTTCGCGGCACGTGTTCCACTTCCGCAACATCGCTGACTGACCTGGCGTCCACAAAAAAGAGGCGCTTAAAATCCCAATCGCGATTTATCGATTTGTGTGGGCGGCATTCACAACAGGTAAATGTGTTTTTGGTCGATTTATTTCAATTTTGTTTCGATACGCAGTGTAGATTATAGACAATTTCATAATAATTTGAAGGTAAAAAATCATAAAAAATTAATATGAAAATAAACTCATAGACTGTAGGTACATTTCGAGGGTAGCTCTTACCAAAATGTGGCGGCTGTGGTAAAGGGGAAGACGGATCAAATAATTCATCCAGACAATATACTATTTCAAATTATTCCAGGCCCAAAGTTGTGTAATTTTCATCCAATCGATTCTATATATTGTTATATTTCTTCAATTAATTATCCTTCTCTCTCCTAAATCTTCCTCCAGGGCTTCCTTCCATCTTTTCTTTGGTGTACCACGCTTCCTCATCCCCTCTGGTTTTCCATGCCTCTTCCTTTACTTTTCTATTATTTTCAATCCTGGTGAAATGCCATAGCCATTGTAGTCTTCTTGCTTGAACAAATTGTTCGATTGACTTATATCCAAATAGTTCACTATTCATCCTTCTCTCCGCCAAGATTCGTCTTCATACTTTCCTTTCCTGTATACCTAGTTTCTGTTGGTTTTATTGATTGTCTCAGAACAAAAGCTGGTTGTTAAGTCAGATTTTTGTTGCCCTGATATTAGAATTTTGTGGAGCCCTTACAGACAACTTCCTCTTCACCTTTGTTGGTTTTTAGTACTCCTAAATACATACGGTCATTTACCTTTTCAAATTCATATATTTTGTTAGTCCCCACTTGTACTTGTTTCGTTGCTTTGCTCCCTACACCACTCTTGAGTTCCGTAAAATTGGTTAGTTTTTTTTTTAATTATTTCTTGCAGCGTTAAATTGCTTGCCTATATTAAAGGTTTTATTTTGCTTTCCTTTATACTTTACTGCAGTATCTGTTTTGTGGAGGGTTAGTTTTATTATTTTCAATAGTTTTGGTGGTATCTTAATGTTCTTTCATATGTTCCTTTGAAATCAACAACCAACATTAATGGAGGAATAATATAATAATATAATATAATAATAATAATGTAGGAACTTGCTTTAACATGAAGACCCGATCTGTTGTTGATCTATTTTTTCTGAATCCTCCTTTTTTATAAGATGTAAAGTCAAAAAAGAACATTGTTGTCAAATATAGTTTTTATTGTTGTTTTTATATATTCACCAAATGCCGAGCCAATTACATAGATTTTATATACAATTATTTTTACAGAAGAAAACGGCAAACTGGCAATAATTCTGATACAAGTTTCGTTTTCGTTAACATTTGAGGTCAGCTCTCATATGTTTTCTCGGATACTGTCTTGCAATGAAATGGGACCCTGTTGTAGCCACTTACCATATTCAGTTCTACCTTTTCGAGTTTAAACTTTAGTCTATTGTCAAATTACATACAGTAGCAAATTCCACACTGCCTACTTCAGTAGTAAGTTTCTAAAATAACGTTTAATTGATACATGATGCAATAACTATACTTAACATTCTATATTTTACTAACTAGCGACATGATTATAATTTAGGATTGCTTTTTGAACAATTCAGTACGGGAAACTTATTTTGACGGCCAGAAGAAAATACTTTGTGACTCCCTTAATTGTAACGTCACACCGATAAACCAATGCTAAATGAGGCTCGTTTGAACGCGATTGGTATTCACCATTTCATTCACCAGTTACTGTAAACGAAATCGGAGGCATAAATCATAGCGTCTGTTCATGGGGTTGCTCTCGTAAGTTTATGGTTTCGTGTATCTATATTCGAGCGTCCACCCCGGGATCGATAGCAAACTGCACGGGTTGACCGACTTTTGTTGTTTCCCGACGCCTATACGCCGATGACGCTGACTGCTGCCGCCGTTCAGACGACCCACCTAAGCACCTTTAGGCTTAAGGCCGAAGTTGCCATATGTTTTTTCTGAAATACAACTATCGGTTTTATTACGACGCCGTAGTTACAAGTAGTAAGAAGTAAAGTGATAATGTTGGCTTTTTAATCTATTTGGATTTTTATATTTATTTAACATTTTTTTAAATACTGAGTGAAAAGAATGAAAATGGGTTGGAAAATATAAAATGTGCTCATTTTAATACCATAAGAGGATATTGGAATGCTTTATAGGAACAAACCTCAATCTAACACACAGACATATTATAGCCTCTAGATATACCTGTGATGCCTACACCAACTGCGTCGACGGAGACCCTTCTGGGACTCAATCGATGGGACCTTAGTGGTGGAATTGGATCGCGGATCTAAAATTGCATGTTGTAGGGCGAGACAGGGACACAAACAACTGCTATCAAGCGGGAATACAGATATTCTCTCTATATGCATAGACAAGCATACATTTTTGCGATAATGTTATGCTCGCAATAATACCTACTCGCAGCACATCTCTATTTGCAGCGACAATCGGGTGGATATCCAGGCTCTTGCCTCTGTGATAGTGAGCTTGGGATGGCTGCTTTGACTACCGAGAAACATTAACAAGATATACCCGCTCATTCAGAGTTACAAGAGCTCAATGAATCGAGACCGAAGAACTATCCAAACTAAGATGTCCGGGCATAATGGCGCCCTGGCCATTATTTTAGCGCCATTTTCCTTCTAAACAGCGATATCTCTACACCCCACTTGTTTTTTTCTTCTTTAAAAATTTGATTAGGTTTGGGGACATGTGGACAAATATCACATCGAAACTGAAAACTGTCTTTTTGATAAAACATCAGCGCCCATATTAGTTGTTGAATGCTACATTGGCTTATTGTTTGAAAGTGAGTTTTTTTTTTAAATGATTGCGCGTACGCAAGTTGAATGTTTCTTGTCAGCATTTTTTGATGTTGGGTTCAGAAGTGCTTATATATTATCAGCATAGGATTGTACAAACATTTTCTCTTTAATATTGAATATTTTTTTAACACTAAAGAGGTGGTTACAGAGCGCGTGGTGTGTCGAACCTGTCTGGAGAATCCCCGAATCGCACACCTTCAGACATGGGTGGTTTGTTATGGCTTCCGGTTTGTGGTGGGTAGTTTGCAAGGTTTCCTTAATTGTCGGTAAATTAGCGCCAGTCAAAAGAGGCAAACCGACCGGTTAGAGGTTCATGGACGTTCGTCTAGGCTCTTTGTCTTTCGAACCGAACCATGCAAGACTATGTCTATTTCAATTGTTTTGCATCATTTGAAGTGTATCTGTAAATTTGCCAAAACAGACAATATTTAGCCCCTTAATTAAAGAAAGTTATATGGAAAACCCATAGGCATTCAGGGATACAAATATCGTATGCGACTCATAGACTTAATTACTCTATCTATGGCAACTTATGAGAAACTAGTTACCGTCAGGTTGCGAGATGTTTTAGCAGGTACTCATGAATTTGCACGAAACGCGCACCGTTTTGACACCCTTAGGTTGAAACATTGCCAGCTTTAGAAAATGATGAACCAATCTCTTGATTCGACACACCGTGTGCCATTTGACGGTAACTTGTCAAAGCTACATTATCGAAATATGGCATTCACCATACTGCGCCATATTTTTAAATTTTAAATTGTACAGTCTTAAATCTTTTTTTTTAGACTACTCACTATTGACTGTATACCCTTCATACGACAATGTAAATTTTTATGAAGGTCTACCCGCTTGGTTTCTCTTTGCAACTCTCAATAAATAGTTTCGAAATAATTCAATCACGTTCCAGAATCGTACTTTGGTACTTCGTGCATACAAATGCTGAATGCTGACGGATTTGTGTGGAGTTTCATCTGTGAGATTCCTCGATTATTATTAGACCATGCAGTGAAAAATCCATTCTGACTTTAAAATGTTTATTATAAATATAAAAATATAAATGAAGCAAACTGGGAAAACATCCATTATAAATCAATTATCCACATAATATTATTATTTGGAAAATATTTTAGAATCATGTTAAACCGTTAAATTCGAAATCAGTTTAAGTTTTCTAATATGTTTTTTATATAGGTAATAATGGAGTTCAACCTACCTAATTGGGAAATTCAACTTGAAATCGAGCTACCTCAAGTCGGGACAGTTTTAAGAAAATTTATAAAAAGCACACTAACATGAATTAATTTAACAGCTTAATCAAATAAAATTTCCCTTCTTGTCGGCTAACATGTTAAATACGGTACACGTGCTGAAAGAAATGGTCCCTTCCGCTTTAAAACAGGCGGTAAAACGGTATAGCGTTTGAAAAACTCTAACTTAACTATCAACTTAAGGTTTGGTTTAGTTGTTTTTTTTATAAACGATAACGATAAACTTAACGGCCAACCGCAGCAGCAACCTAAAGCCTAAACTACACGTTCCGATGTATCGCCGAGCATTTTGAAATTCGGATTATGTCGATTAAGAGAATTTTACGTGACAGGCGGTCTCCCGACTGGTCCGCTATAACTCAGAACTGCTTTAATGGCGTCTGAATTGAATCGTTCACGACGAAGCGGCCAAGGTCGAAACGAAAAAGAAGGTAGCGCAGCGATATTTAGACCGTAACGACGGAGCTCGCGGCAGCGAAGCGGCGGACATGAATTACCGGCCACTTCCATTTACAATTTCCTAATTTTTTAACCTCGTTCGGACGGGACGACGGGACACGGTCGCTCGTTAAAATTGCGACGTTTCGGTACCGCTTTTAACGGTCGCCCCGTCCTTCTGGTATCGCCGTCGTGTTTCCTCGGATAGGATTTTTATAGAACTTTCCGAACTTGGTAGATTTAGCGTAAAGTACATCTTCTTAGTTTTTGACGGACCTTCCCCTGCGTGCGTTCCGAAAAAACTTCTACTAGTATACTACTCCTGTTTACAACAAGGATTCCTCCTACGTCGGTTTTTGCTGTTCTAAGAAATATAACGTCAAAACCAGATTCACCACTTGTCCAAAATTCTCTCAACATCTTCAATCCGTCAAAGACAAAATTGCATTTGAGATGGCAGGACCAGACGAAAAATATCAACTAGGCTCGAAGAGCATGAAAGAGCCTTGAGATTAAGGCAAATAAAGTTATAAGCAGTTGCCGAACACAATCACGAAACCGGACATAAAATGTTATTAGATAAAACTAAAATTCTTGCATGTAATCAATTCTTCTAGCAACGAAAAATCTGAGAGTCTATAGAAATCTATAAGCAACCTAACAATCCTAACCGTTACTCAGGTCTTTACCTGTCACCAATATGAGAATCAGTCATCCCAGACGGTGTTTATGCCTCTCTTTTAGCTAAGCCCCCCTCAAACAATATATAAGCAGGTACAGAGTAAAATGCGAGACAGTTTCAATCAAGCTCCGAAGAAGCCAACAGGATGATTGGCGAAACGTTAGCGAGTTCGACTCAGCAAAAAACGACGCAGGAGGAATCCAGAAAAAATGTGTATGAATATTTAATAAGGTGACGATTCTTTAAACCTGCTCACTTATAAAAACGCCAATGTCCTCGATAAAGAATACTGTTAATAGTGAACTAGTGAATCAAAGAAAAACTACCGAAAAAGCATGGTGATTTCCAATCTCAATAGTGAACAAGATATCAAAAAAAGAAAAATTATCCTACTTTCGCCGAAAGACGAAAAGAAAGCCAAAAGAAAATTAAACCGTTATAATAATAAACTTTAATTTGAATAATATTGCTTATAAAAGTAAGTTTATACTATTAAATGTACCAGATTTCACAAAAAATTATTTCGTAGTTCTATATAAGGAATTAATTAATTGTAAAATTTAAATCCTCTTTGAAATACGCTGTCATTGGCTGTGACCGGTTGTTACGTCAATTCGCTCGTAAGATTACGCGCCAGCAGACGGTAGCATAGAGAAGCCATTAGAGAACTACAACGCGTTCGTCTCGATGGTTTTTATTTTAATTTTAGTCTTGACCCTGTCGCTTGCTTCTGTTATCTTGTGATAAATATCAAAAATAAAGTAGACCAAAAAAATGATGAAATCAAATAAAAGGTCAAGGATATGTTTATGGTGACATCTTATATACAAAACACCGAAAGTTTTTCTTTGCTGGGGTTCGCGGTGTTAAAGCTAAAATGTTCTTAAGAAATTTAGCCACTAGTTTTTAACCAATATTGTAATCAGCTTAAAATTTTCTAGTTTATAAAATTTAAATGGTGTATCAAATAAAATGCAAATTATTCAACAAAAAAAAGGGTTTTTTTTTAAACTAGTGGAGAATTGAATACTGATTTTAAAGTATATTGGCATTGATAACTTAGTGTTCTTTATTTTATATAGATCAGGAAGGCATTTCTCTGGAGACTGCAATAGGATGGTTGCAAGTTCGAGGAGTTAAAAATGTTAAGGCTAAAGTGACACCTGAACATAATGTTAATAAAAAACAGCGGCTTTTAATTTCTGGTAGATGAATAAAAAGTTTATCTGGCGTTTACGCATTGTACTACAACCAGGTTGGCACGATTTGTAGTATTGTTGTGTGTTGCTTCCATTATTATCGTGTAAAGTACACTAAGCACAAATACCAGCTGGCGTAGATGTCACAACTTGAATTATTTATTGCAACCTAAATATTGGGTTTTGAGTTTGGATATTAGGTATAACGCATAAACAAATGTATGAAAGAAATTAAAATTGGTTTCATATTTAAGTCCATCCGTGATGCCTATAATAGCGGCTGGTCATGTGGCCAGGTGATTTCAATTACTGTTGTCAAAAGCCAAGATGATATACTTTGGCATAATTGGCTTCATTCCTTGTGTGATATTCTTCAATTTGGCTCTCGATCTTTGACATAATTTCTTTCAATCGGTCGCCACACGTTTTTGTACGGATGCCCATATCGTGTGATATCTCTGTCCCGCCAATCTAGAGTGCCGAAGAATAATACTCAGAAGCGCGATGTATTATTCACCACACGGACGATACAGGAGATAAGTGCCAATACCCTCGCTATCTTCAAGAATTCCGCTTTCGAAGAATCGATTGCCCCTTCTCGCGTCTGGGTTATTTATACTGTCCTCGTTTTTGCGTTCGCGTGTTTTTTTTTCAACGGCACCGGTTCAATCTGTTCTTTTTCGGGTGAACGTTCTCTCGACACTTGCTTATGCAAAACAGGCGCTTGTGTGATTTCATCTGTATGTTGAGGGTACGAAATAGCTATACAGTGTGTCCCATTTTTGATTGTTTTGCTCCCTTTTTAATAAAGCTACCCTGTTGTGGCTTTCGCGAGCCGAAGCTACTTTTTCAGTCAACGTAAAGTAAAATAAATTCCATTTTGAATTATTAGGTGCAACGTGATTTTGGAAATTTTGCATTTTAAGAAACCCTTTGTTTATTAGCTTTTCGGGGTGTCCACAAAGTATGCAAACAGTGGAATATCTCGGGAAATGCACAAGTGATCAAAAAACAAGGAAAATGTTTTAAAATATTTAAGAAAAAATTGTTTAATAACACCAAACATTACCACACCTTTCGGGCAGGTGCATATATGCCAAATTCGAAAGGTGGGGCTATGCCCATGGCAAGGTCGACAATGTAGGTAGGTAGGTTTCATGCAGCCCTCCGAGTGGACAGTGAATCCAATTCTTCTGCACATGCACAGTATTTATTTTTTATTTTTATTACTTATTATTTTGATATTTTTTCGGAGACGTCTGAAAGAGAATTATGCTAGCAAGTAAAGAAATTGTATTATCAGATTCAAAGCAAACACTATATACTATATACTATACAAATATAATCAACAAAAGGGCGCGAAGTATCACTTTAAGCGGGCATTTTCGGAAAGTCGCGGGATTGGGAGCGATCGATAGATTTTAACCACTGCGATGGTATTTTGACATTTGTCAGCTCTAATGGTCACGTCACACGTCAGCAAGATAATGTTATTCGTGCTTTTTACCCAAATGTACCCAAAAACTAATGGTGGTAGACAAATCACTATCTTAACCGCTCGAGAAGTGTTTGCCATTTTTGTGATTCATTGCGTTAGTCCTGTTATGGAAAATTTGTAAAGAAAATGATCAACTCAAACTAATAAGATGTGTGCAAAAGGGGTTTATGAAATGTAAAAAAGGGCCATTTTATTTCGAAAAGTTTATTAAATGTTACTGTTTAGAAGGTGTTTTAACAGTAACGCGTTCATTCTCTATAGAGTTTAGGTTAAACTTTGACATTCATAAGTATTATAAAATGTTGTTTTTATTTTATATTTATATATTGATTGTGTTCCTTTTTTTTGAACTTCAAAAGTAAACTTCCTGGAGAATAAACTCATTCCTGCTATAACCCCTTTTAAATAATAACACTTAACACAACTGGTATATGAATGTATGAAGTTATTACTTGATGCACTGTAGATAGTGTCTGTTTTTGTTTAGTTTCAGTTCATCCAACATCTTGAAAAAGTTTACAAATTCCCAATCTTTTTGAAAATCATTTTCAAAGAAACTTTCAATAATAATATTTTTTATAAAACTTCCGGATTCCTAGTTCGACTCAACAAAAACTGACGCAGGAGAAATCGAGAAGTTTTATAAAAAAAGTATTCTCAATCTTATTGAAATTCTTCGTTAAAAACTGGAAGCTTTTCTCTGTCTTACATGAATCCCCTTGTAGTCTTTGCAAAAAATGTCGAAGTTTTACCTTCTTAGATGATCCACTTCATCTGCCGTTCAGTTTATTTGACGTGAAGAAAAATGTGTTGCCAATATCATAAAAATGTACTAGATAATACCTTCAATAGTTTTTCCTTTACAATTAAGATTTGTTTTTTAGTGTAGTTCTCGTGATGGTTACTCACTTATTAACAGATCCCCACAGACACCCAATACCTAATATACAAGTGAAGAAATAAAAATAATGAAACAAAAATCTTTTACTAATTCTAATGACAATCTTTGTTGTTCGACACTATCAATCAATCTTTTTTCTCGTATAATTCATATTCATATAATTATCATAAAATCAGTTTTCCTTTTTGTTTTGGGGTTTTTATAAGAAATCACCACCAAAGTTAATCTTAACACTTGACAATGAATAATGATAAAACTTCTCGAAACGTTGTGACTAAAACCTGTCTCAGTAATTTAATTCCAAATAAACTTGGCATCAAAATTAACGCTTCACTAGAATTTGGGTCAACTTCAAAGTTAATTTTTTAGCGAATAGATACTGATACTGATTCGATTTGGATATATAGTGTTTTTGTTTGTTGTTTAAGTCTTTAGAGGAGGAATTACAAAAAAATATAGTGGCAGTCCACATTGTGCAAGAATAGTTGGTTAAATGACTATTCGACTGATCTCCACGCAGTCCAGACCTTAATCCGATATTTATGGGATCACAGCGATACGCAGCTACGAGGTCACCAATTACCACCTGCCTTCTTGGATGATGTAAAAAACGTTATCAATTTTTCTATCAAATTTTAGTGGTGCCTTAATTTCGATGTGGTGTGTATTAGAGAATACTGTGGTGAAATGTTTAAAAGAGTAGAATAGAATAGCATTCTCTTAACTTTGGCATTTCTAAGGGTAATCTTTGTTCGTCACTAGCGATCTTTTTTCGCCATAGTTGTCTTAACAATCGCTTTTTTATCAAAGGACAGGAAGAATTAACATAGAAGCGGTTTTTCTGGTTCTGAGAATTTTTCTGCCTCATTTTGGAAATACCATGGCCCTCTAAAAAATCCGAAATTAACTCGTCTTTGGTTTTAATATTCCTTTTGTATAGTATACGCGTCGATAGAATATAATAATCGCAATGAAGTGCGCGTATATTGCGAGCTCTCGACGTTCTTTTGTTTCGAACCGGTTTCCTGAAATCGTTTATCCGAATTTATTTGTTTTCTAAGCAAGATCAGTTAGTCACCTTGACATTCTCCTGTGTATCGGTAGCTGCAACAAAAAAGGACGTTCGAACAATGAAAAAAAAAGGTGGATTTGTAGAATTACGTTTCTAATATCGCCCTCGCTTATCAGGTTTTATTGGCATGGTTAATGCCAAGGCGTTTACCGCAATTATTACTGAGGAAAACGTGAATAGTACTTATGTCAGGATGCCGTAAACCCTCTATTCTTGCACTATTCAAGTAACTGTATTCATCTTTTTTAAATCGTACCATCTAGAACTAACTATTAAGTTTTCTTCGCCTGACAAAAATTGTTAATAGAACTGAATGGCAGAAATGATAATCCCACCACCCTTCGAAAAAAAAATTACTCAACAAATTTTATATTAATTTTTTATTTTATTATGATCGCATCTTTCATGATCACACAATTGACAAGGCTGTATTTTATTTTATGACCTCATAATATCCACCTCATATCATTTTATTAATTGATATAGATATCGGAATGTATCCCACCAAATTTCTTTTTATTTTATGCGGATATCAAGATATATTGTGTTTTATTTTATAGGAACATCAAGAATGCATTTTTCTTCTTTACATGCGGTTGGCATGAAGGTTGGCTATCATTATGCAGGTGCTCCAAATAATTATGATACTTCACTCTTAGGTTCTTTTGCCTTGTATTTTCCTTTTTTTTAATGTGGTGCCTGTCTCCGCGCATATTGTGACCCACGTAAGTACGCTTTGTTGCTTTTACGGGATCCACTACATCTGGTTCTTGTTCCAATATCTCAGGTATAGCGACTTGCACAATTTTCTCTAAGTAAAGATCTGTATAGGAGGGAGCACTGTCTTATTCTTCATTTTATTTTATGTGAATATCACATAATATTCTTGAGTTTTATTTTTTCTTATGTAAAAATCATATTCACCCGTTTTTATCTCATTATATTTTATGTTAAAATTACATTCCCTTGTTTTTATCTTATTTAACTGAAATATTGCTAATTTAAAATGTCGCTCCAAACACTCATTCAACACCACCTGGGGTTTCAAACTATCTAGAGCGGCCACCGCAACTTGTTTAAGTTCTTAAATCTTCATTGTAGTCGATTCATTTTTGAATTTTTGTACTTCGTTTCCCAACAGTGCTGACTGACATTGACACACAAATATGCGGGTCTACAGTTTTCACACAGCCCTGAACAAGCCAGCAGCATGTTTGGCGAAACGTCAGCGAGACATAGTGAAAGACAGCAACTAACCAAAAATTAGCATTTAATACCACCATGTAGTCATTTACCTACACAAGGAATTAAGGATATAGCAAGATTTACTGTGAGTAAAAATGTCTTCCGACACCATGGGTGCTTCAATACCTACTGATTCAGTTATTTTTGTTGAAACTCCAACTGAAGTTTGCTTTGAAAAAAATGTTGTTTACCTCCATAAGTATTTGGAGGAACAATAATTATTATTATTACTTTGTCTTTATTGAACAATAAGCAACATTATAATAATGAAAAACTAAAAAAAAATAGGATAATAGACGAAGTACCACCCAAAGGATGCATTTAAACTTAACTTGTTTTACACAAAAAAATACACTCATGGACATCAATCTAAACAATCAGGAAGCATTGGCAGTCCTTCTACAGTGTGAATCAACGATAGAGTTAAGTTCATTATGTCATTCGTTTCAAAAGTTATGAGATATTGGTAAATAGTAAAATTGTAAAGATTGTTGGGATGCACAATTTAAAATTATATATATATATAGTATGTGGTGACTCGAAAAAGCGTGACGAATATAACATATATTTTTTTAAATTCTTTAACTTTGTTGTTAATAATAATAAGTAATTGTGATAGCTCCCCTATTTTTGGATCACTTATATTTAACATTAACGTTATTCGATGATGACGTAAAAGATACGTGCAACCGAATTTGAATTAGATGCTACAGTGTGTTCAAAATAAACCAATAATCTCGATTTTTTTAAAAAAATTTGCAAAAACCTACAGCTTTTATTGAGTATCTCACATATTTGTTTTTAATACTCTGCGATTTATATTAACTTTTATAATATTTACCCTTCCTTCTGCCTAAGATTTTTGCTATAACATTAGTTGGCCATGACAAAACGACAAGTACGGATTTTCCTAAAGCGGAATTCATGATTTATATACTGGGTGAGTAGGAAAAAAATACTTTGTTGGCAGTAAACTTATACCAACTAGACAATCTCTTTAGTTTTTAACGGAACGCTTTGATGCTAGTGGTAGTTTTGACTATGACAAACGGGAAAGGAATTGGAAATTGTACTTCAAGTTCAAGATAATTCCCAGGTCAGTAGCCGTTAAGTAGCTAGCTTATGTGATATATCCCAATCTACCGTTAACCACACTACTAGAAAACACAAATGTCAACCCTTCCATACTACACCAAGAACTTCTGATAAAGTAATAAAAGCCGATCCAAAGTTTTTGTCTAAAATAAGTGTTTTCAGATGATGCTATTTTTTGCAGTAATTGTGCAGTTAATCTATTCCAGATACGGGACGTGCAAAACCAAAACCATTGGTCATTTAATGGGTGGTATGGAATAAAACACTTTAAAGTTATTGAAACATATTTTTTTCGCGAACCACTTAACGAGCCTAGATATTTAAGCTTTTTACAGAATGATTTACCTTAAAATCTTCAAGAAGTTGATACTTCGAGAATTTTTAAATAATCATTACCCACAGAAATGGATCGGTAGAGGTGGATGACTCTTGATCATGTAATTTAATACCACTGTGTTATCTGAATCCCCTTACAACACCAGAATATTTAGAAAATAGGATTCGGGATACAGGTTATGCCAAGAGGCGTCCAAGAAAATATAAGAAATAGGCTATGTATCCAACTATGTGTTGAAAATTGAAAATGTTTGTAAAATGTGGAAACAATAATAAATGGTGTCATTTAAGAAAATCAAAATTTTTCATTTTAAAATGATTAAAATGATTCAAATGCGCTAGTATCCGATATATCCGATATAACCTTCAAAAGTAATAAATAGCGCCATCATAAGTTTTTTGCAGTGTAAGAACTAGTATAGTTTTTAGAAGAATTAAAGTATGTGAAAAACTATTAGGTTTAGGTATGTATTATTATCAAAAAAATTAAAAATTTAAACATTTAAAAAAATCTATGTTTTATTTGTCACGCTTTAAAATAATTTTAAATTATTTATCCTAATAATCGTTACCACTTTTGTATTTACCATTTTTCTTCTAATAACTTTTGAAACCAATAAGGTAATGAACTTTGTCGTTGACTCACCGTCTACAAGCCATATCATTATAATAAAAAATTGTTCTTATTATCAAAAATAAATGTTTTTCATCTTTTTTTGTAATTTAGTATGGATAAATCGTTTAAAAAATTTGTTGATCAATCTAGAAAAAGGCCTGCGTTATATCGAGGTAAATTTTAGATAAATAAGACGCCTGATTGGTTTTTAATGTTTTGTAAGTAATGTTGATATAATTATTGACTTACTTAGAGATAATTTAAGGTTGGGATTCATTTCACGATTTGGATAGAGTTTCTTAAGCAATCCATAGGCTGAGCAGAGGCAATTGACATGTTTGGTGAATCGTATGTTAGTATCCATCTATAGCCCCAGATTTTTCGTTTCAGTTTTAAACTCTATCAACTTCATTCATTCAACTTTAGATGATTTCTGACATAGTCTGTTTATGCGATCCAAATAATATGGCCACTGACTTATTGGTATTAAGCTTAATAATCGAATATAGAATTTCCCCGTTAAACAAAGCAGTTGCGAATCGTCAGCGTAATTATTAATTAATAAAAAGCATAATCTAGACATTCATATTTATAAAAACAGATTTTTCAACCATACCCGAACATTTAAATCACGAAACTAGCCCCTTTACGCTTAATATTATCTTTTTACGGCATATGCACATATAGAACATTGACGTTAGCTAATTTTAACCAAGATCGAGCTACATGTTTTTGTAGACCTTGCGTTCAATTCCAACGAGCAAAGAGTTTCTCTAATCCCTAAGTAAATTGATATGGAAGGTAGCCCTAAAATCTATGCCTAAAATATTCAAGAGGGAAATAAGCATAGTTAATAGAGCAAAATAGACAGTTTATGTGTTATTAGAAAGAAAAATAATTTTTATTAGTTTTATGGCAATTTCTAATCAGCGTCCACCATAGCGTAGCCTAGACAATTATATTCCCGTTTCCAGTTTACATTTTTTTTCACCCCCGTGTAACTGTATTTATAAGGGGTTTATAACAAACCTTAGCTGTTACAACAGTTTTTATATTTTGATAAGAAAACCAATAAAAAAGGGAAACTCGATGTGTCTTGTACATATCTCGACACCTCGGACAATGAGGCTCCACTTATACCAACACCAGTTCCAACTGCTCCAAACTGATTTGAAATTTCATCATTCTGTAGTTACGGAGATTGAATACAAATTATTTGATTAGTTGCAAAAATCTGAAGTAGATTTATTCCGTTCTAGTGTTGCAACTTTTTAAAATATTTAAATTTTAATATAACTTAAACTGGAACTAATATTTGTCTTTAATAAATAGAATAAATAATGTTTTAATTATCTATATTATAATTGAAAATTGATGGGCTCCCCATCTTAATAATTGTTCATATTTAATATATGGTTATTATATAGTCGGGATATTCTATTCGATCGATGTCGTACGTTTTTTGATATCTGCGGTCCATGTTAAGAGTGTTGTATTTTAGCGTTACTTCTATTGGCATTGCCTAAGAGGATTGTCATTTTTTTATTTTCATTTCCAGGAAAACTTGCCTACCCCAGAGTCATCAGAGGGCAACGATGACGACACTTACAACGGTAAGAATTCCATAAACTTTTGTTTGAGTTTAAATTATTTTTCTACTCCCGTCTGTAAAATATCTAATTACACACGGATTTAGCGTACGGGAAACGTCACTTTACCATGTCATTTTTACCGCACGGGTTTGGGAACAATCGGATGTTTTCGGAGATATTTCCCAAGCATTGAATGTTGACATTTGTCAATTCTGACGGTCATGTCAGTGAATGTATTCGTGTTGTTTTGCGAAAATGTACCCAAAAACTGACGGTCGTAGAAAAATTATGGTAAGCAACACGTTCGGTAAACTTTTTAAGTCACTCGTTTATTAAACACTCGCTCCCCTCGTGTCAAATAAACTCGTCAGTCAAATCCGTTTACCGCACTTGTTGCATAATATACTATTGTTCTTCTTTGTTTTGAGATTTAATAGTCTTTTTTTGCAGGAACAAAAAACGGGTCTAGTGACATAACGGACCTCTCGTCCATGACTGGCGGCGATGAAATGGCGGGACTGTGGGCTCATTACCATTCGGCTTTGGGTTTAGCCAAAGGAAAGTCGACGCCCCCTACGATCAGGGATCAATCTGTAAGTATTGCCGTGTTTGTGTTAGCTATAATATATAGGTATTAAATGGTGCACATGGTATATTAAATTTAACCCATTAACCTGCCTTTGCGTCATTTGCGTTGTTGAGATGTAAAATGACCGCTCATGCGCATAATTAAATTACCTATCTCCATTTTTTTTCATCGTCCCTTGAAAAATTCCTGTATTATCAGCATAACCAGCTCTCCTCTCGTAATCTTTTTAGGCTGCAATTACTGTTCATCTATCTTTTTTTTTTTTTCAAAATTTGAATTTTGTTAGCCCGCACTTCCAAGTGGACACGAATACTTTGTTACTATGAAGTTTTGGTCTCTTTTGGTGGATTTGTTCTCTTTTGGTTAATTTAATGTATAGTATGAAATTTATTAAAAAACTATGTGTTATTTATTCGCCAGCACTACTTTTAATTTAAATATTCACCTGAAAGATGTCAAATTACAATTTAATACAAATAATTTCGAGTCATTATATCTGATTCATAAAAAATAATTTCTAAACTGGAGATACTACAGACAAAAATAATATGACTAAATTCGATATGCTTCATACGAATGTCATTGGTATCAGAGATACAGTGCGTTTAAGGTTTATATTTCTTCATTAATTGAGAATGTCTTTATATATTAAAAGTTGGCAGTTTTAGGTCTCTTGAAAATTAGGAATCTGATACTTATTTGAGCGTTGCTTCTAGAGGGCGCTAGTTTCACTAGAAAATTGAATGATTTTTTTCATCTCATTGAAACATGACGAAAATCTGAAAGAATTATATATTTTATCTAAGTTAATCTAACTCTGACCGTTTCTTAGGTATTTTATTTCCATTTAAGATGCTCAAGGTATTTTCCCTACTTTTTTATAAAAGTTTTGGTAATACTAATAAAAAAACTTCTACCTAAATATATTTTACAATATACCAAACAAAAGTATGATGTTGCTCATTAAATTTTAGTTGAAGGCAAAGTATTCTGAAACCTATAAAAAAATTTACACCCGTTAATGTCAAACAGGATCATTTCGCAGAATTTCAAGAAAAAAAACTCCATCCATATCATTGTGCTCCAATTCAGCGGTTATTGTTTGAAGATTTATTGGAAATTGGAAAAATAATCATTAGTGTTATTCCGAGGAACCATATGTTGTAAAAGCAAGATATTTTCAGCACGCGTTGAAAGTGAATATTTGGTGTGGTGTAATTTCTGATTTATTCCTTGGTCGTTTTGAATTGTCGGCCAATTTAATTGGTTATTTAAACTTCGATCGGCACCATTAAAACCAACCTTAAGAGAAAATATGTTGTTTATGCATCATGGGGCGCCACCACATTTTGCGTTGCCAGTGAGTTACACGAACAGTTTCTGGTGGATTGCCCGTGAAAGTTAATTTGTTTGGCCACCACGGAATCTAGACTTAAACCCTCTCGACTATTCAATATGATTAAATCGTTGCAGCAGGAGTTGTGGCTGAAAATACAAGAAGTCGCAAATACCCTTAGAAATAATAGAAACTATTGAGAGTTCACTTAAAGTTATTACCAAATTTGTTTGTCTTTTAGGTATTTATAAAAAATAATACAAAAAAACTATGCACTTTTTAAATGCAAATAAGTCAAAAACTGTCAGACTTAGAAGGCATAAACAATAGTACAGTATAGTTATATATAGTTCTATATAGTTATATATAGAATATATAGTATAGAATTAAAACGTCATATTTTAACCGAAGCGGGACAGATAAAATAAATATGATTAGATTTATCTCAACTAATACAGTGAAATAAGTTTTGAATTAGTAATTGTTATTTAAGTTAATGTGTCAATTTGCCCACTTTTTATCAATTGCCCTGTATTTACCCCGCTATTTACATTTTCGAAGGAATTGTTAAGCATATTTTAATGAAATTTTCAGATTTTAATAAAAGTGTTAATGGTCGTTTCTGTTTTCAAGAGTCCAACAAATGCGGATGCAAGTTCCGCTCACGACGAGACCAGCTCGAGTGGAAACAAAGACGATGAGGATGACGACGACGACGATTCCGACGACAAAATTGACACCCAGACTCATGATCCCGAACGGCTCAAAGCTTTCAACGTAAGTCACTTGCTTTCTTTTTTATTTTTCAGTCGACTGCTGGAAACTGGGAACTCTCATAATTTAAATTTTTGAAAAAAAAAGACTTCAGATCATTTTGTATCTTTACTTTCCTTCACAAAAATTTTCGAAAATCGTCGCGAAGACTGACTACGTGTATAGGATCTTAAATTTTCCACTACTTCTACTTCTAACTTCCACTACCACTAAAAGGTGTAGAAGATGGCTCTACGGAAGAAAAGAACAAAGGGTACCCAATCAATTCGGGTATTTGATTGTTCACAGCACCATGGAGATGTTAAAATTTGACATAAAAATTAATAAACACGCAATACTCCAAAATATACGGCGGTGCGGTGAATAGAAATCAATAAAACTGATTAGCATACAAAGCAATTAATGTGAGTACCACAACCCCCTACAGTAGGTTTGGAAAATGGACGGAAATATTTTCGATGGCGATTTCTGATTAAGAGATATGACAAAAAGTTATAAACACGATTCTGGGTATGCAGTTCTGAAGAAGTGATGTGGTTCATTGAAAAAAGGCATATTTAAACACATATTTACTGATTTTTTTTTAATTTGGCACTGTTATTGGGTGAATCAAAAGGCTTATTTAGTCCTAAAATTAATGTCTAACCTGCGCGGGGAAGTGATTAATTTGTTAAGGTGCCCCGGGAAATCAGTGGATAGAATAATTTAACTCTTTTAGAGTTAAATTCGCCTCTTAATACACCAAATGACATTGCCAAATTTCAACAGAATCGAATAAATATTTCTTTAGATATAAATAATAAATATATGTTTCATTTTACAAACAATTAAATGCAAATAAAATACCAGTATTACCAAATTCTTTTATGGAATTTTTAAAAAATGGTCAACATTTTTTGTGATGTTTGGAATTATTTTTTCGGTTTAATTGTATATTTTATATTGATTACTGTTAATCCTGTGATAATGGAAATGCGAGTTGTTGACATATATATATATATATATATATATATATATATATATATATATATATATATATATATATATATATATATATATATATATATATATATATATATATATATATATATATATATATATATATATATATATATATATATATATATATATAACTTGCCACATTGCCGTAATTTTTCTGAAAAAATTAACTAATTTTCATAAGAACGCAAAATCAGTCTCTGAAATCCGAATACCTTTTTCATGTTTTTGTGAAAAACTTATTGTGTTTGTGGTCAAAATTGTTAAGGAAAAGAATGTGCCTATATACGGGTGAGTTTTCCTTTAAGTACAAGTTAATTTAAAAGATTTAAAAGTGGTTTCTATTGGACTCCCACTCAAATACTTCACGAAATTAAAACAAGTGTGGCAAGTATGGGGCCCTTATTGCATTTTAGACAAATCCGAGTTATTTAACATACTGCAAGGTAGCCTTAAATAGCTACATAGGAAAGATGTTTGGGTAACATGTTTTAGGATACAAGAATTACAGGAAATATAAGAAAACAATTAAGCTGCAAGTTTTACTAGAACAATCACTCCTTGACTAGAACAATACTCCTTGACAATTACAAATCCTTGTAAACTTCATTGTGGGAGTTTTCGTTTCCCACCACGCCTAGTGAAAATAAAATTGCCTTTCAGTTGGCCAAAAATCACAGAAATGATTACCGGAGAAAAGGGGGGATTATCTTAATCAGTTCAGCTGCAACTGCAACAGGAACAATTTAAACGATAAACCTGCAGGATATTTTCGGGAAATCTGAAGGCATTACAGGAAATTTTTAAGAATTACCAGGAATTCTAGGCAGCTATTCAAAATTTTGAGGTACTTTATTTGTAGGTCACCTACCTCCTTAGTGTGGTAAGTGAATACTGCAGTACGTACACACACAATTTCACACTGATTCTTCTTCTTTCTTTTATAACAGGCCTATGGTCTGTTCCTTCATCAGTCGCCTCTCAACCTGGATGGAGATCGTCGTTCCATCTTTTTCTCGGTCGTCCCACGCTCCGTCTTCCGTCTGGTGATTTGTCTCTAACGATTTTTACTAATCTGCCATCTTGCATACGGTTAATATGGTCAAACCACTGTCTTTTTCTTTGGAGCACCCAGTCGTTCACGTTCTCCACTCCGCACGATTGCCTGATGTTTTCGTTTCTTTGTCTAGCAGTGTTTTTCCTAAGATGCGGCGGAGAATCTTCATTTCCGTAGTCCCCAGAAGTCGTCTAGTTTTTGCGGTATCTGATCTTGTTTCTGCCGTGTAGGTCATGATCGGTCTGATCGTTGTTTTGTAGCCTGGTACTTTTATAAGTCTTTTCGGATGTTTGTTACGCCAAATTACATCGTTTAAGCATCCTGCCACTTTATTGGCTTTTGCTACCTGCTGCCTCACTTCGTCTTCCACATTTCCATAACTGGTAATGTCAATACCCAGATATTTAAATTCCATCTATGTTTGAATTACTTGCCCGTCCACTTCCAGTTTACATCTGAGCGGCTCTTTTGATGTGGTCATACGTTTCGTTTTATGGGCTGAGATAGTCATGTTAAATTGCTTGCCTGTGCGGTTGAAGATGTTTAAAAGTCTCTACAGATCGTCTTCGTTCTCTGCGCATATCATTGCGTCGTCTGCATAGCAGATAATTGTCACTTTATCATTACCCATTCTGTACTACCCAAACGAACTTTTTTTATCATTTCATCCATAATTATATTAAATAACAACGGACTAAGAGAATCTCCCTGTCTGATACCGTTGTTGGCCTTTATAGGTTTAGTTAACTTGTTATTAATACGGGCTTGGATGTTATTGTTCAAGTATATATTTTCTATCGTCTGGACAATATTTCTGATTAAATAGAAATAATTCTATCAATAAATACTGATTTTGTAAATCTGTTTGTTGGATTCGGGACAACTTGAGTAGGCAAAGAAGAGACGAAGGGAAGAATAGATCTTGATTAGTGTCTGACTATTTTCCCAAACCTTGCTTGGCTCGAGAGTAAGCTATGTCGTTGATTTGTAAGTACCACCTACCTCCCTTGTGTGAATAACTATTTAGTAAAAAATTTTTCGACAAGTTATGAGACATCCATCTTCTCTATCCCATTTTTTTTTGTAGACTTGCATATATGCATAGTTTTGATATATTAATCACATATCCTATGTAGGGTCATTCAATTTACCATTTACCATTAGTTTACCAAAAGATGCAATTATAAGGAAACAATGGATAACATTCCTTGTCAAAAATGGAACTGCCAGGGAGGCTGGTAGCTTTAGAAGAGCATCCATATCACTCCTTTAAGCTATAGGAGAGGTGGTAAACACTTGATAAAGTAGATATTGTGATCAGTTGTAAATCGGGTTACTTGTTTTCTGGTCATTCTGTTTGCCGATGGTACTTGACAGCCAGCCCATATTTATAGTGCCTGTTTTGTCCGCGCGGAAACGGACTTTGGCCGCAGCTGGCACAGCAAGAAGTCGCAAAAATTACTCAAGACAGGATCAAAAGATTTTTGATTACTTAACTGACCCTACCTCGCTTTTGGTCTTCCTTCCGGAGGGGTCGGCTCGTGCTGCGTCCTCTGTGCCTCGAGTGGTGAGGAAATTTGTTGATCACCACGCGTATGACCTGATGCGTTCAATGGCACTTTTTGAACCACACAATGAGAGCGACCGATTTAGCGCTTCACCGTGATTTTTAGTGGAGCATGCGCCTAAGGGCGCTGGCGGGTATAGATGGCCAGTTAAGTTCAAGAATTTAATACCGCGAGGAAAGGAAGAAGAATAACTTCTTGGTGCTGTACTCGCGGCCAATCGATAAGCTATAGGTTTATATATATATAAATTCATAAGAAGTCGAAAAATAATAAAATGAAAACTGAACATACCGCCCACCAAAATGCAGTAGGTATTTTCCCAAAAAACAAAAAAGCGGTTCCGAAAAAATGATACCCATGTTTACCTACAGTTTATAGTTTAAAAAAAAATGGAAATTCAGAACTATACTAATAAATATTACTAATAGAAGTGCTAACATCTTGTGTGCTTTAAGCGAAAAATGTGCTTACCACGCTATTGATTTGGTAGAGGGCAGACTTTTACAACAGGTCTCTAAAAGACACCAGTCGCAGTACGAACCTTGACCACTCTGACAATGCCATAAGGCCAGGGTAGACCTCGGCTATACGCGCAAGACGCCAGTCAAGAACTGGAGTGTTTTCCTCGTTTAAGACCACCAGTGTGCCCACATCAAGATTGGGGCGATTGTCACACCATTTATTACGTTGATTGAGGCTTGTGAGATATTCATTATGCCATCGACACCATAAGTGCTGCTGCATTTGCAAGATTAGCTGCCAACGGTTTAGTCTCGACATGTTTGAAGAAGTCATATCAGGGTCAGGGAGTGTCGATACTGGAGCCAACATCAAAAAATGGCCTGGTGTAATACAGCTCACGTCATTGGGATCGTTACTGACAGCGCATATGGGTCTAGAGTTAACAATTGATTCTATTTGAATCAAAACTGTATTGAGTTCTTCGTAGGCCATGATGCGGTCACCTACTACACGGACTAGGTGTTTTTTGACGCTTTTGACGCCGGCTTCCCACAAGCCACCGAAGTGCGGACTAGAGGGAGGATTAAATGACCAATAGATCTGCTCTTCTCTAGCTGCTTCGGACATGATATTGGCTATGTATTTTGACGCAGAAATAAAATTCGTTCCGCAGTCGCTGTGGAGAGCAGAAGGTTTTCCTCGGCGCGCAATCATGCGTCGCAATGCGGCTAAAAATGCATCAGTTGATAAATCCGAAACTAACTCAAGGTGGATAGCACGAACTGAACAGCAGATGAAAAGACAAAAATATGCTTTTAGAGTCTTAGCACCTCGTAGCTTTGCCATGGTAATTTGAAAAGGACCTGCCATATCGACACCAACACACCGAAATGGCTTGAGTTGTGTGATGCGATAAGAGGGCAGATTGCCCATACGGGGAATGTACGGTTTAGGGTTTGCTCGAAAACAGCGGTAACATTGAGACAAATTCCTCCTGATGACTCGTTTGGGAGCAATAATCCAAAAATGTTGTAACAACAAATAGGACAAAGTTTGAAAACCTGGATGCAGGTATTTATTGTGATAATAACAGACTATCATATCTGTCAGTTTATGGTTTGATGGTAAGAGGGCAAGGTGTTTTTGCTCATAGGGAAGCATGGACGTAATTAGCCTTCCGCCCACCCTGAGAATACCCTGAGTATCAATTACAAGACACAACTTGCGCATAGGTTTGGAGCAAGGTAGACCTTTGGAAATAAGATCAAATTCCTGTCGAAAACATTGCTGTTGAACGATTCGAACAAAGACGAGTAATGAGTTATGAAATTCAATTTCATTCATCACTGATGTATCAACAGACTGACGTTTTATTTTCAGATCTATGAAACGCAAAACATAAGTGATAATACGAAGAATTTTCGGAAGAGAAGAAAATCTGTCCAATAAATCCGAGAAAGGAAAGAATTTTTGTGGAAAAGTCAAGTAAACATACCTTTTTGATTTCTCTTTCCGAATATCTGGTGAGTGGAGAGTAGGAGTTGGATTGTTCGGCCATTGGTCAGACGAACGACGTAGCCACTCTGGGCCGTTCCACCACATAGAGTTGTTCAATAGCTCTTCCGGCAACATACCACGTGATGCAATATCACCTGGGTTGAGTTGTGTTGGGACAAATCTCCAAGAAGATGGAGGAAGAATATTTTGAATGTGAGATGGGCGATTTGCGATATAGGTTTTCCATTTATATGGAGGCGCTCTTATCCAACCGAGAGCTACCATGGAGTCAGACCATGCGAAAATGGATTCAAAACCAACATCAGAATAACTGATTTTGATGAAAGAAATTAAATCAGCAACCAAAACTGAAGCTGATAGCTCGAGGCGAGGAAGGGAGATCCTTTTTAGTGGCGCAACTTTGGTCTTGGCTGTCACTAGCGTGGAAAATACACTGCCAGTTGAATCGGCGACTCGAAAATACGCGCATGCGCCGAAACCAATTTCCGAAGCATCGCCGAAAACATGGAGTTGTAGAGACTGAAGATTTGGTGTCAAGATGTACCTGG
Organism: Cylas formicarius; assembly: GCF_029955315.1. Classification (NCBI taxonomy): domain Eukaryota; kingdom Metazoa; phylum Arthropoda; class Insecta; order Coleoptera; family Brentidae; genus Cylas; species Cylas formicarius. Next base: position 13,926,034 of record NW_026844214.1, on the reverse strand, counting down.
GAATTTTTATCTGGGAAATCAAGGGTAACTGACTTTTGTATGTCAACCATCGATCGACAAGACCTTGGGTTGGAGTATCATCCCAATCTACACCCTCTGCCCACATCAATTGCATTAGATGCTTTGCAAGAAATATGCAAGGTGATATCAAGCCGATTGGATCAAACGTACGAGCAATGGTAGAGAGAATTGATCTTTTCGTACAAGAATCGTCGGTTCGATTGACCTGATATGGGTCCCATTGGAGACCAAGGACTTTGTGAAAACAGTCAGTGTCAGTGTCTAGTGAAACAGAAGTTTGTCGAATATTTGACGGAATTGTATTAAGAAAGTTGAGATCATTACTTGACCACTTCCGCAGCTCAAAACCTGCGGAATTTAATAACTCAACAAGCTCTACTTTAAGAGTCAATGCTTTCTCCAAGGTGTAAGCTCCTGTGCAGATGTCGCCGACAAATATGTCGAACTGCAGAACTCTTGAAGCGTTAGGATATGCTTCTGAGCCCTCTCGTGCCAGTTGCAAAATGACTCGAAGTGCCAAATAAGGAGATGATGCGATTCCAAATGTAACGCGGGTAAGACGATAATCTTGGATAGGCTGCTCGGGAGAAAATCTCCATACTAGCTTCTGATAATCCCGATGCTTGGGGTCTAGTACAATCATACGATACATGGCTTTGATGTCACAAGAAAATGCTAATGGAAATTTTCTGAAGTTAAGGCAAATTGCGGTGATGTCTTTTTGGAGTTTAGGACCTGACAGAAGAAACTGATTGAGTGATCCTTGTGGAGTAGGACAAGACGCATTGAATACTACGCGCACGCTTTGGTCACTAGCTTTCGTAACCGAATGGTGAGGTAGATAATACATTTTTTGAGTATCAGTCGAAATTTCAGGAGAAGCAACAACTTCCATATGTTTGGAGTCTAGATACTCACGAATGACAGCAGAGTATTTTTCATAGAGATCAACATCTTTTAAGAGCCGTCGCTCTAAAGAATAGAACTGTTTCAGAGCAATATCCCTAGAACTCGAAAAAACAGGCTCGTCTGCTTTGAAGGGAAGAGATACTATAAATCTCCCAGACAATTCCCGATAGTGAGTAGTGTTAAAAAATCGCTCACATAACTTATCAGACTCAGACATAGATTCAGTATGAGGAACCTCGTCAAGTTGCCAGAATTTGGACAAGGTTCTCTCAAGAGAATCTGATAAAGTGAAGAAGCTATGGCGTGGATGTAAACGAGAGTTGCCAGATGATTTGACATTTCCCATGATAATCCAGCCGTAAATGGTGTTTAAGGCAATGGGATCATGTGGAGATTGCATAATCTTGCCATCCAACATGAGTAACGGAAATATGGAGGCACCTAGTAAAATGTCGATTCCACTAGGAGTCTTGAAACTTGGATCGGCTAACTTAATATGAGACAAATGATCCCAGCTATTGTGTTCTACTGAAACAATAGGCATGTTAACGCAAATGGACGCTAATATGACTGAATAGACTGCCACAAAAGGTTGATTCAAATCAGGCACGCTTAGTTCGAAAGTAGTGTAGTCTCTCGATGTAGCAACTGACGTATCACCGATACCTTGAATTTCAACACTTCCACCGTAGCTTTTCAAACCCAATCTTCGAAAACACTTCTCAGTGATGCAGTTTACCTGACTCGCGCTATCCAGCAGCGCTCGGCAAGTGTGTAGGTTGCCATGTCTGTCAGCCACTTGTACGAGGGCGGTAGCGAGTAAGGTTGAGTCGGTTATATTCGCCGAAGAAGAGGCATATGATTTAGGTGAGTTTAGCTCTACCGATGCAGAAGATGCAACGGAGTGAGGAAGTTCGCATGATGAGTCATGTGGTGTCTGTGACGAATTGCCTTTGGAAGGAGAATCGGCTCCCCAGTGGAGTAAAGTATGGTGTGTCCGACTTTGACAAAATTGGCAAGCTGTATTGCTCGAACATTTTTTAGCGCTGCACCGCAAATTGAGGCATAATGTGCACAAGCGATGTTGCTTGACAATGGTGTAACGATCACGAGGCGTTTTCGATTTGAAAACTGAACATTTAATCAACGAGTGTCTACTCTGACATCCTAATGTACATTTTGGACTATCCTGCGTTAAGAAACCTTTAGGATTTAATTTAGATTTAAAACTGCGTTCGCTTTGGTTTCTGACTGATTTTGTTCGAATGGTGTCTTCTGGACTTGAAAGTGCAAAGGACGATAATGCCTTGCAATTTTTATCTAAAAATTTGATTAAATCGTCGTATGAAGGAAGCTCTACACTGCTGTGCGCAAGCTCAAATGACTTAGCTGAATGTACATCAATTTTTGATAAAAGCAAATTGAGAAGAATAAAATTCCACTCGACAGTGGGAAACCTCAAAATTTTCAATGCCGCCAAGTTTTCTTGAAATGTGTCAATTAAACAAAACTAAATGATCGTCTGATGACATTTTAGGAGCGTTGTGTATGTTGTTCCAAAATTCAGTGGCCATTAACCTTTTGTTCTGGTATCTATCACGCAATGCCTGATAAGCAACGGGGTAGTTGCTCTCAGTCATGCGCAACGTTTTTAATAAATTGAGGGGTTCACCTTCGCAATGTTTGACCAAAAAACCGAATTTTTGAATTGCCGGCATGTTCGCGTCATTATGAATTAAACTATCATATAAGTCAATGAATGTCGGCCAATCTCGGTAATCGCCCCTGAAAATTGATACATCAACCTCATATACTTTTTGGTTAGTGGTAGCATTAAAAATTGTTTGGTTTGATGGGACAACAGGACTTTGAGAAGTCGAAAAATAATAAAATGAAAACTGAACAGTGCCAAATGATTCCTTTTTTTTCTAACCCTACTGATAAAATTTATCAATATGTTACCAACTTTTTTGTTGATTTTTTTTATTTCCAACAAGTCAAAATAATCATTTCTTTCCTAGAGCAGACACCAGCAGATCTCTAATCTTCAGTGGTAGTGAAAACAACATTCCAAGTTATAGAGAAGCCTGGCACAGAATAATCAGCGGTTATCAGTTTTTAAAAAGAACTTAAGGCAGAGTAACCTATTTTCAACAAGTAAAGTGCTTCTGATTTAAATTTTGTTTCGAATTTACAGTTAATGAAATTTTTGCTTTAGTTATTTTACTAATAATTAACCATAGTTTAATGTATTATAAATGAACATTTTATTGCTTACATCTTCTTTTTTGCAATTTTTAGAGGTGGTGATCCTCTCAAATCAAATAATATAAAAGTTCCTTGAAAATAGTAACACTGAAGCATCTTATGTCGGACGCCATTGTACAAATAAAAAATAATTATTATGCTATTAAAAAATGCAGCATTTATCTTTATTTAACTTCTTATTGTGTTTATAAGCAAAAATATCTTCCGTGAACTTCAAAACGAGTTAATAAAACACAATATCAATTGTTATTATAATTAAAGGTAAGTCGTAGTTGTGGCATAAGCCACAATCTTGTCTACAAAACAGGACTGGAATGTGCATCTGGAAAAAACTATTTCTTAATAAGAAATTTTTTTAACAACACTTTCTACACCTTTTTTTTTGCCTGAAAATTTATGGGATTTTGACATATTTTGAAAAAATACTGTTGTTGGAAGCCGCAAGGCCTTGGTATTGGTATTGGTATTAAAGGGGGGGCGCCCTCGCGGGCGTCCAAGCTCTTAGGCCACCAGATGGGCCCGTTGTGCCCCCAGGCCGCTCTAGAGGGCGTCCAGAATGCCGCCCCTCCTGTAGAAGGTCAGCAACTCCTTCAGCCCAATACCGTGCACTAAGTCCGGATCGATCAGGGCCGTTCCGAAGACTCCCAATCTTGCCCATGTCAAGGCAGGGCACTCGGTGAGCAGATGATACGGGGTCTCCTCCCCTTCCATGCACCACCTACACTCCGGGTCGTCTCCAATGCCTAGCAAGCAGAGATGCCTCCTAAGCCTGCAATGTCCTGTGTAGGCCCCTGTTAGTGCTCTACACTCCCTCCTGGTCAGTCTAAGCAGCTCCCTGGTGCGAGGAAGGGCGGGCCCATCCATCATAAGCCTCGCCTGCCTCATTCCCGGAGCAACTCTCCAGCCCCCCGCGGCCCGGTCTCTCGCCCAGGCTTCGAGAGCTCCCCGCCTCACACACGGGGCGATCCCCAAGCGGGGCTCTGGCCCTATATGCCTATGCGAGGAGCCCTCCCTGGCTAAGGCGTCCGCTGCCTCATTGCCCCGGACACCGGTGTGACCCGGGACCCAGACCAACGTGACCTTTCTCTCCTCAGCCACCCTCCTCAGTACCCCTTTGCACTCCTTTATCAACAAGGAGCGCGTACGCACTGACTCCAGCGCCATGAGTGCAGCCCTACTATCCGAGCAGAAGAAGACTCTCCTGCTTCCGTAGTTGAGCCGAAGCACCTCTCTGGCCGCCATCAATAAAGCGAAAATTTCCGCCTGAAACACAGTGCAGTACTGACCCAGAGGGACCGACAAGCTTGATCCCGTTGTCTCGCAGTACGCTCCAGCTCCGGCCAGATCTCCCATTCTGGACCCGTCCGTGTACCAGACAAGTCCATCCCAGGAGCCGACTCTGCCCTCTCTCCAATCTTCCCTTGATGGAAAGAGAAAGGTCAATTTATCAAAGAAGGTCATCTCGGGGATCATGAAGTCACTCGGCATGCCCATGACCCCGCGATCCCCGCGACAGCCCTCTAAAATGTCGTACGGACCCCGATTGAGGGTTCCCTCCCTCCAGAGCCCGCAGCTCGCCAGCCTCACAGCTGTCCTGGCCGCCTCCATCTGCACCCGATCCGCCAGAGAGGGCAGCCCCACCAGAGCCTCCAGGGCCCTCGTGGGCGCCGTTCTCATGGCGCCCGTTATGCAGAGGCAAGCCAATCTCTGCAGTCTGTCAAGAACTAGCCTTGCTCCCGCTCTTCTGGTCCCCGGCCACCATGCCACTGCCCCATGCGTGAGCATAGGCACCACCATGGTACCGTAGATCCACTGCATGATCTTCGGCCCCAGGCCCCAAGTGCCGCAAGGCCTTATGAGTCGAACGTCAGAATTTGCAGTTAGAGCTGCCATTGGTTAAAAACAAAATTTCAAATCTCGTGCATGCGCATATCTAACAGACCTCGAAATTTTGTAAAAGGCAGGGCCTCTATATGTCTAATAGCTATATGGGTCCTACTATTGGTAAAAATTGATGCGCCTATGTTATAACCTGCACTTTGCGCTATTTTATTTGTAAACAGCGATCTCCACACACTAACTCCTTTTAACCTGAGTATTCCAAATTTATTGACGATCATTGGTTAAAAACTAGATTTTATATTTCTCGCATCTGCATGTTGAATGAACCTTATCAAATAAAAAAAATATAGTTGCTTCATAGGTTCCTGTTTTATCAGCATTTGGCAGCAATTGTCACCCGTCGTTTGAGTATTAATAATAATTAACCCCAGTCAATTTCATTACGAGGAAAATACAATAATGGTACATGGAGAAACTGATATGATTCAAAAGTACGAGAAATTATTATTGACCGGTACCATAAAGGGAAAACAATGCGTGAGATTTCCAGTGAATTGACTGTGGCAACAACTATGTTTTATTTAATTAAGAAATGTGATGAAACTGCCGGTATTGATGTTTACGGTAAAAGCTCAGGCTCCGTCCAAAAGCTGTTTCTGAAAAGAGTGTAAGGCGTTTAATTAGAATATGTAAGGAGAAAAAATACACTACGAGAAATAACCTCAAGGTGGAATAGAGAAAATGGAATGAATATTTCCATGTTTGCAGTATACATTTTTTATTTTTGGGCATGATGGGGATGTATGTCGGCCAAGGGCTGGAAACTTTACGCTCTATTCACGGCACAGTAAGCGCAGCCACATGTTAAGATGTCGTTGAACATTCGCTTTAACCAAATTCAGTAAAGCTATATCCACCCGGAGATTTTATCTTTCAGCGAAATCTGCCAAAAAATGGATAAGAAAAAATGATATTAAAGTTTTATCATATCCCTCTAGCAGGCCGGATCTTAATCCAATAGAGACATTTGGCACAAAATGAAACAAAGGCCAGAAAATGAGCATATTTTACCACGAGTACGTGGTAAAGAAATATGAGATAGTTTCATCCCCGAATTCTGTGAAGACCTAGTTGGTGCAAGGCGTAATGGAGTTCAGGCTGTAAGTCGAGCTAAGAGCTACGTCACTCGTTATTAATTTTTGTATTTTAATTTGTTACAAACCACTTGTTCCAATATTCCAATATTAGATAATAGTTGTTAGGACTCAAGTATCAGGCACGTTGTTCCATTTACGCAGTATAATAATGCACCTAAAAGTTACCATTCAAAATTATATCCAACATATCTAAATCCCACTCCAGACGGTAACTCATTGACTGTTTAATGCCGACATTAATAATTAATGATAATTAATAATTAATTATGTGACGAGCAGAATTGTTTTCTGTAGTCCTTGACCCAGACGATTGTACTGTAATTATGATTCAAACCGAAAGTGGTTTTTACTCTAGGCGAGTTCGGTTTTTGTCGTAGGATGCCATTGTCTGTCTAAAGCATAAAATATTGCGATGAGTTTGTTTTTACTTTGACCTTCACCAATCTTAAACTAAGAAAATCCTCGGCAGCTTCTAAGAAATCGAATTGAATGTTCAAATGATATGCGTAACTCCCCATGAGTTGGGCCACTTTTTTTTTGAATTAGCATAAAACTAATTCCCAAAGGGCGCAAAATATTTACTTCCTCTCAGAATTCATTAAGTTTATGTGTACACTTTTTTCTCTGGTTTTATTGTTTATTACGTTTAGTCGTTAATCTGAAAAGTGCAGTGTTCACAAATGAATCTCAAACAGCCCAGATCGTTCAGTAAATCTTCAAGTAACAGTAAAAAGAACCTTATTTTAGATTTTTTTTAAAGTCACTGTTAAGTTGTAAACAGTTGGAAACACGTTCAACTCAGCTTTGGTTTGTTTTGACGACAACCCTTTCAAACAAAAAAATTAATCACTGCTCGAAACTTTTTTATCCAGTGGCAAATTAAAGTTTATTTCAATCGACAATTGCAAGGAATTTACGACGTTTCGGGAAGTTCTATCATTCCCTGTTGCTAACTAAAGACTGTAGGTGTATATTAAAGGTTACACTTTAAAATAAACCACGGTGCAGCCATATAAAAATATAATTTCTCACATTTAATATTTGTGAGCGATGAAGATATCGAATATTCTTCCACTTGCAGATGTTCGTCAGACTGTTCGTAGACGAAAACCTGGACAGGATGGTACCGATTAGTAAGCAGCCGAAAGAGAAGATCCAGGCAATCATCGATTCATGCACCCGACAGTTTCCGGAATTCGCCGAACGGGCTCGTAAACGCATACGCACCTACCTCAAATCGTGTCGGAGGAATAAAAGGGCGAGGGATCCGAATTCACCATGGGATACCGTAAGTATTTAGTACCAAGTAAGATGTTTACGGTACACTACCCTACGAGTATTTTGACGTGGCACTGACGTCGTCATAGTCGAGCAAACGTCATATTTCGTGCTCGATTGTGGAACCAATGGGTCACCACGACGTCAATTGCTGACTAAACTGAAATACGACCAACGTCAAAAATACTTTACCAAAAATCTTTTAATTATAAAAAATTGACAAAATGTTTTTAATTTATTTTTTAAAGGTAAATATTTTTATAAAAGCTAACTTTTTGGATGAATTCTAATTCAAGTGGTAACATAACCATAAAATCTTTAAAATGTTGTTAACTGATTGCCACAAATCACAAAAAAACAAAATTTGTCTAATGGCGTTCCACCCTTTTTTTATATGCATATGTATTATCTTCGGAACCCACGTAATCCTCTAAATTTCCTGACAGTTGCTTATGTTATACTTAAACTTCTTTTATAATTAAGCCAACTTGGAGTATTTGTGTTTCTTGTTATTTTGTTGAAATTTTGATGCTTTGGGTCCTACTCTTACCAAATAAAAATTCTCTCAACGAGATTTCTTGAAGTGGAAACTGGAACTGTCCTTCGAAGACTGACTTATATAACTTTGGTTCCAGTCGAGACCCACCCCTGCCCACCTCACATCAGTGCAAGCGGAGCAAATATTGGCCACCGCGTGCGAAAACGAAAGCCATAATGCCAAAAGAATGAGGTTAGGTTTGGAGCCCGTCAGTCAGCCCATGCCCGTATTACCTGGGGCACAGGTAAATTACTATTTTTAATTCCAAATTCGCTTCCTTTAAGAGTCTATTTTCAGCCCACGGATACAACGGCGTCGATCACCAGAGGCATAGAATTTTCGAACAGCGTGAAACTAGAGAACGAGGTGTCAACGACATTTCCGTCAACGACGACGCCCTCTACCACGCCTAACTCGATTACCAAAGGTTCCATAACACCCGATCTGAAGTCGTCTTTAAGGTGATTTTATTGTATCTAAATAAACATAATATAAGATTTAATCTTTATATTTTTAAAACACCTTATAAGTATACATGTTAATGGTTGTTTCAGTTTGTCAAATAGTTTAGGGGTGGGTACTATGAACGGAATTAGTACCAATACTCCCGGGACAACCCCGACGGCTATGTACAGGCCCAACTTTTCGCAGGCGTTTCAGAGAGCGGGACCCTACCCCTTGTTTCCAGGAACTCCTTTTGGAACCACCGGGTTATTAGCTAACGGTAAGTACTATATTACTTACTAATGATTTTTTTAAAATAATTATTTTATTTTTTTTTTGCCTCTTGTCAGGATTTATTTTTAAGTTTACTTTTATTACCCTATTTGATTCAACGCAATTTCTCACTTTCTCCATCTCTTCCCCTCTCTAACGTGCAGTGCCCGCACGACTATCTCTGACGAATAAGAAAAAGAACTTATATATTTGTGAATACATGTTGCCTATAGAAAATAGCATAGAAAATAAATTGCTAACAGTTCATGGGTCTTTGGTTTGGTAATGTAAATTGTCGGAACAATATATTCAAATAATAGTTACTAGCTTTTAGAATTAAATTTCTCAGTTAAGAAAATTCAGTCTTTTTATTAATCATAATATAATTATCAATGAAATCGATACACCATTTAAAAATTAACCAATTTAGCCCTCCTTTACCACACAGCTTAGAAAACAGTATAGTATCAGATATATCGTATATGTATTAATGGTAAAAAATGTATTATGTTCCGAGGAGGCGCAGAATTTTCCCATCTGTTAATGGTGGTCAAATACATCTGCTAAATTGTACAGTATACCAATAATTAGTATGTAGCTAAATTGTTAATTGATTCATTTCGCTTGATTCAGATTTCTTATGCAGTTACTTTAAAAACATAAATTTAAATACTTTAAACGCAATAGTATATTACGCAACAAGTGTGGTAAACGGCATTTGTCACGAGTGTTTAATAAATGAATGACTTAAAAAGTTTACCAAAATATTCACTAACATGACTGTCAAAAATTCACAACGTAAAATCTACGAAAACATCCGATTGCTCCTAAACCCGTGCGGTCAGATCCCGAAAATGACCGAAGTGGCTCGGATCCGTGGGACAAGAAACTCAAGTGGTAAAGTGACGTTTACCACACGCTAAATCTATGTATAATTAGAGTTTTTACAGAAGGGAGTAGAAAAACCTAATTAATGAATACAGTATGATCATAGCAACTGAACAATTGAAAGCGAAAATCTGGGAATAACCATAAGACGAACAAGACAATAAAAAAAAGAATATAGGAAAAATATAAGGAAAGCTAAAACAATGTGAAAAAACATTACCCTCAGGTTTTTATAATAACGTTATAAATAAAAATAAAAAATACACATTTTCAAGGCAATAGTTGAAAATGTATTTATGAACGAAGTGTATAAACGAAAACTGAAGCAAACGGTTAAAGCAACTAAAGTACTGGATAAGAAATGTTAATATTTACATTGCAGTAGTATCCATTTTAACCTGGAGACTGAGGTGTGAAAAATTATGTTTGCGTCAAACTATTTATGCATATCTAACTTAACTAATATTAGGTACTTAAACTTAGTGACAAACCAATTTAGACATACATACTAAAATTCTAGCAAAAAAATTTATTTAATACATAGTGAACCCAGTGAATATTTCCCAGATATAATCCTTGGCTTCTTTAGAAAAAGTTATAATTGCTAGCCAACATATATCACCGCCATATGTCGAATGTCATAGAAAAAACCTTATTAGAATTTTTTTTAACGTTTGCTTTGGCATTAAAATTATTTGTAAAAATTCGAAATTTCAAAGAAAATGATTTTTTTCTTATTCTTAAAAATATCAAAGATATAATTTTATCAGGAACCTTTTTAGACTGTATATTCGCAGAAACTTTTGAAATGTTCATACGGCCACCGTAATAAATCTGGCACACTATTTTTAACGCTCTGCATATTCACAAATAGCACGGCTTAAAAAAAGAGGAGCATTTTTATTAATGTTGCTTGTACCATAATAAATTAATTTGCTCTATTAACAACGATACGGTAAGATGTTTTTCAGGCAGATGTTCAGAAGCTGTACTTATTTTTGGGTTTAAATTCAAAAATCTAGTTACTTCAGTAATTATTCTTAAAGCAGATTTATATCAGTTACTTATATGGTATAATTTTGGTAAATCCAGCACCAACTGACAAACAAAAATCCTGCGACACAAAAACGCAACATTTAAAATTTACTGTTTACTTGTTCGACATAAAATAAACTTATGTTTCTATTTACTTTTGTCAGGTGCCAATAATTTTCTATATTCAAACAATTTATTTTTTCAAACTTCCTGAAAATAAATAAATAACATATTATGCAATTGCATTTTTCGGCATTTGAGTCACAAGTTTATTTGGTACGGGCACAGCGAGTGTTTAATAAATGAGTGACTTAAGAGGTTTATCAAACGTGTTGAATTACATTCACTGACATGACCGTCAGAATTGACAAACGTCACAATTCAAGTCGCGCGATAATATCTCTGAAAATCTCGGAAATGTCCGAAGTGATTCAGATCCGCAGGACAAGAAACTTACGTGGTAAAGTGATGCTTTCCGCAGGCTAGATCGGTGTATAATTAGGTATTTTACAGAAGGAAATAGAAAAGGGTATTTTGTCTATACATGTAAGTGGACTCAGTTTGCAGACTCTCGGTTATTGCCTGCCTGATGCCGTCGAGTTCTAATTTTTGCCTTTTTCCTGAAGAACTTTGGTACAGATGGTAAACTATTTCAATTCAACGAAAAAAATTAATATTTTGATTAAACACTAATTCTGAGAGACTTATTATGACTTCTGCTGAACTATTTACATGTTTGTGCAACATTAAGTTCTCCCTTACCTATGTGTGTATTTTTCTAAACAATAAAAAATAACTCCATCAAAACCAATAACCGCGCATATAACCTTAAAAGTGACTGTCCTTTTCATGGTGACTCACCGATTGTTTACAGTCTGTCGTTTCTCCGCCTTACTGTAGAGGTCGCGTTCCATGATGTTAGTTTTCCGACTTAAGAAATAAAGGTTTATTTGGAAAATTGCGGTCTAATAATTTAACCGCAACCTACCATACCGTTTAACATCGGACGTGTTTAGAATCGTTGAAAATAATTTCCGATTGTAATTTTAGGGCCCGCCGATTTGAGTATAAAACAAAAGCCACTCGTCAACCACAAACTCAACGCGGGTGAAATGGCTGCCGTTAGGCAGCTAATTACCGGCTACAGAGAATCGGCCGCCTTTTTATTGAGATCGGCTGACGAACTCGAACAATTGCTGCTGCAACAGCAATAGTGTCAACTTTAATTCACTTTTCGTGTGACCCGGACGGTTTCCGTTGAAGGACAATTTGTCGCTGTGATTGTGACCGCATCTATTGGGATTAAGGGGTGTTTGATCACTTGCCATATTCGCTAGTTAACGGTGTTTCCACGTCGGGAGCCGTCAAGCCAGAGCAGGGTATCCAGTAATAATTTCGTTTATACATTGTTAATGCCACACACACGTAAACCACACTCACACACGCGTTTCTACTTTAAAAAAGGCGACATTTAAATAGTCATGGCATACACTTAAGTCTAGCCCCCCTCTCCTTTTGTAAATACTCATTAAATTATTAAATGTACACTACCAAAGACATTATTTGTATAGTTTTATATTCTTCGAAGAGTATAAAAGAGTCATTATGAAATAATATATGAACAAACAACAAAAAAATTAAATTTATTTAGCACTTACACTTTAAAACGGATCAATGTATTTCAAATTATAATTTTAAAAATATATTATATATAATATATGTTTCGTACATTGTAGTCCTATATCGAGAACATTATTTAACACATTATCGGTTTGATGAAATACTGTGATTGTTTTTTAAATGTGCATTATATTTTTCAACTCACTAGATATGATGCTGTCCCATCAATTTTAGCACATTCCATTGTAAATAGATATGATTGTATTTTGTCTTGATTCACTGCCAGAGAAGAATAAATACATTATAAACCTATAAAGTGTTTTATTTTTTGAAATCTAGTAAGAATTGAGCTCATGTGCTATTTTAGCTTTTTAATTATTATTATTATTTCTCTTATTGCCAATACCCATTGCCATAAAACATGTTTCTGTGGTTCAGTCCGTCTTATGCTTCTTCAATGGTTCTGATGTAGAGATTAAATGTACATGTGATACTTAAAACAAATTCGACTGCCCTTGAAGTACCTCTGTGCTTTATTTTTGCTTTTCACCAACTAATTTCATTCTTGGCTCTCTGCTATATTGCAAAATTTGTTATTTGTTATTGCAAAGTGCTGATGAAGTACTTATGAAGCAACAAAAAAATTGAGAAGATTCATTTTAAATCTCGTTTATAACCCACATGCCACATTGAACAACCAACATGGCCGCTGACAGATAGTCAAGTAGTTTGGATGCTGCATAGCATTTTTCTTAAAATATGTATACATCTCGTTAAATGCTATGGGAAGACGAGTTATATGTGTGTGGAAATTACTGTTAGAGCCATGCTCGGAAAATCATTCCCTTCTCTACAAAAATATCAATACCGCCTGCAACGCATCAATTTTTACCATACTAGGGTCACTATATTATCTAATATTTATATGGGTTTTAAGCCCAATTTTCACGATCGCCGTTGCATAACCCTGAACCTTCTCACCGACCAATTAAATAGAAATCGTATCCAGTTAGAACTTGCTCGAATTTCACGCGAGAAGTTGCGAATTTTTGAAGTATTCTTTTAAAATTGGGATTAGAAAAATTAACAATTCATTATGTGAAAGTACATGGATTTTCTGAGCTTTAGGTGGATGTGATAAATATAGATAATTGATAATTAGTACAGAATGAAGTTAGGTTAGTTTTTGGTTAGTGATATTTAGTGAGATAATCCAAATAATTAGTACACTGTGAAGTTGGCTTTTTTTCGGTTAGTGATATTTAGTAACTTGCCAAATTATTTTTTAAAGTTTGGACGCTACAACTTCAATACTCATGCAACAAATTGCATAATCTATGCCTAGTTTCTAAATACAAGAGTTATAAAATGTAAACAAGTACCTATTCGTCTACCTGTCAGTCTCGGTACCTTTGACAATCATAGGTACAATATACTCCTATGGACCACTAAGCCCACTAATTCAAATTCAAATTCAAATTTATTTCGTGATATTTACAAAAAAACGATTGTTTTCACACGTCCTCTATGAAGTGTAAGATATCAAAAGATATCACAGCCTATTCATCACATATAATACTAATAAATAAGCAAATACAACTAATCAAACGTATAAAACACAAGAATGTACAAAACAAATTAATAAAAACGTTTACAAAATTTAAATAACACTATGCCAATCCCAACCACAAACACAATTCATATTTCCAAAATCAAACTCGAGATATTCTTGTATATTATAGAAAGCCCTTTCAAGAAGTTCGCTATAAACGCATTCAAACTTAAATCCCTTAATTTGTTGGATAATTTATTATATGACAGGACCGTAATAGTTATGAAAGTACCTGCTATGATTCAATCTTGTAAAAGGCAATCTTATATCAGTTGTACCACGGGTGTTATGTTCTTCACGTAAATAAGACACAATAAAATATAATGACTTGGCCACGTCAGAATACGAAGGCCAATAAAATATGGTCTTACGTCATCGGCATATCCTATTCCCGACAATACTCTCACCAATCTCTGTAAACAAAATACACGATATGCATGAGCAGAATGGCCCCATATAAATAAACCGTAAGAACACTTAGAGACAAAAAGAGAGTGGTAAGCCAACATTAACACAGACCGAGGCACAAGGTTCTTCAGTGATCTAATTAAAAATATAACGCCGGTAATCCTATTACATAATTTGTCTACATGATATTTCCACATTAGATGTGGATCAAAATGAAACCCTAGGTATTTTACTGAGGCCAGATTTTCGTAACCATGGTTTCTATAAGTAAAAATTATTTGCTGTGTTTTTTGCTGGTTAAGACTGAATAAATTACAGTTGCAGCAATTATATATATCAGACATTACATTATTTAACTCAGTTTTATGTCGTTTATATATATATCGAGAATAGCACTGGGCCAAGCGTGGAGCCTTGTGGAACACCAGTGGGGCTGATTTTTACCGGAAACTTCGTTCCGTCATCCAGTACGTATTGCTTAGGATTGGTTAGAAATGAAGCAATTAAGTTGATACTTGTACCAGTACAATTATAATATTTTAACTTGCGCAGTAATATATTTGGATTTACGCAATCAAAAGCTTTTTATAAATCAAACAAGAGGGAACCAACAAATTTGTTATTTTCAAAGCCCTGTACTATTTCTTACATAAGCTCACTAGCATCTTCCACAGTAGACTTGCCGCAACGAAAACCGAATTGTCGCTCGTAAAACAATGAGTTTACCTCAAAATAGTTTGTCATTTGAGTTGTTAAAAGAGATTTAATTTTTTTTAAAGAGTGGTGGAACAGCTATAGGGCGAAAATCAGTTAAATATTGAATATTCTTCTTTTTGGGCAGGTGTACAACTTTTGACATTTTAATACACCAGGATATATGCGCTCAGCTATGGATAGGTTTAATAACTTTGTCAATGGTTTCAAGTTTTACAGTCTAAGAATAATTTATATCTCTTGAATAAAAAAGGCAGCAAATTGCGGCAACTTTTTGCGATGTGAAAATTGCAGAATATCAAGGTCAATCAACACTGAATACTAGTGTTAATTTTGGTTAATTTGGTCCCAACGTTATTAGAAATTTCGGCCAGTTTATGGGAAGCAGAGGTGTCGCCTAACCTCGTCGAAACAAATCCATGATTTGAACCCTTTTAGAAAAAATCGATAAATAAATATTTTTTGTTTTTAAGTATGCTGCTGCTATCTATTATTTAATTTAATAACGTTTGTTAATGTTTATTTTTCAAAGAAACTTCCACAGGTTACTGTAATACTTTTTATAAAACTTCTGGATTCCTTCTAAATAGGTTTTTGTTGAGTCGAACTAGCTAAAGTTTCGCCAATCATCCTGTTGGCTTCTTCAGAGCTTGACTGAAACTGGCTCGCATTTTACTCTGTACCTGTTTTTATATTGTTTGAGGGGGGCGGAGCTAATTGAGGGGTATAAAAACCGTCTCGGATGACTGATTCCCATATTGGTGACAGGTAAAGACCTGAGTCGCGGTTAAGATTGTTGGGTTGCTTATAGATTTCTATAAACTCCCGGATTTTTCGTTGGTAGAAGAATTCATTACATGCATACAATTTTAGTTTTATCGAATAAAATTGTATGTCCGGTTTCGTGATTGTGTTCGGCAACTGCTGATGAATTTATTTGCCTTGGTCTTAAGGCTCTTTCATGAACCTAGTTGATATTTTTCGTCCGGTCTCTCCAAGGTATTCTTTGCCGCATATGCATGGAATGCTGTAAACTCCTGGCATCTCAAATGGAATTTTGTCTTTGACGGATCGAAGATGTCGAGAGATTTTTGGACAAGTGGTAAATCTGGTTTTGACGTTATATTTCTTTAAAACTTTTGATATGTGGCCAGTGATGTTTTGAATATAAGGAAGGACAACAGTGGCAAGTGTGCGATTGCTTTCGGTTTCATTACTATTGGAAGGTTGTGCTGAAGTGTACTTCGTGATAGAACGCTTAATATCTTTAATGTGGAAATTATTAGAGAAAAGAGCAAAGGTAAGGTGTTTTAATTCTGGGCTCAATGACCCGGGCTCAGATAGTTTTACGGCTCTATAAACAAGAGAGGTGATAACCGATGATTTTTGGGCGGAATGGTGATGTGACAATGCATTAAGGTATCAGTCTGTGTGTGTAGGTTTTCTGTAAACAAGAAAATCTACTATACATTTAAACTCTATACATCCTAAAATACGTTTTACGATAAGAAATAGAAACCAATAACAACCCCCCGTTCTTAGATATTCTTATCAATAGAAAATCAAACCTAACATGGAGGCAATGCTTTGTGACCGATACCCCAAGGCAATGTCATTATTGTTGATATTTTATTAATAATTAAAAGACGAAAGCTACAGGGGGCGATAAAAAAAATATTTAACAATTAAAACTTTTAAAATGGTAATTAAAAAAACTTCAAATAATATTTTCTCTTACAAAACTTCTGGATTCCTCCTACGTCGGTTGTTGTTGAGTCGAACTTTCTAACGTTTCGCCAGTCATCCTGTTCTTCAGAGTTTAATTGACAGGATGATTTTCGAGACGTCAACAGTTTCAGGTTCAGTTAAGATCTGAAGAAGCCAACAGGATTATTGGTGAAACGTAAGCTAGTTCGACTGAATAAAAACCAACGCAGGAGGAATCCATAAGTTTTATAAAAAGTTTGTTAATGTTGTTAAATTAATGTTCGCATATTTTTCCAAATTTTTGTTAGACGATGTAAATTATACCATGCTATAACGATCGAGAGATTTTTTATAACGTTCTCGATAAGCATCTATTAAAGTTCAAACACAAAGTTAAAGCAGAAACAAAAATAAAACGAAAATTTAAAACAATTCAAACTGACGGCAACGTATACAGTGATAGACAAAAGTATATGTAACAATATTCAAAATGACGCAAATCGTTAAACACAAGTGCCACCTCGGGGTTAGTCTCTGAACAAATTTAGTCTGGTTTTCTGGTTATCTCATATAGCTATAATAAATATTAGGAAAGACGACGACTACATAATGATTACATCAGCAAATGGAATAAGAATACGCTTGGTGTCATTGCTAACGTAAACGTCATCTATGTTGAATACTGTACTAGAGATATAGATACAGGAACTTATAAAGTAAATGTGAAAAATAAATTGAGGTCCATTCAACATACGCATGCTCGAGATTTATAATCTCGTTTTTTAACCTATGATCTTGCGGCATATAATTCAATTAAATTTCATTTTTACGGCAGTATTTTCTCAAAAAATGCCTAGATCTCGTTAAATATTCTGCGAACACCAGTTAAGTGTGTGGAAATAGATGTTTAGAAAGAAAATGGGGCAAAGTGCAGGTTAGTAGGTGAAATGTAGAGGCATGCGCGGAAAATCATTACCTTTTCTACGAAAATCAATCAATCAATCAATTTTTGCCGTAGTAGATAGTGGTCCTAGTACGACCACTATATTACCCAATAGCTATATGGTCCAGGCATATCCGGCTTCCATACCGGTGTGAATCGCAATCCCAGCGGGGCCGGCAATACTTGTTCTTTCAAAACGTTTACAAAATTCACAAATAACTGAAACCACTTAATTCAAACCAATACCGCAACTCAAACCGAATACAATACGGTCCGAACCGAGGTTCTCTTTCTCTCCATTACTTCTGTTGGGCAAGACTGCTATGATCACTCGGCCACTTACCAATATAGTTCAACATTCAACAAAAAACGGCGGTGCCGACAACGATTATAACTTTAAAACAATCACAAAACAATGAAAAAAGAAACGCTCCACCTTTGGTATCAAAAATTTTAAGATGATTACAACAGATTCTGTCGGGAGCGACCGGAGGTTAAATTGTCATGTGCAATGCCACCGATAGAATCGAAGCCGAAGTTGTGTGCAATATTCACCACAGAATACTCACCAAAGAATCCTCTCTCTCTCTCTCTTTGCTTTTCCTTAAAGTGGGCAGTCAACTAAGGACATTCGTCCATTACCGACTTCCATCAAGGAATATTTTCTTTTTTTCACAGACCAACACGTAAAAAAATATAACCATTTGTTCTTTGACCGATACCAAAAAAAAAAAAAACGGTCTCCCCCCAATACCTACAAACACCATTCGGGCCGATCCCGCCTCCATACGGGCGTGAACAGTTAAAACAGCGGGGCCGGCAGAACTTAAACACTTAAAAGCGAACACCAAACACTACCGAAATAGAGTCACACGAAAAAAGACCGATACCAAAGTTTTGGGACGAATACGACGGATTCTGCTAGGATCCAACGGAGGTTAACCCGCGTGCAATGCTCCACCACAGAATTCACCAAAGAAACCGTGTATTGCTTTATAGGCAATTCTTCTTTTTGAGTTACCGAATTTTAAAGAAAACATTTGGAATTAACCTATATTAACTGAACAAATTATATTGATAATTCAATATTTTTATCTCGATACGTGGAAATTTGCTGATGTGTTCGTTATTTTCTTACCGGTGGTCACGACAGTTTTATATATTATAATGCTGAAGGCTGTCATTTTAATTGGTGGTCCCCAAAAAGGTAATCTAATTTTTTTAAATATTGTGTTCGAGTTAATCGATTCAAAAAGAATTAATCTGTGTTTATTTTAAGGGACTAGATTTCGGCCACTTACATTGGACATTCCAAAGCCTTTGTTCCCCATAGCGGGATTGCCTGTTATCCAGCATCACATTGAAGCCTGTGCCATTGTAGAAGGATTGAAAGAAATTCTGTTGATCGGGTCTTACCCCGCTTCCCAATTTCAGCAATTTGTATATAATATGCAACTTCGTTACAATGTGACTATTAAGTACCTGCAAGAATTTACAGCATTAGGAACTGCTGGTGGCTTATTCCATTTCCGCGATCAAATACGATACGGAACACCCGACGCCTTCTTCTTGATGAATGGTGATGTTTGTTCTGATTTTCCATTGAAGGAGTTATATCAGTTTCATAAGGAGAGGCCAAATGGGGCTTTGGTAGTTTGCTTTATAGAAGATTGGAAATAATATATGAAAATGTTTTTTTAGGTTACTATAATGGCCGCTGAAGCCACTAAGCAACAATCTCTCAATTTTGGTTGCATGGTTACTGACAATGATACCCATGAAGTGACCCATTATGTGGAGAAACCCAGTTCTTATATTTCAACTTTGATAAATTGTGGAGTGTACACTTTTTCATTGGATATATTCCCCGTAATTGGGGAAATTTTTCACTTGAGGCAGCAAGACATTTATAAGTAAGTATTCTGGTTTGCCTATTTTTTTTTGTAAAAGTTCCTTATTTATTACACAATTTTATTATACTGTAACCAAAAATTATAACAAATAGTTTAGGAATTTACGTTACTTATACATATAGAAACAGATTCTAATAAACCAACCTTTATCAAAATCTTTATAATAAGAGCTGCACAAGGACTTCCACAATAATAATAATAATAACAATAATAATAATAATAACAACAATAATAATAATAATAACAATAATAATAATAATAGATTTCTCTTTATTATTTATGTGTAAACATTTTCAAAAAATTTATTTAATAATGTGTGATTTCAATTCATTAACAAATTTGCTAATTCATTAAACTCCAAAGAAGCCCGCGAAACTGAATTACAGGCACCCTATTATTTTTATAAATGTGATCTGTGATCTAGTATTTTAAGTATGAATGTCCTGTGCAATTAAGGCTGAAGTTGATTTTTTGTTTTTTTATAACTTATAAACAAATATAAAACATAAATACAAAAATAAATATATAAAGGTCCTCAGTGTATGCCAGCCTGTTATATGAAAAAAAAACTTAATATTTCGTTTAGCAGACTCTCACTTTATGGCGAACAGTTAGATAATTTAACAATGCAAAATTACCTTTTTTAGTTAAATGGTCAATATACTGGGAAGTATGTATTTATTTTTTTAATGTTAATCTTTTTTTTTTTGCTTACTAAATTCCTATTTACTAGGAGTGTGAGTTTGGTCCTGCTCTCCGCTCTGTAAATCAGTACCAAATCTTTCAAATTAAGAGCATACAGGGAGTACAGCAACGAACGGACTATTTTAGTACTTCAGAACTGATCTCAAATTTTATTTCTTGTAGAAGTGAAAACGGTAATGACGTAAAAGAAGCAGGATTTATACAGCTGGAGCAGGAGATTCTGACACCTTTAGCAGGTACAGGTAAAATGTTTGCCATGCATATAACCAATTGGTGGTCCCAGTTGAAAACTGGTAGTTCAGCTATTTACGCGAATCGGCATTACCTGGAACTTTACCAGACTAAACATCCCGAAAGGCTCTCTAGCTGCAAAGAACCCACTATAATTCCAGATGTGCATATTGATCCGACAGCTGTCGTTGACTCTACTTCCGTGGTGAGTCTTAAATTTAAATGAGCTTTTTGGAGTAGTGATTAATCAAACGGTTCAGATAGGCCCTAACGTCAGCATAGGAGCGTCGGTCGTGATCGGACCGGGCGTTCGCATCAAAGAAAGTATAGTTTTGGATGGGGCGGTTATCGAGGAGCGCAGTCTGATTATGCACAGCATAATCGGAAGAAATTCGAGGGTGGGAAAATGGGCTAGAGTAGAAGGCACACCCTGCGACCCGGACCCCAATAAAGCATTTGCCAAAATGGAGAACCCACCTCTGTTTAACAACGACGGCAAACTCAACCCTTCCATAACAATTTTGGGTAGGTCCGTTATAAAATATTTCTATAAACAGCTAACTACGGAAAGTTTTCAAATCTGTTTGAAACTTGTTTATGCGACATGTCCAACTTTAAGCAAGTTCATAAATTGCTGGTCGACTTGTTCACACATTATTTTGTTTGAAACTGAAACTGGTAACGTTTCGCCAATCATCCTGTCAATCAAACTCTGAAGAACAGGATGATTTGCGAAACAACCAACAACAACCGACGTAGGAGGAATCCAGAAGTTTTGTAAGAGAAGATATTAATATTTGAAGTTTTTTTAATTACTATTTTGAAAATTTGTATCGTTAAATATTGTTTTTTGTTATTGAGCCCTGTCGCCTTTTAATTATTTATAAAATATCAGAAGAAAATAACTTTAACTTTCTAAATACAAATAAGTCAAAAACCAACCGAGTAAGACGGCTTAAACATATATACCTTTTCTATGATATATTGAACATTATTTTTTTGATTTTCATTATGTTTCAACCATAACTCGACAGATAAAAAAAGATTCGATTTATCTAAATAATACCGTGAAACTAGCACCCTCTAGGAGCAACGCCCAAATAATTTTTGAAATTCGTAATTGTCACGTTAAAAAACCTAGAACTGCCAATTTTTTTAATGTAATTAAAGAAATATGTATATATGACGCATGTTGCGCTCAATCGTAATATTGTGGTGTTTAGTGTCTCCATTTCCATTTGTCCATTGTTAATAAATTTTATTTTTTGGTTATTTATTTATTTATTGTATTTAATGTCATTTCAATTTACACTCAATAACATGACTCTTCGAACCCTAGTTCAAAAAGCTTGAACGCAATTTCCATTAACACTGCATTTAACTTTTTATGGCCTCCTGTAGTTGTAATAAAAATTATCAAAAATTGGTTGTTTATGAGTCGATAACTTTAGTGTATTGCTGTGAGTTGCAGTTTGTAATTTTTATATAAGTTTTATCAGTCATGTAAGGTTATCAACTATTTCTATTATTATTTTTATAGGGTGTTCTGTAAGTGTTCCATCTGAAACGATCCTCTTAAACTCCATAGTATTACCCAACAAGGAGTTGTCCAGAAGTATCAAAAACGAGATTATCTTGTGAAGTCGCGACAACACTGGACCAAGTGTCAATTCCGTACAAATATTTTAAACTAAGACTAAAAAATTGTTTTTTGCAGGCAGGATGGTCTTGAAAAAAGTAAATAGAAAATGTATTATCAAATAAGATGCATTTATACAAAATTTACAAAGTAATATACAAATATACACTGGAAATTAATGACGTTTCAATCTTAGGTACTGTCGTCGCTGGAAATCGACACTATCCTCCTTCGTTTGGGTTTATCCGATTTTGACTTTTCCTCTGATTTTTTCCTTTTCTTCTGCTTCAGCTTTCTCTCCAAAATTTCCAGTTCGGAAAGATCGTGGCGTTGCGTCAACTCATCGTCTTTTGCATCCACGACAAACGAGTCCTTCAATTTATTTTTATTATTATTTTTTATTTATCCACGGGCATAGCTCAATTACAGAATGCTAAACTTATAATTCACAGTAGGCTAAGAGTAGTATTAGGTCAGATATTAAATAAATATAAAATACACTTTATATCAATAACAAGTCTAAAAATAGATAACTAATCTGTATTTGAAGTATGCAGAACCTGAGCCAGGAAGATGCCAAAGGAAGCAAGAAGTTCTCAATTTGATAGTGATATTTGATTGCGATCATCAGTAAGTCTTGCTGATCCGGAAATAAAAGTATTAAACTCATAGTTGGTGCCATGGATCGGATGAAAACTGCCGGTGGAACAAGATTTTGTGAAGAAGTTCTGAAACTCCCATGTATAATAATATGAGTTCTTTCTTCTTATGGGGTATGGTAATGGTAATGAGAATCATATTCAGAAGGACCAGTACCATATCATTATAGTTATCATGAAAGTGTTGGTTACTCCTTCCAATGAACCCAAGCACCAGAAAAGCTTTTTTAACCGCATTATTGAAGCGATAGGAAAAATATGAATCTGCATCAGACTCCAAGATCCTTGATAAGAGAAACTTGGTCAAGGAAGTGTGGACCAATGTTGTAATTAAATTTAATAGATCATATTGTAGTTTGTCAGAATCAACAGGAGATCTATTATACATTTTGAGGTCCGTCAGCCAACAGCCGAAAAAGGCAATTGCTAAAATATTTGTGAATGTTATTCAAATTTTACAACATAAATTAAATAAATAAATACAATAAGTAAATCTAAGAGGCGGAAGGTAACGGAAGTAAAGTCAATACTTACTTCTATATACGCATCATTTTCAGTATCGACGTTTTGGGAGTAAATGTTGTCAAGAGGCAGCGGAGGCTTGGATGGGACTTTTAAGCGCCTTGGAGCCGGACTTCTACATTACAAAACAATAAAAATGAAAGCTAAACAGTTCCAGTGAGGAAATGAAAACCAACCTCATTGATTTTAAATAGTGAAGATGCATTTGGGTGTTCATGTTTTGCGTTTCGTCGTTTACAAAGCTTGAGTCATAAACATCTAGTTCCCCGTCGGATTCGTCGTCCGAAATGAAAACGTTCTCATCTTCCGATAATTTAGCTTCTTCTTCTATAAATGGATTTTTTCGAGTCTGCGAATGAAGTGCGGATGTATTTGTCGGGCGGTTGTTTCATTAAATTGTCTAGTCCTGACGAAACCTTATTATTCGTCAGCAGATATTTTAATTCTATTAATCAAAATACCAACAGCAATTTAAAATTAAATATAACTAGGACATGCTTTAAGCTCTGCCTCCCAAATTTTCTTTGATTGATTGATATTAAACCAGTTTAAGGAAAGTGGAAGTTAGTTATAAAAAAATAATAATAAATGAAAACGTGTCGCTGAATATGAAGAAAATATTGGTTCGGTCATAGAAAAATCAAATATTTCAGATTTCAGAAAAATTAGTGAATAAATATTTCAAGAACTCTATATCCTTATAAAATAGAGCTTGTTCAAGAACTGGAATTTTTTTTGATAACCGAATGGAATTTTGTACATGGGTGTTAAATAAAATGACAAAAAATGAGTTTTTTTGTCAATTTTTTAAATATCACAGGTAACTAGATTCACATTTATTTAGATAACACCAAAAACCGTATTCTGCGAAAACGAGAAGACACCCAACACTTTTTTATATCTGATATTCCCAAATTCCATATAGGTAACGAACAAACAATAAAACTTTTGTTTAGAAAACATCAAATTGCTCATTAAACAATAAATTAGCGAAAACGTGAAGAGTAAGCTATAAAGACACCTTGACTCTTTTTGATAGGGAATTGAAAAGTACATTCTCTAATAGGTTAAAAAATATTATGCTTTGTTTACATTAATCAAATTATAGTCATTCAAAGTTGCTATTTGACTATATATAAAATAGGGTCTAGGATTACACTTTACTTTTAGATTTCGCTGACATACCTTATGTCTTATGTGAAATTAAAATTAGGTTAAATTTCGACAATATTCAAATATCATAAACGTCCTTGAAACGTAGAATCCGAAAAATTAATAATAAAACAAAAATAATATACAAGGGGTTTCATTTTAAACAATACCACTTTGATACGCCTAAAAGTAAAACTTTTTGGCCACATATTCCGTGCAGCCTAGAGAGAGAGAATTTTGTTATTACTTCTATATATAAACAGCCTAAAAGATAATTAAATTCTATGCATACTTTAGAATGCATTCCTGTTAATCGCGATATGAATCGCCTAACAACAGAGTATTCAATTAACGTGGTAACTTCTTGTATTCTGTAAATCAAGTGGTTTAAATGCATGCTGTTAACTAAATCGAAATTGATATTCTACGAAAAGTTGACGAAGTGCAATAAAGCGCTCGAGACGAATGACACTTTGCCATGTCTAGAAGGTGTCATTGAAGTGACATCATATAATGAATGTGGACCCCATCTTAACCCCGAATCGGTGTTACGTTTGGACGACTATGGTCGCCAACTAACATCTCACTGTGGGACTGACAATCGCGATACCTGTCACTGAACTCTACAAGCCAAATGATGAATATATTTCTTGTAGATTTCGATAAATCAGTTGCCAGACCCACTTGATCCATTCGCCTGGGACATGGTGACGACCAACAATGTCGATTATGTGTGTCGTTAAGACTCGGGTAATGTTTTGTTTACAAACTCCAAATGAGGACCAAAAATTTTAGATTTTATGAGATTACACATTACTCAAAAACACTATCAAATAAAATACAACTATCAAGTAAGAGTATCGGACAGACTAAATTACAAGAATAAAAATTGTATGCACCCATACGTGGCTTAGCTGTTGGAATAGACATGATTTTTGATCAGTTCAGTTAGGTAGATTACTATCTTTTTCGCTATGTTGCGCCGAAAGGACTGGTCATTGGTGCAAAACAATTGAACGAACCTTTAATAAGATGAGAATTCATTAAACTAGTGAATTAAAGAAAAAAACATAGAACAAACATAGTGATTCTCAATTTCACCGTCTGGAAAATAATTAGAAGGAAAATATATCCCCTTTATCAAAACCCGTTTGTTTCTACTCTGGATAATCTGAAAAGGAAGCTAGAAGAAGATTAAATCGATATAATTATTAGCCGTGCCAACTTCCATAGTAAAATTGCATATAAATACCGCAAAATCGCACTCGGAAATTAAAAAATATATTTATTTATTGTAAGCTTCTTGCTGTTGTCTCCTATGAGTATTAAGGACTATCGTGAAGATACAAACGAAAAAGTTTTTTAAAACCAAGTAAAATCAAATGTGGGAGCAGAAAATGTTACTTTTCGCAATGTTGAAAAAAAGTCACTTTCTTTCGTAATTTGAATTGATAAAATGAATGGCGCACTCATGCTGCTTTATTAACAAATTAGACTATTTTTATAGTCTGAATTTATGAAATTTGCAAAATTGATGGTGACTTTTGTGCCATATCAGCTTTTTTCATATTTCCAAACCAGTTGCGCCGAAATGTTAACGTTAACACTGCAACAAGTTATTTTTGGGGGTTTGAATTTATGAGACTAACAACGTAGGGATTACTTGCTGCGATCTCACCAAGGCCTTTGACCACATATCGGAGATCCTGTTAAAGAAGCTAGAATTTTATGGAATCAGTGTAAAAAGCTTTCTTTTATTAAATCGAACTGTGTACCCTGTTCATGGCGTTGACCCTTCTGATAGTGGGACCTCCAATGGAGTATCGCAGGGGTCAGTACTTTCACCTTTACTGCTGTTAATATAAACTATAACAAGTCAAATAAAAACAAAAAATGTCTGTTTATCGATGATACCACAGAAGTCGATATGAATTGAAGAAGACATTGAAGTTTTGAGACTTGAGTGAACGATTTGTTGCAAATGGACTACAACTTAATACACCAAAAAATATATATGCCCTCCTATAATAGGCGTGTGATTAAAAACAGAGACCGTGAATTTCTCAGATTGGAGACATTGAGCATAAACCATTTCGATTCTAAATTCTTCAACAAATTTGCAAATAATATTACACAAATACATCGAACGAAAGATTTTCAAATTCAAAATAAAAACCATAATTAAAAAATCTTTCTCTAATGTGAAAGATTTCTTAAAAGTGTGATAAAATTTAATTTCAGCAATTTAAATGTGATTAATGGATACCACATTAAGCACTAAAATACCTGTGATAAGAATACTCTGTATTTGGAACAGCAATAAAACTTTACTTTACTTTACTTTTTGCTTGGTTCATCGCCGTCATTATTTCAGACCTTTGAAAAAACCAGTGCCACTTCAGGCATTTGATACCAGGCTGCAACCGCTCTAACGAGTATTTTTACCATTTATTCCTAGACCATGAGATTCTTTCATTAAATTATATGACGTCATTTGAATAACACCCATATTTAGTGACTTTAAACGTCAAATTAACTTAGGTCTTTTAAATAACCACCTCTGCACGCAATAAAACCAGTTATGCCACTCCCTAAGCCTTTTAAAGCGCACACATAAATACGAATCTTACCTTTTTCCTAGAGGTAGTTTTACTTGATCTCGCGTTGGGATTACCATTCCTCATACTCTTGGTATTTACCGTCTCAGATAAGGGTTTCAAGAAAACAGGATTTCTCTTGGGATTTTCGAATTCTTCGTCGCTGGACGTGTCTGGAATGTTGCCCAACACGCTTTTCCGGTTTGTTACACGTTGAGTAATAATTTGGTAAGGGTCCACATTCGGTTTTTTGAGGTTCTTTTTAGGAGTAGGGAAAGAAAATTCACCGTCGATATCTTTCTTGGTACTTAACAAATTTTTTTTTGACGTACGATTTCTACTGTCGGCACTCGATGGTTCGCTCGAACTGGAGGATTTCAGCTTGGCTTGATTGATATTGTTCGACTCGTTTTCCTTCTGCGAGCTGCCTATTTCCTTTTGTTGACTTTTATTTATCAGTGTCAACATTTGGGTAATGGAAAGTTGGGTCGGGGCAGATAATTTTTTGGGCAAAGGCTTTTCGGGACTATCTTTTGTTAAATCAACCGTCGTCTCCTTAATGTGGGGCTTGTTTGTTTGTGTCAGTAATTCAATTATGGATTCATCAACCAAATCCAACAGATTATCATCAATATTAGTCAATCCTGCTGCAGCTGGTTCCTCTTTTTCTGCAGGTGGTTCACAAAATGTTACATCAGAATCGGAATCCTCAGAAGCTAGATCAGGCTTATCCAACTCAAAACCTGTTTTTCTATCACACCTTGCTGTTTCAACCCCTAGGTTCTGAGCTTTAGTGGTAATCTCGAGCGGGTTTGTATCTTTGCCAAACTTCTGGTCAAGGAGAGACCAACTGGTGCTAGCTTGGTTGGTTAAATTCTTGGGCTTTGTATTGACTTGTTCATAATTTTTTTTGCCAGGTCTCGCATCATCGCCTACCTTGGATAAGCTTCCACAATTAGCTTCCAACAAGGAGGTGCTTGGAGCATTTATCGAAGTCTTAGTGGATTTTGAATATGGTATATCTTTTACAGCAGAATTCTGATTAAGCTTTTCTAATCTATTATAATCTCTTTGGCAAATCGGCTTTTCTTTTTCTTTGCTGGAGTTGTCTGTGGCATTCAATAAATTGACAGACTCTTGCGCATCAGCTACAATGTTAGTGAACTTTGAACAGGATCGTCCAAGATTCTTTTTAGGGTAGTCAGTATTTGCATTGTCCTTATTTCGTTCTCTTACATCTGATTTCTTTTCAATCGTAATTCCGAACATCGATAAATCGCAAAATTCGCTAACATCAGCTTTAACGTCTTTTTCGCTCAACCCGAAACTCGAGACATCGCAGATGTCTGATATGTCGATATCGCTCTTGGGCCTCATACTAGGAGTGACTAATAAAGAGCTTGTCTTCTGTCGGATAGGAGTACTGCAAATTGTTGTTCTCACCTCTTTAATGTTAAGTTCTTTAACTAACTGCTTTTGGACTTCTGTTCGCTTCGTATTCTCAAAGACTTTTCTTCTGATCGACCTGAATTGATAACATTCAATTGCTTGTTTTATGTTTTAATTTTTTTTTTATCTAATTATATAAATTTGAATTATTTACTTGTTTAGTTGCTTAAATGTAGCGCTGGCTTTGCGTAAATCAAGCTAGCTGATAATACTTTTGATTTTTTATATTTATTTTCATACTATAAGTATCAATGATTTAACCTAGAGATTTTTAAAATAATTTGGTTTTTGTCAAAATTTAATCTAACTTTAATTTCACAAATACATAAGAAGTATTTAAACTATGTAAACCAAATCTATAGTAAAGTGAAGCATATTTTATATTTTAATTATAACAATTGGCCACAAATTTATTCTAATCTATAGGAACTTTAAGTTTAAGAGAATGTATTTATCGATTACTTATCAAAATGGTGTTATGGTGTTAGCTAACTCTTCACGTTTTAGCCAAATCATGGTTTTTGGTGCCATCTAAATAAATGTTTTATTGCATCTACTTGCCTATGTCTATTCAGAAATGGATCGAAAAAGTTCTTTTTCTGAAGCTCGATTTAACGGCCACCTACAAAATTCAATTCGTTGTCAAAATTATTTCTAAGCTGTTTTTTATAAGGACTAAATCTGTATTTTTTAAAGGAATATTTCTATTTTCTATATCTGAATGAACTATATTTTCTTGATACGGATCAAAAACAAGAAATTTAATTCGAGTATTCTGCGGCACCATTAGATAGGTAATTGAAAAGTACATTCAGTAATTTAAAAAATATGGTGTTCCATTTAAATTAATCAAATTATAGCTACGTAAAGTTATTATTAGAATAGGATAAATTTTTGGCCACCCCATGTAAGATAGAAAGTTTTTTATGATTGGTAGATAAAATACGGTTCACTATTACACTCTACTGTAAATTTTGCTCACGAAATTTAAATATTCTTATGTATTTGAGAAATTAAAATTAGATTCCATTTTAACACAACTCAAATTATTTTTAAAAAAGTATCAAAAAGCTTATTGAAACACAACCCTATTTTGATCTTTGGAACCAAAAAACGCCATAGAAAAAATAACCACTTTGATATTTTTAATACTTTTGGGCCAACCTGAATGGAATGAAATTAATTTTAAAAAGTTAACATAATGAGACGTCACACATCCCAAAAGTAAAACTTAAAAAAAAATCCCTTTCCGTATGGCGTGAATAAACCTATATATAAAATATTTATCTACATTTTATTAAAATTAGGAAGTGATCTTTACTTTTGTGGGCAGACGTCACATTACCACTAACATTAATAAACAAAATGGCAATATAAGAAACTCCTTGTTTCTGAGTGCCGAAAATTTGAACAGTAATGTCTGTGGCGTATGATTAGCAAATTAATACTGATTAGAAATGGCATATACCTCAAACGGTCCTGCGAAGACAAATCAGGAGATGTAGCCAAACATTCTCCGCCCCTGGGGGAATCTTCTGCGCTCACGTTTGGCGAATACAGAACAGTTTCTTGCGAACTGTCCGCACCGCAGAACAAGTCAAGCAAAGTAGGTAGCATGAAAAAGTGCAGCAACTCAGATATGTCGTTCTGAGAATAAAAAAATTGCTCTCCGAATTTGTCAATAATATTGGTCAGAGTTTTCGGTGCTTGAAAGTTAAACGACTGTTCCTCGGCATTTCTCTCCAAATGAGTAAAGTCTATGTGTTCCAATAAAGTATGGTCCTCGCCTATTTCCATATAATCAGTGGGCGAGGGAACTGATTCTTTGTAGTTCGGGTCTAAAGTTTTGGTAAAATCTGCGATATCAGCGGCAGTGATGTTGTTCAGAATTTGTTCCGATGGGATCCAATTATTATTTTGCACGTCCGGTCTGTTAGACGCGATTGTATAGTCTTCACAGGTGAAACCATCAGGGCAATGTTTGCACTTTCGAGTACTCGATAGATGCAGAAATATATAATTTGATATCTGCGCATATAGTTCTTTCCCAGACATTATGGGATGTGGAGGGGAAGCTTCCCGTTCAGTTCTCAAATTTTGGGTTGATATTATTTTGTCGACTGTAATGGATGAGATGATATTAAATGAGGTAAAAGGTGGCTCAAAGTATATCATTTTGGCTTTTGAGAAACCCTCTCTCCAAAAAGATATTACGACATTCGTATCTATTGTTACTGGGAAAACCCAACAACCAATAATTTAATCATAGGTAAGGGACGAAACGAGTCACACACTGGCACTGTTGAATAACTCGTTTTACAGTGAGTTTCCAAAAAACTTGTTACTACATGGAAAACAATTTGTAAAAAATGTGTATGAATATTTAGTGGAGGAATCATTAAACAGGACGGTTTAAAAGAAATCTGCCTACTTACAAAACGTAAATATCCTCGATAAAGCACACTGTTGACAGTAAACTATTAAATAAAAGAAAAAACGTATGAACAATAGCAAACAAGATATGATAAGAAATATATATATTGCCTTTATCAAAACTAGATTGTTCTTACTTTGTATAAACTGAAAAGGAAGCTATAAGAAAATGAAACCAATATAATTATTAGCCGTGCCGCCCTTCATAGAGGTATTTATAAATAATAATAATAATAGAATTACTTACCGGAAATTAAAAAGTATAGATCCCAAATAGATGTATAATTTACCTAGATAAAGGATGGGTTGATTCCAGTAAAAACTGTTAAAAAAAGCACCTCTAAATAAAGAAGAACGAATCACCATATTTCATGCTGGATTAGAAGATGGGTTTTACTCCAAACTGTTTGTTGTTGTCTGTGAAGAATATAAGGTCTCTGGCGTGGACTATTAGCCAGATACAAGTGCAGAACTTTTTGCAAACTGGTTTAAAAATAATTATTTTTTAAAAAATATTTCGAATAACAATGTCAGTGTAATGTATAATATCATAGCCGCCTGCTACAAAAACCAGAAAATTCATCAAGTAAAAAAACTGAATTTTAAGAATTTGTTACAAAATCATATTTATTTTGAATCCAGTTGCAAGAAAGAGGACTTTTTGGAAATTTTGAATTTACATAGTATTATAAAATAATATTTATGTGATAGTTTAGCTAGGGCATGCTGCTTTATGTCTTTCTCCATATCATTGTAAATGTAAACATAACTAAAATCAAATGTGACAACAGCAAATGTTACTCCTAAAAGTTACGTTAATTCTAGTTTAATAAATTTAATGTATAATGTATTTGTTGGAAAAATGCAGCACATACAGCATGTTTTAAAAATTGAAGATTGTTACATTAGCATACAAAATAACATAGAAGCCCATTTCAATAAATCTTAATAACAACTCTGGGAGTGAAACGGAATCGGAATTTGAATAAAAACGTTCACATTTAGGTAAGTATTGATAATTTGTAAATACTTTGTGTTCATCGTATTTCTTATTAGTACTAACCTAAATAAGAATTATTAAATATTTAATTTTTATATTTTTAAAACAATACCGACTGGTCAGGTGTTTTATTACCGTCATCAGGTTATTCCGATAATTGCTGTCGCCAGCCTAAATGATTTACTTTGAAACACAGTATAACTTGGGTTTAAAGCTAGACTCACTCGATAGAGGTATTTTGGAAAATGGTGTTTGAAAGTGTTGTTGACTATTAGGTTGAAGAAACATGCTTCTAATGTCTCCTTGCTTTAAAGCCTTATTTTGACTGAAACCTAAAAAAAAAAACGATTTTAGCCAAATCGTCGACTAAGCGGTTGAGCGAATTTCGCTATATTCCTTAAGGATGACGCCGAATTTTCTCGCATTCATTTATTTATTTAATCTCTCTTTGCAAACACCAAGGGTAGGTTATTGCATGCAAAGGTGACACTGACACACTAAAACTTACATACTCTTACTACCACTACTACAAAAAGAAGTCAAAACATTGTATTTTGGTCAAAAACAAGTCAATGGAATATTTTTGTAAGAAAACTACACGTACATAACATTCCGTTGAGTAGGGGCATCAATAAACAATTATTAGGAACTTCCTCTAAATACATTGTTATTGAGAATTGAGGATAGGAACATTCAAATGAATACATACTCTTTAAGGTTATTGTATTATTTATCATAACATACATACAGAATTTTTGCAACTATTATGAAACATGAATATTGTGGGGACATTTGAATGTAAATTAATTGAAAATCATTACCCAGACTGTCTTTATGACTGCCAAGTGTCCTTGTAACATACATTATATATACACTAGTACTAGTGTGCTTGCCATGGAAAAAAGTGAAAGACAGAAAATCGTTACAAAAAAGGAAATATATATTAACAAGACCAGCAAGCAATTTATTATAATAAAAAATTGGTTTCAGAAAAATGGTTTGGTTATCAAAACTGATAAAACAAAATGCATCCCTTTCAAAATAACAAAAAAATTAGAACAAGTTCAATCAATTCATAATCAATTCTTGGCTTTAAACATCGATGCTAACCTCAGTAATTTTTTGTAGTTCTTATGTTCAAACTTAAGTACAGTATTTCTATATAAGGTGTCTTCTAAATTTAGATTCCACTCAAAGTTGTCGGGTAAAATTTACTAACAATTCCTGCAATTGACATTTTCGAATGCATCAAGTTATTAAAAAAAGATGATTATAAGTTCTCATACCTAAAATTTAATCAGCCTTATCATAAAATAGGAAAAGATTTAGATTACAATTTTATTATTCTATCCATTCGTGGTTTCTTACCGAGACGAATTGTCACGATACCACTGGGGTCAAACCCTTTATGTTCAGAAATACCTACATTTCAAAGCAGAACTTTTAATAAATGTGTTAACTTTAAGTAGGCAAACACTTGTATTGTCATAATTTTTTTTTGTTTTCAAAGATCGACCAGAATTTATTTTCTACCTAATTTCAGTGTTTATCGGCCAAAGCATTATAAATATTGGGATAAAATATATAAGTATAAGTTGTTCTCATTAGTAAATAGTGTAATTAGCATAAAGCAACTAAACCTTCTTCTCTCCCGCCATTTGACGATGCATTTGAACTACCAAATCAATGAATCTATCTATCATCTATCTTGTCTTGTATTAGGTTAGCGTTAAAATGGTTAATATAATAATTATAACTTACCTTGTATCTGAGTCGGTATATTGAATCTTTTTGAATCTGCATACTGCATAAGCTTTACACATTCTCTTGTTAGCTTTGAAGGTCCGATTGTATAGAATGTCTGCAAATTTCGTTGCGATTCAACGTGCCTACTGAATGTATCAAAGCTGTGTCCACTGATATTGAGAGGTTCCTCTAAAATATTATGTGGGTACATTTTTGATAGGATGACTGAAGAATTATACCTTTATCAAACAACGTTACACATTTTGGTATCCTTTCGTCCACCTCTACCACTTGTATGTCATCCAAAAACATGGGCTCTGATGAAGAAGTGCTCGATATGGAATTGAATAGATTCTAAATGAAAATATCCATTTAAATTTCGCATTTTTCAAGCAAATTAGAAATTGTTTTTTTTTTAATTATAGTTAAGTTTTGCACTCAAATAAAATGTTCAATAATTTTTTTAATTTGTTAATAGTTTTTAAATTTGCTTGATAATAAACTTTTGCCTTCACCAATAAAAAGAATGCCTTGAAAATTAAGATTAAATTTCGGAAATTTGTCTCGGAATCCAGTTCATAAAATAACAAAAGAAAAAATAAAAAAAGAAAAATTATTTCAACATACGTTGGAAAAAGTACAATTTGGTATTTCATTTCAAATTGGCCACGCCACGGTTCTCTTTTCTGCATACAAACCTTAATTGAATTGTTTTTCTTGGATAACACCTTTTTTTTCACCGTAATAAATATTCTCTCGCATTTTGGGGTAATCCCGTCTGGAACCATTCTGGGACTGCCAGGGTACATACCCGTGGTCAACTGTTTCGATCCCAATACAAAGGTCGAAATGTTGTCTTTGTGAATTAAGCAGTCTTTTAGTGTTTGTTGTTCTTTTCCCTCGGTTACCAATACCAACACTTTACCCTTTCGTTTCCTGCCCGTTCTCCCCATGCGTTGCACCATTCTTATAGGTGATTTCGTCGAAATATCAAAACAAACGATTAAATCGACTTCGCCTACGTCCAGACCTTCTTCGCCGATACACGTGGAGAGTAAAGTGTTGCATTTGCCTTCTCTGAAAGCCTTAACCACCTATAAATATGTAATAATTATACATGATTGTAACTATCCAGATTGGTAGATAGTTGAGATATTAACTATTCATAATCAAGTAAATAAAAACTTATATAGAAGTAAGAATAGATAAATTGTAATAAATATTATTATTTTAAAAAATCAACTATTTACAACACAACTTCATTTGCAAATTTTAGTCATCATCTTCGTTGGAGGCCAGAGATATATTACTCTACAGTGTTTTTAGCATGTTCTCAGCTTCTTCTATTTCAATCACATGTTAGACGCACTTACTCCATTTTTCACAATTCATTGTGTGCAAGAGGGTTTCAACGTCCCCCGTTTTAAAAGTGGTGGGGTTTAATTCACATTGATACGGCAGAAGACGAATTTATATATTTCGTTTTCAAGCGTCTTCAACAAATTTCATACAAAGAGTTTAATTCAAATTTACTATCTCCACTAACTCCCTTTTTTAGCATATCTTTCTGATTCGCTTCATATTTACAGTAATGCAATTAATGATGTCACTTTTTCTACCATGACCATCCAGTATGATAGTCTTCAGTCCACTTTGATTGAAATGCTAATAACCCACCACCTACAAAGGTGGCTTTTATTCCAGGGGATTGTCCTTCCACGAAACCTTGCCTCACGCTATTTAAATTTTGATCCTGTTATGTTTTACTAAAGACATATCTTTCATTTGATCCAAAATCCCTTTGAAACTGTCCCAAAAAATATTCGCTAAATATTGTCGTCGCCAGCAGATAATTTTATCTTTCTCTCGCTTTTAAGATCTTCTGTTTTGAGTTTTTTCGTAATGATGGCAGTTTCTTTTCTTCCTTCCTTTTCTTCTCTTTGGGTCACGTTTATTATCGGATAACAGTCGATATATTGTGCACTGTCCAACTCCAGTCATATTCACACATTTCAACTATTTTTGCAACTCCAGATTTTGAGTCTTGGTGGCTAAGAGCTTTGAACAATAATTTTTTTGTTTTTGAAAGGGTAGTTTTACTAAGCGACAAATTCTGAAACACTAGCCGTTTTTAAGAACGGAATTTGCCAACAACTATAAAGTAACTATAATTATAATTTTAAACACTAAGGCACAGCTACAGCAACTACTCCGTCTACCTGCAACTCTCGGAAGCCTTGACAATATTCATAGGTACAATACTACACCTATGGCTAAGACTACGAAGTTTTATAGTTCAATCAAGATTTACATCTCTCTCGCATTAAGAAATAGATTATAGGAAACTCACCCCTATCTGAAACTTCTGAGTAATTCCAGACCCTTTGCCAAGAAATATTTTTGGCTGAACGAGTGGTCTGGATTGGAGTAGCAACATATGAGCCTCCATCACCGATTCTCTGTATTCAAAAAACACTATCACTCTGGTGTTTGGATCACCCTCTGAGAAATGAGAGACCAGAACGTCGCGGAGCTTGTAAAACTTGGGGTGGCCAAATTTAACATTGTGTGGAATCTAAACACCACATTTTACATTTTATATCAAACGTGAGTAAGAAACCCTCTACCTCTGGATATGTTCCATCCGGTAATATTTCAATGTTTGGTATAGGACCCAAGTGATCTCTGACATCGTCCACAATTGCTCTTAAGATGTAATTGCTCCTTAACAATGGCTTTTCGAGATGTTCTGAATGACCATAAAATAAATTGTTACAAATCGACAGATTAACAGTATAGTCCTCGACCCGGGCTTTTCTATTTTAGAAATTTTGCAAATCACTACTCTACGCCTATAAGACTGACAGCCTCTTATTTAATTTTATTTTTACTATTGCACCAATGGGATTTTGAATGATTTTAACAAGTGAATCAGCAAGTACTTCGTTGGAAAAATTTGCCAGCCGAATTTCTTAAACAAAAAAACAGCTTTAATTACTAACTGTTATGGCGTAATAATTTTGGCATTTTTTGATACACAAGTGCAAGTGCAAGCAGTCGAAATGTAAAAATAAATATAATAAACATAATGCCAGGTGACCAGAAAACTGCAGAAACTGCAAATCCACAGTATTTACTTGTGAAATATATGTGTATAATGTAATAAACTAATAGTTAAATCAGATTGACATTAATGATTTCAGAAGTGTCAAATTATTACTTCCCATGGTACATAAATTTATGGAATAACAATTAAACTTATAATAATTTTGTGTAGCTTTTGGCCATAATAATGAAAAAACGAAAAATGGGAATTTTGTAATGAAATTTGGTCTATGGGGTTAAAATATTATAAGGAACAACTTTTTCTGATATCTTTAACGCTAAGCAATATATCGAAGATTGACCCTGTTTGTGGAAAAGTTGAAATCTGTATTTATTTGGCTAGCCAAAATAACGGGGTGTCTTATGCAACATGCATACTAGCAATGTAATATGTAGCTTGTAATATGAGAATGTGATAAGATAATTAAAAAGAATATAACTAAACTTAAAGCTTTATTGAGGTCAATGAAGTATAAACCTTTAATTATTATCCTACAGAAGCTTGGTTTAGTGGAGGTACACTCTTTGTAGATATTGATGGTTATGAGTTTTATTACACTGATTGTAATATTCATAAAGATTTCATGTATTATGTATTTAATGGTGTTGTACATGTATTATTTTATATTTATCTATTATATATATATATATATATATATATATATATATATATATATATATATATATATATATATATATATATATATATATATATATTATCTACATGTATTTAGAACAAAAAGAAGACTTTGAAGATGACCTAATGAAGTTATTAGAATAATATAAAAATGTTAATGATCATATTGTCATGTTTTATTCATGTAGATATGAACCATATTTTTAAAAATGTACACATTGATAATGCTTTTATTAAGACTAAATTAAATTTTGAATCATATAGGCAAAATTATCAAATCACTGATCACTATACGCAAAGTTGAACCAATTGTGTTTTAAAGAATATATAAAAAAAAAAGTTACAAATAAACTACAAAAATAAATAAAAAACAAAAACTATACAAACAGCAGAAGTTAAAAAAATGATAAAAATAAAACTATAAAAGAAAACAATTTAGTTATTTTATTTTCTAGATAAAGCCTAGATAAATATAAAAATATTAAAAGAAAAAGCAAAGAAAAGAAGTAGGGATGAAGTTTGGTGAAATATTTATAGCAAATAAAAGTAAAGATGCATGCCTTAAATAGGCTAGGACAATCCATGTTTTTGGAAGACACTAACATTGATGAAATAAGAAAAAAGTACTGACAGGTCTAGGATATCCTTTTAATAAGTGTTTCTACAGTGGAATATTCCCTAGCCACTTTAAGTTAGCAGAAGTAGTACCTATTTTGAAAGCAGGAGATTAAACTAATTGCTATATTCTAGAATTGTAAATTTCATGAAAAATACGGGTTTCGAAAAGGAACAAATAATAGTATAGCAGAAGTCAGTTTTCCTACCTTAGCCAAGGCTTTTGATACAGTAGACTGTTTGAAAAATTGGATGCGATAAGTGTAAGAGGTATTAATCTGAACTTAATAAAGGGCTATTTAGAAAGCTGAAAGCAATTTGGAAAAGGTTAACCACATGAGAGTGAATTCTCGACATAAGAGAAAAGTATATACCTCAGAGCTTTATTAAATACTATATCAACTTGCAACAGAAATATATGGAATGCAATAGCAATAGCCCAAGATAAAACAGTTTACCACTGCCTAAAGTAGAAAAGATAATTGGTTGAAGGTCACAAAAATATGCAGCGACATATGCACAAAATAAGTGGAAACAAATAAATAAGGAAAATTGCAAAAGTGCTCAAAACAGTAGTGAGGGATTTTCATCTAAAAAATGGTCTATATAAATAGCTTGTATTTATTCATTGCATTTGTGTGTGGACCAAAAAAAAAGGATAACCATAGAAAAAATAAATGAATAAATGGACTGTAGGTTGAGAAGTTTTTAACTCTTATTTGTTCAAGTTAGCTCATAAATATTTTTCCTTCCATGGATTTGTAGCCTATTTGCAACTCCATATTTTTTATATCCGGTGAATCAAGTGGAGAGGAGGACTAGTTGAAAACTTCAAGTGATAAGTGGGAATAGGTAGCCTCATATTTCCGTTCAATTTCGTCCAATCCGTCCGTCCATTGAACACTCTGAATTACCTTGGAAAAATGATAAAAAGTTTCTCAAACCGTGCCTGATGAGCAACTCATAAGCATGGTACAAGGTGACGCAAATGTTTAAGCTTTTCATGACTTCTGAATAATGGGAGGGCCTGAAATTATTTAATGTAGTTTGGAACTTCAAAGGAATTGGTCCAATTTACCGGGTACCTCTAGTTTTCTTCTTAAATTCTTTCAGCAACATAAATATTTTACCTTTAGTGAGGGAGCCGCAATTGCCCTGAACGATTTTGTAGTTTCTCAACGATTTGGTGTAATGTTCTAAAATCTACAAACCACATTATAAACCAAGTTTCTCTTTTAGCTAAAAAAACTAAAACAATGGTTAAAATTTTATAATAATTATAATAATATAATTATAATTATTAATTAAATAATACTAATAAATTTTACATAGAAGATGTGTAGAATTTTCAGTAGAATTAAAAAATGCAATAATATATAGCCAATTCCAATGTTTATAGAACTGATGTAC
Organism: Cylas formicarius; assembly: GCF_029955315.1. Classification (NCBI taxonomy): domain Eukaryota; kingdom Metazoa; phylum Arthropoda; class Insecta; order Coleoptera; family Brentidae; genus Cylas; species Cylas formicarius. The sequence goes on along the minus strand of NW_026844214.1, from coordinate 13,886,564 downwards.
CTGCTCAATTACCTAACGCTTTTTTATTTAATTAAAAAAGAACTCTATGTTTAATGGCGAATAATATCTTCTCTGGCGCATCTTTAGAGGGGTGAATGTTAATTATTAATTGCAATATACAGGTGCAGTTTTAGTTTTAATTGTTATTATAATTTCTTTATTTACTTTTTAAGATATTTTTTGTTTTGCAAACCCTTTTTAATGAATATTAAACTAATCCTTACTTTCAAATATTCATCCCTAACCTGCAGTAGTTTATCACTCAAAGGTACAACCACAGTTTCCAGGGACCTTTGAAAAACATACTGCTGTACGTCCAAACTTTCCTCTGTTCTGAATTCGATGTGAGAAATTAGCAAATTCTGAATAACCTAAAATTCAATGAAAACAATTAAATTATCATGCCACAAACTAACTTAGATAATTTAGGAAAATAAACTGAGAACATGACTTTTGCATATCAGTTAACAATTAAGTGGAGATAAAACACAAAACAATATTACCAAACTTTTTTCAAATTTTGAAAACCACATGGATATTGTAGACTTCCAAGTAGATCAAAAATAGCAAACTTCAGGGTATCCGGCTATCCCAAAAACATCGGTACAGATTTCAACTGAGATCACTTAATTGAAAGAACATCACTTTTTCTATCACATTGCCTTGACGATTTATTAATCCCGTATTATTACAATATTTAGTATAGACAATGGAGCAATACAGGGTGTGGTCCATATTATAATGAAGACACTTTAACATTGTATTCAGCAGATAAAAATAAATAAAGTTCATTTTGGAGATTGTGAATATTGCAAAAAAAAAACGTTATTTTCGTTAAAAAAATTCCAAATTTGGTTTTTGGTATTATTCCCACTTAAAAACAAATTTACCGCATAACTAAACATTTTGTTTAACCAGTGGAGTTCATGAGACCATTTTAATTAATTTGAATGGTGAAAAAAGTGGGAGGCCACAGTTTATAGCAATTTTGTTAATAAATTTAGACACCCTGATCAAATCTTTTTTGTTTTTTCACTAAAACTAACTGTTTTTAAATTATTTAAATCAATTAACACAATTAACAGTCTCAGGAACGCCACTGATTAGAGAGAAACAACAAGTTTATGTATGCTTTAAGTAGAAAAAAAAGATTATTTTGCAATATTTCAATACCCTGTATCTCCAAAGTGAAGGATTTATAACATAAGTTTATATTTTTTAAGTTTTCTACTTATTTTTATATGGTGAATACTCTGTTAAAGTTTCTCAATTATAATGTGTGTATAAAGAGAAATATAACATATTAAGTTTTAAATGTGAATGATATTTGTGTTTTTTAAATGTAGTTTATTCCTCAGATATAATGTTCTTAATGTTAATCTTATACAATTTGCAATTTTTTTCCAGTTTTGTAATTTTTAAATCCAATTTCTAGGATGAAAAACGAAAATTTACACACTTGATTAAACTTACTTCCAACACATCATTGACAGAACCGCCTGGGGTAGCACTAAGCGCCAAAACCCGAAAATGTTTGTTACCACCATCAATCAGTCGACGAATTACTTCGCAATAAGCATGATTGCCTCGGGCTTTATGGGCTTCATCAAACACCAGACACTTAATTCGTGGGCCCAGTTCACTTATTCTGTGCAAATCATTTTGTAGCACTTGAGGTGTAATGTAAAACACCCGTTTTTCAGCCCAGACGTCTGTTCTAGCCGTAGATGTTTTAGCACCTGCAAATGTTTATTCTAAACTTGTAAAGTTGTGCAAAGTAAATCACCAACCAGTTAATTCTGCAGTAACCTCCGATGGTATGGCCATTACATCATAACAAGCATCAACTTGCTGCTTAACCAGGGGTTTTGTAGGAGCCATGAAAATTATTTTTCCCTGAGGATACCACCGATAAAAATTGTACATAATCACGGCAGCGACAAAAGTTTTACCCAATCCTGTGGGAAGGCTCACCTACAATGGTAAGTAATAAAACACACCAAATATGCTCATAAAATTTTACCAATGTGTTTTTAAGTAATGCCTTTTGGATAATATTGAATTGGTATTCTCTGGTTGGGTAATTCGTTGGATAAATCCATGTCTCGCCGGCTAGTAAATCGAAACCGTCGCAGCTCAGTTTGACCGATCTGCAAAAAACTGATTTATCAGACTATAAAGATAAGTCCAGTATGCGCACTGTGTACAAATTTTTTTCCGATCCATAAACTATCTAGTAATATCTAGGCAGTTGCAAAATTTAAGCATAAAAAATTAAATATTTAATCAACAAAGAACTCAAAATTTTCAAAATAACAAACTCAAATTTGAGGTTGTAACTTACGCAATTCTTCTTTAGCAGTTTCTGGAGAACTGTCCTTTAAATGTACAGGGCAGTAATAGCCCCATAATGTCTATTAGCAAAATGTTGGAATGAAGGTTCACCCAAAGATTATAAGATAGATCTATTATTTGTGTCCAAGTACTAAAGTACTGTCATGACGGTTTAAAGTAATGCGTCACACTGAAAATATTACAGTAGCTTGTAACGGATAGCAGCCCTTTATTTATATTTTAATAAAAAAAAATAAAACAATTTCGGCATAAATTATTATTTTTTAACATTTTACCTTTCAAACTTTTTCCGCGTTTCCCGTTTTCATGAACCTCGTGTACGCTTTTTAACGCTGCCAGTAATGGCAGCCTTCCCTTGTATCTTATATTCTTTGGGTTCACCCAAAATATAATTTCTTTGTTTTTTCGCCACTTGCAATTCAAATTGGATAATTTATTAAGTATTATTAATATATAATTAAAATATATTAAATATTATTATTGATAATACATTATATAATAAATAATATTATATGATACTAATATAATTAATATACTAATAATATTAATTGATAAATGGTGTGAGTTTTTATTTTTTGTCGATTGGTTTGTCGAGTTAGATTAGGTGTGCGCAAAAAATTAATATTTCTTGGATCGATTTGATAAGCTTTAATGGTGACATCGCTATACTGCAGCCTTAATGCCTGAGTCACTAATCTTAAATTCTAGGGACTAGAAATGTTGTGGGCAAATAATGGTCGTGTTTCTTTGGCATGTTAAAATGAAAATTCTTTAAAAAAAAATATTAAAAAAACATGACTGAGAAATGGGGAAAAAGACAAGATTATAACATACGAATTTGTTTTTCTTTTGTTTCTTTTGCTTATTCAAGATATTATTGGATTGATAATATTTAGTGGCATAACTTTTGTAATTCTATTAAATAGTTGACTACCCAAGTAGGAGAGCCTCATCAAAATTATGTCATTTTCGAGGCATAAGTGGTCCCTACTCGTCAGTGGTCCGAAAACACATCAAATTGACATCCCAAAAATGACCTCCTAATTTCGCCATAAAGTGATTAATTCCATATTAATTCCATATATGGACTTTATTTTTAATAACTAATTTAAACTATTATCAAATTCTTCTATTGAAAACCCATGATGTAGGAGAATATATGTAGAGGGTGTTAAAATTAAAAATCGTAATTTTTTTCAGCAGTGAAGACGAAAAGCAGAGTTTAAGTTGATGAAAAAAAGATTTCATTTAATTCACAAAAATTGACTACACTAATTGACTTAAAAAAGTCATTTAAACTATATCATTCGTTTGAGACATGAGTAGGTTAAATGCACATCCTGCTAACGTCATACAGAAAGTCGTTTTCGTCCTTTGGTGACTAGTTAATCACGACCCTCTGTTCCCTGAGTATCAAAATCATAGAATAATATATTATGAGGGATGGTTCAAAATTGCCCACGTTCATTGGCAGAAATGCTGTTTTATTTCTATTCCCCGATTTTAAGGGTTTTTGGTTTCCATATATATTATTAGAAAATATAAATTTTAAAATCTTCCTGACGAGTAAACGTTTCCCTTTTTTCAAGAATTGCATTACAAAACATTATAGTTTGTGCTTTTCCGGTACTTTCAGTTTGTTGTATACAAGGATTCGAATTTATTTTTGTTTAAAATTTTCCAAACAAGTTTTAAGGATTTTTAAAGCAAATAAGTTGAATTTAATAATACGACACTTAACAATGTTAAAGTTGGTAGTTATTAGGCTGTTTAAATATATAGTAATAATGGTATTGTTAATAAATTTACATATAAAAAAATGATTATTTTTTCAACCAATGAGTCGAATAAAAATCGTGGCCCATAGAAGTAAAAAACAGAATAAGAATCGTTTGCTAATACTTGTTTTTTATTCAGTAAAAAGTGAGTTAAATATTCCTGTCAACAATTGCTTTTAAAACAGCGAATCCTAAATACAGTCACATATGTGGAATAATTCACTTTATCCAAAGTATTTGTGCACGCCTTGTATCCGGCCCGCCTGGTATGTCGATCCACAATATCACCCGCAAAGAAAAATACAATAGATTTACGGAAAGTGAGGCAACTTTATTTGAATTATTCTGCAAATTGTGCCTTGAAAAACAGAAGCTGAAAAAAGAACTTCATTTTATTTAACCTGTGGGGGTGAGAGAATCGGTTTTATTTTTCGAAGGTTCACTTATATATTGATTTGTCCAGCAGTGTTATAAGCTTCTCACATTCTTTCATTTCCGTCAACAGAATGAGATATAGGTATGCAGGTAAGTGTAAGTTAAAATGTGTCACCCGTACATTAAAAAAAACTGGTGTCTCTATATCATTGAAAATAATGGAGAGATATAACATCCGTCGTCAATTTTAACGGGATAGAAGCGCCTTTTGTGTAGCTTTAATAGCTTCTTTTTGGTTCCTGTGTCAGACCGGCGCTTCCAAAACTAAATCCTTTTTAGTCCTTGCTAGCTGGTTGATTGTACGTCAATCTGCCTTTCTTTCTGTTCGTTCGGGGTACAATAAAAGACCTCAACAAAAGGCACTTTCGCAATTACATCAATAAAGAATGTCATTGGAAATGACCGACACTGAAATACAGAATGTTATAAATCCTTAAAACTCCGTTTTATATTCATTCTGGTTTCAAATTTTTACCCGATAGGCACTCGTGATTTTTGTTTTCAACTTTCAGTTACCCAAGATTCTTAAATTAAGTAGGTAATAATGGGAATTAACAATACTTTATGCAACAAGTCTTTTAAACGACATTTTAGTGACAAGTTAGGCTCGAGTGGAGCAAGTGTTTAAACGAGTGGCTTAAGAAGTTGCATCTGGCATATTCTCCTTCTACATCCATCAGTTCTTGGGTACATTGGTGCAAACGAAAAATGTTGGATTTTCGCATCCAAGTTTACAACTACTCTTTTCTACTCCCTAGTGTAAAATACCTAATTACCCACCGATCTAGCGTGCGGGAAGCGTCACTTTACCACGTCAGTTTCGTTTCCCATGAATCCGATTCACTTCGGACATTTCCGGGATTTTACTGCAAGGATTTGGGAGCAATCGGATGTTTTCGGAGATATTTCCCACGCTTTGAATTATGACGTTTGTCAATTCTGACGGTCATGTCAGTGAATGTATTGGTGTAGTTTTTGCGAAAATGTAATCAAAAACTAACGATCCTAGAGAACGTATAGTATGCAACACGTTCGGTAAACTTTTTAACTCACTCGTTTATTAAAAACTCGCTCCGCTCGTGTCAAATAAACTCGTGAGTCAAATGCCGTTTACCGCACTTGTTGCATAATATACTATTACTGAACTGAATCTGCAAGATTTTCTGACGTTAAAGTTTCCCAAGAACACTTTTGTATGTAAAGCCATAGTGAATTAATGTGGAACCCATAATTCATTCAAAATAGCACTGGAACCCTAAATCAAGAACAATGTGTTGGATGCCAGTATATGGCCACAGAGCATCTTGATATCGGAGCATTTTTTTCGAGGCCGTTAGTCGTACCATAGGAAAAGGGGTAAGAACAAACCAAAAGAAAGAAATTACAGCGAGATCTACAGAAGGTTCTGAAGTGAGCGAATGTTATAAAAATGTTCGATCTCTCAATTGGTGAGATTGAAATTTTCACAAGGGAAAACGATTTTCATGCTGTGTGTCTTACTGAAAGCTGGATCACTTATGACGAGGTTAATCTATACAATCTAAATAATTATAATTTTGTCAGTACTTATTGTAAACCAGCTAAAATTAAGGGTGGCGGAGTCATAATATATATAAAAAAATCTGTTGGATCTGTAATTTTTTTTCGACGATTTTTGCGAAGAACAAATTTTTGTATGCGCTGCTGTCAAACTGATCGAAGTAGATATTTTAATTACCATCTACAGATCGCCAATAATTCATAATGTTAATTTATTTTTTGAGAAAAAAACTATTTTATTTCAATGGATTGTCAACACTAAATCCAAATATGTCGTAAATGGTTAGTTCAATATACATATGCTTGATGGTCTTAATATTAAGACTCTTGAATTTAGATATAATAGCAGACACGGATCGTAACTATCAGGAATTTCTTTCAAGGTCGAGAGTCTGAGTTGTACAGGGTGATCCGAAACTTGCAAAACTCAAGTAGCAAAGATATATATGGGTTAAATGTTAAGGTTATTAAATACGTGACTGAGTCTGTATTACTTGTATTGACTCTCATTTGTAATAGATGTTTTGAACACAATGTATTTCCGGACGTGCTAAAGTTTGAAAATATAGTTCCCATACCGAAAAATGATAATGCAGACCATTTTCGTCCTATTGCTGTCCTGCCCGTATTTTTCAAAATCTTTGGGCCTTTGGATTTTATCAAACACTCGCTCCGCTCGTGTCAAATAAACTCGTAAGTCAAATGCAATTTATCGCACTTGTAAAAGCGTATATTTCATCTTCGACGAGTTTAACGACACGAATTGCTTTTGTCTCCCAACTATATCGACAAGTGTTACCAGCGGTGGCTTTCACAACCTCATGAGTTTTATTTAATTTCCTTTCGACTTATAAACCATTAGTTCTGCTGCAGCGTTACTGGAGATGAAATTCTTTAATTTAGAAACACATCTGCATATGCAAGGCTTAAACTGCTCTATGGTAGTCGTCACTATCTCTCAAGAAAAATAAAAATTACATTATGCGAGTCTCTTGTGCTTTCTGTGTTCAATCACGGCGATATTTTATACGGAAACTGTTTAACAGCTTTGCAAAAACAAAGAATACAGAAAGTGCAGAATTCATATTTACGACTAATATACGGTATTTTTTTTCAAAGAAACTTCCACAGGCTACTGTAATGCTTTTTATAAAACTTCTGGATTCCTCCTGCGTCGGTTTTTGCTTAGTTGAAATTGCTGACGTTTCGTCAAACGTCCTGTTGGCTTATTCAGAGCTTGACTGGTGAAAGTGGAGAACCCATAGCTGTTCCCGACGTTTGTTCAAAAATTTGACCGTTATAAGAAAAATATGTTCCCGATAACCATTTTTCAATTAAGGGGAGAAGGTTTGGTTCCAGATTCTCGGATTTTAATATATCTGAAATGATGTCGAGAGTTTCAGGAATAGGAACTTTGGTAAAGAGAGATTCTCCGTCGAAACTAACTAGAATATCTTGTTTATCTAATGTAATGCTTTTCAGTTGTTCAATGAAGTGAAAAGAATTAAGTACGAAACTGTTAGCTTTCTCTGTAAGGGGTAAGGGGTGAGCAAGAGACTAAATGGTTGAGCATGGAGAGCCGAAGAAAACTACAATAAGCCTGTTTTCATTACAAAGTTCTATACTGCAAAAGTCCTCAATATCTGTAAAGAAGGATTGTGTTTAGATCCCATGTTCATAATTTAAATATTAAATTTAGAGGTGCCATAACTCCTCCTCTACATAAAATAACACTATCTGAGCGTGGTTTTTCCTTTAATGAAAGCCCTGACTCCAAGTAGATTTAAATTTTATGCTTGCAGATATTTTTTCGAAAAGTAAAGTGTAAAAAAAGCACAATCTATTATTAAAAAATGTGATCAAAATAGGATACATTAATAAGTGTGAGAAGAAGTATTTTTTTTCTATTATTGTGCTATCGCTGTCGCCATAAAAAAAGAGCTATTGTTTCTCAATCCGTTGGGTTAAATAGATCAGGGTGGCTAACATAGTGATGTTATCCATATCTGCATTTCGCCCATTTCTGAATATGTATATATATACATTCATATTGTAAAAGAAAACGCTTATTTGTAGAAAGTATGGATATACAGAAATAAAGACATACTATTATTATTATTATTATTATTATTATTACTATTATTATCTCGATAAACGGTTTTGTAACATATCCTTATACAAGTGGATGGAGGAGACATAGTTTTCTTTTGGTTTATTAAGAAATATTATGTTATTTTAATATAGGGAATACATATTGAAACATCTATTTATTATTATAACAAGAAAAAAACTTTCTGTAACCCAAAAGTGAGTTTCTTCTTTTGAGAATTTCTTTTTTTTTTTTGGAAATTTACACGTCAGTCTATATAATTCATTTTAAAAAGTTTGAATTTTATTAAAATAAGAGGGCGCTAGGTTGAAGAAATTGTTGTTGGTATACCTTAGAATTATGCATTTTATTTGTCTTTAAAATACGCTCTATTGACGTTTATTTAAGTACAATATTGTTTATCGCAGTGTTTATTGACACATAATGAAATTTATAGTGGATCAAATTTTTTTAAGCTAATTGGTATTCTTCTGAACTTCTTTTAATTCCTCCGGGGCAAATTAGGATTGTACCTTTGTCAATTCTGACGGTCATGTCAGTGAATGTATTCATGTTGTTTTGCGAAAATGTATCCAAAAACTAACGGCCGTAGAAAAAGTATAGTATGCAACACGTTCGGAAAACTTAGTCACTCGTTTATTAAACACTCGTAAGTCAAATCCCGTTTACCGCACTTGTTGCATAACATGCTATTTTATCATAATTAATTTGTTTCGCTTGGGGTGCCACAAGGCTCAATATTGGGTCCAATTCTTTTCCTAATATTAGTTAATGAATTACCATAGAATATAAGATCACATATAGTTTATTTATTTGCAGATGACAACAATACTTAATTTGGATAGAACTTTAAGTGACGCAGTATCTGCAAGTACCCAGGTGATTGCTGATGCAGAAGAGTGGTTTCGTTCAAATCCTTTTAAATTGAATGAAAATAAATCAGAGGTTGTCTTTTTTCAGGTGCATCTGACTTTAGCTTTCACAATGCTAAACTTGTGGGTGTGTACATAAATAGTAGACTTAACTGGCACATACATATAGATATGCTAGCCGGGAAATTAAACGAAGTTATATTTCAGATTCGAAAACTTATTCAACTTACAATTTTTGAGACGGCTTTAACTTTTTATTTTAGGAACTATTAACACGATATCATATATCATATAGCATATTGTTTTGGGGAGACTCTTCAGAGGCAGATAAAATCTTCAAAATTTAAAAAAAGATTGTTCGAACTTTGTGTTGTGCATGAATTAAGGATCACTGTAAGCCACTATTTAAAAAAATGAAAATACTAACTCCCTTCAATTTTCATCTATTAGTGCATAATGTATGATACCAGATATAAAAATGATCTGTGTGTTCCCTATCATCGTGTAAACAAAACTCAATAGTCCATTAACTTCATTGGTATTAAATTATATAACAAAATACCAGCAACTCTCAAAAGCAACTATTCCACGATGGAATTTAAAAAAATTATTAAACACATTTTAACAGAAGAATGCTTTTATAAGTATATAGATTTTTTTGAATGCAACTTTGAAAGCTACATGACCTCTGAATTTTAGATTGTTTGTATGTGCCTAAACTGTTTGTTATATACATTGTGTTCAATTTATCTTGATAACATTTTAATTGGCTGTAACTTTTTTATTTTTGGAGATATCAAGGTAAATAAAGAAACAAGATGTAGGGTTAGCATTCAAGTTTTTTTCCAAGTGACGTATAAAACAAAACACTATCAATTTTGTGACATATAAACCTACGTCATATATTCTTTAATGGAACACCCTGTATATTATATATGTGTTTAATAGAATATCTTATTCCGATTACAACATTGAAACACATTTTATATTTTAGTCCACTCGTTTTTGACAAATCTGCAAAAGTAGGAAATTTTTATACTCTTTCAAAGAGTGCCGTGACTGACTGCAACAACAATAATCATTTACAAATTAAAGTAGAACAAAAACATTAAAAATGACAAGACACACTAAAGTAAAAAATTCTTTAACTATTCTAAATACTGCTGAACACATTTCTCATACACTCTAATTGTATTGATGTCTTGCATTTAGTAACGTATCCGGATTGTCTCTTAACTGATTGATTGCCTCTGAAATCCTGTGCACGTGATATTTTATGTCTCCAAAAGAAAAAATTCATTATGATTCCGGCATGCTTTTTAGCATTTAATACGTTACCGTTTTTTTCAAATTGCTTTGCCACTCTTGAAAATATCTGTTTTAAAGGAACTCGGCGCTCTGGATAAAGTCTACTATGTTGACGACGAGCTACGGTTGCACTTTTATTATACAGAAACTATACTTCTATGCTATGCTAAAATTCCGTTTTAACAATAATGACCTGGATAATAATTCAACCATCAACCTTGTTTACTAATATGTCAAACACAAATATATTTTCATTTGGCAGATCAGAGCACTCTGTGAAATTATATAAAAATTTCCTATTTTTGCCGATTTGTCAAAAACGAGTGTACTAAAATCTAAAGTGTGTTACATCATTGTAATCGGAATAAGATATTCTATTAAATTAATTATTATTTATTATTATAATTAATTAAATTTCATTTAAAGAAATATAGACTTATATGTCAAAAAATTGATAGTGTTTTGTTTTATATGTCAATTGGAAAAAAACTTGGCAACTAACCCTATATTTTCTTTTTTTTTGTTTACCTTGATATCTCTAAAAACAAAAAAGTTGCAGCCAATTAACATGGTATCAATATAAATTGAACAATTATTAACAATAAATTATTATTATTATTAAAAATAGGATAAATGCATGCAAAGTTTTATAAAAGACACTTTAGTCACAAGTTTATTTTGGCACGTACCACTTTTTCTACTACCGTCGTGAAAACAAATAGTGTTTAAAGCTCAATGCTGAACACATGCAGAACTATCAGAACTTAAACGTTAAACATCGTTAAAATCTACCCATGGATTGGTGTATAATCTGGTATTTTAGATAAGAGTTTAAAAAAATATATATTTTTGTGCAGCCGAATCCAAACAATTTTTTTGGAAATTTTAAATGGTAGTTTTTTCACTTACACACATATTTAAATTTGCTCTAAAAACGCCCAGTAAGTTTTGATAGCGCTCCACGATTTCAACGATTTTTGTTATAGGTGGACTTCATACAAATGTATCCAGGTCAGGAAATGGTGGCAGACTATCATTGCTCAGTCCATAATTTACCATGAATCTTTTCAGAAGCGATTTAGTGAAAATTCTTAATTTTTTTGTCAAACTTATTTTAATAATTTTTAATAAATAAAATTTAATTTTTAATCATATTACAAAAGTTATATTTTATATTAACATTTAATTTTAATTCTTTTGATAAGTATTCTAGAATGTTTATAAAAGGATTTTTCTTAAATTTTACTTTTAACTCTGAGCAAAAGCAAAAAATAAATTTACCCTCGTAACTATATGATTGTGACTATACCATGCACTAATAAAAATGAGCACGGCTTTGAGAGAGCTAGGGGCTTATAGAAACTGATGGGACAATACAGAAGATGACGCTAGACGTTAGGAATCGCGAAAAATAAATTCAATTTCCCAAAAAACGAGGTTTTGTACTTACGACTTTAAGTCGTAAAAATACACGGTAAAATTTCTGCTATTCAGCGTTATTCGAGCTATACGACACGGAATGACGCAACCAAAAGACGAGATTTTTACCTTAAGGTGTTTTTGAATTTTATCTAAATGTAACCTAACTTTAATTTCTCAAATACGTAAGAAGTATTTGTGACCAAGCGAAATGTACAGTAATGTGTAACTATAGACTCAATTTTATACCTCTATTATTAAAGGTTTCCCATAATATACAGAGTGGCCAAACATTTATTCTAATCTTAAAGTGGTTATAACTTAGTTAACTCAAATAGAATGATTTTTAAAAAACTTCTGGATTTCTCCTGCGTCGGTTTTTGTTGATTCGAACTTGATAACGTTTCGCCAATCATCCTGTTGACTTCTTCAGAGCTTGATTGAAACTGCAGGAGGAATCAAGAAGTTTTATAAAAAGCATTACAGTAGCCTGTGGAAGTTTCTGTGAAAAATTAAATAGAATGCAATATTTTTTAACTTACCACAGATTGTAATTTTTTTAAAGAAACTTTTACAGGCTACTGTATTACTATTTACACATCTTCTGGATTCATTCTACTTCGGTTGTTTATTAGTGCCCCAAATTCGGCCATCGAGGGACTGCTGACGTAGTAATAAAAGCTCTACACTTGGTACCTCTATATTCAACAAAAAGTCCAATATTCTCTAATTTACGAAGTAATATTTGATGACCAAACGTTAATAGTAAAAAAATGCTATTACAACTAAATATTGGAACAAATCGTTATTGGCAAATAAAAATTAACATTAATAGGGCTTGATGTCGCCCTTAGCTTAAATAACACCCTGAATTTCTTTAGGCATTGTAGCAGCTAAGCCTCAAACTATACCATATTTCTTGCAATTTAGCACATATTCTTGGTAAAGTACGCAGAGGATCCTTTCTTAGGCATTGTTTCATTTTGTGGCAAAATATCTTGGATTATGATCTGGGTTGCTAGAGGGAGGTATTTCTTCTTACCGACTTATATTTTCTAATTAAATGCATTACACTCTTTTCAGAAACCGTCGTTGAACGGTCTGGGGTTTTACCGGGAACATTAACACTGGTAGCTTCACCATATTTCTTAATTATATCATAGTCAATAATAGTTTCTCGCATTTTGTAAACAGTAGGTTTTCCAAGTAAATTATTTGTGAATTTTATTCGCAATAAAACTAGCGATTGTTAATTATTAATATCCAGAGCCGCGTGACAATTTTTGTTTGTGTTTCATTTCGAAACCTACGTATCAGACCGATCAAATTACAGAAACGTGATGAAAAACAAAACATGTAATGTTGCTTCTCTTGTTCAGGAAACCATACCGATTTAGTAACAATATGATTAAGTTTCGCGAAGTTTCACAAAGTTAATACACATTTGTTGGTTTTAATAGGAGGGCAATCATGATTGAATATAACGAGAAGTTCTTCGTTCACTTATGCACACTTTCACGATAAAACTGGGGATATCAACCACTCCGCCAGTCATATGTTGACTTTGTCAACATTAAGGCTTTGTCGGCAATCGTTTGGATATAGTGACATTGGTTCAAATAGAATCGGTCCAGCGTCCGCGAAAACAAACAAAAGAACGCGTGCCAACGTGGAGAACCTCGGCGTCGTTCGCCGGGCGTCCGATCGCCAAACGGGTTTTCAGTTTCCGCGAACTTGGAAAGCGGGCCTCGAGCCAGTAGTGCTAGTTTCACCCTTAAAGCGTGACGCGGGACCGCGTTCCTGCTACACCACGGGGTTGATTACGTCGCCACTCACCTGTTACATCGCCCACCGCATCCACGATGCAAACCAACGTACACATCGACACGAAAAACTTGAGGCCGTCGCCCGAGCACAGGATAAAAGGTTCTGGTCAAGCCAAAAGGACAATCGAAGTAAGTGGTTGTCTCCGATGTTTTGAACGCTTCGAAAAAATACCAGTTTTATTTTTGGGTTTTTACAGCTTTTTAGAAAACATCGATCGGTTACTATCTCAACTAACATTTTTCGCAGCTTTAAGTTTTGTTATAAGGTAACCGATATTAATAAGGGGTTTGTAAGAAAACTTGGTTTTTATGATTTTAATTTAACAAAACAAGCTTTGTAAATATCAAAACGCCTTAAGTTTTATAATATTGCATTTAAAAAGTTTCCTTTTCTTGAAATCTCTAGTGTTGGTTGCTTTAGTTTTTTTTTAAATTTTATGGCGTTCTAAAAAGCCTTATAACACTCTTATTCTTAGAGATTTATAGTTTAGCTTAAAGCCCTTAATAAATATTCTACAGCTACTACGAAACTTGAACTTCCATGCATCTGGAATACGTGCATGAATCCAATGCAGCAATGTCGTCGCTGTTTTCCCAACTTCTTTAATTTGCACAATTTTAAAAGGAATGTTTAGTTTAAACATTATCTAGATTTTTCTATAAAACCAAGCACACTTCTTTCGAGAACAAATAAGGTTATATATATATATATATATATATATATATATATATATATATATATATATATATTGAGGTTATGTTAGCAAATTTGACATTTGACATTTGCTCAATTTGGATTCCCGTTACTTTCAGTATAATACTTTTTTTGGTAAGTTATAAAACTATAAGTTTTTCAAAATCGCCTTTATATAAGTAAGTATTATATATAAGTATAAGTAAGTTTTATCAAAGTTCAGGTATGTAATATTACTTTAAAGCCTATATAAAACTATAAGTTTTTAAAAAGCAAATCGAGTGAACCGGGCTATCACAAAAATAATATCACATTTTAAGCAATATTTCTGAAACTCAAAGACTATTTCTTAAAAAATACACGACTAGAAAATGTTCTGCATTTTAACTGCAAAAAAAAATCATGAGATATAACCTCAAAGCTGAAATAATGAATATTAGGAATATTACTTAAAATGAGATATTCTTCCTTTTTATGAAGGTTTTAATGTAAATTGGGAAAAACATAACAAAGATCTCCATATGAAAGGACGCGTTTTTAATTCTTATAGTTTTATACAGGTTTTCAAGCGTCTTATTGCTCTTGCAATAAAACCTAAGGCAATTTTGATAAGGTAGCAAAAAAAGAATATGAAGAAGCCTTCGTAGCTGCTAAAAAAATAAAGTTTCTTATAAATATCTCCAAAAAGTTTAGAATTAAACTAAACATGCCTTTTCAAAATGGTGCAAAGGAAAGAAGTTGAGTAAACAGCACTCGCCGTCTTTGATGGGTGGTTCCAAGCGCGCGAGAGTAACTTGCCAAAACCCGAGTTTCAAGCGCTAAAGGACCTAAACAGGGACACTAGCATCCTCCCGGCAGACAAGGGAAACGCTACAGTAGTTCTTAACGTCACTGAATATGACAACAAAATTGGAATACTTCTAGATCTGGAAACATATTAAAGCCTCTTTCGTGAGAAGAAGCCAATCGACTTACAAAGGCTTCATCAGTTAAAAAGCAGACCACTATAAGTTATGCAAAACCGTAGCGCCACCCCCGACATTGTATGAGTGTTAGATCCCCAAAGCGGACATACCGGTACACAAAAACGCCAATATCGTCGAAAAGGGATATTATTAATAGTGCAGAATTGAAACTCACCGTATAGAAAATAGGGCTCAGGACCTTATAAGAAGGAAAATATATTGTCTTTATCAAAGCAAAGTACGCAAAGCACCAGCATCATTAAGTTCAGAAGTTGAAATCCAATAATATTGGTTAGAAAATGATATTTATTTTGAATTTAATGCTGGTTAGTTTGGTATAACTCATTTTTCGAACAAAGAGAAGGAGTCGCGATGGTTCGATCAACCCGGTTCAATCCGGTTGTTGCCAATTTTTATATGGAAGCATTTGAAGAAACGGCACTACGTACAGCTATAAAAGGGTCGAGCCACTGGCTACGATATGCCGACGACACGTTTGTCACATGGATTCACGACCAGGATAAACTAGACAATTTCCGCAGACTCCTCGACAACATATATCCAAAAATTCAATTTACTATGGAAGTTGAAAAGTATCGAAAGCTACACATTCAGACCGTTACCTACAGTGAGGATCAAACCACCACCCGAATCAAAAGAGAGGAGTGATCAAAACGCTAGTGGACCCGAATTTCCGATCAAAAACAGCTGACGGCGGAATTGAAACACATAGAAACCGCGCTCCAAACAAATCGTTACAAAAAGAAGGAACTTCAACGCGCCATGCTACCAGAAAAATCGAACGGATCCGAGGACAAGGAACGTACGCAACCGGACCAGCGGACCAGATCGGCAAAATAATGGAGAGACATACAGAAAGCCAATCTTCAAACCCACAGGCCAAGTACAACAATTGAGATCGGCTAAAGACCCTAGAAACCCGCTGTCTTCAGCCAGGGTGTACAGAATCCCATCTTCCTGTGGGGATATCTACAAGGGCACAACGAAACGTACACTTAAAATACACAATACACTTAGCGGAGCGTAGAAGGTCATTCCGCTTGGAGCAAATGGAACACTGAAGTTCTATCCATGGAAAAACATTACCATGCAAGACTACATTGGGAGGCAATAGAGGGGTTCCAGATAAACAAAATATGGCATAACATATTTCGAAAAGCGTACACGACGGCGGATACCAACAGCACGGAAAGGGCCCTGACCGGTTTATTGACCGCTCAGTCCGCCTCACGTCCGACCATCCCAAAACAGATATGATTTGGAATTTGGATAACCGGCTTCAGTACCGCCACAGTTGCCGCGTTAGAATTTACCCTCTATTGAGGATGGTTGCTGCAGTAGCACCTGAAGTGTCTGGTGTAAAAACCAACGGGCCATAGTAGATATAGATATAGAATATTTATTAGTTGGTTTAAGATTTATAAGGGTCTAAGTTAAAAACGCACTGAAGTGAACAACATTAAAGGCTTTATAAATAAATTACCAGAAACGTTGTGAATGCAATATTATAAAACTTAAAGTGTTTTGCTATTTGTTATGGTTTGTTATAAAAGCTAATGTTTTGCATAAGCCCCTTATAAATAAATATCTGTAACCTTATAATAAAACCTTAAGTTGTGAAAAATGTTAGTTTTGGTCAGGTGGTTAGTTTGGTAGTCAACTTGGTAAAATTTCAATTACTTACTTTTGATTTAATTAAATAAATAACCTCATACTGACAGTCTCGCCCTGTACTATAACCCCCTATACCTGGTTTTAATTTCTTATATTATTTATGGCGGCCACTGTTATGCACACGATTTTTTAGCGAAAAATACTTTTCGAGATGGCCTGTTCAGTGTGTCCCATTTTTTATGGTTTTACAGCAAATCTCTATCATATTAATAAAGCTAGCTTGTTGTGGCCATTGTTACCCAAGGCTATACTTTTTCATGAAATGAAAGGTAAAACAAACAGAAATGTTATGGCGATTTTGCTTTTTTCACCACCCTTTGTAGTTCAGTCATGCGTTAACATATCAAATAAATAAATAAATAAAAAAGCCTTTATTTTTCCCCTGGCGAAGGGCAGCTGTGCTGTTGACTTAACCGAGCATGTAAAAAAATTCCATAAATCAACTTACAGTAAGGTAAATTTCACAATAAATATCATAAGTAAATAAGTAAATGAGCTAACAATAACAATAGATTAACAATAACAATAAACTTGGGAAAAAGGTAATACTGTTGAAATAGGCACAAATTAAAATAAAAATAATAGAACAATAATCAAAGCAATACAATTGACAAGGTTAATCTACATTTAACAAAAGTTCGAGAGTATAAAAATATTAAAAAGAAAATGAATTGTGAGACATAGCTTTGTGCATTTTTGGTATCTCATAAAGATTGTTGAAACGTGTACAACGATTATGAACAGTACTCCGGGTCGTAATATTTTCCATAAAATATTCCAGGTATTTGTCTATCGGCGATGTTAAGCCAGTGTAGTTCTTTCAGCTTTTCACTAATATGGTCTAGGTGCAAATCGTTCTGGATAGGGAACTTTAGGTAGGATTCAGTTGGTTAATTTTCTTTCGGAAACTCATTAATTTTATATATTGTTTAAAAGAACACCTCGTATACCTTTTAAAAATTTTATTAGGCTTGTTATGAACTTTTCTAATTTAATTTAATTTAATCCATTCTAATACTGCCCCCTCTTCCTTCTGATAGGCTCTTAACCCAAAATACGGCAATAATGAAAAATTGGATATAATACGGGGTGCATTATCAAGCGCATTTAATATCGCGCACACACAAGTTTATTGTAACGGTTACTTTCTTGTAATACGAGTAAATTGTGTAATTTATCTAAAAAAAAAGCTGTGGTCTACTTATAGAAAAATTAAATAAAGATAAATACCTCTAATATAAAATAGCTCTTATGTTATAAATTTTTGAAAAACATAAGGACCAATGAAATTATTAAATTCATGTTTATGTTCCAAGTTTAGTTTGTGTATTAAAATAGGTGAGTTTCATAAGAAAAAGGACTACGTCTCTGCATCCCACCTGAAAAGCCTTTCGAGTCCAGCCTTCATCTTTTCGATAAGTTTTTGCATAACCCAACTACAAATGCATTATTTTCAATATCATCCTGTATATAAAAGTTCAGCCTTTCATTTCATGAAATAGAAACCTTGGGTCAAGAAAGCCTCAGCACGCTAGCTTTATTAATAAGAGACATACTGTACTTTTGAGTAAAATATCAAACAGGTTTTCCTTCCTTTCAAACACATTTCTTTCTCGCGCGGCATTACGTTGAAGTAACTGGTCATAAATTGACCTAGAACGGTACAAATGAAAGTTAATTTCGTAGCGAAATTGCCATTGCCTGAATATACGAAGCAGGCGACGCAATGCGGTAATGCTCCATCATACGCCTAGAGGGTGCGTTCTTTTATCTATCCCGAACGTCGACACGATACGGAATGGGTTGACGGTGGAGCGAATAAAATAAAAGGGCAACCGCCTCGGGTTGCTGCTGAAACATAAAGCTTTGCGATTTTCGAATGGAGAAATAAACAACGTACCGGTCGGTTTAGAATTTTTAATTAATTGAATTAATTAATTTAATTATCCACTAATGTTTGGGATTGCATTTTACTCGCAAATAATGTGTAGCGAATATTCAAAGATTACTCGATTTAACTGGGCATTCACTTTTTAGCAAACAACTCTCAGGAAGTATGAAACAGTGTTTTATTTATAGGCAGTTATCTTCAAAACGTGTATTTTTTACTCCTTATTTAAAGTACCCAATTGTGTTCCTATCAGGCATTGGCAAGGTGTCACTAAAACGTCAGCTTCGTTACCAAATTAATAGTATTACCCCAAAGTTTTCTGATTTTGTTATAGATCTGAGTATTTTTATTGTTTTTTTTTTAACGTATCGGCTTGTATGCAACGCTTTGGCTAAATCAAAATTGGAATACGTTTTTCTAATTTAGCAGCCGCAATATGAATTCAGATGAATTAGAACAAAATCAAGAAATTTCTTGATATTCCTAATTATTAAAGTTAAGAGACATTGCGTGAAACGTTTTCGTTACTCTTATGAACTTAAGCACTTAACTTATAGTACTTAAATGGATAATCTTGTAAAGGTAACGGTGACCAAGTTTTAGTCCCATATAAAAAATTTATTTCCGATTAAATTATAAGTAAGAGGTTTCCGTTATAAACCATAAATAAGTTTCATAACCGCAAGGAATACATTTTCGTTGCCGCTATAAAACCTATCTACAGAGTTATATGTCCCAAACTGCAGGCGAAGCCCAAAGCTAAGCGAAGATAACGCATCGCTGACACCGCATCAAAAGCCCTATTTATTCGATGGTAATATTGTAAAATACGCTCTTAATTATTCCAGCCTTGGTATCGGCCAGTTCGAATAAAACTTTATTTCGCTTTCTGTGTAAATAAATGTTTTTAAAAACGCTCTCCCGAATTTTGAACATTTGAAACAATTGAACAATTCCAGTTACCCAACTTCCAACAAAACAATGCAAAGCAATTACAAACACCAAATTTTGAACAATTCAACACGAAACAACATTTTCAACCATTTCAACAATTCCAAAATCAGGCGAGTCTAAATAGATTTTACCCTAGAATAAATCCCAACACAAATTTATGCCAAACAATTTTAACAATGTTCCAAATCCAAGCCAATATCAAAATCAATTCCAAAAACCACAATTTCCATCTCAACCAATAAATATGTAACCGAGGCAAATACCTCAAAGACGATTTCCAACAAATCGGGAAGTTTTCGGACCCCCACAAAATGTCTTCAAACCCAATCAAATATCACCCAACTAACTTCCAAAACCTACACCAATGTCAGGTATCTCAAGGCAAACGAACAATTCATTTACAAGACGACCGATAAGACAAAATTACTTTACAAAGAACAATTAACCCCCGAATTTTATCGCGGAAGAATTATTTAACCAAGAATGCGATGAAAACTTTGATTATCCTGTTAATCAAAACGAGTATAATGATTATAACGAATTTGAAGAAAATTATGAACAAAATGAGAACGAAAATATATCGCATATCGAACAAAACGTCGAAACAGAAAATCCAAATGACGAAAATTTTCACGAACTCAGCCAAACAAACAACTAACCCTAGTAGAAATTAATATTTCTTCTAACAACGCTTTACCGTATATTCAAATACGTAAACCAAATATTAAACTACTAATAGACACGGGTAGTTCACGTTCGATATTACGTCCAACTATCGCTGAAAAATATTTTCCAAATTGCATTTATCATAAAAATAATGAAATAAAGACAGCAGTAGGAAGTCAAAATACCAGATTTCAAGCATACAAGCATTTTCTGAATTTTACATCGATTGTCGAATAGATTTTATCTTATTTGATTGTCATGAGTTTTTTGACGGAGCAATAGATTTAACTGATTTAATTAATATGAATCTGAATATCGATTTAATAAATAAAAAGTTATTAGGATTTAACAACGAAATTCCATTGAAATATAGAAAACAATCAGACGCAAATTTTACTCTAATTGTAAACCAACATGAAACATCTTTAAAGAAAATACCAGTAAGTGAAATCGAAAGCGATATTTTTATAAAAAATTAAAAACTACAAAATCTAGAAATATCATCTGCTATTTCATATGCAAAAAATAATTTCTCTCTAATTGAAATTCAAAATCCCACGGACGAGACAATATCAGTTACGTTAACACAACCCTTAGCAGTTCAACGATTTAACGCTAACCAATACGAATTTTACAATTATAACATTATATCCGATAATCTAAAAATACGTACCTCAAAAGAAGTACATAAAAGGAGTAATCCGTACCCAACACATGAACTCGGAAGAAAAAGCTCTAATCACAAAATTGTGTCAAGAATTCTCGGATATTTTCTATAATCCAGGAGATAAGTTGTCATTTACCTCGAAAATTAAGCACCAGATTAGGACAACGGATGAAATACCAGTGCATACGAAGTCATATAAATATCCATTCGTCCACAAAGAAGAAGGAAGACGACAAATAGATGACATGCTCGAAAAAGAAATAATAAGAAAATCAAGGAGCCCATGGTCAAGCCCTATATGGATAGTGCCGAAGAAATTAGACTCATCAGGAACCCAAAAATGGAGAATAGTAGACTATCGGAAGATTAATGAAAAAACTATTTCTGATAGATATCCAATCCCCAACATAACGGATATTTTTGATAAATTGGGACGTGCACAGTATTTTTCTACACTGGACCTTGTTAGCGGTTTTCATCAGATTGAAATGAACGAGGACTTTATCAAAAAGACAGCTTTTAGCGTAAAAAACGGACATTTTGAATACACAAGAATGCCATTTCGACTTAAGAACGCACTATCAACCTTTCAACGTGTCATGGATGAAATTTTGAAAAACGTCCAAAATAAAATATGTATGGTCTTTATGGATGACGTAATTGTTATAAGTACAGGACTAACAGAACATATTTAAAATCTGAGATTAATATTCCAAAAATTACGAGAAGCTAATCTGAAGATACAAGCGGACAAGTGCGAATTTTTACGACGAGAAGTGGAATTCCTTGGACATGTAGTTACCCCAAATGGTATAAAACCAAACCAAAAGAAGATTGAAGCGATTAAAAAATATCCTTTGCAGAAAACCCAACAAGATATTAAATCTTTCTTAGGTTTAGTCGGGTATTATCGCAAATTCATAAAAAATTGCGCGAAGATAACTAAACCATTGACACAATGCTTGAAAAAGGAAAACAAGGTCGAACACACAAAAGAATTCATTGATTCTTTTAATACGTGCAAAAATGTGCTAACTTCAGAGCCAGTATTATCTTATCGGGCCTTTACAAGGAGGTTTGGTTAACAACCGACGCATCGAAATATGCCATCTCAGGAATTTTATCCCAAGACGGACACCCAATATGCTACGCATCAAGAAAGCTGAACCCAGCAGAGATAAACTACTCAACAATTGAAAAGGAACTCTTAGCAATTGTTTGGAGCTGTAAATATTATAGACCTTATTTATTCGGACAAAAGTTTATTATTTACACGGATCATAAACCCCTACAGTGGCTAATGTCATTAAAAGAGCCAAATTCGCCACTCGTTAGATGGAGACTTAAACTCGAGGAGTATGAATATGAAATTAAATATCAAAAAGGTAAAAACAACCAAGCAGCGGACGCTTTATCACGATATCCAGATACGTAACGCAAAGTTAATTTATAACAAACATATATTTATTATTTATGTAGATTTAAGCCAAATAATTAATCACGTAGAAAGCATAGAGAACGCATTTAAAATAATTAAAGATAAGTTTAATGTTAAAAATATAACTAATAATATTTTGTATTATGGACTTTTACCTTTAAGAACTGAATATTTAATACAAATTGCGGTTGAAAAACTTGAAAATTTACATCCACATATTCGAAAAATAAATGGCTAATTGGAACTCTCGACGCTGACTACGGAAATTATTATAAAGCAGCAATAAATACACTCGAGAAAAACTAAAATAATTTAGCTAAAGAATTAGAACTACAAGTATCTTTATCAAAGGGCATGATTAATAATTATAATAAAACTATTGTGAAGTTAAATGAAAATCAACGAAAGCTAGAAACTGGTTTGAAAACATTCCAAAATGCAGTATTAATGACAAATTCTTTACAAGACTATCTTAGTTTTCACGGGATTATTACTCAATTAAACTTAGATTACCAAAATATTATAATGTTTCTATATAACCTAGAAGACGCTATTATGTTTGCAAAAGTTAATGCGCTTCATAATAGTATTTTACCTATTTCGGATTTTAATAAAATGTTTAAATATTTAGCATCAACTTATAAAGAAAATCAAATTCCCCAATTTAAAAACATTTTATCTTCTTATCAAATTTTGGGAACTCAGGTAAATTTTGTTGACTCGAAAGTGATCTTTGCAGTCCATGTACCAATTTCAAGATTCGAAATATTTTTCTTTTACCATATTTTCCCAATAATCCAAAATCAATCAATTTTTATACCCCAATACCCTTATATGGCACAAGCGGAGAAGAAGAGACAATTCACCGCATCGAAAAAATCTACTTTTGTAAAGAAGAAACTCACCCCCGAGATGTATGCGTGGAAAACTTATTTGACTACATCGGAATGGAAAACTGCCCAATTACGAAAATGAACCTGTCAGAGGCAATTATAGAACAAATCACTCAAAATTTAGTTCTTGTTTTGCCACAGAAGCCTGAAAAATTGCTAATTAAGTGTAACACGGATCGATATATGCAAATCGAAGTACCAGTACTGATTAAGATACCAGTAAACTGTCAAATAGAAATTAATGAAGAAAAATTCTTCAACGATGTGAAAATCCAGTTCGGAAAAACCAATATTTTTACCAAAAATCCAATTGACAGAAATGAAAGCAATGAAAGTCCTGGATACCCCCAGTCTTTAAAAATAAATATCGACGAAATATACCAGCTGAGAGACTTAGTAGAAAAAATGACTCCCATGGAACCAGTGAAAGAAGAAACAAATACGTTCCAAATAATTGTTATTGTTTTTGGAATAATCATGGTTCTAATTTTAGTTTAAGAAGCTCTTATTCGAAAAGATACGAGAAGTGAAGAAAATCGCATCCAAAAAGGAAACCTGCCAGGGAGAAAATCTTGAAGCTTTTTCGAAAAAACATTCCGTTATTTTCGAAAGTTAAGGAGGGAGGAGTTATATGTCCCAAACTGCAGACGAAGCCCAAAACTAAGCGAAGATAACGCATCGCTGACACCGCATCAAAAGCCCTATTTATTAGATTGTAATATTGTAAAATATGCTCTTAATTATTCCAGCCTTTCTACCTGCCAGTTCGAATCAAACTTTATTTCGCTTTCTGTGTAAATAAATGTTTTTAAAAACGCTCTCCCGAATTTTGAACATTTAAGTACAGCGTTTATAAAAATCAAACAAAAAACGCTCCCTTTTTGCATCACCTTTTTCTATATTATTTGCTTACAATATACTATTTTCTACTCCCGTCTGTAAAATACCTAATTATGCACCGATCTAGCTTGCGGGAAGCGTGACTTTATCACGTATCTGTATCGTTTACCAGTGTTTGGGAGCAGTCGGATATTTTGGGAGATTTTACCGCACGGTTTGCATTTTCACGTTTGTTAATTCTGACGGTTAGATCAGTGAATGTATTGGTGTCGTTTTCCAAAAATGTTCCCGAAAACTAACACACAGCAAAAATGTTATGCAATATATCAGACAATTTAGATACTACGTGCTATAAGCAACATTTAAAATCTAGTGGACTAGTCGGTAAGTAAAGTGACGTTTATAATTTAAGTTTCCCACAGAAATTTTACATACCGTTCGCATGAACTTTAGTGGTTTTTACATTTTCTATAATATCTTACGTTGATGTAACTGCCATGACCAATCGTATCTCACTCGTTTATTAACCACTCGCTTCGCTGCGCTCCTCTCGTGGCAAATAAACTCGTGAGTCAAATGGCGTTTAAGGCACTATTACTGCGTAATATACTATTAGTTCGTCTTCTTGTTACTGTATTATGCAAATGTCCTAATAAATATTTTAACACTCAAGTGAAATTCTAAAACTCGGAAAGTTTTCTACATCTTTTTTCTTTCACAAAAAGTTATATACGTCTTCAAGATTCAGGAATATTGATTAGTTATTGATATTCTTCCTTTTTTTATGAAGACATTTCTTTACATTTTTAAACGTTATTAAAACCTATGTATCTAATAGCAGTATTGCTCTGGCAATAAAACCTAAGGTGATTTTCGAATACTTATAGTCTTATAAGTTACCTTCGTAACGAGTATAAAACTAAAAGTAACTGGATCATCAATTGAAAACTATTAGTGGACAAATGTCAAATTGTAATTAAGCAATAAGTTCACTTTGAATAAGGTATAAATCACCAACAGTAAAGGTGTTATAATAAGGTTTTTCAGAACGTTCTAAAACTTTTTAAAAAAACCTAAAGTAACCAAACCAAACGTTTCATAGATAAGGTAATGGGAACGTTTTGGATGCAATATTATAAAACTTAAAGTGTTTTCGTATTTACTGGATGTCTTACAAAACCTGTAACAGCAATGGGTTTATTATACAACTATAAAAACTGTTTCTCTATAAACACCTTATAAATATCACTCACCTTATAATAAAACCTGCGAGAAATGTTAATTAGATGAGTTTTCCAAACCACATTCCTCTCGATTCATAGTCGGTTTTGAGTTTGGCGAATTGCAGAAAAAGCCGACCTCCTTTTCTTAAAAAGTATTGAATTACAAACTTGACTGCCCAGAACTATTGCAACAACGAGTGTTATCTGTACCGTCCAATGCCGACACATTTTACCTAGACCTTCCAGAACAAGTTTCTTGAAATTCTTCCTTTTGCATTTTATGTACTCAAATTGTAACAACCAGCAGGATAGACTGGATATTTTTCATCGTAGTTTTAGTGAAATTAAAAATGCGTTTTATATTTACATTCAATATTATCATTTTGAGATCCGTACTTTTCGTTGTTTAATATTAATCTATTTGCTTGACGATTATTGTGCATGCACTTCATCCATCACCCAAATAAATAAATCAGCATTGCCGCGGATTGGGCTCCATCAATCAGATGTTTTCTGCAGATATTTAAAACACTAATGATTTTGCAAAAAATATCCAATTATGCATTGATCAAGAGTGCGCAAAGTGTGGATGTTTTGAGTAGATTTTGATCACTAATGAATACGGAGGATATTTTGACGTTTGTCAGTACTGATGGTCACGTTGAGACACGAGCAGAGCGCTGCAGTATGAGAATTAAACCGATTAAATTATACGATGAACTATTAGAAAGCAAATGAGTAATAATATTATGAGTTTTATTTTCCATCGTGGTTGGCCCCATTTTTTTTATTTGAAACTTTCACAGTGGGGTAGTGTAGGATTCAGTTGTGCGTCAAGGGCACATGATTGGATCAGGATCCTTTTGTGGGCTGACTAAATTCTTTGCAAAATCAGGTATCAAAAAAAGGATAGAATGAGATTTCCGGAAATATTGGAGAGATACGCCACAACAAAGACAGGCCCAGGATTTCCTCAAAAGTTTATCGGCCAAATTTACAGCAGACAAGCTAAGCTACAAAAGAAAGGCTTTAAGAATAATGGTAGATGTCCTGACGACCGCTGCTGGCTTAATGCAGATTCTGCCAAAAAGAGGAGGAAACTGGCACTGGCACTGGCAGGGCGTACCAAACCAGAGACAATCAGTTACATCAAAGAGCCATTATTGAAGCTATAGAGTCCAGTCAGAGAACCAAATATAGTGCAGCTATGGAGAGGGTCACAATATATCCTTTTACATGCAGTTACTAAATCTCCCAATTTGAATCTTAAATCTTTAAATTGATGGAAGAATAGCTTGCAGCAAATGCAGTCATACATATGCCAACTTGCTAATTGTACTAAAAATCATTTTTCCGGTCTTAAAGTTACATTTTAATGTATATAAATAAACGCAAAGCTTTCAATACAATTATATTTGGTACATTTCGAAGCTCGTAACATTTAATATGATCTTCATATATCAGTGAAAGTGTTGAAAACCCATTTTAGCGTTCATTTTGAAAAAGCTTCTTGTGAATATATGCGAAATTATTAGCCATTAGTTGCAAAGCAAATTATGAAAAATGTGCATAAATTATTTGACCAGTAAATTATTGAATCACAGTAAAAAAGTCATGATTTTCAATCTTACCGTCTGGACAATGGTGAATCAGATGTGATACGATGAAAAAAAAGAGTCCCTTTATCCAAACCAGATTGTTTCTACTTTGGATAAACGGTGAAAAAAAATAAAAAATACAGATCTGAAAACAGATGTATAATTTCCCTAGATGAAACTTGGGAAACTTGGCTCGATACGCACTATAATACAGTATCGAGGAAATGGGTTGTAAAAACTCTCACAAACAAGCATCTTCAAGTAGAGAATAATAATAATAATACACGTTGGATCAGAAGATGTATTTATTCCAAACTGGTTGCCGTTGTCTGCGAAGAATATTAAGGACTCTAGCTTAAACTATCATTACGATTTTTTGTGGATATTGAGAATGATTTTCTCTCAGCCATCGAGGATTATTGGTACTCTAATACCTACAATTTTGTTTATTTGACGTAACATTTAAACAAAACGTGACTTCATCACTTAACAGTATCTGACGATGAAAAAAGTCAAGTTGGTTATTTCCATCAGAGTTTCATAAAACTCTAGTCTGCGCAAAGCTGTTCGTTGACTAACATGGCGATTATCCTCAACTTCTAATACAATGTTAAATCTTGTCTTGTTTTTACATTGTTTTTATAAATTTTCTTTTAATTTTATTCATCTTGTAATAGGTCTTTCTGAAAATTTATGAGTTAAATAAATTACAAACTTCTTCTTGAATTCTCGTTTTGATTTTTACCATTTTGTTCATAAAAAGTAAGGATAGGTATTAGGTATACTTGAATTATTCGTGAAATTTGACGCAAAATTCGAAAATTGAGAAAAAAGGTGTTAATTGAAAAAAAAGTAACTTGGTATCTACATTTCCTTTTGACCCACCCTGTATATTTTCTATTTACTGCAAAAAAATGTGCAAGAACAAATAATGATGGACCTGTGCGAGTATTTTTCTTGAAATCCAATACCTGATTTTTAAATGAATTTGTTCCATATTTTAGTCGTTCAATATAATAATTAATATTCATAATAAGTAAAACATCGTGAAAGCCCATCCCTGATGCTCTATCCTACAATACCGATTGCTCAGCGGTTTTCTGGCCGTCGCAGTTTATTTTGACAATTGCCGTAAAAGCCAAGACAATCCTTTTGAGTATAACATCTAACAATTACTCAAAAACGATATAAATTTGATTAAATTGAAACATACAAGCTATTTTTTCTTTGCAAATCTTCCTTCAATATGTCAACAAGCTATTAGACGGCAATTTTTAAAGAAAACGATTGACACAAAGCACAGTGTGAAATTTCTAGACAAATTTATATTGAAAACGCGATTTGCAGAGTATTTTAAGTCTGGAGGTAGGGGGTAAATAAGCGTAGCACCACGCCGAGATGAATTGAATTTTAATGACACCCCCGTACGCCGAAAGGCGCAAAACTAGAAAATCGTATCCCCTTATTCGTTGTTCCGTGGAAGAAAAATTGCATAATCGATGAACGCCAGACCTTTCGTATTCAATAGTATCCGCCAATTTTCTTTTGTGGTTTTCAAATTATACGTATTACGGATGGAAAAATGCGATGAAAAATTATCCCGGGATATCATCCGTTGTTCGGCGGAATCCCGGTTTTAATATCGTAGCCGCTTTGCGAAGATTTCAGTTACCGTTGTCAATCGAGTTAAATATAGCGAGATTTATATTTGGATTTGTAAACTATTATTATTATTTTTAAAGTATATAATATCTGCTTAGTTTTAGAAAAGTATAACTTCTTAGATACGGTTCCTCAAATTTGAAATACATGTTACCAGTGCTTATGGCCATGTAATTCGTACGTGTCCGCACTAAAACTGCATATCAGTCACGAGCGCTTTCAGTAAACTACACGGAAAGCTTCTTAAAGAAAATTTTAGAGGAACTATGAGGATTTAGAGCAGGACAATCTACTGTAAATAACATATTTCTGAACCCTCAGATTATAGAAAAAAATTAGTCACCACTTTGTGGACCTTCCGAAAGCATACAAAATGAGTCGAAGTGGGAGAAACTTATATCAGTATCACAGTCATCCGAGCTATTAAACGGCTTGATACAGAAGGAAATTCAGGAATCCAAATTGGCAAAATCGCTCTCTGAACCCTTTCCGGTAACCAAAGGTATACGACAAGAATTCTGCCTCTCACCTACACTATTCCAAATATATCTGGTCCAAGTTTTTGCTTCAATAACTCCACTTTCGGAAGACTAAACACTTTATACACTTCCACCACGATCTGGTGGCCAATAATAAGAATGATCTCAAATACGTGAAAAGGAAATTAACAATAAACAAAACTAAGGAGGACAGCCGGACAATCTGATACAGGATACGATCCTACTGAATTAAGGAGGCAATTGGAACCCTAAACCCAATTCTATGGACTGAAAAGATAACACCACATATAAAATCCTTTATTATACAGTAATTGTAGAAAGTGTGGATATGGTTGCGAAGTATGGCAATTAAATGACCAGCAAAGCAAACGATTTCGGGCAAAAAAAAATGACTTTCTGGCATAATTCAGCAAGAATCTCCTTACTAGAACATGTACGGAATGTTAGGTTTCGCCGAATGATAAAAGTTGTTGGGACGTTGTTGAAAAAATTAGGGAATTCCCAATTAGTAATGGATAAAAGTCCCCATGAAACGAGGAAGACCGGAGTGGAAGGGATTTAAAAATCTTCAAAACGCAATGTCAGAACGCAATCTCAACAAGAGGAATTGGATTGACTGAGCCAGATGGAGAAAGGGGACCGAAAGGCGTACAGGAATGCTATATAGCGGATATCAAATTACTAAGGAGATACGATGGACGTTTGAAATATTTTTAGTAAAGATAATTTCAAAAATGAAAATCGTAGTATTGGATGTATTCCAAAGCTCAGTTAGCGTCTTGCCGTTTATTAAAAATTATCAAAAACGAAATTTCTTTTACAGCAAACTTCTATAAAATGAACATGAGTGATGATGCATTTGAGGTTTCGTGATCTCAGGTCTTCAAAAACTATAGTTTTTTAAAACATTCTTTTCAATAGAGAATCTTGGGATGTTTAAAAGCAGACAGAGAGAGAATTTATCGGAATAAAAAACGACTTTGCTTATAACCTTCTTAGGGTCAATATTTTCTGGGAACCACGACACATATATTGGGCAAAAGATTACTCGAATTCCTTTTTTTTACATTAGGTTTAATTTAATATTCCGCGAGTTCGTTTTAGTGTAAACAACATAATTTTCAGTTCAAAAACCAGTCAAACAGACTATGATAGTTATAGACTGTACCCAGCACATTCATTAAATGATTTTGATGGAACATTGAAAAGGACTTTTCCATTTGACCCCATCGAAAATAAGCTCATAAGGACCCATGCCACGATCCCTTTTTTTATTAAAATATCTCCCGTCGTTTCGAAAGAATTATGGAAAAGATACCCGAAAAAAGGCGACGCGGGGCGCTTATAAAAAAACCTTTCGTCGAATGTTCGCTCCTTCGTGGGGCGTCGTAGCGGTGAGTATCCTGGTTTTTCCTAATATTACCTCGTACGCCTTTCGTGTGGCATGTTTCATCTTAATCTTTTTGTCTGATCGGGAACGTCTGTGATATGCTATTGGAGATGGTTTTATTTTTATTCTCCATTGTCATTGTTTCTGTTAAAAAATTCTATTCAACACCTGCCAGTGAGCCCAAATGGCCTTAGTTCAAGAAATCTTTTAAAAAAAATGTCAATTTTAAAACATTTTTTTATTCTCGATTGATTGTGGAGAGAGAGAGGGGGGGGGGGTGAGAGAGAGAGGGGCGGAGTGGGAAGAGAGAGAGAGAGTGATGAGAGAGAGAGGGGGGAGATAGTGAGGAGAGAGAGAGAGAGAGTGGGGGGGGAGTGGGGGGAGAGAGAGTGAGGAGAGAGAGACTAAGGAGACAGAGACTAAGGAGAGAGAGAGAGTGAGGAGAGAGAGAGTGAGGAGAGAGGGAGAGTGAGGAGAGAGTGAGGAGAGGGAGAGTGAGGGGAGAGAGAGAGAGAGAGAGAGAGAGAGAGAGAGAGAGAGAGAGAGAGGAGAGAGAGAGGAGAGAGAGAGGAGAGAGAGAGAGAGAGAGAGAGAGTGAAGAGAGAGAGAGAGAGAGAGTGAGGAGAGAGAGAGAGAGAGAGAGGAGAGAGAGAGTGAGGAGAGAGAGAGAGTGAGGAGAGAGAGAGTGCGGAGAGAGAGAGTGAGGAGAGAGAGAGTGAAGGGAGAGAGAGAGTAAGGAGAGAGAGTGAGAGGGGAGAGAGAGTGAGAGGGGAGAGAGAGTGAGAGGGGAGCTAAAGAGAGAGAGAGGTTCAATAAAAGAGAGTTCTTAAACAGAGGGGTTTCAAAAGGGAGATACTTGCAATGCCTGAGAAAGGAAGGATAACTACTAATGTTGGTCTAGAACGAATGAATATACAATTTTAGTAGCATCTCGCAGACTACAAAAAATTATTTGGAACTAGTGGCATTTTCAGTGTCAACGGTTAAATGCACAACTTTGCCATCACTTAACAAATCTTTATTTCTTTAAGTTATCTGGGGTCACTTTCATTTTAATTTTATTTTAGTGATTTGTGAAAAACTGGCTCTAGTACGGAAGTTTCTTTTTTCTTCTAATTTCAATTTTATTTTAATGCTTTGCGTTGCTTGCTTCAAATATGTCTTGAGTCAGATTGCATATTTAAAATAGAAAAGCATGGTTTGTAATGTTGCTGAACGTTGATCGCCTGAAAGATCATTAAATAATTCAGGAGTTAATTATTGCAATGGTAGTTATAGCCAAAGCCAAATTTTTATTTGCCAAAAACAAGTTAATAAGTACTTACATACCTTCTCTCACACTCTCAAAAATGTTAAATAATTCAAACTACGAAACTAATTCGAAAATAAGCGAATGCACAAAACGAATTGATAATTATTCTTTATTTATGTCGGAAACAATTTTATTTATAATAATTTGAAAATGGTCTCAAGACGTTCTACAAACATTTTCAGATGTTCCAGAAAATCCACGCTACTGTGTCTGCAATAAAAACGTTTACAATTTCAGTTTAAAAGTAAATCATTAATTTCTCTGCTGTTATTTAAATCTTTTTGGTATTGGTATATGCTGAACATGAAAAAAGTTTTTACATTTAATTGTATCCAAAATATTCCATTTCCAAGGCTTAATATACTCATCGGTAAAACTACGGACACAAAAAAATTAGCATAATTTCAAAGTTGGCTTTCTCGTCAACCTCTCGTTCGGTTTTGATGATTGGCAGGAGGACCTACTAGCTATTAACATTAGCCAGTGTATGTACAAGAAAAACATAGATAACTTCGTGATTAAAAAAGCAAAATGTTTATGCTTCTATTTGATTCCACTACAGCTGCCACCGCTGTTGCATTCGAATTTCGGGAAAAAAATCAGTCTCATTGTTGCACCCCGTACATGTTCAAACTCAAATCTGAGTAAAATTTCTGACCTAGCATCGTTACTCAGCAATCAATCTACATTTGTTTCTAACCAACCTTGAAATTGGCCGATTTTTTTTGCCGGTAAGTGTAGTTCCATATATGGTATCGTATCAAAGCGCTTTTATAGAAAACGTTTAGAAATGCTGAAGTTTCTGGAACGAGTACTGAAAAAAATGTATGAATCCTAGAACTATAATAGTGACAAAATTATTAAGTAATTGCCATTAAAATGAAATGGATCTAGTGCGTAGTCCCGCGCTAATTTATCGTTTTTATTTTGGGTTCGGCGTCTCGGCTCACCAACCAGTTGAACAATAAAATACTCCTGGATACGAAACCCACATCAACATATACAAAGTTTTAGGCGTTGGCGTCAGATGGACGGCTGGGCCAGCGTTTTATGTGCTGGAGGCGTCGTCGTCGCGACTATCGCAGTATAAGGTCAACGACGTAGGACTGATGTAAACAAACAATCGGCATTTTCCCAGTTCCCTTTAAACGATAGGACAATTTTAAAAGAGGCACAAAATCAAAAAACTTACAATAAATAAATGAAATCCAGCAACGGGTTAAATGGACGTGATTGCAGCTTCCAACACATCTATGCAAGTGCTGTTGCAGCTTCAAAAAATTGAAAAATAATATTTTCACAACTAGTACCACTATAAAAATACAATATATTAATAGGTGTAGATAATGAACCAATATATATAACTGCTATATGCCAGGGATAGTAGGCGTATAAATATGCAGTAGCGCTATAAAATATGAACATTAAAATGTTACCGAATTGTGATACTGGCAATATTAAAAACTGACCCGGTTTTTAACATTTTTTGTACAGAGACGATAAACATTCTTTTCAATCGAAATCAATTTGCGATGCTTTCCCGCATATAATGGCGAAAATACATTGACAACCAGCGTCACTTTTCGTTTCGAAGTTGGTTGGAGACCGGCCTACTTTATAATT
Organism: Cylas formicarius; assembly: GCF_029955315.1. Lineage (NCBI taxonomy): Eukaryota > Metazoa > Arthropoda > Insecta > Coleoptera > Brentidae > Cylas > Cylas formicarius. The sequence continues at coordinate 13,852,911 of NW_026844214.1, read as the reverse complement.
GCTTGTTTATTCAAAGAAATGGTGTTTCTGGAAGGGTAAATAAAGCGCTATTTTACAAAAATATTTATCGGGACCGCGACCCTTAATGTTGTCGGTTATTTTTGCGATTTCTATAACAAAATGGGGGGCTCATATTTATTGATTCCTTTTAAAATTATATTTTACCCCTCAAATTTATTACTGTCCTTTGAAATAATAATTGCTTCTACGCAATAAACAAAACGTATTCTCCGTCAATATCGATATAGTGACATATTCTTAATTCTTAACAAATGTCGCTCACAAAGCATGCCGTGACAACTGTTGTTATTATTTTTTTCTGTCAATGACTTTTATTAAACAAATCGTATTTATCTCAATTGTTGCATTAAGATAACTAGTAGGACACCTTATTTAAATATCGTTAGTATAAATTCTATCTAGCGAGGCAAACATTGGAAGCATTATAACCTTTAAAGGGTTTCGGATAAACATTAGGAATGGAGCGCAATCACTCTACCTGTTGAATTTGATATTAAGCGCTTTGTTTTTTTTTTGGTTTTTTAGATTCATGAGATTTTTATTCCTCGCATAGGGACATGTTTAGTTTTCTCTTACTCTTTGTTTGACTTAGAAAATTTTATTTAGGCGGCTAGCATCATAACAAAATATTAATTCTTTATTTTAGAGCTAATTTGTCATTAATGATAGGTAATGTTTCTTTAATTTATAATTAATATGTAGCCGCCTTTCACAATCCAATAAAAAAAATAATTTGCTGAAGTCAAAACTTTCAAAAAATAGCCATTTACAATAAAAAAATTATAGCAAATTTAGCCTATATAGGGTGAGACATCCAATTGCTTATTAATTTTGTGTTGCTTTTTCCAGTTATTGACATAATTATCTATTCATTGAAATTTTAACTATCCTTGTTATTGGTATTTACTTCCTCAATTGAAATGCCACTGATTGTTTGAAAAATTCAAAATTTTCAGTTTATAAGATCCTTTTTAATAAATAGGTGTGTTTAGTTTCAATTAAAACTTTATTTTTTATATCTTTGGTAAACTGACTTCAGCTATAAAATTAAAATGATAACTTATAACATAACAAAATAAGCAAGTAAGGCAAAATAAAATATTTTTAATTTTTAGCACATACAATATTGACCGCGCACATTTTACATTTATAAAATGCATTATGGTACCTTTTCTTTACATCAAGTTGAAGCGCCTCTTCGTCGTATAATTTCTTGTATTTGTGATTCTTTTTTTCAGTTTTTCTAGGAAAAAAGTTGAAAATTGAATAATAATTAAGTTAAATAGTTTTTTGGTGTTAGCTGGTATATAATAGGTATGTTTTATAGTGATCACTTATTGCCAATGTTGATAAGAATGCGTTTGTAGTAAGACGTGAAATTCACTTTTAAAAACAAATAAAACCAATGAATATGATCAAAGTTTCCTATGGCGACTGTAGTTTTATAAAAAACTGTTAAATTATTGTTAGTATATATATTATTGTTTAAAACAAACTCACCAATTACTAACAAAATAGAGATTTATTTTTACGTGAAACACACGACAAAAATTTGAAAGCGTTTAATCTAAAACACTAACGAATATTATACCAACTTCAGCTTCTAGTGATGGTGATGACATCTTATATGCTGTTTATAATTTTATTAAAAGCTGGGTATCGAAATCTGCTTAAAAAATGATTTTTATTGGGTGTTCTACCCTATTTCAATATAACAACAACAGGGATCGGATTACATGACACTAGCGTGAGTAATATCTACAATGTGTTAAAAGACTCATTTTTAATCTCGTGTGTGTGCGAAAGTTGTTTATTTGGAGTTGAATTTCGCGGCATTGGCATTGAACGACACGTCGTCGACATAAAACGCCATTAACGCGACAGAAGATGCTTGGCGGAATTCTGATGAGCTGCTCTTCCATAATAATCCCGGTTCGTACGACAAAATTCCTCCTTTCCTCAGTGTTTGTCGCATTGTTGGAAAATAGACGGAACGGTCGTTAACGATATTACTGGTGGATATTATTCCAACGCGTTAATGGAAATTCGAAATTGTTGAACCAAACCTTAGTTTGTTTGGGTTATATTATTATAATGTACTCCGGAGCTTTACCAAACATCCCTTTGAGGTGAGCTATGACTATGTAAGGTTGACAAAACGCATCAAAGCTTTCAAAATAAAGCATATAAACTGCTAGAAAGTCAGATGGGTGAGAAATGCTTATGGACTCTTTTTAGAGATAGAACAGAAAGTACTGAGTCTTTATCTTAATTCGTTTATGAAGTTTGGGCGGAGATGCCTAATTGAATTTAGATCACGACCGCAACCTAGCCAAACCATTTATTCAGTACACACTTTATCCAAATATTCGTTTAACGACTCGTGGTTGCACATTATCTTGCATTAATAGGAATCTGTTTCCGATAAAATGAGAGTAGAGAGCAACAGCCTTCCGGAGAATATCTTGGAAATATCGGTGTGCATTTGAGCCGTTTTCATCACATATTAAATCTGTGCCCTCCTCATTTTCGGTCTTCATGATCTGTGAATTGCACTTCACGAAGAATTTGATATCATTCTACAAGAATTTGTCAGAAATCTTATTGATGAATTCAGTTTGAGACAAGGAGGACATTATTTAACTTACGGTTTGATGTTTATTTGTTGCGTTTTCACACTTAAACGGCTTAATACGAGGAGTTCGCTTTGAACCAATGTACCTTCAATAACAACAAAGATAATGTCATTAAAAAAAAACGTTCAGAAATGATTATGTCGCAATATGATTCCAGTTCACAACAGCTGCCACCGATGTTGCATTTTACAGGGTGTTGCAAGTGTAGGGTGTCCCATTGTTGGGCCCACTATAGGTTTACATTCAAATTTGAATAAAAATTTCTGATGGTTATTGAATAATCAATCTACAATTTGCAATAGCTTTGAAAGAGCATCCAGGTTTAAGTGGCCGTTTTTTTTCAATTTTACTCCCAAAAATAATAGCTTTTAGATGTTTTGTCATTACAGCCCTGTTGGGTTTTTTATTATTTAATGTTTTCTAATATCCTTAAAAGAAAATTATTGTTTGGATGTTTTAAACTTACAGTCAACACCCAAATTTCAATTCTAAACTGTGATTTAAGGTTATGAAAATAATGTAACTCGAAGTAAGTAACAATTAAACTAGAAATGGAATTTTGTAAAAATATATTAATATAATTCATAATAAAGAATAATTTAGAAAACATAAAATAATAAAGCAGGGCCGTTAAGCATAAACTTATCGAAAAGGTGTAACTTGTCTGAATACGTTTATTGAGTACTACGAAACAAACAAAACTGGTTTTGCGCAGAGAACTACTACATGTACATGTACATCTCTCCTTCTACTCGCAATTTTAAGAAATATTTGGACCATGCAATTATAAAAAGGGGAAAAAGACATTAATAAAATTCCTAAAAACCAACAGCCAACATAAACAAATTTCTCTTGGTAAGACAATGTATTTTATATAACGTAGCTCTTTTATTTTTATTCGCTGTTTCCATCTAATATTCTTCCGAACAAACTAATCAACCATTTTAAATACCCAACCTATGTGCCCGCTGGATGTAACCTCCCCTCCCCTTTTTTGTACCCTTGTATATAGCACGGTGAAATTTCGCATGCACGTATATAATTAATGTCTCATTTTTGACATAAAAGCAATATCTCAAAATGTCAAAACGTCTGAATACAGCATTAGAGAGTGCCAGGTCATGTTTGATTACTTTCGCTTGTCAATGTCAAAATATTTAATCGTTTTCTTAGTGCGTCCATTTTAACTGTTTTTTTTTTAAATAATTGTTCTAAAATATTTCGAGTTTCGTTAGTTTTTCATATTCATTTCTATTTAGTATTTAATGGACGTTCTATAGGTAGTTTTCGTTATTTTGTTAGTAAGTTAAATACTTTGTATCAATTAGATGTTGTATTTTTCAAAATGATTTATGTGAGGGTATTGGAGCAAAAAACTGAAGCTATTATGATTTATGGTGAATCCAATCGCAATTTATATGAAGCAGTTAGAATTTTAAGTGAAATATATCCAGAAAACCCCATCACGGCAATATTTCAGAAAACTGCTAAAGAAATATTTTACTAGTGACTCTAGCAACAACAAAAAAAACTCAGAAAACCATTTTCCGAATAAAAATAAGTTTAGATTAATTGAACTGAGGTGGCTTTTACTTGATGAAAATCCATTTATGAAAATAATAAGAACTAAAGGTTCAAATTTTCAAGAAACACACCGTGTCTTTATCAAATGTATGTTTGTATGTATGTATCTACCTATGTATGTATGTATGTATGTATGTATATATACTTTTGATAAAGACACGGTGTTGTCGAAACAATTGTCATGTAAAAATATATCATTTTGTGAAAATCTGAACTTTTAGTTCTTATTTATTTTGAAGTTAAGATTAGCGCTACCGTTGTCAACAATCCGTAGAATTCGATCTATAATTTCGTTGAGGAATGTGAAGTCACTGCAGCAACTGTACATAAGTACCTTAGAAACAAAGGTTTCACACCTACAAATTAAACTTAGTTCATCAGCTGTCAGAAGGCGATCCGCGCAGACAAATGCAGTTTTGTGCAATTATGTGTGAAGCAATTATTCAGGTTCCAGACTATGCCCGTCACGTATGTTTTAGTGATAAATCAACATTTTATTTGAACAAAAAATTAAACAGACAAAATGTAAGATAGTGGTCCCATGAAAATCCGCATGTTTTCGGAGATTTTTACACACAATATTCTGAAAAAAAAAATTTTATCGATTATAATCTTACTGGTGAACATTATCTTGATATATTACAAGATGAAATTAATCCAAAGATTCAAACAATTGTAGCAAACAACCCAAATGAATTTCAAAGAGAGATTTTATAAAATAGTTGACAAAATGATGCCACTATTTATTTTTTTAATTTAAGCTAGTCTTGGGTAATAGAAAAGTAATTAAAACATTGGCAAGCATTCATTCGACTGTCTTGCAAAAACTGAAAAATCAAATGTTATCAAAATTGGTATAGAATAGAACGTGAAAAGACCTTTAAAACAACACGAACTCTCTTATTTTGCTGTCTTTTTGACATTTCGAGGTATTGCTATTATGTAAAAAATTAGACATTTTAATCATATACGTGCACGCTAAATTTCTCCATGCTATATACAAGGGTACTGTATAATAAATTAACCATAAAGGAACATCCGAAAAAAAAAATGTACTGTACCTGCAATTTATCTTGTTCAAATTTTGATTGCGTTTAATGTTTTTTTGTTTTTGAAGATATCAAGATGAATTAAAAACAAAATGTACAGCTACCATCCAAATTTTTTCCTCAATAACTTATAAAACAAAACACTAACAATTTTCTGAGATCTCAGCCTATTTGACATTTTTTTAAATGGGACTCCCAGTATTCATTCCAACAAGTTATTCGTTTTCGGGATATTCTAAAAAAATTGAACAAATATTTACCGTTAAAAAAAATAGGCTGAGACCTCATAAAATTGTTAGTGTTTTAGTTTCCATGTCATTAAGGAAAGAACTTGACTGCTAACTTTACATTTTGAATTGTTATTTACCTTGATATTTTTGTAAACAAATAAGTTCCAGTCAATGAAAATATTACTATTTACAAATCTTCTGGATTTCTCTTGCGTTGGTTGTTGATGAATCAAACTTGCTGACGTTTCGCCAATCCCCTGTTAGCTTCTTCAGAGCTTAACTGAATCTGACTCCCATTCTACTCTGAACCTGCTTATCTATTGTTTGAGAGGGCGGAGCCAAAGGAGGGGTATGAACGTTGTCTCGGACGACATATTGGTGAAAGGAAAAGACCTGAGTCACGGTTAAGATTGTTTGGTTGCTTATAGATCTATAGGAACCTATATCTCTATGTAAGCAATATGGGCATCAGTCGTCCTTTAGCTCAAACAATATATAAGCAGGTACAGGGTAGAATGGAAGCCAGCTTTAGTTAAGCACTGAAGAAGCCAACAGGATGATTGGCGAAACGTCAGCAAGTTCTATTTATCAACAACCGATCCAGGAGGAATCCAGAATATTTGTAAATAGTATTACAGTAGCCTGTAGAAAATTGTTTAAAAGACGAAAATGTTATAAAGATAAATTGAACGCACGGTAATTCACACTCGATTAGTTGACAGAATATGTGACTAACATTTCAAATCTATTCATAATTCGCACATTCACTAATAGTAATCATGTGCGTTTAGAATCTGCAAGGTATCAAATACGAGTGAACTTTGACAAACTAGGCGCAAAGACAACTTTCATCATGTCGGTTTTAACAGAAGCCGCAATACGTGTGCCCTAATGCGGTCGTTAATTTTAAAAAGAGATTAAACATTTTGATATATCGCTGCGGAAGGCATTTTTGCAACGGTCAGACACACGCTGCAACTACGACGAGCTCTAGCATTTGCCATTTGTCTCGTAATCTGCGTTGCAGCATCTAGACCGCTCTGTGTGACGTTTCCCTGCTTGACAAATGGTTTTTTCCTCGGCCAACTACGAAAAACCAACTCGAATATCGCGACTTTAAGAATCGCATGGTGACGAGATAGTATACGCTCAAGCTATTGCATTACATTTTTATTTACGGATTTACTACGCATCAAAGGTTCTAATACCGAAATCAGTGCGATTCAAATAGTTGCGAACGTTGAACATAATTCGGAAAAACGCTACCTGACAACGAGGACCTTTTAATAAATTCTTTAAATACAAGAAATAACAAAATGATGCTATTTAAATTATTAATGCACCTCGATTACAAACAATCTCGATGTGAAAAATCCATATAGTTATTAGAGATATAGAGTCCCTGCCTATGCTGATGATATAGACCAGCTGGCTTATCATAAACGGAAAGCCTTTACCCTCAACAAACCGAGCAATAAACTAACAAAAAGCCAATTTGCAAATGTTGATCAGTATAGGGAGGTATTTTTATTTCAGTAGTGCCGACATCTTAGAAATTTTAAAAATCGTTATTTGTTATGCTTAGACCGTGGGTTAAAGAAAATTTTGACAACGGAATGGAGGAAAGTAACGAACCAAATAGAAAGTGTAATTTGAATATGTGCTGCAAGAGAATCGCATACGAAGGTAAAATTTATATAATACTTTATATTTTTTTATTTTTATTTTCGGACAATTGCTTTTTCATACTGCATCTACGTATTTAAATTTTAAAAAGACTGAAACATTGAAATGGAAAATAAAAAAATCAGAAAATAATTTATATTTTTTAATGTAAAATTTGTCTGCAGGTCTTATAAAAACGTCAGAGGGTATGGAAACTGCCATTACAAGGACAGTGGAGTTAACTGGCATTCAGGATAATTGCGTCTACACCCATGAGACTATAAAGAAAGGGTGGCAAAATTCTTTACCGAACTGCATTTTGAATGTACTTGCATTTATACGAAAAGAACACCCATTTTACACTGGGGTTCCAGGGAAGGTTGGGTACCAAAAGCTTAGCTATTTTTAGCAAAAAAACATTAAAGACTGCTCATTAGGTATTAGCATCAAGACAGGACACGTGAACTTTTTGAAAATTGGGTAAAAAATTCTCTTCTTTCAAATATCACACCAGGCAAAACAAAGTTGTAAATGTTGTGTGAATTAATACCAACCAGAATTGGAGAGGATGTATTAATCATGTAATTGAAACGGAAAATAATTATAAAAAAACTTGGGACAACGTAACACATTATAATACACAATACACAATACACAATACAACAGAATGTATTCGCATATTTTATGTTTCAAATGTCTTATTACTATTCTGGACCGGTGTGATTTATTGGCTACCTACGAGCAGATAAAAACTTTAATAGCATTATTGCAGTCATGACCATTTATTGTGTGTCGGACAACTTACAAAGCAACTATGATTTTTTTAAGAAGGTCCATTCGACATGCGCATGCGCGAGATGACTATTGAATTTCATTTACAAAATCAGAATAAATCCTTTCCTACTGCCTAAAGTTTGCTGTATCTATGGTTTGGAGATATCCGCGAAACCATTTCTACCTCTGCTATTTTTGTCATGTTAATATTAAAGGCATAATTAGAATCTGCAAGAAGAACTGTAGTAGTGAACATTCACGTCTGACGAAATTCAAAGAATTTAATCAGAAAACTGCACAGAATTTGAAACAGATATAACAATTAACAACTCCGCAATGTTTCAATCAAGAGGAATTAATTATAAGAGACCTGACCTCTCAAAGCAGTCTGCTGAATTATATGCTTGTAGATTAAAACAAGAGAATCTACTGTATCCAAGTACTAATATTACATTTTCTCGTAAAAAAGATAAGAACTCTTAGAAAAAATGGGTTTGCCTGGATACACTCCATATGTTTTAAAGGTAATAAATATGGCTCAATCGATATCAGGATACGGGGAATGTTCGGGCAAGACTTTGGAGCACTGAAAGACTTACAGTGACAGGTTCATCAAAGCTTCAAGAAACAGATCCATGACGGCCAACCCGATAAGAATTTAATTCCAAAATGTTCACATGGATGAAAATGAACGACATACTGCGAGGACAGTACGAACATTTTTCGAAGAAAACCTAATTCCCATCGAGCACGCGTGGGATATGCTTCAGAGACGTGTATCCCCAAGAAGACATAAGAAGCCTGAGAAGCAAATGCGGAGCAGTTATTAACAATATAGGTGGTCATACTGTTTACTAAAATGTTACATCATTTGTTTATTGTGAGTTTGTTTATATGAGGAATAATACTTTAGTATGGTGAAAATACTCATTTGGCTTTAATTTTTGTACCCTCTGTATATTTTACCGTTTGCCTTAATTATTTCAGTACTGTTAAATGATAAGCGTCTTATCGATTTTGTAATATGATTTGATGTAAATCACTTATTCAGTTTTGATGTGATCTCAAAATCTAGATTTGATTGACAAAATTTGAGGGCTCTTTGGGATTCTGCACTCAAAAAATTATCGGAAATCGAAATTACGAATTTGTGAACAACTTTGTTCTAAATATCTTTCATCTATAATAGGTTGCTTTGCTACATAAATTGGTCAACATTACGACAGAATCAATTCACGTCCATTTTAATGTATTATTAATTTTATATTTATTCTTGAAAAACAAGATTAATAGGTTTTACAAGTTTTTAACTTCTTCAGAGTTGGATGCTATCAAGTTATCCCCTTGGGTACTAAATGTTTGAGGCTGGTATATTTTCATGGTAAAGAGCTTGGAGGACAGTTTAAACATTATTAGACTTGTAAGATTAAACATCTTCTTTACATTAAAACTTTTACTTTTATTGTCTTTTGTTAAGCTTTCTGCAAACGTTTAAAAGTTGGGCAACACTCCACACGATCCTCCAAAATTAGCAGCTCCCTGGTTAATTTGTGTGTTAATAACGTGGCGGTATGAGAAAGGGGAGGAGCGATACTAACTATGGTTTGTTTAAGCTTCTCGGCAGTCTAATTATCCCATAAAATATTAACAAACGTAGAACATTCATTTCTGTTTTATTTTAAGCTAGCTCGTGGTTTTGCGTGAGTTGCAGCAAAGAAAAATGTATTATTTCTCTGCCAAAAACATAGTACAAAGAGCATATACATTTACATCTTAAAATAAATCGATAAAATAAACATTTAGTCATATGTCCGATGTGTTTTATGAATTCACATTTTTGAATTGATATGATTACTTTGGAAGCACATCTTTTCCGATTAGAAAGCCATGAGTGCTGTTTTAGTTATATTGTCATCATACTAACTTACAGAGGATTATAATTAATTAATATGGTTTACCAACTTTCACCAACTTTTCAAAAATGCCTACATGTAAAGAGGGAGGGAGGGAGGGAGGGAGGGAGGGAGGGAGGGAGGGAGGAAGGGAGGGAGGGAGGGAGCGAGAGAGAGAGAGGGAGCGAGAGAGAGAGAGGGAGAGAGAGAGAGAGAGAGAGAGAGGAGAGAGAGAGAGAGAGAGAGAGAGAGAGAGAGAGAGAGAGAGAGAGAGAGAGAGAGAGAGAGAGAGAGAGAGAGAGAGAGAGAGAGAGAGAGAGAGACTGTAATTGGAAGAAAAAAATCATCCAAGCTTTTAAGAGGATTCGATTTTTAAGATGGTATAAGCAAGAAAAAGCAGATCCCAATCTTCAATTTGATTTGTTTGTACTGATGAGACATGAACATTTGAAAATCGTACAATTGTTCTTGGCAATATATTAATATAAAAACTGTAAAAACCACTAAAGTTCATGAGAACGGTATGTAAAATTTCGGTGGAAACTTAAATTATAAATGTCATTTTAGTTACCGACTAGTCCACTAGATTTTAATTGTAGCTTATAGCACGTAGTATTTAAATTGTCCGATATATTGCATAACTTTTTTCTGTGTATTAGTTTTTGGGAAAAATTGTGCAAAACAACACGAATTCATTCACTGATATGACCGTCAGAACGACAAACTGCAAAATTCAAAACGTACGGTAAAATCCCGGAAATGTCCGAAGTGACTCGAACCTGTGGGAAACGAAACTGATGTGGTAAAGTGATGCTTCCCGCACGCTAGATCGGTATGTAATTTACAGACGGGAGTAGAAAAATAAAATATCACTGAACAAGCCTATCGGTCGAGAAATGATTTGCCTATCATTAACTTCTATTAACTTATAACTTACGGAAGCGGGGGTGGCCGTTTTTCTGTTATCGGACAAGGTCGTTCTTGGCAGGGAGAACAGATGTTGGTTGTGGTTTTTTTTTACGTGTTGGTCTGTGACCAAAAGAAAAATCCTCGGGCATGCCGGAGAATGGGCGAATTACCACAGCAGCCGAGCCCAGCCGAGAGCGAATAGTGTTTTCTCTGCCTCTCTAGCTTTGGTGGCAACGGCGTGGCATTCAGTGACGGGTAAGATTCTGGTGTCCTTGGGATAATTAATAAATGACTTTAATTAGGCCGTGCTAAAACTATCGGACTGACGACGTTTCAATTTAACCTAATGTTATTTCGTGAAGTTGATCGCCGTCGCGGTTATTGGAGCAGCAATAGGTTTTTGCCAATTTTCGGAACTGTTTTAATATAAATGCAGATTGTAGAGATAATATGAGCTGACACACGATGACACACGATGGAAAGCCAATTTCACGTTCCGCTGAAAATAATTATTCTTTTAGTAACAAAAATGTGTGGTTACTGTCAAGTGCCAAAATACTTGAACATGAGGGTTATGAAACGAAATAGTATTTTATTTTATTTGATCGATTAGTGTAGGTATATTGAAGATAGCAATTATTTTGTAGAAAATTGTACTAAAAGCCTCACTCACGGAAATAATTAATGACTATTTCTATTTTAAATCGTTTTAGAGGAAAAAACTAGAATAATTTATTTATTTTACTTATTAATTTATCTTATTTTATATACACGTGCAATGAAGTCATAGCAAGAACATACAGTAAGGTCAATGAGTTCTATCCTAATTTGCCCGAGAGGAATTAAAAGAAGTCGGAAGGATACCAATCAGCTTAAATAATATAATCCACTATAAATTTCATTATGTGTCAATAAACAGTTCTATAAAGAATATTGTACTTAAATAAACATCAATAGGGCGTATTTTAAAGACAAATAAAATGCATAATTCTAAGGTAATTACACTACAATTTCTTCGACCTAGCGCCCTCTAATTTTCATAAAATATTTGCAACCTTCAAACTTTTTAAAAAGAATTATTTGGACTGACGAATGTAAATATCAAAAAAAAAGAAATGCTCAACAGAAGAAACTTTTGAGTTTCAGAAACTTTTTTTCTTGTAATAATAGATAGATGTTTTAATATATATTCCCTATATTAAAGTAACATAATATTTCTTAATAAACCAAAAGAAAATCTCAGTCTCCTCCACTTGTAAAAGGATATGTTACAATACCGTTTATCATGACGTGTTTCGAAATTCGAAATTAAAATTGTTTATAAGTAAGGAAATTAGATAAAACTCATGAGATTGTGGAAACCACAGCTGGTAACACTTGTGGATAAAGTTGGGAAACAAAAGAAATTTGTGTTGTTAGACTCGTCGAAGATGAAATTCTTTAATTTCGAAACATATCTCGATTTAAACTTGTTTCGAAATATATGCTTTTACAAGTGCGGTAAGCGGCATTTGACTCACGAGTTTATTTGACACGAGCGGAGCGAGTGTTTAATAAACGAGTGACTTAAAAAGTTTACCGAACGTGTTGCATACTATATTTCTTCTACGACCGTTAGTTTTTGGGTACATTTTCACAAAACAACACGAATACATTCACTGACATGATCGTAAGAATTGATATAAATGCAGATTGCATCTCCGAAAACATCCAACTGTTCCCAAGCCGGTACGGTCAAATCCCGGAAATGTCCGAAGTGGCTCGGATCCGTAGGAAACGAAACTGACGTGGTAAAGTGACGTTTCCCGCCCTCTAGATCGGTGTGTAATTAGGTATTTTACAGACGGGAGTAGAAAAACAAAATTTTAGATTTTAATCTAAAACCTTTGAAAGATATACATATAATAACTCAAGAGAGCAAGATATACAGAAAGTTTCGCAGTATGTCATAGAATCCAAAAATATAACATTATGCAGGGAATTCCGTTAAAAAAAAGTAAGTTGGTTTCTAGATCTAGCGGGTGTGGCAACGATGCAATGTTCCAAATATTTTAAAAATTGAGATCATAGCTTCCTTTGGCCGCAACCCAATTTTTAGAACCCTGTTTTTATCCTTCTCCATATATTTCTAATATGCCAAGTTTGGGCAATGATTATGTTTTTACGTTTTTCAAAACATTTAACATGATTTATGTTTCATAAATTGGGCGCGTAAGAAAAGAGTTAGCCGTTTTTGTTTCCAATCGGAAACGGTTAGCTGGATTCAATTAAAAGGGACTTTTTCTTACCATACCTAACCAGAACCGAAGAAACACGATACGTCCAATATGTAATTTTCCAAGAAATTTCCCCCAATGACGTCGGGTCGACACATCGTTATAGGGAACAAAACAATCAGATTCTATTCCGGGAGCACTGTCGGTGTCCCGGACAGCGTATTATTCGAAACCTATTGAAACCACTTTATCATTTCTCGCTCCTTCTTACGCATCCGATTCTGATCGCAGTGCACCACACAGAGCTGAAAATTGCTCCATTATTTTGACAACCGACAAATTGATTCCCAGCGATTTCGTTGTTACGAGATGAGATGATGAGATTGCCAGATCACTTACCGTCCAAACCTTCTTCGGGGATGGGAGCATTCCAGTCGAAAATTCAGATCCACGATTATATACAAAAATGTGACAGAGACCAAAGTCTTGTCGACAGAACCAGCTGATGAGAAAATTGCCCCGTAGTGGTTTTCTCCGAATGAAAAAAATTAAAACAATCACCATCTGGCACATATCACATGAGAGTTTGAAAGGCTTGTATATTTAATTAACCTTAAATAGTTGGGCATACAGCTAACGGTGACCAGGTCTCAGTCCCATAAGAAAGTTTTACTTAACATTTACTTGCAACTCAAGGGCTGTCGTTGCCACAATAAATTTTTATAACGGCAATGAATACATTTTCCTTACCGCTCCAAACCTACCTGCATTGTTTTTAACACCAAAAAGAAAACTCGTTTTTGCTTCATCTTTTCCTATACCAATTTTTTCCTATAAATTTTATTTCGTGTCCTTGTAATTGTATTTTACTTTTACTCTAAAGTTGAACGTAATGGATTCTTACATTTTCGTTATTATGACAATGTCTTATCTAATATTTTATGTATTATTAATTTTTTTAATCGTATATTTATATCTTCAGGTTATATAAATATTGCTTGGAGTGAGATATTCTTGCTTTTTTATGAAGGTAGTTATGTCAATTCAAAAAAAAATATAACAATGGTTGCCATATAAAAAGACTATGTTTACCTAGGTTCGCTTTTTAACAACATAGTTTAATAAACAAGTGAGTTAAAAAGTTTACCGAACGTGCATACTACACTTTTTCTACGACCGTTAGGCATTCAAGTAATATTAAATAATTTGGAATTTTTTATTGAACTATCTAAACAATGTCTACAGCAATATTGCTCTTAAAATCTATGGCAAATTTGGAATTCAGGTATTTTTGTAAGTTTTCAAAAAGGAATTTATAAAAAGCTTCGTAACTGGTACAAACTAAAAGTAACCGGAAAACCAATGAAACAATTAGTGCGTTAAAAGACAAATTCCAAATCTCAATTATGCAATCGAGACCTCACTTCTCAGTTGTTGTTTATTTATTTGGTTTTGAATGAGGTGTGGTTAGTTTTTTATAAATATCTAGATAAAGTTTATAATAAAAGCAATCATAGTATCTGTACAATATTTACTAGGTTCCCCAAGAATAAAAGTGTTATATGTAATATAACTTTAAAGTGTTTTCGTATTTACGGGACGTTTTACAAAACTTTTAACACCAATTGATACTAATTAACAACAAATGTTTGAGAGAAATGTTGTGTTGCCAATTAAAACCCAATTAGAGGAGCTCCAAGAAAAAGATTCCGTATGGGCTTTGAAGAAAATCCTAAATTTAATGGTCAATATTAATAAATTTAATCGATTTCACGCTGGAAATTACCTAAAGTTACCGGAGTCGATAGCAATTAATGAAACTGTAAAAAACTGTTATAAAAGCAAAGGTTTCTTATAAACCCCTGACTGTTACCTTGTAATAAAACCTTAAGCTGCGAAAAAGGTTAGTTGCGAGTGACCCGCTTTATTAGTGATTGCCACGCTTGGGTTGTTGATATTTGCAATGAAGAAAGCAGCTTCTTTAAATTTGCACTTCTTTCAGTGATTTTTTCTGTGGATAACATATCCGCTGACCATTTTATCCCAAATGTTTGTAACTTTCTGCCTTAGTGCTTTTTATGAGATCTTTATAAGTAGGGTACGAAACTTAGCTTAACATCTTATGGTTCCCACTATAAATTTAACCTTTATACCACACTCAAATGCAGAAATGAGAATTTGAATCAGCTGAGTTTGATCAAAACAACACATAACATGACTGATAAATCTTCTATTTTGAAGTGTAGAATGTTGCGGCAAATCGATTCGCAGCGTGCGTTAAATAAAACAAAAATACTGAAACAAAACCAATAAAATTTGAGGAAATGATCTGTGTCCCTGGAAGTAATTTAACTTAAAGAAGATCCAAACGGCAAAGTCGAATTCTTCAATTTTTGTTAGTTCCGGCTCCGCATTTTTTTAAATAAATGCACGAGGCGGAGGTATCAATTTTCTGCAACATTTCGTGCTGCGCTTTCTGCGTTGTAAATGATAGATTGTTCGTGTGTTATGCTCAGCTGATTGAAATTCTAACTCCTGCGTGAAAGGTAAAATTTATAGTGTTATCTTAAGATGTTTGCAGCGTTCGCTTTTGTTTGGATTTCGCTAAGGGTGAACTGAATTTTACAATGGAAAAAGACGGTTTATATAATTGGAATAATAATAATAGTAATAATAACGTTTATAGTTAATCGCACAAATACAAAATGCATGAGTGTTTAT
The DNA here is from genome assembly GCF_029955315.1 of Cylas formicarius. NCBI lineage: Eukaryota > Metazoa > Arthropoda > Insecta > Coleoptera > Brentidae > Cylas > Cylas formicarius. The sequence goes on along the minus strand of NW_026844214.1, from coordinate 13,837,214 downwards.
AGTTAAAGTTCCCGAAGTACGATAACGTGTATCACATTCTTGTGCAAAATCTTCGAAAAGAAACTTATTCTTCTATTCTTATGTTCTAAATTCGTAGTAAACGAGCCTTGTTCAAAAATACGAATTTTACTGAAGAGTAAAGTGAAGTAAAATAAGGAAAAATGTTTTATAAGGCACATTGTTTTTTCAGATATAGCAACATTCTCGTCTAATGGAAGTTTCATGACCAATATGCCTTCAACACTAATATATCGCGTATTATTTACAGAATTAGATCAATAGGACCTTTTTTTCCACCAAATCACAAATGGCGAAAGGTATTTATGACTCAATATAGAAACTACCCTCACAAGAATGACAATGTACAAACATGGTATGTTCCACAGAAACATTATTCACAGATATACTGATATTTTTTGGTGTGCTAATTTTCCTTCTTGATTAGTTCCTAGATATTTGAAACTAAAACTTTACCAGGAAGAGCTGTTTCAAGATGTTGGCCAAGTAGGAAGAATATTTTTAGAAAGATGCCGGAAACTTTCTCTTAAATGATCAGGTATTGCGTGAATTTGACAATAGAACAAATTCATACATAACACGAGGCTGTTAATATGTCGAGATATTAGTGGAATAAGTGAAGATGAAGTTTCCATTTAATTCTAGTATATAACATTGGTTGCACAATTCATTAATTGTATGTATTTTTCATACATTCATTACATTCATTTAGGAACGATGGTTATCATGGCTTAGAACTACAATAGATAAATATTCGTTCAAAATAGGAACAACATTTATCACGCACTAAACCTATCTTTTCAATGTAAGTGGATGTAATAGCATATTTGAACGTAATTTTTAGTTCTGATCAACTTTTTAAATATTTTTTTGCAATTTTCAATATTGCCAATTTCAAAAATGCTTTAATCCTGAGTAAAATTAATATTTTTTTAAGAAACGTTGCATACAATAGAAATATTTGATACCTATTGCAGAAAGTTTTTTGAGGAATAAATTCTTTCCTAAAATTAATTTAAAAAAAAGTTTCAAATATGGTTAGTTACTTACTGAGACATTGTACAATAGAAAGTTAAATACTCAACACACACAGAAAAGAAAAAGATTTATTTCAACAAATTAACAAATTTTATTTATTGAGGGTTCAGTTTTATTAAATTAAAAATCACAATTAATTTTCCTATCTTTGATATCCGCTTTTGTAAAATATTGTGTTATCGATTTAGAACTTGGCACTTAGATTTCACATCTCTCTGGACTAAGTTCAGGCGACAAAAACAATCGCAGCCAGACCAAAACGCGCATAAATATTAATGTTAAGTATAAAATCAAGAGCGACGCCGCCAGCTTCAAGTTTATCCCTTTCCGTGTCCGGCAATAAATATCACTCCGGTCTAGAAAACTTTCCGAAATAATGTTTGTCCCAATTGAGGGTAAAATTATGAGAGTAAATAAATCTTGAATATGGCACAAAAATCCGCCCTTACAAATATTATTGGTCATGCCTTTGGAATATTTTTCACTCATGAGGACTCTTATTTTTTGCCAACTCAAATAATTTGTAATAACTTCGCAAAAATACAGTTAAATATTTACAAATTTAACTTAAAACTTAAATATGGCTAATCACAAACATATATCTATACTTCTCTTTATGTATACTTTGGTTTCTAGTTATTATCGTAAATTTTGCCAGAGAAAAAGGTTAAAACTTCAATTCAATTTTTCGTCCATTTTAGAGTTATTGCTAAAGGAATGCTTTATAACATTATACGACGGTCTTTTCTTTTTTTTCTTTTTTTTTATTTTCTTTTCCCTTCTGAAAAATGCCGATCTGACGTGCGGGAAGCGCCACTTTATCACCTCAGTTTCTTTTCCCACGGATCTGAACCACTTCGGACATTTCCGCACGGGTTTGGGTGCAATCGGATGTTTTCGGAGATATTTCCCACGCCTTGAATTTTGACGTTTGTCAATTCTGACGGTGATGTCATGTCATTCGTGTTGTTTTGCGAAAATGTACCCAAAATCTAACGGTCGTAGAAAAAGTATAGTATGCAACACGTTCGGTAATAGTATATTATGCAACAAGTGCGGTAAACGGCATTTGACTTATGGGTTTATTTGACACGAGCGGAGCGCAGCGGGTTGAGTTTTTAATTAACGAGGGAGTTAAAAAGTTTACCGAACGTGTTGCATACTACACTTTTTTTACGACCGTTAGTTTTTGGGTACATTTTCGCAAAACAACACAAATACATTCACTGATATGACCGTCAGAATTGACAAACGTCATAATTGAAAGCGTGGGAAATATCTGCGAAGACATCCGTGCGGTAAAATCCCAGAAATGTTCGAAGTGGCTCGAATTCATGGGAAACGAAACTGACGTGGTAAAGTGACGCTTGCCGCACGCTAGATCGGTGAGTAATTAGATATTTTACAGACGGTAGTAGAAAAACTTTTTAAACACTTACTCCGCTCGTGTTAAATTAACTAGTGATTAAAATGCCATTTACCGCACTTGTTGCATAATATACTATTAGTCACTCGTTTATTAAACACTCGTTCGCTTGCTTCAAATAAACTCGTCAATATACTATTTTTGAGCTTTTTTCTATTTTTGAACATAATCTGTTTTTGTCTTTATACTTTTTTCCCCTTTTTTTAAGCCCTCTAAATAGTAAAATTTTAAAAGCTTTAGGCATTAGTTTAGACGTAAACATTTGTCCACCAAACCTTCAATTCTGGTAACAAGAAATAGTAGCTGGGGACCAAATCTGGTGAATAATTTTGTCCATTATCTGCGCGATGTTTTTTGTTTTTATTTATTTATTTGCTCAGCCGTTCCAGTTAAAGTTGTTCCCTTTGCCAATATAGATGATTCCGCCAGCATCCTAAAAAACGGTGGCCACAACCTCACCGGCCAATTGCAAAATACAGGAGCATATTTGCCATGGCCCGCGTCCAACTAAGCTTTGATTTCTTTCGGCGTCAACTGCTCGAAACTCAGTCTTATCCATTTTTATAGACAAATTAAAGTATTTCACTCTAATTGGCAACAAAAACTATGTGATGGACACAGCTAAAACTTTAGCAACGGACTAGTGGAGGAGTGCTACTTAATGGCAAAAATTTATTTCCGATAGTTCCGATTACCGTCTTTTGGATTTTCTGTTGAACAACTCTCGTAATTAAAAAGAAAAATTCACAGAGGAATAACGAACATATATTAGATATTTTGGTATGTGATGCAGAATAAAATACTCTATTTATGAAGCTAATCAACAGCATTGGACGACTTATAAATTCAATTTCACTAGCTGTTTACGAACTCCCAAATGGCGGTCATTTTGTACACTTTTCTATTGTTTCATTAGAAATTGAAATAACTCTGTAACTCTTTTTCCCGGTCCTCTAGGTCCAGTGTTATTCAAAATTTCAATCCTTAAAGAAACACTCAAGGTGTATGTAAAATAATACTAAATACGAGCTACCCATTGTTAGATTTCACATCACCTTTGGCTGTAGGTTAACGGGAGAAAACATGAGTGTCATAAACGAGCAAGTTGCCGGAGGACATACAAAAGGAATGGCGACGATGTTGCAGCAATTGGTTTAATTAAAAAAGCGACCCGGGGATGCGACAATCAGCAATAGACGAAGAATAATTAAAAATAGAAAGTATGAATCGTTATTTTGGAGTTAATGAACTTTAGGTTTGTAAATGGGAAACTTTGCACGCGAGGATATAAAACAATTTATGGCCGCGTGTTGTAGAGACTGAAACTTTTCCGGTAGATTGGGAAAACTTTTTGACTAACCGATTCAACGAGTTTGCTACTTTCGGACCGACTTTTTTGTCCAATATACTTCTGGTTGCTTTAGGTGATTGACAAGAAAGTTTTCAGTTATGGAAGTTAATCCATTTTAATGTTTTTTGATTGTATTATTTGGCTCAGTGAAATTACAAGCTGTAGTGAGAATATTGACAATAGATACGATATAACGTGCAGTTTTAAAATACTTTCACTAAAAGGCCCTGCGCCATTATATCCAATGTACTCCCCACGGTGGAACAATTCTATGGTAAATGGACATTAGGCAAAAAAAGCTGAAGTTACTTTCCGGTTATTGGTGATGGTTGTTACATTTGTAAATAGTCGCTTAATTTCGTGTCAAAAAATTTTTTTCAAGTTTTTGTTTGTACAATTGTCACACAGAGTAAAAGTGACAAGTTCCAAAATTGTTAAATTTAAGAAAAAAATGTATATCATAAAATATGTAAACAAAAGTTTTTTTTATAATATTTTTTATGATAGTTATTACTTTGTTGGTGAGTTTATACCTATATAAAAGGTAAAATGTTTTTTTAAGGAAATTTTTCTTAAGTCCCATAAAAATAGCCCAGAAGTGCCCGCAAAACTGTTTATGAAAACTCAAAAAAGCTATTAGCTCTTGAGAAAATGTGGCTTTAATTTGACACGTACCTTCAAGGTTTTTCTATAAGTAATATTAATGAATATAAAAAATCCTTAATTAGGTTTAAAATTAATTCAGAATATTTTTTTGGTTGCAGATTTTGTTTCATACATTTTACCTTCTTGTGTAAAGGGAGGCACTTTGTAGATAAAGGAAGAAGGGATGTTAGCAAAATATGTAAAAAATTTATATTATACTAATTGCTTAACAATTATTAATAAACAAAAAAAATAGTCGCTTCCGAACCATTAGTAACTTCTGTAAGATCAAAAATTAAAAAGATTTAGCAAGAAATCCCAGCAGCAGTTTTGGAGCTCTTGGAATAGCACAAGGTCAAGTAGAAGCGATATTCCCATAAAATCAGAATAATCTCTAAAAATCTTACCGACGCTCAATCTGTGTACATACTGTATATTAATAGGCAAGGCAAGGTTTGGTTAGTTAGTGTCAGCAAAAATTAAATCATCAATTGAAGGTATAATACCGTGATTGATATATAAATACCTACCGATTTCTTAATTGGAGTATCTCAATGTTATCCCATAAAGTATTATTGTTTATCATATTTTTTATTTTTTCACAAATATTCAATAATCCTGTATACCTAATAGATGTACAAAAAGAGAACTAAATAATATATTATACAACAAGTGCGGTAAACGGCATTTGAGTTAAAAAGTTTGCCGAACGTGTTGCATACTATACTTTTTTTACGACCGTTAGTTTTTGGGTACATTTTCGCAAAACACGAATACATTCACTGACATGACCGTCAGAATTGACAAACGTCAAAATTGAAAGCGTGGGAAATATCTCCGAAAACATCCGTGCGGTAAAATCCCGGAAATGTCCGAAGTGGCTCGAATTCATGGGAAAAGAAACTGACGTAGTAAAGTGACGCTTCCCGCACGCTAGATCGGCGGGTAATTAGATATTTTACAGACGGGAGAAGAAAAACTTTTTAAACTCACTCGTTTATTAAACATTTACTCCGCTCGTGTCAAATAAACTAGTTATTCAAATGCCGTTTACCGCACTTGTTGCATAATATACTATGAGTTACTCGTTTATTAAACACTCGCTCGCTTGAGTCAAATAAACTCGTCAATATTCTTATTTTTGAGCTTTTTTCTATTTTTGAACAGAATCTGTTTTTGTTTTTATACTTTTTCCCCCTTTTTTTAAGCCCTCTAAATAGTGAAATTTTAAAAGCTTTGGGCATTAGTTCCTCGTTAGACGTAAACATTTGTTCACCAAACCTTCAATTCTGGAAACAAGGAATAGTAGCTGGGGACTAAATCGAACGAATACATTCACTGATATGACTGTCAGAATTGATAAACGTCAAAATTCAAAGCGTGAGCAATATCTCCGAAAACATCCGATTGCTTCCAAATCCGTGCGGTAAAATCCCGGAAATGGCCGAAGTAAAGTGACGCTTCCCGCACGCTAGATCGGTGGGTAATTAGGTATTTTACAGACGGGAGTAGAAAAAAACCTTTTCCATAGGATCGATTCACAATTCGTGCCGTAGGAGTAATAATACCTGAAATATTAGAAAAAAATCCACAAAACAGTAATACTGCAAATTAAATTGTGTGAGATAGCAAAAATTGTACAATGACAATCCACCAGCACCTTATTTGCCCGACTTAACACTCAGTGAGGACGCTCCGTTCCCTAACCTGAAAAATTGGTTTGGTGGACATAAATTTGAGAGCAATGAGGAAGTTATTACTGCTTTAAGTAAAGACTATATGACTGAATAAGAGCACCGATGTGAAAACTGTATTACCCTTTCTAGGAACGATCTTGAACAATAAACTAATGTCACCTTACAGATTTGAAAATTCGTCTGATTATTTTACTAGAAAACTAACAATGTCGAATCTGTTTAATCTGTTAATAGTAGAAGGTCGAGGGGTGTGAATATGTGCGAAAGAAATGAAAATGTTATTATATTAATTTACCTTTTTCAGTTCATTTTCACTTTTTGCAACAAATAGGAATATTACAGTACAGTGCAGGCTTTGTAATAAACATTTAAATTAAAGATTGTTTGAATGAGAATTTTTAATATGTCCATCAATATTACTTATGTAGGAGGTGTTTTCAAAAAGTAAAGTGACTTTTGTAATTGGGCGGGCTACATACATTCGATCTTCGATATATTTTTTTTGTTATGTTCTTACACATATTCAAGTTTCAGCCAGTTTGCACGTCTACTTTTTTTTGTGAGACAGAAGCGTTACACGTGTTTTGTGTGCTTGGCGATTTTCTGCAAAGTGCTGCAAAACACTTGAAATGTTGACAACGGCATACAGTGAATCTACTTTGGGCAAAAAAATGTTTATAAGTGGTACAAGCTGTTTCAAGAAGGCCGAGAAGACGCCGACAACGAATCTCGCTCTGGACGCCCCAGCACGTCAATAACTGATGAGACCGTTGAAGCAGTGTAACAAATATTGTTGAAAAATCGTCGAATCACTATTAGAAAAGTAGCTGAAGGCGTCGGCATCTCTATTGGCTCGTGCCATGCAATTTTTTCCGAAGTTTTGGGTATTAAACATGTAGCAGCAAAATGTGTTCTGAAAGTTGAACAAAAGCACGGTCAAAGGAACATCGCTCAAGTTCTGTTAAACGGCGTCTATGATGGTCCTGATTTGTTCAAAAAGGTCATAACTGGTGACGAATCGTGGGTAAATGGTTATAACGTCGAAACCAAAGCCCATTCGTCCCAATAGAAAAAGCACGTCAAGATCAATCAAATGTCAAGGTTTTGCTTACTGTTTTCTTTGCTATCGTGGCGTAGTACGTCAAGAGTTCTCACCACAAGATCTTACTGTCTACCTTAAAGTACTACGCCATTTTCGAGAAGCAATGCGAAGAAATTATCGGAAAACAAATCATGGTTTATTTATCGTTACTTGTGTCTAACTTTTTGGAAAAAGACAAAACGAATTCATCGGATATGCGATTTTTCCTGTTCCCAAAACTCAAGAAACCCATGAAAGGAAGGAGGTTTGGAACGATGGAGAAGATAAAGAAAAAATCGCTGAAAAAACTAAAGGCTATACCAGAAAGTGCTTACGAAAAGTGCTTCAAGGATTGGAAAAAACGTCGGCACAAGTTAGAGGATTGCTTCGAAGGGGACAACTTTAATTTTGATAAATAAATATATACTTTTTGCTAAACTCAAAAGTCACCTTACCTTTTGAACACACCTCGGACCTTGTTTCGAAATTTTAAAGTTCTTGCAACCAACATGAAGTATTAAAAAATTTAAATTTCTTTTTCAATTATCTTTTCATGTTATTATATTTTCTTAAATTAGATATTTGTTTATAATTAAATCAGTGCTTTATTGTAACTCACATATCGAGGGGTAAACCACAGAGGGAAGAGTGTAAATCGTAATCACTTTAATAACATATAATTCTTTGGAATATCTTGGAATTCCTCTGTAATTCCTTGGAAATCTTCTAAAATTCCTTAGAATTTTTCTCTTATTTGCTTCGTACTGTATACCATAACTCATATGTGGTTTACTTCTCATTACATTTATTGCTATCTTATTAGAAAGAAATTTCACTTCTTTACAACATCCATACATACAAATATTCAGATAAACTAAAAATGTTAAATATGACGTTATCAAACTAAAAGCTTTTGGAAAATTTCATTCGCGTACACAATCGAAGTCGCCGCCGTTTCTACAATTCATCTTTTCAGTAAATCTGAATACGTTTCGAATAAAAATATTTTAAACCGAACGATTTTATAGGCATTATTCATTCACGACGCGGATTCCGGAAAAATGAAATTTGCATGCATGCGCTTTCCACACTACATTTTCGATGCAATTCACGCGCAATGATGCAAGTGGTCAAACAGTCGCCAAGCAAATTTTGCGATCCTATCACGCGTAGACCATTGCTTAAAGCCCATTGTCAACCCAAAAACGTTCCGACAATTCCCCAGAGAAATTTGGACCGCGTTCTCGATGTTTGTTAGCGAATTGTTTCAGGTGATTTGCAGAAGATATAAGCGAAATAAGCAGCAGCTTAAATTTAGACCCAACTTTTTTTTTCAGATTGCAAATTTTTTTAACAAATTTAATAATTTAGTATTTAAAATTTAAAATTTAGATTGTTTTTACTTATTGTAATAATGTCTTGGCAACCCTAGTTCTTTAATACTTTTGTTTTCTTTCTTTCCTTAATTGCATTTGTACTTTATCTCAGAATTTGTTAAAAATATTAGAAAAAAGTTAGAGACAAACGTTGTTTGGATTTATTTATGATTTTGAAATATTACGTTATTGTATATCCAAGGTGTAGAACAACCTGTACATTAAACAATTTTTGCATTCTTCGAAAAATGCTAATGAATAATGTATATCCTATACCTAACATATTTTCTTTTTTATCTCGAAAGTGACGTTTGAAAGTTTAAATATATGTAAGTAGAGGCTGATCAAAAAGTAGCAATAAAAATTTAAATGAAAAAGTTAATTAATTATTATTTATTTAATAACTTAATTACCGGGTATGATTTATAAGATTAATAAAAAATTGCCAAATGGCAGCAAATAGTAAGTGCCATTTCACAATTGTTCACATTGTCATGCCGCCGTTATCGCTTGGCCAATTAATAGCCGTTCAGCATGTTTACACCTTTGTCGAATGCCTCATTTTAAAAAATGCCAAATGTGATAATGTTTCTATTTGAATAGCTTTTTTTCCCATACAAGTTTTCATGTTACTTTTTAGAAACTGAATTTCTTTATTTTTAAAATATTACCATAAACCGTTAAAGATTTTTTATTAAAAAATGAACCTCATATGTGTAATAACAGTTTCTAGTAGGAGAAATCATTAGATATTTTTAAATCCGCAAATGTCACTTTTGACGAAAAATTTAAAACATACTAGAAATGGTAGGACTGAAGTAGGTTGTAATATGTAACGAGGACTTAAAAATTCTGTTATATACAGGGTGTTCTATTTAAAATATGTAAGCGGTTACCAGTCCAGGCCACAAACACCTAATATATATTTTAAAAGTATGAGTGAATCCAAACAACTTTAAGTTTTTTTGATATTTTTTTACAGAATCTGAGATAAGATATACTGCCATAATAAATGGGTCACCCCGTATAAAAACGAGAATTATAGCATCATACACCACTAAACGTGGGGTCTATAGCTACGGCTCCGACCAATAAGTAAGTACATTTACAACCTTCGGCACAGGAGATAAGTACAATACGCGCAATGAATTGAAAATACGACGTCAGCTCTTAGCAGAACGTGATTTCAATGGCAGTTCAACAAACGAAAGCATCATGTCATGAATTCAAGCCCCAAAAAATAATTCCATTTACAAGTAGTGATAACAAAATTTTGGCAAATTATTTTTTTGTCCATTAACTCTACGAGAGATTCCGTTGAGGATTCCATATTAATTTTTAACAAGGACATTGCTATACCGAAAAATGCAAATCCTATTTGTTTACACCATGAAAATTGTAATATGGAAACAGCCGATTAAGCGGTCTTCTCACTTACGAGGAAGACGCACTCATTACTAAGCAACAAATTTAAACACTATTAGTTCGCCATTAATTTAATCAACCCAAATGATAAAAGTCAATGAGTTACCAGTGAAACTAGTTTTTCTTTCCGCACTGCAAAAGTTAGTGCTTTTAACAAAATCACTAGCCACTCGAGAATTTTTAAAATATATGATTATGGATCTGTGATGCACCGTTTCGAACTTATTAGCGATCATCTGCAGAATTTGGGTTATGTTTTAACCATCATTGTTGAGTTGCTTCTTAACTTTTTAAACTTTTTTCCGTCTATTATTTTTACAAAAATAATGATTTCCTTTATGCAATGATCAAATTTAAAATGTTTTCTTAAAATACGCGGTGTTGCCACGTTTCGCAAAATAATACTTTTCTCAATTTTCTTAAATGGGACATTAAAGGGGCATTGGATTTTCGAATAGGCACTTTAATAGCAATTTGAATTATATAACATAGTACGGGCCTCTGACTTACCGTTTGGGCTTAATTGGCAGATAAAATTAAAAAATTAACACTAACTACTAATGCATATTACTTACAAGTAAAATTAATTAAATTAGTTTTTCAATATGTCCGTCGTTTTGAAGAATACAAGTAGTAGATGTCATTTCTAAATGGTATATGACCTTTGAGACGTAAAACTGTTGACGGTTTATCTTTGTAAACCATATGTGCACCACAAAAAAAAGTCCATCGGGGACAAATCTGGATTCCTCGCTGGCCAGGAGATGGTTCCGTTTTGTCCAATCCACTTTACGAAATTTTCGTTTCAAAAACGAATCATTGCAGCACTTCGATGGTTAGGAGCGCCATCTTGCCACCAAATTAAATTTGGATGTTCTCTTTGGGCAATGTTATCATGTGTAAGTGGCCGAATTTCGTTCCTTAATAAGTTTAAATATTGTACGGATGTTAAATTTTGTTCGTAAAATGTGGGTCCTAAAATTCTAGATCCCCAGCTTGTGCTTGTTTAATTGAAAAAACTCATTTTTTATTTTCTGAACTCCAATAACGCGTATGTTTCTATCAAATTACACCGCAGACGTTGTAGATATTGATTCATCGATCCAAATTATATTTTGAAATATATTATCTAAAAAATACCATCATCATATTGTCTGATAGCAAGAGCCGGACTTTTGTTATTGGTATGTAACATTCTAATAGGTCAACAACAACAAATAGACTCAACAAAAATGCAACTTATAAAATAAATAGAAAATAGTGGAAGTCCGAAAAAATACGCTTAAAATATTACAAAACCTGTCAATTAATGTTATTACCTCAACAGAGAATTACTATTGTTTTCAAAGCTACTGCGATGATTATGTCAAAAAGGTCACAATTAATAATCATCAATTTTGTGTTTGTGTTTTTCAACAGGCAGGTCTCATATATTTTTTAAAGACATGTGGTCTATAATATTAAGAATATGAATATTTTTTAAAAGTATTTTTCCCATTTAAAGTCCTTATTTATAAGATTCTAAAATTATCGATATAAAATAATTTATGTTTTATTCGAAAATAATTGCCAATTAAGTCAAAACGGTAAGTCAGAGACCCGTACTATGTTATATAATTGAAATTGCTATTAAAGTTTCTAATTGAAAATCAAATAATATACAGGGTGTCTCATTTAAGAAAACTGAGAAAAGTATCATCGTGAGAAACGTGGCAACACCGCGTATTTTAAGAAAATATTTTAAATTTGATCATTGCCTAAAGAAAAGCAGTATTTTCGTAAAAATAATGTGTGGAAAAATGTTTAGAAAGTTAATGAGCAACCCAACAATGAATTCTGAAGATCATCGCGAATAAGTTCGAAACGGTGCATCACAGATCCGTACTCCTATATATCGTCGAATTTGTCTTTGAATGTAACCTTCTTTTACCACCCTGTATATAAAAAAGTGACGATTAGGAAAATAATATGATTTAATTTTTTTTTGTAACCACCGTAGGTTTCAAGATAAGATATAGGCCCCTCTTAAACAGGCGACCTTGTACAACTTAACGTGTTGTGTCCGGCTAGACAAAAAAAAACCTAAAAACTTTCTCGCATACCTATTATCTGGCGAGAAGCTACAGTTAAATTTATTGAAATTTATTATCCGCGTTAGTGCGATATGGATGTGGCTCCATTATTACAACAAGATAACGCAAGAACACACGCCCCAATAAAAACGAAGGATGTTTTGAAAGATTTACGTTGGGAATTACTTCCACACATATCGTATTCCCCAGATCTTGCATCCAGTGATTAATATGGGGTTCCAGATATTAAAAAACCCTTACGCTGTGTTCGATTTGAAAGTTTAACGTGTGCATTGAGGAGACACCCAAAAAGTTCTTCGTCGACGGCTTAAACAAATTAATTTGTCGTTGGGACATATGTTTTCACGTCAATGGGGATTATGTTGAAAACCTACTTTGTAACATTAACTAAAATTAACAAAACAATAAAAATTATAGCAAAATTTGCACCTGTAAATTGTACTTACTATTTAAAGTACAACTTGCAGATTTATTTGGAAAAGGGAAAAAATTAGTTAAAATCCCAAGCAGAAATAATTCATTACGATCGCTTTCGACTTTCCGCTTTTCAGTTTGCGCTCCGGAAAATTAAATTTTCATCGGCCAACTAAAGATTAAACGCGGATCGTCTTGCGATAGCGGAGAAGTTCCCGAGACACTTAAAACCAACTTAGGCTTAAGCTACGCGTCTACGCGACGCTTCAAGTGAACTCAACGTTAAATATGAAAATGCACGGCTTCCGAAATAGTAAATTTCTCCCGAGAACTAACGAGATTCCAGTTTAATTGCTCTGGAATATTTCGTCAACGTTAAATGTCACCAGTGGCCATTTTGGTTTGTTTTTGAATTAACCGAAGCGTCAATTATCGCTTTTACGAGTTTTATTTTTTATAAAATGAAATGAAATTTGACCCTCATACCAGTTTATTGGTTATTAACGGGTTATAACCTAATTTTTTTGTCAGAATATGTGCCACAACTCTCATAAGTAAAGCAAATGCCACTTAGTTGGCTATGGCCATGATCATCCATAACGATGTATGGCCAACTAAGTGACGATTTGATTTCTGTGTTTTATCTTTTAATATTGCCTTAATGTAAAAGACAACTATAACATTGATATATTTTTGATATCGGCGTAAAAAGGTATTTCTTCTTAAGAAATGATATACAGGGCTTCCAATTAAAAAAATATATTACTTTGATATACTTTTTTTATATACTGGATGTTTGTATTTGACTTGAATTTTGACGTTTGTCAATTCTGACTATCATGTCACTGAATAAATTACTGTTGTTTTGCAAAAATGGTCTCAAATGGTATGCAACACGTTTGATAAACTTTACATATTGCAAAATTTTTTGTAAAAAAAGTTTAATATAAATATTAAATTTGTCCCACATTAAAATTTAAATTTAATAGTGTCATCTAAATTACTATCAGAGATGAAAAAAAAGGAAGAGAATTGAAGATATTCACTGATTAGAGAGTCAAAGGGTATGTTAAAATTTATACAAATATGTTCAAAAGAATAAAAGAAATAAACTAATGAACTTCCTAGGTTGCATTAAATGGGATCACGAGAGACCTAACAAAACCTGTAAAAATGTAGTAATTTTTTACATATCTTTAAAACGATAATGACATTTATTACGCATATCCTATGAGAAATAGGAAAATCTTGGTACTGATAATCATAATCATGAGTATATTAAAAAGACAAAAACAAATGTTTCATTTTGTTACCAAAAAATACCAAAAATCTGTCATCAAGAAAGAACGATTGTTGAGCGATAGATTCTATACATCAGAGGAATTTGAAATAGTAGCACTTAATGAATAAACTGTTATTTGCAATTAATATATTTTAGCAGTGCTTAATTTTCGGGTATTGGACTTGTCTTATCTACATCAATGTAGTCAAAAAGATTAATAATACAGTAAAATATCGCTTCTATTGCTTCAGCTTTAAAAGTCACAAAGACACCTTGTAAATTGGGTTTCCAATCTCCCGACTTCAATTATTGTCCGTCATGATAGAGCGGCGACATTAAAACAAAAGGACGCTCGATTTTGTCGGTGTTAAGATATCCTTCCGATAGCTAAATGTGAAAGAGGGGTTATCAGGTTTCTGAATGCCATTTCTCAAGTAACACGGCTTTAACGCTGACAGCACTATCGAAAGATTACGTGCAGCCATGTAAAAATTGGGTACTACAGTGTGGCCCGCAAATAAGCTGCGAAGATAATCTACTTGCAGGCTAAATCTTCAGAAGCGATGTTATGAAAAACATTTATATTGATATTCAAGTTTTAGATATATACAGAGTGTTTAAAGAAAATCACATTTATCCTCAATGTATGTCACATTCTGCCCACACTATTAATTAATGCATATTATTTTTTTATTCACGTCTTTAACTCTGTTATTAAATGAAATACGGAATTTAATGTCTAGTGTAAAAGATAATATCAACCACATTATGCAAGAACAGTAATATAATTGTTTAATTTAAATGATACTTTAGACTGACCTGCATGCAGTCTAAACCTTAACCCAGTTTATCATTTATGACTAATGGGATCAAAGGAGTGGGCAGCGTCTAGTTTTCTACTTGCTATGTAGACTAACAATAGACTAATATTAATAAGGGACAAATTTAAGCTTTCAAATAAAAAAAAAAATATTCTGAAGATGTTAGCTACAACAAAAAAGTAAGAAAAATAACTTTAGAATTGACACAAATATTAATGGAACATTAATTTTGGTGCGATATGTATTTTTTTTTTTATAAGAATAGAAATGAAAAAGGCAGAAAAGATTCTATTCTTCCAAATTCTTCAGCAAGATTTCCACCAATGAACGTTAGTAATTTTATCCATCCCCCTATCATTTTGATAGTCAAAAAACGTGTATTGTTTTACCTTATCCTTTTTAATTGTGATCTAAAACGACTTTTACTACAATGTTGTTTCTTATTATACATTGAAGGTCAGTCAAGTTATTAAATGTAATCTGAATTTTACGTATTGCTTGATATAGGCTCTTGCTTTAGTTCAAAAAAACTTCAAAACATAATTCAATATAGTTAATAAAGTTTAGACTGAATCAAATGACACTTTAGAAAATGTATCAAAATCCAAAAAAGAAAATTCTAAAACCGTTAACACCCTCAATGGGTAACATTAAAAATTAAATGTAATTTGTTGCAATGCTAGTGGTTGTAGTGAAACCCACAAGAAATTCGTTCTTCTGCGATTTAATATCAACATATATATTTTTTCGTTGCTTTGGTTTTGCAAATCTTTAACCGCAAACTATTGGCCGTCTATATACTTAATTTCCCCCATGATTTAGATGCCACTGGCGAATTTCGATAAAGGTATATTATCAGGGCTTTGAATCGTGTTTTAAACTATTTGTTTGAAATCCAATTTAGAAATGGGGTCACTTAATTTTTTTTTAAATGGTTGATATTTATAAAATACAGAACTTCGCGTTTTCCGAGACTCATATGTTCGTCGTTGTGTCTCATATACAATTTCTAATAGCCTCGAAGCCCGAATCTCTTAAAGAAAGACAAATTCCTGGCGTTAATGAAAATGTTTGCAGAATTTCCTCGGGCGGCGCGATATGTAAATGTGTTTTCAATTTTTCCCACTTCTGATCCGCTCTGCTCGGGGGCGTTACCGTTGATTGCGCGTTTATTTAGAAATTCAATTCATTCCCGAATTCGCTCAAGCATTTCTTGATTAAAATTCAAGAGGGAGTGAGGGGCCACTCTTTTCTCATCCCAAGGCGAAGTGCCTAATGGTGTTCTTAGATTATTGAATGATAAACCAGAAATCAATTTTACAATACAAAATTAAGTTATCTATTTACTTACCGGTTTCTAAAATAAAAATGAACATTAAACAGAGAAATGTTTGGTAGAGTAATAATATGCAGTACTTGCGGCGAGCGATTCTGCAAAACACAGTGTATTTCAGCGGTAGACACCTTTAATGTAACAATCATCAAGAAGAAATGGAAATTACACCGTTAAGTAACCGGCGGAATAGAAGCTGAGGATTTCCCAACTGGATGACGCCATCGAATAATTATCAGACCACTGCGTTCGAGATTCAAACTTTCAGACAGAACTGTCAATTCAATTGTAAATGAAACATTTCTATTTGATCTATTATTACATTTTTCTCCCTTATATGGAAAAAACAGCAATCCAATTTAAAAAAAAAAACACTTACTTTGGAAACTAATTTGTGATAATGTAATGTCAAGGGTGTGATTCATTGGATGATTTTAAGGAAAAAAGTTTATATTAATGTCGGTCCGCAGCCGCTTGTTTTTTGATATACAGGGTGTTGAAAATATTTTAAAAGACCGGATATCCTCATATTCATTGAAACTGCACATTCGCGTACAATTTTTTTAGACAAAAATATCAATTGTCGTGCAGATGGCAGATATCACCAATATTCCTTAAACAATTTAAGTTCTCTCTCTACATTTTTCTATAAATTAATGTTAAAATAAAAAGTTTCGCGATTATCTAAAAGTACAAAATTTAAAACCCGAAAACTTCTAAAATCTTTCAAAGAAACTTTCACAGGCTACTGTAATACTTTTTACAAAACTTCTGGATTCCTCCTGCGTCGGTTTTTGCTGAGTCGAAATTGCTGACGTTTCGCCAATCATCCTGTTGGCTTCTTCAGAGCTTGACTGAAACTGATTTCCAGAAATTTTGTAAAAAGTACTTACCAAATCGTTAAGAATTTTCCGCTGAATTCTTCATTCAATTCAGGATATTTTGGACAAAATTTTATGATCTTCAAGAAATAATGCTTTTAACAGTCACCACGCACATTTCTGGAGTAATGGGAATCCGACGGTTGTTCGAAAAACCAATTTTCAAGATAGGTCTCCTATCAATGTTTGGATAGATCAAAGCAATTAAATTAAAGACAATTGCTTCGAGATTCTTCGTGGATCTCAAAATATTAGATATCTATTTGGGGAACTTAATGCAAATTAGTGATTTTTCACTGTTAATAATTCAATACGGGATTACTGGATAAGGTTCTGCCTGTCTGCCTAATATCTAACAGTTATATGGAACCATCCAATGAAAATAAACAAATACGAAATCTATCAACCCGGTTTCAAGTCCTACTTTACAAGTTTTTATAAATAAATAAGATGGGCATGCTAAATAACTTATTTTTGAAATCTATATTCCTCGAAAACGGTCCATCCTATCTATAGCAATCAAGTGTACCTTTTTCAGGTAACAGAACACAACTTTTCCTATTTTAGAAGGAAAATATCTGAAAGTCAAACTCCAGTTAATACAGTCTTTGTTATACCTCAAAAGTAACGGCCATGACAAAAATTTTACCTTCATAATTATAATAAAACCAAAATTATAAAAAACCAAAAAAAAATTGCTAAAAAAATATTTTCAAGTCTAATGCTTAGGGCATTTTTATATGGAAAACTGGGGCGTAGAATATGTTTTTATGGTTCGGCACACTAATTTTGGGGTATGTACTCTGTAAATATTGAACTCATATAGTTGAATGATATTATGCAAAGTATGAATACCAAAAACACAGTTTTTTGTTGTGGTGACTACATTCTTGTTATGGTATGAATAAAAATCACAGTCATTAAAACAAAATCCTGAAACTATTAACGGATAATTCAACATTACAACGTTATTTCACTAAGGTAGTTAGACAGTTTTTTCAGGAAGCTCTTCATTTATTGCGATGAGACTCATTGAATATAATTCGAAAAAAATGTAATATTAATAATGTTACATAATATAATATAATATTAAATAAAAAAACTAGTAATTTTAAATAATCATTCGATAAAATCACTGAAAGTAAAAAATGTAGTTTTCGGTAGAATAGTAGCGACTCTAATCCGACCGAGATCGAGAAGAAAATGTTACTGTATGACCCAGTTTACTCCTAAACATTATATGCTTTATTGAACGTTTGCAATCGCTTATTTGCAAGCGACTTAATATCAGTCTCGCTCAATCCACTGAAGAACCGGACAAAATATTTGGCAAAACGTGAGCGAGCTCGGACGAAAACCCGAGGCAGGAAAAATTCAGGAGATGTATATCTACAAGATTACTTTGAAACTTTTCAACTCGAAACGAAAGTAATTTCAGGCGGAGCGCGAAACGAACCGACGTATAAAAATTAAATCGTTTCAAAATGTTTGGCAAGATGCTGGTTTAAATTCCCAGAACACGTTGGGGTTGTACGCGGAGCTCGTCCTTGCAATCTTTCCGAATTTAAATAATCGCGTCCCTCGTGTCCTATTCAAAAGGTGATTTTTTTTTATCCGACAGTAGGGTTCGGGATCGACCTGGTTTTCGTCGAGATTCGAGCTTCGTCTCTTTGTTATATTCCAACTTGAACCATTGTCTTTTCATTGCTTGTTAATATTATTTGAATATTGAATATTATATAAGTTTTGTGCCCAGAGCCTTGACGGTTTACTTGATGTCGAGGAATATAAAAGGTATCGCGACCAATTCAGTAAACTTCTAGCTATTCTAAGGAAACATTGTTGAGCATGGATCATAACCCTAGAAAATATGGAAATAATTAGAAAAGCCACCGGAAATCTCACACTGCTGTGATGAGGATCAGAGATATGCAGGTTTGGAAATGAGCTCTCAAAACGATTTTCTATCCATCTAAATAATAATTATTACAAAAATGCAATACAATAGCATCGACCGTAAATTATAGAAAAGGCAGTTACATAAACTGAAGCCTATATGGTAGATCCCTGCTATAGAATAATAAAAACAATCTAATATATTTAAAACACAACGATAAAATGTCAGCACCGGTAGTGAGCAAAACACCAATGTATACAGAGTATACGGACATAAACGTGAGTTTCGTTTGGCAAGTATGCGAGTCACTTTGGACATTTCTGGAATATTAACGCAAGGATTTGGGAGCAATCGGATCTTTTTTTAGATTTTACCTCACGGCTTGTATTTTCACGTTTCTCAATTCTGACGGTCATGTCAGTGAATGTATTCGTGTTGTTTTGCAAAAATATGCCCAAAAACAAAAAAAGTATAATATGCAACACCTTTGGTAACCTTTTATGTTGTTGCATAATATACTATCACCGGTAAGCCTTGTTTTACTTCCTTACCGAATTCCTAACGTTAAAAATTTATTTTAAATTGGAGAGTGGATTTCAGGAAATCTTACAGTTTCTAGATCTGGTATTAGTAAAGTAAGTAAGTAAAAGAAATGAATTGGAAATTATTGGAAAATCGAAATCGACTCTCCCTATTCTCATCAGTTTAACGGGTTTAATTCTTTGTGCTATAGGCGTTTTAACATTATACTTTTAAAAGAAGCGTTCAATAAGGAAATAACTACGATTAGATAAATTCCATTCTGTGACGGTTGTCTACTTCGTTGTATCAATAAGTTGTTTTGCATATTCGCCGACAAATACAGAACGTAGAGACAATGCTTGACCCTCTTCGGTAATATTTCAGTACACCTGGCTAAGTGGTTCAAGAGGTGGAATTTATCTATAGCGTTTAAACAAACAATAAACTGCGCAATTTCTTATAAAATGTTTCGGTGGTGTGTTTTTTTTATTAGGGTTATATCCCTTGAATTGCGAAGATTGTAATACAGTTTACATTGGTCGGTCTGGCAGCAAGATTTCTATCAGGGTACACAAACATCTTGTTTGGCGAAAAGGTACAAAGGCATTTATGTCACAGAGGCCAAAGATCCTTTCGCTATTCATTTTATGTCGGCGGGGTATACGTTTACGCGACTGTCCAAAAAGTAGAAAATGTGATCTTCTGTTAATGACGTTTTCAATTTTTAATAATAGAATTGTAGGTTTCCAGTTTAGCCTTGTTATAAGATTTTATATTTCCCTTGCAAATGTTTTACTTCGTTTTTTAGATCTCGTTTATATCAAAAGTCTGTTTTTTAAACACGTGTAACATTTAAATAATAACAAATAAGATATAATAATTTTTGAAACCTTGCCTCCTGAGTGTTTTAGGAATTTTTAAAGTTTTATGAAAATAGGTCTCTTCGAGTATTTGTTTTATTTTCAATTAAAAATTGTCAAGTGTTTATGTAATTAGATAAACATAATCATCGTTAATCATGGCTTGTGAAAGCAAATCTACATCCTTTTACTTTAACGTCTCTTTAAATAAAACACGATAGAGGTATAGTAGGTATATAATGGAGTTAGTAATGTTTATTTTTTTTGTAGCAAAGTACTAAAACGACATGTCAAAAATTAATGAATATAGTTATCAGCCATGCTGTCTCCGCATTTTCAAACCAAATGACTGCCTAAAACCGAAGGATGATAATTCATCCAATTCAATTTTATTTAGAATAATAGGATGCTTAAACAGAATAACTCAATTTAGAGCAAGCCCCAATTGTTTTATTGTTAACACTAGTTATTATGTTTACTGTGCTACAATGTATCAACCGAATTTATTGCCCTATAAATCAGCTCCGTTTCCGTACGAGCGCCCCATCTATCGACGACCCTCGTGATATATGCGCCAAAAATCTGTTACAGAAATCTACTTTAAAAACCTCATAATAACCGTACGTAATCTACATTCGAAACTGTCTAAAATTTTTTGTACTTGTAAAGAAAATTTTAAATATCCATCATATCAAAGATTTTAATTTTTGAAGGAATTAATAAAAAATAGTACTTCATTATGCCTGTTTTTACTATTCAATTCTATCCGACAGCTCAATCTGTTGTTACCAAACTTAAAGTTAGCCCTTAACTTATTATGGCGAATTTTTGAAAAGGTTTTTTAAAAGAGTTTTAGTTTAGAAAATATCAATTTCGATTAAGTTAAAAATGTAGAAACCCCGACGTTTAACCCTACACCTGACACCAGAAAGTACCTTGGTTCTAAGTATTCTAGCATAACTACCCACATATAAGGCTATGAAACAAGTCTTCGATTTGTTTACATACACCTTAAATGACATTTCCAACTTTAAACCGCCATATTCATTGCAAACTTCACAGTATTGCAGTATTTTTGCTATCAGTGTTGGTAATCGAAATATCCGAAACATTTTCAAAAAGTCTCTTTCACAAAAAATAATCAAATGCGAACGTGAAATCGGAGTTAAGATGTCCCTAGTGGCGTAACCGTTTATTCGTTAGAACGTTAACACACTAAAAAGAAAAAGGTATTATATTCAAACCATATTGCTATTGTTAAAAAATAGTTATTTGTTACTTTGTGGATAATGTTTAAGGTTTGTTAACCTATATTGAGTTAAATTTTTAATTTAGCTATGTTTTGAAATGCACCAAAATGATTATTCTGCACTGGTAACATTATCCTAGCGCGTCAAATTATTTGCATCACGTTAAATGGTAACAATGCTATTGCCCTACTAGAACGAAACTACTGTCCACAATGGCATTTTCAAATGGTTAGGGAAAAAAACATACCATTTGGTATCCCAATTTCAACAACTTTTGTCTAATACCCCATGTCTAAAATCAATAGTTTATGAAATACAGCCGTTAAAAAAATTACCATAATACTAAGGTATTTTTATTCTATGAAACACTGGGACATTCAATCCAGTTAAGTCCAAAAGTTGTATTTAAATGACCTAAGCAAACTCTTGCAGTGTGTGCTGTGGTGTGCTGATGTACTACTCTATTGAAAACTCCCAGTGATAGATCGTCCACGACATTATCCACAATATTAGCTAAGATATTTACATATCCATCGGCAGTTTGCGGTTCATAAAAAAACTTCCCAAAAAAATTTTCGTCCCCAATACTCCGAGCTACACGTTAATACCAAAAGATTCCTGAAAAACAGCTTTATGTTGTTTTTTTTTATATTATTTCTATTGAACATGCCTAATTTGGTTAATGGCGAATGAATTTTGTAAAATTCGGATTTGCTAATATTACAGTGGACCAGTTCGTTATTTACCTTAATTAAAAAAACGAATTCCTGCGAAATATTGGGAAAGTAAGCACGGAAATATTGTAACATAATTCCCAAAAACCATATTCAATGTTGCTATACAGAAAATAACCCCCTTTCCGCTCGTATCATCCCAAATAATAATTTCATTAATATTTCGCAATCTCGAAAAAATCTGACGTCCCAGTCCATTAGCTCCAATTATGAAATACCAAAAATTTCGATATATTTATTTCGCAATCTCAAAAAATCTGACGCTCTCCCAGCTATTAAATTAGACAATTAAAGAGCCACTTAAAAGAGCTTCAAAATAATATATTACTCAACCACCTTGAAACGGTCGGGAAGATATAAAACTACCCCCAATAATGAAATAACCAAGAATTCTCTTGAAAAAACCTAACGTTGTCGTCGATATTGAATTAGACCGTTGAAGAGCTTAGGACAGCTTAAAAATGATCTCCTACTCAACCACCTTGAAGCGGTCGGGAAGATATAAAACTACCCCCAATAACCTAATATTCCATTTATTTATTTCGCCATCTCAAAAAAATCTGACGTCCCAGATATTGAATTGGACCATTAAAGAGCCACTTAGGAGAGCATCAAAATTATGTTTTACTCTACCATTTCGAAACGGTCAGGAAGATATAAAAACTGATAATGAAATAACCAAATATTCGATTTATTTATTTCGCAATCTCAAAAAAAAGCTCCAAAATGATCTATTACCCAACCAACTTGAAACCGTCGGGAATATATAAAACTACCCCAATAATGAAATACCCAAGAACTCGTATTTATTTCTGAATCTCAAAAAAATCTGAAGTTGTCCCAGATATTGAATTAGACAATTAAAGAGCTACGGCTAAATAAATATAGAAATGAAAAGTACAAATAACATTAAGAAAGTGTCCTGAATATCGCGAGCATCCATGATCGATGGAATGTGTCTTTGCGAGTAAATTTCGAGTCAAAAATCAAACCTCTTCTTTGATAATGGCGAATTTCAGGGTAAGTCATTATTGGTGGTAGTTTTATATATTCCCGACCGTTTGGAGGTGGTTGAGCAATACATTATTTTGAAGTTCTCCTTTGAGATTTCGAAATAATAAAAACGAATATTTGGTTATTTCATTATTGGGTGTAGTTTTATAACTTCCCGACAGCTTCAACATGGTTGAGTAATACATCATTTTGAAGCCTTGCAAGGTGCTCTTCAATGTTCTAATTCAATATCTGGGACAACGTCAGGTTTTTTTGAGATTCCGAAATAAATAAAACGGATTTTAGGGTATCTCATTTTCGATGGTAGTTGTATATCTTCCCGACCGTTTCAAGCTAGCTGAGTAATACATCATTTTGAAGCTCTCCTAGGTGGTGGCTCTTTATTGGTCTAATTGAATATCTGGGACGTCAGATTTCTTTGAGATTGCGAAATAAATAAAACGAATATTTGGTTATTTCATTTTTGGGGGTGGTTTCATATATTCCCGACGGTTTCAAGGTGGTTGAGTAGTACATCATCTTGAATCTCTCCTAAGTGGCTCTTTAATGGTCTAGTTCAATACCTGGGTCAACGTCAGATTTTATTTTTTTGAGATTTCGAATTAAATACAACGAATTCTTGGGTATTTTGTTATTGGGGGTAGTTTTATATCTTCCCGACCGTTTCAAGGTGGTTGAGTAATACATCGTTTTGAAGCTCAACTAAGTGACTCTTCAATGATATAATTCGATATCTAGGACAACGTCATATTTTTTTGAGATTCCGAAATAAATCAAACGAATTTTACGGCATTTCATTATTGGGTTTGGTGGGGGTTGCCGACGGTTTCAAGGTGGTTGAGCAATATATCATTTTGAAGCTCTCCGAAGTGGCACTTCAATGGTCTGGTAGGACGTCTGGAACAACGTCATATTTTTTCGAGATTACGAAATTGTAATTAAATTATTATTTGGGGTGATGCGAACGGAAAAGTGGTTATTTTCTGTATAGCAACATTGAAAATGGTTTTTGGGAGTTCCCTTACAATATTTCCGTGCTTTCTTTCCCGGTATTTCCACAGGAATACGTTTTTTTAATTAAGATAAATAACGAACTGGTCCACTGTAATGTTCGCAAATCCGAATCCAAATCCAAATCTAACTTCAGCCACATGTGTTATGTAATATCTTTCTTGTACTTTCCTTGTTCACTCGAATTTCCTCTTCAGTCTGACGGGTGGAAATATTAGGGATGGCATTTCTACAACACAGCAAAACATACACCTACTACACATATTAGTTATTAGAGGGCGCGGTTTCTGTCAAAATTTAGATTGTCGTTACTTTATAGGATTATTAATATCTTTTAAAAAAGTGTGTCTTGTTTTCAATTTTGCAGGAATTAATGGATGTCGAGTTTATCATAATTGAATGCAAGATAAAAAAAGTAGGTTTGGACAGTACTGGTTTCATGCTTGTTGTTAAACTGTTTTCGCGTAATAACTTATCAAGGTTTGAAATATCGATTCGGCGACAAATTTTTTTTTTGATATTTTATTGAATTACGCTTTGAATGAAAAGTTGATATTTTTTGTTTTGACCAATTATGTTTTTTCATAAAATGAAAAAGTCTTAGAATTGTCTCATATTTTTGAACGGCTTTATTTAAAAAACTATTGTTTTTCGACATGAAGTTTGTTAGACAAAAGTTGTTTAGAATTATTTAGAGAGTCCAAAAAATTTAAAAATAACAGGGTGTTCTATTTAAAATAACAAAATTAAGGTTATTTCCGGCGAAACCAGAAACGTAAGGTAATTGTTTATATGCTACAAATATTTACAATGCTCAACCCTATCAACACACCAAATTGCAAATTTTTATCTCAAGCCATTTTGAAATGCCGCCGTGGATAGTAGTTTTGTTGTCATCCGGTATATGTATTACATAACTGAAGCAATTATTGCACACACTTGACTATGCTGTCTCAATTTTGAAAAAGTACGTTTTTTAAACAGGTTTAATATAAGAAATATTATTTTTTATTAACTTAAACATGTAGAAATTGGCTAAACATTACATCAGACACTACAAAGTACGTTCATTGTATTTTGTTTACAGAATTTTTTAAATCAAATTCACAGATAAGGAATACATCATACAAGCACCAATTTAAATCAATTTGTTGAACCTTGTCTCATACGTGTAACTGCAAGGTGTTTCCTTTTTACGCAGTGAATACGAAAAAAAGAAAAATCTTGTTCCTTTTCTCCTTCCTTTCCAGTATTATATTTTTTACTTTTGCCCTTAAAGGAAATATTTCATTTCCGCTTTCATATGGCCCGCTGTGATTTAAACTTGCATTACTTATTTAACACCTAATCTCAGTTCTAATGATTAACTAGAGCTATTAATTTCAACAATAGCCTCTTAGATCATAAAAGAAGCCCCGGAAATTTCTTTGTTATTAATTAATTTTTTAAGTTTTTTTTTATTCTTCTTATTCTAGTAATATCAAGAAAGAAAATTATGTATCATCGATTTTAATTTGGAAATAGGAATATGAAATGCAATGCTGATGTGTTTTGGCGAATTAAAAAAAAACTTTATACCATCAATGGGAGCGGATATATTATTCCAGTCAGAGCAGTTGTGCAGTTACGTCACGTATAGTGACTTAATCAAATATGACCCGAATGTCTTACCTATATTGCTACCATTTTTTGATATGGATTTCAAAACTGAGAGGCATTATGGCTAAGACATATTACAGCTAGCTAGATATCTGCAAAATGACTTAAGCCGCAATTTCTAAACACCGCTATACTTTTTTGTAAACAAGATTAATGTAAAAAATATGATTTTTTACTAACTCAAAAATGTAGATAGGTATAACTCCAGACCTGACACCACAAAATACCTGAATTTTGTTTGGAATTTTTCGAATCGAAATTACAAATAAGATATACACATGTGGCTAACAATTTAAAACGGTTTGGCTGTTTTCGAGTATTTCTTATACACCAAGTACAAATACATTCTCATAACGTAATATGATTCTTGTCTCTATAACCCCACCGTGTTTCCTTTTAACGATAATGAATACGAAATAAAGAAAAATCTTTTCCTTCTTCTGCTCTTTCCTTTTCAGTTTTATAACTTTTACTTTTGTTCTTCGAAATAGTTCATTTCTATAAATACCGTCTTCCAGATTTTAAACTTGTATAACGCTAAATTTAAAGTTATGAGTTAATGAATTAGTTTGGCATTACGCGACGGCTATTTCTACATTTCCTTTCCAATCAAACTTGACATTTCATCAATGACGTCATAAATGTAACTTTAATATCAGTCGTTGAATATTACTTGGGTATTAAAATTTCGAACTGCTTCAGTTTTCAAAAAAAACCAGATCTAATATTCCATTGACAAGAATTGAGTGAGTTTACGAATGTAAGGGGTGATTATTTCGCTGTTTGGTTTTTCAGCGATCTGTTTTTGACACCTCACTAGTGATTTATGCTATTTGTCTTGCATGCTTATAATTCATTTAATTTTATTATTAAAATCAATGCTCTGTAAAAAAATGTTTCGCACGCTGCTATCATACGGTCGTCATAATTTAATTAATGAACAAGCTATTCAAACCATAGTGACCAAATTTCGCACCAGTTTCACCCTATTGGATATCAAAACATCTAGTAGAGTTCGTACAGGAGAAAATATTGGTGCTGACGATGAGAAAAACGTTGCTCTCAATGATGATCGCTATCCAATGCTTTCCAACGTTCCACAGCACGCGAAACCATGGAGCTATCGCACCATTGACCATTGAATCAATCGTTTAGATAGGAGGCAACAATACACTTACATACATACAGTACCAAAAAGTGTGACAAAAAAGCTTTAAATCGATTACAAATAATTCAAAAAGAAAGCAAACTCAAATGGGCCTCAATCAACAAAAGAGAACTACTTTTCAAAAATTCAAACGGCAGCCAAAATATCTGTCGAGTGATCATGGCAATTAAACACACTTTGCCTTGGTATTTGTAGGTTAATTTTTGATAAAAGATAAACCGGACAGTTTATAATAGACTATAATAGAATACTCCAAGATATCTTAAAAATTTATTTTGCACTCTTTCCACTATTTGGAACCGAATGGACTTAGGTTCCAAATAATGGAAGCAAAAGAAAGCTTATTATAAAGTGTAGGATAATACAATAAGAGTTTTTAAAATCCGTTTTTTTTTTCAACTAATGATTTGCTCCATGTGAGTTTCGTCTAGGATAATTCCCAGGTACCTAATTTCCACGACTCGCTTTAAGTTAGAATTATTGACGAAGTTTGACGAATTTATTTTATTAATATTTTTGGTGAAATAAATCGAAAAGCACTTTGCAGACTTGAAGTATAGGTAGTTATTTTGGAAGGACTGCTCCATTATTAAGAGATCTTAGAGGTTATCAGGGCTATCAATTTGCAAATGATAGTATTCTGCAATACTTGAAACAATGTTTAATTACGTTTATATATAAATTATAAAAAACAGTGGTTCCAGATTGTGATCTCAAAAAGATCCGATGCAACGCTCTCCTTTCGGTGTCTGATGCAAGAGTCAGTCTGATGATGGTGGCATCCATACTTCCTAATCAAAGCGACCCGACCGTATGGTACGGTCAAATACCCTGCTGAAGTCGATATAAACTGTGTCCACCTCAATTGTTTTTGAAAGAAATTCTGAGAAACAATGCAAGTTTGTTTCAAGAAACCTTTTTTTCAAAAATTTTAGCAAATGCAGAAAACTTACTTTAGCGCCTCTAATTTTTTACGTTTTCTCTGTTGCAACTTTTATAAATTGGGATAATTGCACTAAGTTTCCACCTCAAATATAAGTGACTTGTTAAGTATTATTTCAAGCCGTTGTTATCGCATGTTTAAATTTTGGCATACTTCTTGGGAATGTTATATTTTGTGAAAATAGATTATGTTCGTTCATTGTTTTATTTTAGTGTTGCTTAGAATTTAGGTTGGATTTAATATATGCAAATTTTAATGATTGATTTGGCAACGTGTTTACAACTTTTGCAAAATGATTGTTGTTTTACTCTATGTGGAACTGAGATGTTCATTTTCCTGTTGCTTCCAATGAAATCCTAAAATTTTGTGTTATTAAGATTCCAGCCGATATGCTCGAAAAAATAACTCGAAATTTAACTTCTAGTATAGATCATCTAAAAAGTAGCCGTTGCAAAGATTTACTCGAAGTAATCTGTAAAAAATAAATGGATTGATTTTTAATCCCCAATAAAAATTTTAGATTTTTTCAAATTGCATTTTTTTTTCAAAAGTAAATACCAAACGCATAAAAAATCACCCCCTACAAATAGTCTCTAATAATAAACAAGACAGTCTTATTTGAAATGCGTTGTCACATTTCTCACATTTCAAAAGGTTGTTTCATTAAAAAAAAAACACACAAATATTCTAATGCGGTCAATGAATGGCGATTTGTTTACCGATCATTTTCAAACTGTCCGCCCGCCAGTTTCAAAAATCAATAACGGCGGAAGTTCGCCCGAGTGCCGCGAGAGGCAGCGTCGCCGCTTCAGTGACACTGGAATCATCCCCGACTGCGAATGTACCATTTCCGAGACAGCATCCCCTTAACCTGTCAACGAAACGCACGTCCGCCGCCTAAAAGTTCGCCAGAAAATGTAAAACATCGAAGTGCAAAGACCGTAACTAAAAAAAATATGAAACTAAACAAGATCAATGCTAAACCGGCATCCAAAACTAAACTAAAATAATGTAAACTAAACGAATTCGTCTAACAAAAACGGTTTCAACATATCAAGTAAATTGTCCAGGAGTTTCGCAGTCACGGAGGAGAATTTTTTATATCGGTATTTGGGGGCCACAAACGCTCGTAGATAAAATCTATATATCGTTTAGATGTTAAGTGTTAGCCCGTTGATGTTACAATATATAATATTTTTCTATAGTTAGATAGACCTCGATGTGCTCAACTAGATCCTAAACCACCCGTCTTAATATACACGATATATCGATGGAATTTTTGTAACAAAATTGTTTATTTGTGGGGCCACCTTTAGCGAAAAGAAATTTTAGAAACCCGTTAATTAAGTTTTGTATATGATATATAATAATACACGTGACCATATCAAAGCAACAAATTACCAAAATATAATATTTATATCAACCGACACTAGATTATCGCGGTCGTATAAAAACCGAAATATTTTTTTTTACGACGCGGAAATATTAACCACGTGATTATGGCAAATGCTGTTCCTCAAATCAAGCCTGTGATTTCGACTGTGAGCACAATAAATGGACAGCCCGAAGGGGAAATGGACGCCCTTCTGTTGGGACGCACACGGGTAAGTCGTTAGGTATGTCGGTGTGCTCCACGTGTATGTCTGTGTCCTCCCTCACCCTTGTACGTGTTTTGCTTATCGATGTTTACCGCGGGAACGACAAAATTTCGCGTCACGAGCATTTCCCAGTGCTTATCAAAACAAATCATGTAAATAATGTTACTGCTGGTCGTGGAAACATACGAGGACCTAACCCAACTTTTTATTTATTTTTTCGGTCGGCAGAAAAAATTCATTTTGCTTCAGAATTAACGGAAAAGTTCCTCTCACTTTTCAAAATGGCGAATTAAAAATAATATGTTGTCATTCTTGACGTTCCGGATGAAAGTCTTCTTGGGCCAAATTTGATCTTATATCACGTTTTCCAGAATTTTTTTCAGAAGTTTTTCATAATTTTCTTAAATTTATAAGTAAAGACCTTACTTTTTTTCACAATTATTGGAGAATTTTGCTTGTTATATGGTCTTTTAAATGTAAAATCCATTTTTTATTAAGGGTGAACCGAAATATTTATTATTTATTTTATTGTTATTTAAAAGTATCAAAATTATCGATCGATGACGATGTTGAAATCAAACAGCTAGTTTTTCACAAAACTCGTAATCGTACTCGAATGGGTATATAATTTAATAGCCTCACCACTGTGAAGCATGCATAGTTCTCTACCATATGGGTTTTCAATATGGGGTGTCTAAATTACTTGGGCATGTCCGGATTATAGAAAGTAAAGATCTTAGTCCTGAAGATGATAAGTAAAAAGTTACAGGTTTACTTCAAATTTTAATTTAAGTGAGATATTTGTCCAAATATGTAGAGAATGCAGAATTATCTTTAGTGATTAACGTTACTAAAATATGTATATCACTAATTAAAGAATTTTATTCTACTAAATTTTTCAACAAAAAATTAATAGTTTTTAAAACTATTGGTGGTTTTTGAAATATTTCAGTTTCATCGACATTGAAAAAAATTGTACTTACTTAAAAAGTATACTTACAGTTGTTACTAATATTTATTCTATTTAGTTTAGCTTATCACACTTACAAAAATATAATGGATCAAGTTAGCTTGTATTCAAGAAACAGAGCATCGTTGCATATTTTTGAATCGAACATATATGTTAGTACACCCTTTATAAATAACGAAATTCACATTTAATAGATTATACAATAAGCAAAATGCTCAAACAAGTATGGGTTTTATTTATAATGGGCTATTGTTAACTACTGCAGTATACTGTTTTTTTTTAAACAAGCGAAAGCTATTTTGCACAAAAAAAACAGGAAACTGCTAACTCGATTTGAATATTTATTTTTTTTTTTAAATTGTTTATATACAATTTTTGGGAGCGTACCATGGCTTCAATTTATCTTGATGACATTTTGTGTGGCTGTAATTTTTTTCTTTTTAAATATCTCAATATAGAAAAAAAAAGTACGGTTAGCTGGCTAGCTATTTCATATTTTTTACATTATTTTATCTTTATTTTATCGGTATTCAAAGAACACGTTAATTCTAATTATTTTTGTTATATTTTAGTCATAAATTTATAAAAAATTATAAATTTAAAATGTGACCCTTTCGGGGTGGTTCAATTAAGTGTGTATTTATCAAGTTAGTAATTTACAAAGGTCGTTTTGATTTTTCGGTTTGTATAGTTTAATATAATTCGACACTCTGCAATGGAAATGGATCAATCTCTATCAGGTGTCCCAGTAAGGGCCACGACGCATGGGATTTGGAAATTTGGAAAAAAACATTATTAAGCAAATCCACCAAGGCAAAATGTTGGAAATTATTTTTGAGTTTCTGAAATGGCGACTAGGAAGAATAATTCATGTTTAAAATTCGTATCTAAAAAAATGTCTAGTCTTAACCATACTTAAAGCGAATACTATTTTCAAGGTGGAGACAAATATTTTTGTTTACTGCTGCTTGTTCTATCTCTGCTAGAAAAGTAGTAGGAATATTCGAACTATTTGGAAAATAAATTCCGATGACTCCAAACAGGTTTAACGTACTTTATTAAACGTTGCGTCGTAAAAAGGGGCATTTTCTAATAATCGTTTTAATTATGGTTAGTTTTTGAACTGAGGTGGCTTTTACTTGATGAAAATCCATTTAACAATATAAATAAGAACTAAAAGTTCAGATTTTCACGAAATTATATATTTTCACATGACAATTGTTTCGACAACACAATGACAATAAAACCTTAATTAAGGTTGTGAGAATTTAAGTTCAATAAAGGAGAGGTATTTAAATCTAACTGATCGTTAAGCAATACACTTGAATGTCTCATTTTGTTAATCTCCATGGCTTCCAATAAATTTAATTTTCTAGTTTTTGTGCCTGTATGTAAAATATCAAAATTGTCGTCAAAAATGTCTTTTTCTGTGTTTAAGTGTGCAGCATAATTAGAATCTAGCTAGACTATTGTTTTTAAATGCCCTTTTATGTTCGTTAACGCGTTTCTTGAAGGATCTACCTGTTTGTCCAATATACATTTTAGGACAAGATCCGTATTTCAACTTGTAGATACCTGATTTTTGAGATTTTGGACATTTCGTTTTATTGTTTTTTAAAAATTTTCCTATTGTGTTGTTAGTTCTGAAAGCTATTTTTAAACCACATTTTGACAAATGTTTTGAAACTTTTTCACTGGGTTCTCCTATGTATGTAATTGTTTTAAATTGTTCGTGTTCTGTATTAGGTTTCGGATAAATAGAGTTTAGTGTTGTCTGGATTTGTTTTTTATTTATAAAATTATCTATAATGGACGGATTGTAGCCGTTGTTCAATGCAATTTGTTTAATGATATTAAGTTCTTTGTTGTAATTTTCTGTTGAGAGTGGCATATTAAGAAGTCTGTGGATAAAAGAGTGAAATGCAGCTATTTTGCGTGCATAAGGATGATTTGAGCTGTTATGTATGCCTGTGTCCGTGTGTGAAGGTTTATGATAAATGAAAAAATCTTTTTTTTTTGCGTTTTCATAATAGTTAAGTCTAAAAAATTAATAGAATTATCCTGTTCAATCTTGTTAGTTAATTTATACGATTGTGTAATGAGTTAATGTAATTTAAAAAAGAATTCAATTGTCTGTCCGTTCCAACAAAGCAGTCAAAGGCATCATCCACATATCTATACCACCATAGAAAACTTTTACTTAAAGGATGTTCTAGTACGATATTTTCCAAATTATCCATAAAAATCTCGGCTAACAAAGTACTAAGTGGGTTTCCCATAATCAAACCTTTCCTAAAGATGTAAATCTGTCCATTAAATTCAAAATAATTTTGATCGAAAGATACTATTA
The DNA here is from genome assembly GCF_029955315.1 of Cylas formicarius. Classification (NCBI taxonomy): domain Eukaryota; kingdom Metazoa; phylum Arthropoda; class Insecta; order Coleoptera; family Brentidae; genus Cylas; species Cylas formicarius. The sequence goes on along the minus strand of NW_026844214.1, from coordinate 13,804,357 downwards.
AGTATTCTAATAAATCTTGTTTCACCAATGGGTTATCTGTTTCCGAGTTAGGGTGAAATCTACTAAATCTATTAAGAAATTAATTAATTTCTAAAACAAAAATATCTAACAGCAAGCCAGTTATTACAAAGTATACCTAACACCAATTTTGCAACAGGTTCATAGACACAACATTTTCTAAAAAGGAAGTTGAATTTCTAGAAAAAGGTTTCGACTTTAACTTACAGCATTCGTACATTAATAGAGAATTAGATTATTTAGAGTTCGATTGTCAGTTAGCAGTTAAGGACATTAACGATTCTAATTTAAACAAACATGTATTACCGAATATAATAAACTCTCAATTAATAGATAACAACAAACACCAAGAAATTTCCCAAAAGTCACTAGTAAAAACTATCAAAAACAAAGTTTCTGAAAATAACGTAATATTTACACGTGCAGATAGAGGGAAGACAGTCATAGCTATCGATCTCCCAGAATATATTTCAAAATGTATCAAACACGATCCTACCGAGCTACATCAAAGACAAGTCAAGGAAGTAATTACTAACTCCACACTATTTAGTGACAAAGACAAGTATTTTTTGAAAATTATGAATCCACAACCGCCGAAATTATATTCTTTAGTTAAATTATATAAACAAGATATGCCCATTAGACCAGTCATGTCTTATGTAACAGCTACTGCAGTTAAACTCTCAACAAAATTAGTAAATATTTTAAAGTTCCACACAAATTTTAAACCAAAATTTGCAATAAAAAATTCTTTTGAATTAATCAACAAAATTATAGATATCAAAACTTATTTCCCAGTATTCCCCCTATGGATGTGATTGAGTTAGTAGATTTCACCCTAACTCTGAAACAGAACCCATTGGTGAAACAAGTTTTATTAGATTGCTTAATAGTATCTTTAGACCAAAACTATTTTGAATTTAATGAACAGATTTACATCTCTACGGAAGGTTTGATTATGGTAAACCCACTTAGTACTTTGTTAGCCGAGATTTTTATGGATAATTTGGAAAATATCATACTAGAACATCCTTTAAGTAAAAGTTTTCTATGGTGGTACAGATACGTGGATGATATCTTTGCTTGCTTTGTTGGAACGGACAGAAAAATGAATTCTTTTTTAAATTACATTAATTCATTACAAAATCGTATAAAATTCACTATCAAGTTTGAGCAGGATAACTCTATTAATTTTTTAGAAACGCAAAACAAATTAGATTTTTCCATTTATCATAAACTTTCACACACGGACACAGTCATACATAACAGCTTAAGACACCCTTATATACACAAAATGGCTGCATTTCACTCTTTTATACACAGACTTCTTAATACGCCACTCTCAACAGTAAATTACAACAAAGAACATAATATCATTAAACAAATTACACTGAACAACGGCTACAATCCGTTTGTTATAGATAAAATTATAAATAAAAAACAAAACCAGACAACTCTATTTATCCGAAACCTAATACAGAACAGGAACAATTTAAAACAATTACATATATATTAGAACCCAGTGAAAAAGTATCAAAATGTGGTTTAAAAATAGCTTACACAACTAACAACACAATAGGAAAATTTTTAAAAAACAATAAAATGAAATGTCCGAAATCTCAAAAATCAGGTGTCTACAAGTTGAAATGCTGATCTTGTCCTAAAATCTATATTGGGCAAACAGGTAAATCCTTCAAGAAACGCATTAACGAACCTTCTAATTATGCTACATACACGTTTTTGACGACAATTTTGATATTTTACATACAGCCACAAAAAGTAGAAAATTAAACTTATTGGAAGCCATGGAGATTAACAAAATGAGACATTCAAATGTATTGCTTAACGTTCAATTAGATTTAAATACCTCTCCTTTATTGAACTTATATTCTGACAACAACATTAATCGACGTTTTATTGTCATTTTTCGGTAGCAGGCAGTTTGTAAATATTACATTTGATAAAGACACGGTGTTGTCGAAACAATTGTCATGTGAATATATATAATTTCGTGAAAATCTGAACTTTTAGTTCTTATTTATATGGTTAGTTTTAGTTAGTTTTGGTTAGTACATTAAAATTCTTTTAGAAACCATGTTGTAACAATGAAAATAGCAAAAATGCTCCCTGGTAGCCATTTCAGAATCTCGAAAATAAGTTCTAGCATTTTCTCGTGGCCAATTTACTTAATAAATTTTGTTTCTAATTTCTAGGATCATCCGTTTCTCTAATACTGTAACTCGTTGCCTTTACTGGAAAACTTGGTACGATCAACTACAAAGAATTTAAATATTCAGAAAGTAAATAATTTATTATGTCTTTTTCCGCTCTGGAAGTAATCGTGGTTCAATAACGCATTTTATTTGGATATTACTTCTTTAAAAAAAGGGAAAAAAATGCTGATTGTTAAATATTTAGCGTGTCTAAAAATTTTCATTTCCTTTGTGAGAATACTAAAATTTTATAAAAATAAGCAACCAAATCTTTTTACGGGATTTGTCTATTAATAAACAATTAGTTCGGTGATGAGCGGGGGTTTAAGCTTCACAGTCATATAAAAAATTATTTTAATTTATAAATAAAATTCAATTTTTAATGATAATTGCATATAAGGACTCCTTAATATTTTTCAGCAGGATCGGCGTACAATCGATTGAACATAAAAATTACACTTCGTGTTCGCCATTATTAATTGTGTTCCTTTATTTTAGGCCGTCTTAGCTGAGGTGAGTAGCGGCATACGTATAATGTTAGTGTAGAATTTAGTCACTTCTAATTAGTCTCACACCCTAAAGACGATTTCCCTAACTACTTTGCCTGGTGTGCATGAAACTATATAGTAGTCTCCTAACTCCAAAGTAAACATTTTTCTATAGCTAATGATTAACGTACAGTTGGTTCCATTGTTGATGGTTTTACGGCGCATCTCCATTATTAATAGAGCTAGTGTGTTGCAGTGTTCATGACCCAAGGCTACTTTTTTTATTAAATGAAAGGTAGCACATTTATAAAATTTTGGATTTTTACCTCTATTATGCGTTAAAGAAAAGGGTAAAACTGGTCTGGATAAGGTTTTTGTAGTAAGATGCAGCGGCGTAGTTAGTTTTCTTCTGAAACTCAAACAAATTTTGATATATAAATTAAATTTCTGTTTTTTCTAATGGAAAATCCTGTATATATTTTAATAATTTCTTTAATAGTTTTGGTTAGTTAAAAATATGTAACACATAAGAGCTTTTTCAAATACAATTTTCTGATAATAGGAAAACGGACAACCGTTTTTCTATTGCTTTCTAATAAAAACACCAGATTAATTTGTATATCAAATTGGCGAGTGAGTCCTTTTCAATAAATTGATGCCGAACTACTACGGGTGTCTAAAAATGCAACATTTTGAGAATCAGTCTGTTTCTAAAAATTCAAAGTAACTATGACCACCTTTCATTTCACGAAAGCCGCAACACGCTAGCTTTAATAAAACCATAATAAATGAGGCACACTGTAAAAAAAAAACTGGAAATCTGTAGTATCGAATTTAATATAATTGAATCGGTTATTTGGAAAAAGGTATCTGCGTACTCATGTGTTTCTATATCTGCTTTGATCATGAAACCTCTTATGAGAAAAGATTTCAGATTACTCATGAAACCCCCTTTATATACATTTATTTATACACATAAAATAAATTCGCCACTTTAATTATAAGCCGTTAAGATTAATTTTAGACATTCATTAGGTTAGGGTTTTTTTACATAAATTTATTTCTTTCGTTTTGGTTTAACAATGAGTTTTATATATTTTGAATAGATAAATGGATTTAAAACTTAAGTTTCGCCACAACTATATGTGACACGGTCTATCTTTATACAACCGAACAGTGCCTTATCACGGTATGCTGTCTCTAGTTTTATTTGTTTATTGTATATATTGTGTATATGCTTATTTTTATTAAATTTATATAATTCTTTTACTTGAACTCTTTTCCAAATCAAAGTTTAAATTAATTTTAAAAAAAGTATTAAGTTGTTATCACACCTTATAAAGATACAAATACATCGCCTTTATCACCAAACAATTTTCTTTTCCGTTACAATCTATTCGTTAAAATTTGGCGTGTATTTAAAAATTTCTATAAGGTTACAGTATTTTTTGCAAGATCAATATTCCATTTTGTTTTGATTACGTAGAAAACCGTTTTTCGTTTGTGTTTAGTCAGGCGCAAAATGTTAATTTTCCGCTTGACTTTTCCAACCTAATATGCATATATATTTATATTCGAAAACAAAAGCTGTTTAGGCCAAACTCGCTTTATTAATATATCGTGGAGCGATCGTGTTTTTGATATGTATTATTTATGTATATTTAATTACCTAATAAATTCAATAAATAACATTTTTAGTCAGATTGTAATCCATTTTTGGCGCTTCGTAGATAGTCACGATGGTATGCAAATTTTAGGCCAGTTGCGCCTCTAAAAAGCTGTAAACAACAATATTTCAAGCTCAGTTTCAATTCTCGATAGTTTACTAGTAATCCGATGCATTTTAACTTAATTTTTCGTTTATAAGATTTTATATTTAGCCTATAAGTGGAATTTTAATACAACCACATTTCCCACCTTTAAAAAAAAAGTCGATTTTTAGGCAGCACAAAATCAGAGAACGTTCGTCAATGCAAAAGGACCTGATCGAGTTGGATGGTGTGATATAATATAAAATACGGTTATAGTATTTTTACGATAAGTTTTAAGTGACATACATAACGTGGACAAAATTTATCACGTTGTTACGTCTACAAGGGTCGATCTTAAATCGGCAGCATATCGTTTCAGTCCCAAAGGATATTCACCACTGTCATTACTATTAATCACTTAACTATATTAACTATAGACCAATAAGTAAGATGTCAGCGGTACCAATTTTTTTTGAAAAACTGTTAGATGAATATTTATTCAACCTGATTAAAGAATTTCGTTAGTCCTCACCATTGTGATTTTTACCCCGGTTGTTCAGTCGAAACTACTTATTAACATTTACCAACTACTCACATGAAAATTTGGATCACTAAATGCAGTCTATGTAGACATTAGCAAAACTTTCGATAAAATAAGTCATGATGTATTATTAAAACGAGTTGCTAGAGTCTGTGTTAGCCACATCAGGCACTTGGAAATCATTTAACATGTATTTTGACTTGAGTTTGCTCGTTTTGCTTGGATGCAATTTGATTATTTGCTTACATCGCTAGATAATGTGCTGAAATTACGAATGTTAAGGTAATTGTTTGCTTATGTAACTCGTTTGTTTTTGAGGAGCTTTTATATCGAAGCCTGGTTTGGGGTCCGCAGTACAGGGTCTACAGAAATCGGTTGTAAAGGGTTCAAAATAAACTCCTAAAGTGTATCTCATAAATAATATTCCGTTAGCTAATATAAGACTGGCGGTTATAAAATTATCAATTACCCCTACAACGCTCTCCCCATTTTGTCAAATATTCCAATAAATTCCCATTTCGTCTCTTCTCAGATTAAGATTATCCGAAATGTTTCATGTTTGCTTAGAAGAACTAATTCTGCGCAAAATTGTTCATTATATAGAATATAAAGGACCTGAAATGTGATACATAAGACTTTTAATCAACATCACAAAATGACTTTTATATAAAACTTCCCCGTAGACAAAGTTTTTGCTATTCGTTTTTGTTTCATTGTTGATTAATTTAAGAATAATTAGTGTGAATGTTATACAAAATCGTTACACAATGTTTGTGTTCAGCTCTAGCGTGCCCAATTGTAACCAAATCAATAAATAAAATAAATGTCAAGCAATGCCGTGTTTTGCCTCACAAGGCCTCTTTAATTGTACCTCTTTCCTTTCCATTTACTGGAACAAAAAGAGACACAAATAACCTTTAAAACTATTTTTTTCTTAGCGTCAAATTTGGCACGTGAGACAAAATCAATTTAATTGACTAGGAAGGTACCAGATGTCGTCGCGATGGTGAACTCTAAACACATAATGAAGAGTAAAATTACTGGGTTTATAGTTCCTCAAAGTCAAAATATAAGTGTGGATTTAACAGAACGACAGTGGCTTTTTGCTTATCTTATTTTGGCATTGTTTAGAATTGCTTTTCTTCCATTGTGAATTCACTTGAAGTCACCTTTAAAATATTTCGTCATTTCGTCATAATAAATAATAAAAAAGTCTATGGTCGTTGCATATTTAAGATAAAGGTTTCACGGTCAAATTTTTGCAGCAGACACATTTATGGTTTCCTCTTTGATTTTTCGAAAATGCAAAATATTGGAAAGCGAATACAGTTTGGCTGTAGTGCTGATAGGGGATCCCTAAACTTTTTTTTTAATTCCAATGTGTGGTGTATAATTCAGGGCATTGTTAGGTTTGCCTGAAACCTCATTGGGTGATTGACGGATTAGGGTGAAAATTCATTGGAGATACAAGTCGCCAACGTATTAAGAAGTTACCTGATCTCACTTTAAAAAAATCCATCTCATACAGCCGAAACTTAACGCGCGGGTTAAGTGGTGCCATTTTTCCTCGCCTCTTGCAATTTGTCGATTTTTTGCTTTCCGCTTCTTTTTTAACTCACCGTTAGTTAAAGAGCTTCGTCGAATAAATTCGTTATTTCTCTTACCGTGCCGCGAGCAAAGCAAAAAAGAAATCGATCGAATTCGGTCGTCGGAGTAGAAGGGGTGGAAATGAAAAAGGGAGAAATCTAATAATCAGACGTGTTTCGAACATCCATTCGAAGTTCTATTGGGGAAAATCGGAAAAAATCAAACTGACGGGTAATATGCTGGGATACGCTTCGGGGTGCTGCCTGGAGGCGATTTCAGTCCTTATATTTTGCTCACTCTCCGCGATGGTGGGCATATGACGGTATCATAAAGGGGGATGGCATTGTTTCCATCTTATCGTGTTGCAAATATCCTGATGTGCTGAAACAATATTAATAAGAGAATAGCATAGGAAAATTAGAAATTTCACTCAATGGACCTTTACAAAATATCTTTAGGCAAACATTACCCATAAAAAAAACAGTTGTTTTTGTAACAATAGTGGTATTGTTTCTAAGAATTGTTTATTTTTAATGTGACAACACCGTGGAGGACTTTTATACTCATATCCTCAAGTATTTTTTGTAGGAACAGTAACTTTTTAAAAGAGAAAGTTGTTTTGCGATATTGTTATTACAAAGACTCATAGCAAAAACACCGCGGTACTATGAAGTGTGCAAAGAACTTAGCGGTTTGAATTCTGCATGCGGATGTTTTCAAACGTAAGACGTGTTTCATAGACGGGTGTACTTAATTGCTTGTTTCGTGTATTTGTGCTTCGTATTGTGTATTGTAGATTTGCAAAGAACGTTCAAAGGCATTAGGTGTGGTTTGCATTATCTGTAAGTGTGTCAAATTTGCTTAATTTAACCATTTAAAATATAATTACGAAAATTTTAATATTTTTTCTTTATAATCGCATACGCCAATGATTGATTGCACATCCTACGTGGTTAACGTAACAACCATTCATAAGTAGGCAACACTCCTCACCTCACCCATCCTTTACCTAAATGACTCTATTTGCACACAACAGCAATTTTATGAATGACTCCAAAGCCTAAACTCATTGCTCTAAAATCACTAAAATCTAATCCCGACATCGGAATCCTAAAAATAGATAAAGGAATGCTGCGGGGGTCATCAACACAAGTGAGTATCAGGAAAAGATTCAAGATATTCTTACAGATGGATCATATCGTCAACTTAAAAAAGATCCTACGTCATCTATGGAACGCAACCGTAAATCTGTTATTAAGGCTTCCTATCTATCAGACTCTGTGAAAAAGTCAATGACTTTAAAATTCCTAGTCTCTACGGACTTACTAAGATTCTCAAACCAGGATTACCCCTTCGACCCGTTATCAGAACCATTGGGTTTCCAACATATTCTCTAGTAAAATAGCTACTATATTAAAACTCTTGACAGGGAAAACCCAAAGTTTCGTACTTAATTTCTTTCATTTCATTGAAAAATTTAAAAGCATTACATTAGAACCACAAGATATTCTGGGTAGTTTTGACGTAGAATAATCCCTTTTTACTAAAGTCCCCATTCCTGAAACACTCAACATCATTTCAGATGTATTATAATCCGAGAATCTGGAACCAAACTTTCTCACCTTAATTGAAAAATGGAACATATTTTTCTTATAACGGCCAAATTTTTGAACAAACGTCGGAAACAGCTATGGGTTCTCCATTATCACCAAGAAGAAAGCTTCCAACTAAAACCAAAATTATGGAAACGCTACGTCAATGAACAGCTATGGATTCTTCACTATCACCAGTCATCGCGAATATATTTATGGAAGCTTTTGAGAAAAAAGTTCTCGACACCTTTCATCTAAAAACAAAATTATGGAAACGCTACGTCGATGATTCTTTTGTTATTTGGCCTCATGGTCAAGAATCCCTACTAAATTTTTTTGGACATTTAAACCCTCTACACCCTAACATACGTTTTACCATTGAATTAGAAACTAAACCTCCCATTCTTAGATCCTCTTATCAATAGAAAATCGGACGTAACATTGGGTCATTGTATTTACAGAAAACCTATGCACACAGACTGATGCATTGTCATATCAGTTATCACCTCTCTTGTTAACAGAGCCGTAAAACTATCTCAGCCCTAGTCACTGAATCCAAAATTAAAAGTGAACTGAGGTGGCTTTTACTTGATGAAAATCATTTATCAAAATAAATAAGAACTAAAAGTTCACGAAAGTTCACGAAATTATATATTATGACATGACAATTGTTTCGACAACACCGTGTCTTTATCAAATGATAAAGACACGGTGTTGTCGAAACAATTATCATCTCATAATATATAATTTCGTGAAAATCTGAACTTTTAGTTCTTATTTATTTTCAGAATTAAAATACCTTACCTCTGCTCTTCCCTCTAATAATTTCCACATTAAAGATATTAAGCGTTCCATTACAAAATACACTCCACCACAACCTTCCAAGGAATCCGACACTTCATACATTCAAAACAAAGAGTACATTGGGGAGACTAGACGAAAAATATCAACTACGCTCAAAGAACATGAAATAGTCTTAAGACTTAGTAAGTAGTTGCCGAACACAATCACGAAACCGGACATAGAATTAATGTAATCAATTCTTCTACCAACGAAAAATCCGAGAATCTATAGAAATCTGTAAGTAACCATACAATCTTAACCGCAACTCAGGGTTTTCACCAATTTGGGAATCAGTTATCCGAGACGATGCTGACAGAATAAAATGCGAGTCGGTTTCAGTTAAGCTCTGAAGAAGCTAACAGGATGAATAGTGCTGTCTCTTTTAGTTGAACATCTGAGGTTTTATGTGACATATACTTTTGGTTTCGCGGTTCTTTTTTCGGACTGCCTCAATCAATATTCCGTTGATAGTTACTCCTTAGATAAATATATTTTGGCATATAACAAATACAATTAATCGATTGGAAAATATGCTGTTTCATTCCTATCTGAAAGTGATTTATCATATCCGGCTACACTTTGAGATCCGTCGAAAATGTTCAGACGTAATCAATTATTCACTCGTTCGTTTTAAAAGTCAATAAACCGACACCACAAACTGTAAATCTCCCGCCACCGTTTCCTTCAATCAATTTTTCAATGTCCCGACGGTTCCCAACAATTTGACCCGCGAATAAACGATATTCCACCCCTCCTCATCCCTTAACCCACGCCGCCGCGAATCGCAAATGAACCGTTTAAATTTGCAAATTAGTTAAATCCGATTTGCCAACGTTGTCGTCTTCCCTACCGATTGCGTCGTTTGACCGCCGTCCCTGAATATTAATGAGATTCGTTCGCGATTGTCGCCAGGAGATTGATTCTTTAAAGTACCGTTATAGGATGGATTGGCCGAAGACTAACGATTAATAGATTAGCAACTAGGGCGGCAATTCGCTGACGCGTCGCTTCTTTGGGACACCTTCCGCCTTAAGGTTAACGCAAGATTTTTCGTGGTCAATGATTAGTACGTGTTGAAGAAGGTGTGTTTAAATTTAATTAAAGCGAATTCTCAAGTGATTTTTATATATTTTTTTAATTCTTATTTATTATTTTTTTCTACTCCCGTCTGTAAAATACCTAATTACCCATCGATCTAGCGTGCGGGAAGCGTCATTTTACTACGTCAATTTCGTTTCTCATGAATCCGAACCACTTTGGACATTTCCGGAATTCTGACGGTCATGTCAGTGAATGTATTCGTTTTGTTTTGGGTTAAAATAGCTTTTCACATTGTTTATTAAAAAAATATGGTTTAATCTTTTAACAAAATTTTAAATGGAATATCAAAAAGAACATATGGAAAAAACGTCATCATTAGTAATCATCATGTTACGCTAACAGACACAAAGTTGTTCCCGCCTCTTTATTTTTCGCTCTATTACTTTGAAAAGTGCAGATTGTTGTGTGGCTTGTGTTTGCTTATGTTAGGATGACAGACAGAAATAGTAAAGTAGAGTTCTCTCCGAGTTAGACTGCAATGATATTCGATTATATTCATTTCATTCATTTTCATTCACTTGTTTTTGATTTGTCAGAATTTGTTGTTTTTATAGAGCTATTACTAAGGGTTGACTTACTTTTAACAAAATAACTTGTCCGAATTGCGTTTTAGTAATGTAATAATCATTTTAGATTGATAACTTTTGTCATTGTATTGGACCTAGAGCTTCAGGAAAAACATTTTGAAGATTTCCATGAAATTTGTAAATTGAGTTACAAATTTAACACTATAATGAAGAATGGTAAAAAATGTTAAAATCTTAATAACAGTGAGGGAAGTTTAATGATTAATTATTATTTCTATCTTTTGTACGACTTATCCTATTTCATACTCAGTGTTTTCAAATAAAATTGTTAAACCGCAGTTCCAGATCTCACCTGTTTGAGAATTATTGCCGAAAGTTTACTTTTTAAAACTTTAATTTGTCTGTAAAATTATGTTCCCAATATTTTTTCTCATATTTTTGCAATTGAAATCTAAGATTTTCCAATAGCGCAAAGTCAATCCGAATATGAAATTTTCTATAAAAAATTGTAAAAACTTAATTTCCGGTAAGAATTACAAAAAAAATGTCCATTTTGAATGTCTACATTTGTTGAAGGTAGTGGGAGTGTGCTTAATTTGACAAAAGATAATGTGAGCGGGAAAGTACTACTAATAGCCTCGAAGAGTATTAATTGTCTATCAAACTAGTTCTATGAAAGACAATTTTCCAAATTGATAGATAAATATCTCAAAATATTAGAAAAGTGACTAAATGGACTAGTAAAACTGTTTGTCTCTAAGGTTTTAAGAAATTGAACAATAAATCCTGATAGAACTAAGTCGTCAGAAACTGTCCATCGTTAATTGATAAGAGATTTTTAAGAGACCCTCACTAACTTACCTATATCAATAATTCCTTACCCTACACTGTAAATATAAACTTTTTTCATTGGTTTTCTTCTGTTTGTGCCAAAAACTATTAAAAATTTTCTTCACTTCACTTCATTTAATACCGTAGATACTGCTGGGTTTAAGAAATTTTACACGTTGTATATATAATTTATAAGCCAAAGTCATGCATACGTTGTACCTAACGTGGAGAAATAATCTTAAGTATAAAAAAATGTAATATTTATCGAAATTTGGCACACCGATACAATCGGTGATAAACTGTATTTTATAAACGTCGGGTAAATTTATCTTTTCCAGAAATACTTGAATTTCAATTTGAAAAAAAAAGTTTTCGAAAATGACCATGTAACCATGTCATTGTCTCCCACATTTAACGCACCATGTAAATTTTACAAATTACAAATTTACAAATCATCTGGATTCTTCCTGTTGATAAACCGAACTTGATGACTTTCGCCAATCATCTTGTTGACTTTTTGAGAACTTAACGGAAACTGGCTTGCATTCTACTCTGCATCTGTTTATACATATATTGTTTGTGGGGGACGGAGCTAAAGGAGGGGATAACTGATTCCCATTTTGCTAAAAGGTAAGATTATTTGGCTGCTTAGAGATTTTTATGAACTTTCGGATTCTTCTTTGGTAAGAGAATTGATTACATGCAAAAATTTTAGTTTTTTAGAATAAGATTTGATGTCCGGTTTCGTGAATGTATTCGGCTGTATATTCTTTGAATCATATGCATTGTATTCTGTAAACTTCTCGTATCTCAAACGGAATTTTGTCTTCAACGGATCGAAGATGTCGAGCGATTTTTTTAAGAACTTTCGATATGTGATCAGTGATGATTCGAATGTAAGGACGAACAACAGTGGCAAATGTAAGGCTGCTTTCAGGCTCATTGTCTTTGGAAGGTTATGGTGAAGTATATTCTGTGAGGGAACGCTTAATATCTCTAATGTAGAAATTATTAGAGGGGAAAAGAAATGTGAAGTATTTTTGTTCTGTGAAATATATGTTAAGGTACATAGAGTTTAAATGACTCCGTCGAGGGCTTTCTTTTCAAACTCTTCCTTACGTTCGTTCATAAATATGAGCATTGCAAGAAAAATATGTCCCAGATAAGCATTTATTAATTAAGATGAAAAGGTTTGGTTCCAGATTCTCGGATTTTAATATATCTGAAATGATGTTGAGAGTTACAGGAATAGGGACTTAAGTAAAGATGGATTCTACGTCGAAACTAACTAGAATATCGTATCAGACATCAGATTGTATTCCATAAAACTAAAATTCTTGCATGTAATCAATACTTCTGCTAACGAAAAATCCGAGAATCTGTAGAAATCTATAAACATCCAAACAATTTTAAGCAAGTTTGATTTTTACACAACCGACGCAGGATGAATCCAGAAGATTTTTAAATAATAAGGACCATTATTTTATTACACATTCGAATACACCAATAATTGACCTATCCCTTTTCCATACATATATGCCCTATAACCCTTCCCTATTTGCAAAGGTCACCCACATGAAAAACACAGGCTTAACAAATAGCTTAACCTAGGTAGCCAAATTGTTTTTTATATAATATCAATTAACAGATAGTATTAACACCAAACGTTTCATTGCTTGTTTAAATAGTTATTTGTTAAGGCAGTGCTTTTATTGTGAAAATCTCTAAAAATAAATATTTTTTTCTCAAAGTTAGGTTTAGGGAAAATGAAATGATGTACCATCTGTTTAAAAATAAGAAGGATTATGGCGATTTCCCTTACATTCCGTTAAAGTATTTTGAAATGAAAAAAAAAAGAGGCTGTCGTAAGAATCTCTGTACATAATTCAGTTCCCAAGAAAGGTTCACAGGTGGGCAGCACAATCAGTACCTATTTCATAAAACGATGTTTGTGTAAGTTTTACTATATTTAATAGTCAATTCTTTATAAAACTATCTTGGATATTTATTTATAAAAAAGATAGGGAGCAAAAATAATTTTACTTTATTGCCAATTTCGACACCGAAATTGACCGGATCTGCACGGAGTTTCTCATTTCATTACTCTCGGAAATACCTTGCAGGTCAGCAATATTTTAATATTTTTGCGGGAACTTGCATACTTTACTTATATATCGAACAGAACCTTGTAGTTTCAGTAGAAGCTGTAGATCCTATATTTATTGCGCTTTATTCAAAGGATTTGAAAATATTTTGGCGCCCTCTGCGAGGGTTTCTTTTAAAGGAATTTATCGACCGCACACCAGTTTTCTACTGCTGCATCCGAAGCGAGGCCAAATCTACAATCGTAAACAAGCATTTATTTGAGCTCTTTGCGAAGAGATGGCGCTTTTGTAGACTTTATGCCCAAAGGCTATTGGCTCATTTGAACCGACTTTGCTATATCTTAGATTAGGTACTCCGGTATTAACTTTTAATACCAGATTATTTCGTATTTGTTTACACCATCACTAAAGTAGATTTGTATGAAGTGACAACAAGACTTTCAGTAAGGATTTCGGTTCAGTAATTTTAATTTTTAGTACATAAATTTTTTTTCTTTCGTTCGCGGACTGTTGCATGCTGCTTGCTGGATTTTTTTACTGTCGTTTCATTGTGTTCATCATAATCTCCATTCAGCTACATACATTTAAATAAGCGTTGTTTAGTTTTTTAAGCAGTCTAGAAAGTAGAAAAAGTGAAACAGGATCTTTTCCTTTTTCAGCTAAGGACGTATTTCCTTGATTTTGTCAATCATATCTGGGGTAAACACTTCCACAATACACACCACCACGTTCAAACTCATTTACCCAACTTTGCAGATGTACCATGAACCTTTGCCAACTCGCGTTTGATTTTTTCTACGTCAACTCTTTCAAATACAAGTGGTTAATCACTTAATAACAGGCGACGAAGTAGGAGTGTTACTTAATGGTAAAAAATTATTTTCGATACTGCGATCGCCATCTCTAGGATTTTATAAGGACTTGTTGAACGACCGTCGTACTTTTCTGATGCCTTTAAACTTACCTTCGCTATCTACTAATCCATTAAATATTGACACCAACTATTCCACTTAAATTAAGAGGAGTGCTTTTTTCTATGGTTAATTTGTGAACGTTGAAAGAATTTCAAATTAAAGATGCAAATTCAAAATTCTATCAGTCTGCTAGCCTCACTTGATATAAAATTGATGATGATTATTATTTTTTTATTATTATTAATTGTTTAATGTTATTTACTGTCCCATTGCTACTTACCCAAAAATGTCTACCAACTGTCCAACTCATTTTCTGGTTTAAATATTTAGCAAAACTTGTGCAGAAAAATCATAGCAATGATTGGTGAGTTTCATTGAACAATTTATTTGCTGCACCTGTGCCCTTTTTTTGCGGAGATTTATTACAAATGTAAAGTATAATAGTATTCAGGAAAGATGACGACTACGTTCGCAATAACACCATGTCATTCTTATTGCATTTGCGGGTGTCATGTTTCCTGAATACTATTATATAGTTAGTTTCAAAATCACTAAAAAAAATGAGATTGTTGTAGTACCCTGTGGAGCAGGCTATTGACGACTACCCACGTTCTAGGCTATAGTATTGGCTCTAATTATGTGTTCAGTGCTCGGTAATTGTAAAAACAAGTAATTAACACTAGGACACCAACATGACAAATGAAAATCTTCTTTGAAAAAAAGGTCTTGAAAAAGACATAAACTTGTCTTGCTGTTGTACTAGTACACCTTACTTGCTTTTCTGGATTTAATTAGAAGAACGCGAACTTCAAAGTAGGCTACATTACCCTTAAATATTATATGAAATCCGTCAAGTCTAGAATCCCCCGAGTAGAATTAGTTGTAAATTGCTCTTGCATTAAGAAAATCGATTTTGGAATTGCCGAAGTACATTTTTTTTTCATTGTTGACTACTCTAAACTTAAGTAATTCTAGAGCCTTTATCAGGTTGTGTATACAAATATAAATTATAAGCCTAACGATAGAGAATTCATAATCATTCCTCAGGCCTCGAGGTACCGCTCTGAATAGGTATTTGTCAAATGACTAGTGATTGATCATTGGGTGAGAAAGCCTGAAGTATCGACAATATATTCCAATACTAATCGTTTAAGGAGAATCAGAACAATTTTTTTACACTAATCGACCATTTTTTAGTTTTACGATATGTTCTCCATGCCTTACTGATGAGTATCACGAGTACTAGGGAATGCGAAAGGCAACAAACTTTAGGACCCGTGCTTACATCCTTTTGCTTATTTATATATGTAGAATTATTTACTTACAACTATTAAAGTACTGTTAGAATTTAAGTGTACAGTGTGGCATATTCTAAAATTATCAGAAAGATAATACTTGTTTCGAATTTAGACCGGCTTATGTATTTTTCTGTACAAGTGACCATTTTCTTATTTTAAATAGAACATCCCGTGTATTACAAATGTCTTACCTTTCTGATAAACTTTTTTCTGATATATCTTGAATTTTTTGTTGAAAATGACTTTTGCACATATATGAAGAATAACGCTTGATAGTTTTGGTTAGTTTAGTTATGTTTGATTGTTTTGGCTAATGTTTTTCTAAAACAAAGTAAATAATGACTGTTTAGCATTGTTACAATGAAAAAACGCTTTATTGCTATTATTTCAGAATCTACAACTTTTTCGAATACTCAAAGTCGAATATGATAAAATTTAGTATTTGAAGAAAATACCTTTAACAATGTGTGATTCAAATTTTTAATGTTAGTTTTTGGGCACCCTGTATTTATTTATTTTTAAAATATCAACACATACACTTCTATAAGAAAATCAACCAGCAATATGTAAACAAAGGTTGTCTGTCTGAGGAATATATATATATATATATATATATATATATATATATATATATATATATATATATATATATATATATATATATATATATATATATATATATATATATATATATATATATATATATATATATATATATATATATATATATATATATATATATATATATATATAACCTCTTTAGAAGACTTCTAGGAAATCGTAATGTACAGGGCGTTTAGTGTTTTAATATTTTAGTATTGAATTTATTTGATATTTTTTACATATTCTGAGATAAAGTATCATCCCATAATAAATGGAATGACGAAGTTAAAATTTTCGGCACCAAAAATTTGTCCACCCGTATATAATTTAATAATCGAACCGGGTTTCGGAAAATCACACGGATGTCAAACACCGTTCCACAATCTGTCGCAACGGGAGCCGCCACAGGTTGCCATAGCAACCGCCGCGGATTGCAAGCCACACCCCAGCATCCGCTTCGCATATCAACAGGCTGGTGGCTCCGTTCGCCTTTCAAATTATGCCCGGATAATAATACAAAATTCGAACCAGGAAGAATAAACAGGGCGACGCTGAACGTGATACCTCGTCGTAATCCGAGATTATCGTGTTGCGTTTTTTAGTCCAATCGTAAAATAGTCGTTCGGGTTAGAAGAGTTACAAAGTTTAACAATGGTGACCTCATACCAATCATGCCCAAAATTTGTCGAGAGATCGCTTTGTCTGCTTTAATTCTTACCTTTATAAAATTTCTTCCACTTTCCACATTTTCACAAACGAGGGAAATATTGCATATTTAGTGGCTGGAAAAAATAATCTTTGATGCACAGATCTCCTTTTTTCGCGTTGGATATGTTGTAGATGTGACTTTTATTGAATTTACTCTTAGTACTAGCGATATTGCATAGCGAGGAATGTTGTTCCCTTCGATTTTAGCACAGGATGAGTCCAAAATATTTCCATGATTTAATTATTTGAGTGAATTAATTAAAGATTATTTAGATGATACGAGTTCAGTATGTAAAGACAATTGCTGGTTTGTCACGGCTAACGAAAAAATTATATGGAGATACACAGGAGTCAGTTACAGGCCAATTGTCATTTTTAATATATACATCTAAAAAGAACATCTCGATTTGTAGATTTCGGTTTTTTCCCAAGACCTTCATATTAATAAGGAAATTTGTTGCGTTTTGCTGATGGACTAAGTCAACACTTTCGCTATTTGGAACACGCAATTACAGATTGTGTTACACATTAAAATTAAAATAGGATTTTGTTCCATAATCCAATCAGAGAATACTCCAGACAGCATGACTTCTATTATTTTATTTAAAGAACCTGCCTCTTAAAAACTAAAGGAAAATGTATCGCTATTGTATTACAGCCCCCTATTTGCTTGAAATATTGATTATTGGATAAACTGTTAGTGCTTATGCAAACTTTTAGAGCAAATAAGTTATTATTATTATTATCGCGTATTCGCGGTGTGTCGGTGGCATATCCTTAATTGTTTATCTACTTTTCCTAAACTGTTTATATTTTCCTTGATTCATTTTGATCAAAAACCCCCTCCACATAGAGGTTAAATATTAATTTTAACCGATGCACTCGTTAAATTATTTCCTTGGATTTAATCAACAACTTGCTATTTATTTTAACTTGTGGCGACATTCTTCGTTCTCTTCAAGTAGTTCATGTAATTGAAAATTGAGAAATAACATATTTATTAATATGGGCTCTTCAAATGCGAATTTCGCAAAGCGATCATGAGTTATCTTTGTTTGGCTGCATTCGCATGTCTTTGCCAGCCAATAAATAAGTGTCATTGATAAGATTTTGTTGTCTTTATTCACATAATTTACTTGGTAAATCACAGTGGAAAATATTTGGAAAATGGAAATTTCAATTGACAATACAATTTAAAAAGTGATCGAAATAGTAGAATAGGCATTCCGAGAAAGAAATAGAGCAAATAAAATAAAATGCACAAAATATTCAAATATACCTTGTATATTATATTCGGTTATATTTTGTACCATACCTAACAGCTAAATCTTGAAGTGTTATTAAAAAAACTCTAAATACAAGAGATCTAGTTTTTTCTTATATATTATCATTTGGTGATTATAGAATTGAATTATCGAAAATTTTAATTTATTCATTCATTTCAAGAATATAAAGTTTGCCTACAGCTGTTTTTTCAATATTCCGGTTTAAATTTTAGGTGAAATTACTAAAACTCAAATAAAATCTGTATAGCCCTAAATTCTGTGAGTAATTTTCAATTTGCAAATTTATGACTTTTTATTTGTATTAATTACTTTTGAAAAATTGACCATAAAAATAAAATTTTCTTTAATTATTGATTAACGCAATATAACAAAAGCTTATAACCTATGATATGTTATCAAAATTAGATTAATAAAGTTGCATATGCATATTAGTTTTTTGCAAATAAATGAATATTTACGGAATCTATGGCTGTCAGTATGGTGTAAAATATAAACGAACACCCAGTACATTTCTGGTCCTGGTAGATTCCTAATTTCTTGGCTATAGAATTGGGACTAGTTTTTAGTGACCGATTTTTTGTAGAAGAAATCATTACTTTTATAATCTTTAAAAAAAATAGGTTATACGTTCTACC
The DNA here is from genome assembly GCF_029955315.1 of Cylas formicarius. Classification (NCBI taxonomy): domain Eukaryota; kingdom Metazoa; phylum Arthropoda; class Insecta; order Coleoptera; family Brentidae; genus Cylas; species Cylas formicarius. The sequence goes on along the minus strand of NW_026844214.1, from coordinate 13,785,316 downwards.
TAGCGCACTCTACATATGATATGAAAAATCAGAATGTAATCGTATTCGTCATCTCGAAAAACCCCCGCAAATGTATCTTCACTAATGAGGGACATTTTAAGTAAAGCAAATTTGACCACATATCCTTCCTTATTTTCACAAGTATAATCTGGGATTACTTTTTGGCGCATTTATTACGGACCACCCTGTATTTCCCTCTGTCTCTTGTAAACGTCCGCCTACAATGTCTGCGCTTTGCTATTCACAAATTCGTTTCCATTTTTCGCAACTTTCGGTATTATATCGTTGCATCACCACCCCAACGTCTGGCATACGCGTAGAATGATGCATCCTGCGCGATAAAATGCGAGGCGCGTTGTTTCACACGTCTGTAATTTATTCAAGAAGATTCGGCGTCGGCGTTTTCACCCCCCCCCCCCCCCCCACCGGGCAATGGATCGGAGAAAATGGGGTGGAAAAAACGATACCGCCGTTTCTAGATCGAAAATATTTATCGATGACACTAGCGCCGTATCGAGAAATTATTGTTCTTTTTTCCGTGCGAAATATCCATAAATATTTTAGTGTGATGCAAATATCTTGACGGACCGAGACAATGTTCCCGGTGCTGGAAATCTCCAGGGTTTTTTTACTGTTGCACTCTACATGGAATAATATTTTAATGTACTTTTGAGTCTCGCAAAGCGAGCAGCTATGCATTTTTTTAAATATCAACTAATAACACCAATTAGCCAACCAATAACAGCATTGAATCGTTTATCAATAAGTCCAAGTTGAATTAGTCTACCGGTTAGAGTTTTTAAAGGTTTTTCTTTTCATGAGATTATATTCAATCAAATCATAAAAGGAATAATCAAAGTGAAAAATAAATTATGTAGATACTTTTGTGAACTAAACGTTATATTAATGAATGGAATTAAAAAATATATATAAGCCCTTTGAGTAAGCCAATAAGTCATGGTATTTTCCCGGGGACACTCAAAATATCTAAAATTGTACCTAATTGTCGTTGTTGTTGTTGTTGATTATCACTCACTGGTTCTCTCCTACTGCCTGGTTCCTACTTTGCTACTCTAAATATATATATATATATATATATATATATATATATATATATATATATATATATATATATATATATATATATATATATATATATAAGCGTAGAAGTGGTAGTATTTTTTCCAACAGCGTATTCAATTAAAACAGCCTAGATGCATGCACTACCAAAGGGACCAAAGCACCGCGCTAAAATTAATTAAAAATGCGAAATTGGTTTTTCGAATTCGATTAAAAACGTTCATCGCCAGGTCCATCGAATTCAAATAGTCGCAAGGATTTCGACGGTGTTGCCGATTCTGTAATTTGGAGACGTGATTTGAAACAGTGCCATTCGATTCAATCATAATTTCGAACGAAACACCAGCACATGTGGTGTAAAAGACGCTTTTGACTGGTATCCGGACAAAATAGACTAGGACAGGAAAGAAAGTGATGTTTTAGTAGACTCTGTAGGTATTGCAGGGCAGAGCACCAGGGACGGTCTTTTAAGATGTGATCTAAAGATTAAGGTAATATAGATATAATAAAACTACATTAGTAATATCATAAAATAAAATTTCATCAAATAAAATGATAAATCGTTACCTAAATAAGTACGTTTTTATTCAAAATCTAATTGTGATTCAGGTTCTTTTGCAAATGAAAGAATCTTAATTTTTTAAAATGTGCGGCGCTGCATTTTTCCAGCTCTAACAGGTATATTATAATTACATTTTTAATTACATTTATTACACTCGGAGTTAAAGTAGGAGTAATATTTTCTGCTTTCAATTTGATTTTACTTCGTACCACAATATCCAATGACATTAAGGAAGACGTAAAACAGTATGTTCTATTTGTTCATCTAAATTATCACCTTCATATTGTTTTTTAATAGCACATGAATTGAACACTTGAAAAAGTTGCCGTTTCTTTGTAACTGGATTCAAAATGAATATCAGAAATGTTTCATACTTCATGTTAACCCAAACTAGAGTCCTTAATATTTTTCAAAGACACCAGCAAAAAGTATGTAATAATTCCCTCTTTTGATCCAGCGTGTATTATGGCAGCAAGCAATTTGACATAATTGTGAAGTTTTTTACTTTACGTTTAGGGCTTTTTTACCTCACGGTGTTTTCTAGAAACGAACCATCCTTTGCATACTGTATAATGTGTTTCAAACCAAATTTCCTGAGAGCAATTAAATCTGTGCATTACCACTTCTTATTTGCGGTATTTACGAGTAAATCCTATTTCACAATAACTCTATGGAGGGTGACACGACTAATAATTATATTGCATCTTCTTCCAGCTTCCATTTCAGTTTATCCAAATTAGGAACAATCTGACTTTAATAAAGGGATATATTTTCCTTCTTACCACAAAATCACTACATTTTTTCTATCATTTAATAATTTGCTGTTACAATATCCTACATTGCAGATGCTGCTTTTTTTGTAAGTATGCAGAGTTCGCTTAAAGTTTCTTGTTGTATGAATCACGTACTTATTAAACATTCAATACTTCATTGAGATACACTAAAATTGTCAATTAAAAAGGTACTGCTGGGTCCAGAAAGAGTTGTTTTGAATTTTGATATGTTGCAATTAATGACGGTAGAGCCGATTTTGACTGATGTCTGACTGAAATCGACTTGTTCAAATCAGAAAGTGTTTTAAGGAACAAAATTTTAATTTTAAAAAATTGCTTATTAATGCAAGTTTATGCTATTAAAAGAACACAGTTCACAAAAAAAAATTGAAATTCTATATAACATCAAAAATTATAACATTAAAATCCTCTTTGAAACGCGCTGTCATTGGCTGTAACCGATTGTGACGTCAAATCGCACATTTATCTGGGCAGTTTTCATTTTAATTTTAGTCTTGATCCTGTCGCTTGCTTTTGTTATCTTGTGTTTAGTATCAAAAATAAAGTTTTGAAAATGACCGAAACAGATTTCTTAATAGGTCAATCTGATAATTTACCTTTAGTGAATATGTTTATGGTGGCATCTTACATACAAAACTGATTTTAAAGTAGATTGGGATTGATAACTTAAAGTGTTCTTTATTTTATATAGATCAGGATGGGTGCAAGTTCGGAAAAAATAAAAATGTTTGCACGGTTAAGGCTAAAGAGAGGCTTGAGCATAATGTTAACAAAAAACGACGGTTATATTTACTGGTAGACGAATAAGAAATTTATTTGGCGTTTTGCGGGTTGTACTCAAACACACGATGGCACGATTTGTAATATTGCTTTTATGTTGCTTCCATTATTATCATGTAAAGCACACTGAGCACAAATATAGATATAACCTGAGAATAACACTATAACATGTCGCGGTATCGATGGAAAACCACCGATATGACGTCACGATCATTCCCGCGCGTTTAGTGTCGCAAGCTGAATTATTTATTGCAACTTTAATATTTGGTTTTGAGTTTTTATATTTGGTATGCGTTATTTCTACACACAAACAAATATATTAAAGAAATATAACAAAAATGTTCAAATTCCCTATTGATATCTGCTGGTTTGACAATGTTTGAGATACAATACTGCAATCTGGCTATAAACTTTTCATTATTGTCCGTATAATTATTGCGACAAGCATACTTAACAATTCCGATGTACCAAATTTAAAAAAAATTGCAGGCAGTACTGTCTGAAATATTTGCCTGTTGGAAGATTTTTGACCATCCCTATTTGATACAGTCTGTTCATCCTTGTATGAATGTATGGTCCACTGTTAATTTAAAGCGCGTTTAAGATTTATATATATTTTAGAAAAACAATTTCGATTTGAAATTAATATCAGAAACGTCACTGTGCGCCGGCTCCATCCTATTATAATTTCGAACGAAACAACAAGGTGAACGTGATTCGTTAAAAATGCGCGAAATTTAATTAGAATTTATGTACCGCAAAGGGCAACCTAATTATAGCGAAACTGTGAGAGGGAGTAAACGCGTGAGGAAAGTACGCGGAGGGAGGAGAGTCGGTTAGGCTTAACATTGTGCCGGGGGTGTGTTGATTATATACGAGCTCGATTATTGCGAACCACTTAGCAGTGTGTTTCCCTACGGTGGCGGTAATTCAGTCGGGATGGCTCTTGTTAACGGCCATGTAGCCACGCGTTATTAATATTGTTTTAACAAAGCGCGATCGCGAACATCTAGTAGAATCCGCAATAACCTCGCGCCAGTACTCCCACATATTGAAGTAACCGACAGGAGAGATTGAAATCGTATTTCTTAAGTTTAATGATCCCCACCTATCCATTCTAGTTTGCTTTGTTTTATATCACTCTTTCGGACAAATACACATCAATGGTGTCCCATAGTTTTAAGTGTTCGCCATACGTTCTCTATTTTATTTAAATGTGCATACTTATATTCGGAAATAAATCTTAAAATCATACAGGGATCTGATATCAATAATCCTTTGTTTTTATATCAATTATTATTTTTAAATTTTATTTTGCGAATAATCTCTTGAATTTTGCCCTTATTTGGTAGGTATAACTATTAACGGTATATTTTTTTAGATAATTCTTTTAATTTAAATGGTTCATGTTAGTTTTGATGTTTGTATATACTGTAAATGGGTGACCATTGGAAATAAAGAAGTATTTATTTGTAGCTGTACCCCTTCTGTCTTTTCAGTATGTTTGACGAAACGTCAGCAAGAAAGAATCAATACTTTCATCATAAGAAATCCAGAAGGAGTGTACAGGGTGACCCGTTTATAATGAGAAGATACGTTTCTCTGAATTTGCTAAAAATATCAAATGAACTTAGAGACAAATTTGTTTGGATTCACTTATACTTTTATAGTATTATATTATTGTATATACACTGGTTTGGTATTTTAGGGGACAAGTAGCAACTATTTTATTTGAAATGGAATACCCTGTATATTCAATGTTTTTTGAATTCTTCAAAAAAATTATAGATATATTTCGTACCTAAGTCTTATCCGAAATCTTGAAGTTTGCATATCTAAAGATATCTATGGAAGGGGCGATCAATGCTAAAATTAAAAGTCACTATGAACAAATCTTTAATTTTTTTTTTCCCATTTTTATAATTTAATAGTATTTCGCATTTTAAAAAAGGCGCCTGTTGCATATTTCAAAAACTTGTAGACTTCAAAGTATTAGCAATAAGAGAAAAAAAAGCAATAGAACCCTACAGAAACGACACTATTTTGGCTTGTTCTGAGATTTTATGACACGTAACATAGTCATTATTTATTGTTAATACAAAAAATGATGTTACCGTTTTTCCAAAAATATCTAAATAATATAGAAAACACTAATAGTAAATAAAACAAATCAAATTTTTTTCATATTTTTTATGTATATAATTTTCAATATTCAAGGGAATATAATAATTTTATACGGTCCTAGGATTTTTAAAATTTTAGTTTATTTAAAGCAGTTTTTTGTCCATCTGGACATTTTTCAACAAAAATAGGTAGCATTTTTTCTTCGGTTATGTTTCGCCGTTATCGTCTTAGCCAATTAATAGCCATTTACATCTTTTTGAAATTGGAAACTTATATAAAATCATAATTTTTTCAAGTGCTAAATATAATAAATTGAAAAAAAAACCTTTTAACGATTTTTTCATTCAATTTTTTTTGTTAGTTTATAGCTATATATATATATATATATATGTATATATATATGTATATATATATATATATATATATATATATATATATATATATATATATATATATATATATATATATATATCAGAACTGAGTGTTCGAAGTGTTTTCGGAGCGCGAGCATTGAAGATGCCAAGTGAGATTTTGGCGAAACGTCTGCAGGATATCCCGGAATATAGTGTCATCATATGTATATATATATATATATATATATATATATATATATATATATATATATATATATATATATATATATATATATATATATATATATATATATATATATATATATATATATATATATATATATATATATATATATATATATATATATATATATATATATATATATATATATATATATTAGGTATAGAAGCTTCCGCAAAATTTAAAAAGTCTTATGTTGTAATTTTGGCCATAGCAACTGCGCAGATGTGCACCCGTGGATTGTATTGATGAAACTGAATCTTCTTCTCTTTCAGATGATCTCTTTTGTTAGCTGTTCCAATAATGACACCTAGTACTCTCCTGTTATCGTTGTTCCCTTTCTCAAGTAATCAACGTAGATGATTCCGCGACCATTCCCATAAGCTTACCAACCGACCGCTCTTTTTGGTGCTCGTCCGTCTTAAATAATCCACTGTTGCATTGTCTCGGGAGTGTCGTAATGTACCCATCAAGAATTATATATCGATGCAGAAGCTCATCAGGATTGGGATGTGAAAGTACCAAAACAGTTTCAAAGTCGGCCACACAATTGCGTTTATCGTACGTCTTAAGCAAACGCGACACCCCATCTTGCCGGGATTTTTTTGACATCCAATTTTTCGTGCAAAATTGAAGCCATCGTTCCTCCTGTCACCTCAATTATTTCGCGCACTTTGATTCATCGATCACTAAAAAACATATGAGAGATTTTATCAATAATTTGCGAGGTTGACACTTCCACGGAATCTCCGGGTCTCCATTCATCTCTTATGGATGTACGACCTCGTTTAAACTTATTGAATTGCAAACAGTTGCAAATATAGGAGCATAAACTTCGTCTAACTAAGTTTTGATTTCTTTCGGCGTCATCCCTTTTAAATAACTTTTATCTCTTTTATCAATTTTTATAGACAAATTAAAGTTGTTAACTACAATTGACCACAGCAAAACTTGGATACAGCTGCAACTTTAATAGCTGACTAGTTAGGAGTGCTACTGGGATTTTCTAAGTACGTATTGAACAACGCTTGTATCTGGAAAAAAGGTAATTGTCAACGATAGAGTGGCAAAAATGTTCATTGGCAGTTGCAGTTTTGAAATTTTATTTTGAAATACTAAAACCATTTTGTGAAATTTTAATTTTTCGCAGAATATCTTTTCTGAAATTTAACTGAACCGCAGCGCATACCCTCTTCGAGATCCGCATGCTGTGCCTCTTTACACACTGCGGTAACGATAACAATAAACTTTCTCGAAAATGGGGCGTGTAAAGAGAGCCACATCAGGTCCGGTATGAAAGTATTCGACATTGCAAACTTTATCCCAGTTTAAACGGGCACAAAATTTGGAAAATTTCCCCCTGGCAAAAGGCAGCACCACGCCTACTTGTATAAACCCACCTGCCTACGGAGCAACGGCAGTCAGCATGACCACCGCAGTGTAAGTTGCAACCCCGGGACGGCAAGACTCCCCCGTCCGCGTCCGTGCGCCCTCCGTACACGCGACCCGTCATCAGCCGGAGCCAAATTACCCGGGAATTTTCGCAAATTTCTCCACCGTTTTGTACTTGTAATTATTGTCTTGTTGGTATGGTTTAATATTGCTTGGCTTTTACTGTTTGACATCTCTTAATTTCCTGCACGACAAAATTCGAAAAATTTATCTAGAGAATTATTCATTTTTTCATCAGCGCTATTATAGGAATTTGTTCATTTCTAATTTCTGGTTTAATGTAATTTCAAATTGAACTGCGAATATAATAGAGTGCGTCCAACACAATAGTAATTGCACCGCAACATCAAGATCCCGCAAATGAACTACAACCTTGTCTTGAATTAGAAAAACGTTGCACAGTTGTCTAATTAAAAAAAACTCTTTTAAGTAACCGGATAAAAGCGAAATTTTCAAAGACCGTTTTATTCTGGCTTTGCTCAAAATTCTAAATAACTTTTTTCCCTATTCATATATTTGTTCCTTACTTCGGATTTCTTTTTATTAATACATTTGTTTGAATGCCCAATACGTGACTTTGAGGCTAAAGCATACTGGGCCTCCCAAAAATTTACTCTTCTGAAAAAGTTTAGTAGCAGTAAAAACTCAATTTTTTTCTGGGCAACTCTACATATTTGACATTTTGAGTGGATAAAAATTGTTCCTCGTTTTAAAAATCCACCTTAAAAAGATGTCTCTCGTAAATTATTTTCGTTGGTAGGCTAGAGCTCGCTTATGTTTTAAGTCTTCTTGAGCCATGGATTTTAATTAGTGCACGGAAAAACAGTCCAAAAAATGGAATGGAATATGAATGAAAAAAAAAATTTTTGCCAATGCCAATGCTGTGTGGAAATTTTTGTAGACTATTTATTGAATTTTTTCAGACATGTAAATTTTTGGCTTGCCATAAAAGTCACGTATTGCTCATTCAAACAAATGTAAAATGTAAGCAAACTCCTGCACAATTTTGAAACAGCTAGATCACTTACGCAAAAAGATATTACGCGGTATTCATCTGCCAACAAAAATTTAATGTTTTTTTTCGAAGTAGAGGAATTTTTCTCAAAACCAGAAAATATACTAAACGATGTTTAATTTACAATTATGACGTCTGTTTCGAGTTGCATAGATATTTCAAATATACGAAATTCTAAAAAAAAAATTTTTTGGTTCTCCAGAAGTTGTAATGGGACACTAAACGCGAATGACTATATACATAAAAAAATGTTTAGTTAGTTTGTCTGTTTTTTGGATGCTTCAGACGTTCTTAGTACAAATGGAAATTAATTTCAATTTTTTAAAATTTTTGGTTACTATTTTCTTCTTATTTTTTTACCTGTTTGCTTTTTTCGTGTCAATGGAAATACACATCGTCCATTACCTATGTTTTAAGATATATTAAAAAAAAGATTAATAAAAAATTTAAATCATTTACGACTGCATTAAGAAACTGTTTTGTACCAAAGTAATTGCGTACTATCCTTTACTATACACAGATTTTTGTTATTAGGGATACAAAGTGGATAGAATTATCAAAGTTAGCAGTATTTGTATGGAGTTTAAAATATCGTATACAGAAAAGCAATCGAATATCTCAGTTAGGAGAATGTTTAATTCTAGTGTTTACAAATGGCGAAGTATTTGAAAGTTTAATCTAGTTTTAATGCAGAATTTTATCTCATAAATTCGAAGCCACCTTGTTAAAAAGATAAATATGGTAATTATTCGTTTATTTTTAATTGAAGGCTAATATTGTATAGGCACTTTTATGTTGGGGTTAAAAATGAACGCTGTGTTTAATTAAAAACAAAGTGTTCTCTTATTTATTGCAAAATCAGATATTCAATTGTGTTCGTATCCCTTATAATTACACAGTTAGCAATACTCTGCACTTAATTTGGTACAGCCATCTTTAGATAATTGAATATAGAGCAAGAAGTGAAAGTGTAAATGAGCAATTCATTTCAAAATTTACAAATAAATCTAGGAAAGAATAAAATGATTTATTGCTTTATTTTTTCTTAGTGTTAACTAATTTGACTTTTTTTATTCTTTTAAACCAAAACAGTATTTTGATAGACTAAATAAATATATATATATATATATATATATATATATATATATATATATATATATATATATATATATATATATATATATATATATATATATATATACATATATATATATTGTTTGAATTTGTTTATAACGGCTTGGACATTATAGAGAAATTTTGGAGAAAATTTTCTTATTATTTATTTATTAAAAAGTACGCTCAGCGTTAGGAAAAACCGACTAGCAAAAACTGTATTCAATTTCAAAGATTATATATTCGTAGACCATTTTAGTTTGATAATTTTTTAAAAAAATGTAGATTGATTCTTCAATAAGACCTAATAAGACACTCCGTAGAATGCAACAGCAGTAGCAGCTGTTATCAATTCTGTTTTCTCATTGAAGCATAATTTTCTGGCCGTTTTGGTTTTTTGTCGCGACATTATCTCTGTTTGTATTTGAGGTATAATAAATAATAATAAAAATGGTTATAATGTGCTAAACTGATTTCATAAATTAAATTTGTAATAAATTCTTGTGAAAGTGCATCAAATTCTTCCCAAAATGCCATGCATGAAGGCTCTTGGATAAAGCGGGTCTGTGACGAATGCATTTCTGAAGTTGGTGCTAAATTATATTAACATCAGGAGAGCAAACTGGCCAAATTTGAATACTAATTTCTTCCAAATATTCGTTAATGCCATGTGCGGCCGCCCATTATCATGCATTAGTACGAATCTGTCTCCGACAAAATGCGGGTAGGGAACAATTGCCTTCTGCAGAATATCTTCGATATATCGGTGTCCATTTCATTTCGTTAAGAGTTTGGTACCATTACACAAGAATTTGTTGCAAACTTATTGACTGAACGCAGTGATACACGAGGGAAACTTACTTTATCTTTATTATATTAGTATTTTTTAAATCTTTATGTCCTCTTTAGTTTTATAATTAAAATTACTACTTCATGTTTATTTGTTGCGTTCTTACATCGCCTTTGCATTCTGCAGCGTGCCCCAATTTTCGCTTCAAAAACTTTGTCTCAAAAAATTCTGAATGAGTATCGTTACTGAAGAATTCAAGAAGAAATTTGGCGCAGTTTTTAGTGGCCCGTTTATATGTACTAAGAAAACTCTAGACTCGAAAAATTGAATTATTGCCACGAAGAATCGTTTAATGAGAACAAAACGTAAAGTGTTTTATTAGTAAAAAATTATTACTACTGAAAATAAAAAAATATGGTTTAAAGTCTCGACATGGTAGTAAAAAGTGCATGCCGAGCAATTCAATTCTTGCAACAGGGGGCTTCATTAAGGGAATTTTAATTAAAACCTTCTCGCGTCGCAAAAAATAAAGCCCGCATAAAATTGAGAATCGTGCTCAGCGAATGGAATTAATTGATATTCGGAGAATTAGAGTAAAACGTAGAGAAAATGGTACTCAAAATATTAATAATTTCCATATTTCTCCGGTAATTGTTCAGAAAACCCTAATAAAAATTAGCTAATTAAGAGAATAAAAGAAATGTGTACAGTGATATTTGTGATTGTTGTATGGGGTTAAATTGTGTTGCATTCGAAGCTTGTTCAATTGCACTATCAATTTGAGAAAGGATTTCATTTTTAGCCTAATATTTTTCCCATTGAAAAAAAAAAACAAGATATTCACACTAACCAAAACTATTCGCTGTGATTACTGATTATATTTTTCTCGGCCTCTTCCAAAGGTTTATAAAGAGTTATAACAAATCAATGTCTATTTTGACTAGTATATTCTGAAAGACACAAACTACCCAAAACCTGCATTGACTGTTATAAACTACAATGATTTTTTTGAACATTTTTTTGTCTATCATAGATAAAACAAAATAGATAGATAGATTAAACAAATATAATCAAAAATGACGTCATTTCAGAAAGGTAATAAATATTCCTTCAGATTATAATATTACTTTAGATGCAGGGTATCAGCAAAGAACTTTCTGTTTATTTTTAATTTTTGTAATGCAATTTTATTGTAAATGATTTGTTTCCTATCATACCTTTCTGCTTTTTTTTGTTGAAACATTTCTTGAGCCTTGAGAATACTGACAGTTATTTACCACAGTGTTGCAATACCTAAATATATTTTGATTTGCTTGAATGTTTTTAATATTTCTTAAGCTGTTTGAAACCCATATGTCTTTATAGCTAGCAGAAAGTGGTTTCTTCTAGATCCAATTTAATACTGAGCCTAGGAATAGCAAGTTCATCATATAATCTGTCCGTTTTCGTTAATCTAACATAACTTAATAGCAGGTTCTAGATTGTATTCTAAATCACTTGAGCAGTGATAAAAATAGTTTGTTTCATTTTGGTAGAGAGGTAATTTATACATTTATATGTTATTATAATCATTGGCATTCTTTTATTACAAATATTCAATTCATTATGTTCGGACTAGTTTAATTTATTATCATTTAAAATCCCTAAGTGTTTCTTGTGCTGAACGTCTCGAATTTTTAGGATCTGCTTATTTTTTGTTTTAATGTTATAAATTTTTTTTTATTGATATTTATTTTGAGTTTATACCAACAAAAATTAAATTTGCCATGTACAATATTGGTCAATACCTTTTTTCCCTGCCTGTATAAACCGCAGCAAAAGCAAAATATTGTGCTTTACGCCCAGAGTGACAGCTGTTCACTATTTACATCAACTAACCAACCATATTGCCTACTACTTGTTAAAAATTCTTCTAAAGCCCAGACAAAATAGCTTTCTTGTTCAAATGTCACTGCTGACAATATCAAATACCTTTTTTAAATCAACAAATACTGCTGTTACCGAAGACCCTCCATTCATTCACATTCCACAAGCAATTTTAGGAAAAGGTAATTATCACAAAACAAATTGTGGTCAAAATAATCTAATAATTGATTGTTGATTCCTCTTCATGTAACCTTATAAATAATTTTGTAAGTTTAGTTACTTTTTCGTTAAATGTATTGCTGTAGTACTAATTTGTTTCTCTTTTTTCATGCAATTAAACAAAAAAAATTAACAAAAGCTAATTTTATAAATACGTTTTTTCTGTTATTATATTCAAGCCCATATAAAAACTTGTAACGGAGATTCATTTGGCCGCAATATTAGGTTAAAATATCATTCAAATGCATTATTACCTACGTAAAATATGGATGGTTTTTCTAGTCTAAACTGCTCTTTTAGACATGGAAATTAACTAAATCAGATATCTGAAAGTCACCTTCAACAAAATGTTAAATGCGATGCATCATTTTAATGAGTATTTTATTGCAGGTGGATGTAGCATATTCATATTAATATCTCAAGAGACAAGAATAAAATGTGATTTAACATCGTTACAACCACTTAATCACTAACTATTCATACACTACTAACCTAAAACTATTAAACCAGTGAACTAATTATATTCCACACCTTATGATTCTCTCTTATAATTGATTTTAAGAGGGGTGGGTGCTTGTGTTTGCTTTTACAGATCGCAGCCCCTTCTCGCCATGGTGTTACACTACCCGAAACTTCTAAATCGTGGGTATTAGGCCGGCTAATATGATTAAATCTAAAATTCAATTATGAAAGATCAGAACTAGAGTCTACTTTGGGTGCTTTTAAACTATATGATGCAATGCGTATATTTTTTTAAATTTTCTAACTCGTCAATGTGATTGTTAAAAAAAGAAGACTTAACCCGGATAGCATATTCCAATAGTGAACTGACAAAGGCGCAATATAAAATCTTAACAGCATATTGTGATAAATTAAAGCTAAACCTATTTATAAAACTTAAGCTCCTACACCCATTAGCTGTTATATCAGTTAAATGATTCCAGTAACTTAGCCTACAGTCAAGCAGGACCCCTATATTTTTTATTTTATTCACACTGCTGAAGGGCGTGGAATTAATTAATTTTTGAATATTGCCTAGATAAACTTATACAGATCCATTTTTTATATTCGGAAAGTATTAAATATCGAACAGCAACAAAAGAAAAGGTGGATCTGACGAAACCACTTGATGAGTTCAGTGGTAAATTTAAAATTAATTTCTTGACATAGGTTGAAATGTTTCGCTCCTGCTGCTTGCGTTCGTTTTCATTTCTGAATATAGGGTTAATTCCTTCCTTTCTTAATTTATTCAATGCTAAATTTGTTTTGAATAACTATATCGGTTTTATTTAATACGTGTAACAGATTCATGTTTCGCTCTATCCAGTGTCACGGACATCAATCAACTTGCAGGAAACATTTTATTTATCACGAGAGCAAAAAATCATAAAAAACAAACAAACGCAAACAAACCGCGTCTATGTTCACGTGTTACACCGTACGTGTAGGCATCGTTAAAGTTGAAACACCCTTGTCTAGCCAGCACGGGGTGACAAAAAGTCCGATTTACGAAATATGACTGGAATCGGCTCGTTTCGTATATTTGGAAAGCAGTACGTGCAAAGTTCTTAACGATTTTTGAGAGTTTTATCAAGGAATAGCAGGAAGTGGTTTCGGTATCTATTTAACTATCCAAACCAAGAAAGTTGTTTCAATACTTTGGATGGACATGTTATGGGAAAATTATTATGACGATACTGACAGAGACGAGCGACAAATGTATGCCGCAAGAAACCGAAACCAAAATTAGACAAGAAACAGAAAAATAGAAAATAGAAAATCTTCTTGCCCTGTAGGTGTTTCAGGGAAACTTCTTATAAACGGCCCATATAAAACTGTAAATGTATATTCGATTTGTTGAATATTGGATCAAAAAATGATATCAAGAACTACAGGGGTATCAGTGTAACACCGACCATTGGAAAACTACATGAACGTATTATTGGAAAGAAACCTACAAGCAGGAGAAGAGCAAAGCGGTTTCGCAGCAGACCGATCATGTTTTGATAACACCTGTACCATTAAGCAGACCATAGAAAAAATACGAGTTATTCTTATTGACTTGGAAGAAGCGTGTGATATTGTAAACAAAAGTCAAATATCTGGAAAGTAAGTTACTGCCATAAATTCGCTCTATAGGCTTCGCAGCGAGAATCAAGAAAGGCAGAAGGGCATCCAGAATAATCCAAGGAATTCGGACAACGCTGCTAATGATCTCCCACACATAAAATATGTATCAATGAGATATGGAAAGATTGACAGAATAAATTCGACGGTATGGGCCTGGATATAGATGGCACTTTTTTGCACAAACTTCTAGTCCCCAATGACCAAAACCTCATAGCGAGTGTCATCGACTATATTATGCGGAAAATATCTGAGGGATATAGTGAGGCAGGTTAATTTAATAAATTTTAACAAAATCATATAGTTGTCAGTGGAGTTTCTCCAATAAAATTTAAGTGATTTAAATGTTGGACAAGTAATCGAAGCTTGCCAAGACTATATCTATTTAGATTTAAAAATATCGAAGGCATGTTAATATGAACATAGGTTCGATAGGTTGAAGATACAGAGTGCCAAACTTTTTAAAAATGTCGCTTCCTTTTTTTATAATTAGGGATTAATATAATTAGGATAAGTTACCCTCTTATCACCACCGAAAACCGACACATTCTGCGATATTAGTAAAAAGCCGATTAGAATTTGTTGCCAATTAGGGACATGCAATAATTAAAAAAAATTGCTTAATTAAAATGAAAAAGTAAACAAAGGAAGTGCCGGACTTTTTTTTGGTCAAATTATTCGATTTAATTCATTCTAAATAACCCTCTTGTCTCAATAAATAAAACTACGAAATTTCAACAAATTCGGTAATGGAATATTTACTTTTTTTAATTTTGACTTTTGATTATTATTTAAATGTCAGAACGTTATTTCCGGACACCCTGTGTATAAAATTATTTGTGGAAAGTATTTTATTTTTGCATGGGTTATTGATATGGACACTGGATGCGACAGAGAGGGACTTTCTTAGAAGAGGTTGTGGAGTCTAACGCATTCAAAGAATGACAAACAACGAACTAAATAATAACTGACTCCAACTTAAGTGATACTGACATATACAAATGAAGCATACTCGTCGACCAAACAAGATTTTAAATTGGCAATGGCCATGTAGGAAAAAAGGTGGCAGATCTCCAGAGCAGCGGTTCTCAATCTTTTTTCGCCCGCGGAGCCGTGATATTTTTTTAACAACAAAATTTGAATAGGTATTAAAGAACTACTATATAAGTTGATTGTAATATTTTCATTATCATTTATTTACAATAATATAACCCAATAATAAACCCGGGCCGAGACTTTTCATAAATCTTTACGTGCATTAACGATTCGCGCAAATCAAAAGTCTTAATTAGTTAGTTTGGTCGATATTTAGTGTCAAAGTAATTGCATACTTTGCACTTTGTCTCTCCTAAAATCCACTCAACATATTTTAAATTTGAAAAAAAAAAACAGTTCGCTGGAGCACTTCGGAATAGAAGTTTAAAAGTATTTATTAACTTTGTGGCAAATCTATCCCTTTAATGGGAATCTAAAATAAACAATCTTTAAAATTTTGAATGCCAAAGTGAAATTTTATCCTTCGAAAACTTTTAAAAAGCGCATGGTTTTATTGTCAATTTCTCATTTTTCATCCAGGGAAAAGCGCTTTTAAGAATGGCAGCTTCAAATTTATCAGGAAAAGTTTATATAAAATGTCGCTTTTTAGTGTCGCCATCGCTTGAAATCGAAATTCCATTCAATCCGTCGGCAATGCGACCTAATACGAGGAAACCTACTATCGCGTCGGATCGGTTTTGGGATAGTGTTTCGAAAGTTTTCAAGTATTCAAATTAGGGTACGCTTAAAAGAGTACGCTTTAAAGGGATCCCTTTAATTGAGTCTATCCCGAACTAAAATTTCGTTTAACTTTCTTCAAGCATGAGTAGATCAAAATTTAAACTTCGATAAGCGCGTAAGCGTTTTTTAAATAACCAGTTTTGCGTTAAGCAATATTATTAAAATAAAGGAAAACCAGGCAACATGGATGTTATAAGAGTTGAATAATTTACATAATTTGCAGTTGCTGTTTTTCGCATAGCTGCCAATTTATATTTAATATTACCATGGAATTTAACGTTGTTAAAACACACCGATTTCGATTTACTTTAAGGTAAATATGATTTATTTGATTTAGATTAGCTTCGAAAAAACAATACAGAAAAACTTCGCAATTTCCGGGTCATAACGTGGTTTTCAATTTATTTCATTTTTATTTTTTTATTTACTTTAGGTCAGTTGTATTTCACTCAGTTTTATCCTTATTATCATGGAAATTCAATTATCTGTTATGGGAAAACAATATGTAGCAAAATGTTGACAGCTTGGTACAATTTATTATTGCTTTTTTGGATTTCCCCAGAAATTTCTAGACATATTCAGTGCCGATCATCGTTACTGTTACATGCACGTTCGAAGCAGTTTTAAATACGTATTGACATAAGTATTTGATAAAGACTCGGTCTTGCCGAAGCAGCTGCCATTCACCAATGAATTTGTTAAAAATAGTTTCTAAAATAAAAAGGTTTTTTTTTCGGTAAATGTAAATGTAAATTACCTTGAATCTTAAGACATTTTTCGTATCGCAGAAGCAATCCGGAACTAAAACAAAATTTTAATTTGAAAAATATTGCTTATAAAAGTAAGTTACGGTTGAAAGAACCACAGTTCACAAAAAAATAATTTCTTAGTACTATGTAACAAACATAAGCAATTAAAAATTGAAAAATTTAAATCTTTGAAGCGCGCTGTCATTGGCTGTGACCGGTTGTGACGCCAATTCCATCGTTAGACTAAGTGCCAGCCGAAAAGTTGTGTCTACCATCAAAAAGGAAGTTTTGAAAACGACTGAAGCCGATATTTAAAAGTTCAATCTGATAATTTACCTTTAGTGAATATTTTTATGGTGACATCTTACATACAAAACACCGAAAGTTTGCTTTTGCTGAAGTTCGCGGTGTTAAAGCTAAAAGGTGTGTTCATAGAAAATTTAATTACTAGTTTTAAAGCAATATAATATTATAATCAGCTTAAAGTTTTCTAATTTTTAAAAGTCAAATGGTATATCAAATAAAATGTAAATTATTCAACAAAAAAAAAACAAAAACATTTTTTTTAAACCCCCGATACCGATTGTAAAGTATATATTGAAATTCATAACTTAAAGTTTTCTTTATTTATATAGATCAGGAAGCCATTTCTATGGAGACTGCAATATGGCTGCAAGTTCGACGCGTTAAAAATGTTTGCACGGTTAGGGCTAAAAGTGACACCTGAACATAATTTTCACAAAATCGGCGGCTTTTATTTTCTGGTAGAGGAATCAAAAATTTATGTGGCATTTTACAGGTTGTACTCAAACGCGATGGCACGATTTGTAATATTGTTTTTATGTTGCTTCCATTATTATTATGTAAATCACACTAAGGTTAAAATCGTAAATAATATAATTCTCCACCTATAACCTGAGAATAACACTATAACATGTCGCCGTATCGATCGAAAAGCAATTATTTATTGCAATTTAAATTTTGGGTTTTGATATCCGGTATGCGTTATTTCTATACTTAAAAAAATGTATTAAAGAAATTAAAAAAAATTGTCAAGTTCCCTATTGTTTATGGATCGCTTTTCTAGTTTGGAACACTATTGCGTTGTTTAAAAAAAAATCTAATCTAGATATCTTTACACAACCTATAATTTGAAATACAGCGAATTCAGTTGGGTTTCATATGATTTATTATTATCTTATATAATTGCTTAAAATTCGACAGAAATTAATTTTTATTTAAAATAAGTAATAGAAACGTATAATGAAAGTTGAACCAAATCGCCAACAGACAAAGGGAAATGGAAATTCTGTTTACCTCAACTATCGTCTATAACAGAAAGATGTAGAGTGGTGAAACCTTATTAGGTACACAAAGGGACTACAGAGTGGCCCAACGAATGTTTTAATTACTTTCGTTGTTAGCAAATTCTAATTGGTTAAACTAAACAAATATAAATACTTTGCCTGTGATTATCAGTCAGCAATATAAAGTTGCCAAAAGAAATGAACTCTCAACGAACCCCTACCTAACTAGCTCCAACGACGGTTAAAAAATTGTTTTTAAAAAATGAGCTTTCAGAAAAAAAGTAAATAAAGTTCGCGGTCTCCCATCACATCAATCAATGGGTCGCGCCTTAATCTTTCAATAAGACTGCTTTCGCAAAAGGGCTTGTCTACCGCACACGGTCGAAATGCGATTAACACAAGAGATGAATTTTTTTTAGCCATTTATCAGTCTCCGCCCACCAGCGCCCAATCCTTTTTAACGAAACTGCTGACCCTCGAAAGATATACGGTCCCCTTTTGCGCACGTAACTGAGTCTGTAAATTTGTCACAGCATTAAAATGAAGAGCCCTCTCGCTCGCGACATGATAGGATTGCGCCAGTTGCAATCCAGACTGAAAGGAACCGGTCGCATTTGAATAGCGAATTGAATTGTCATCGGAAAAAATCGCATCACTAGAAAAGCAGCGTTCAGAGGCAATTGTGCGGCGTTTGTGGTTTATGGTCTTAAAATACATCGTATTGGCTTTTGACAGCAATTATCGAAACAACGTACTGACGTCAAAAAAACACCTGAGCAGAGTGTCAGCCGACTTTTAGGGTTTTTTAAAAATGTAGTACAATATAATATTATATTTATTTAGGTATATTAAAATCATATCAGTGCTTATAGAAAATACAATTATACCAAATAATAATTACCTAAATAAGATATTAAAATTAATTACAATTGCTTCTATATTATTCTGTGAGCAAATGGAACACACAATCTTCAATTTTTAAAATAAGCTGTATTGCATCTCTTCAGCTCTCTACAAGTCTATTATTAATTAAATTTATTATACTCGCACTTAAAGTAGGAGAAACTACTCTCATAATTCAATTTGGTTCGGCCACAAATTTTCTATGGGGTTGAGTATGTAACAATATGAAGGAAGAGGTAAGACAGTATCTCGTCTATCACTTAATAATTGTTTTTTAATGGCATATGAATTTCACAATTGCAAAATCAGCTCTTTCTTGTAACTGGAGCAGATATTCTTGAATTTCAGTTTCTGTACTTGATGATGATGATGATGTTTTTTGTAGCAGGTAGCTGTGTTAGCTTGCGTTATCCGTTTTAATAAGATTGTTATCCGTAATACTTTTAAACGATAATTTTAAAACTTCTAAAATTTCTGCACTTGTACCTTTTTTTGGATGTGACATTGCTGAAGGTAATTAAATCAAATGGTGGCATTTTCTTTTAGCCTCCTTTACAGTTTATCCAAAATAAGCTTCTTAAAAATAAATTATTTATTTACTTGTAAGAAGCTTTTTCGAAACGGCCGCTAAAAGGGGTTGCTGATACCACTGATACTAGCCGATCCATGGTCGACTACTTGACTCGTAATTGCTTTTTGGGGAGAGTCGGTCAAAAGCCAAGACGATACTTTAGATATACTTTACATTCGATTCAATCTTGCGTCGATGGTGACAGCAACCACGTCGGTGATGTGAATGTCGATTAATATCCTCGAAAACAATAACTCTTGCGTAAAATTACAGTCACTTTCTCCCCATTCGATCTCGGAAACGGGGTGGATGAGATTACGTACCAAAATCTCGGTCTTAGTTAAGTGCTCAATGTAGCGTTATTAATCCTATCGTTGCGATTGTGCGAATCTTTCTGACAATAGCTCCGTCAAATAGAGAATGCGTTGTCATATGTTCGCCGTTAAACAATACCGGTAAACACATAAATATAAATCTCCTAGAGTGATTTATGCGCTTGTCAAGCGGGCAAATTGCATCTCGCGTCCCCGTAAACTAATATGGCAAAATTGTAATCCGGATCGTCTCTTGGTGTAGCACAGTCAAAGGTTGCTCGACATTACACGGAGAATGAGTAATATAATCTACTCGAAAAATGTTTGAATTTTTTTTATGACAAATTGAAGCTTCTTTAAATTCCTTAAATGTTGAAAATGTCCACAACTCAAGTTTCTGGAAGAGTAAAGATCTGGGCTATTCTTTGACCATAATATTGTGTAATATTCTCCAGTCCGTGTTGGATATGTCTTATTGAAATATTCTGCCACTGGATTAACATTATAATGTGCGCCATCCTCTTGCCATATAATTTGCGTTAATTCATTGATTTAGTTGTTTTCTAAAAGATTTTCTATATCTTAAAATTCCTAAATAGATTTCTCCATGTTATATATTATTGAAATCAGCGTAAAAGGTCCTTTATTTTTATGAAATTATTTACAATGCTTCCAAATAAAAAAAACGCTTTGATATACTATGCTTTTTCGGGACACTTTGTATATAAATACGTATGTAATATTTAATCTACACAATAACTCTGCACTTTTTATATTAACCTTTTTTTATAAAATGTAGAGCGGGCTTACATTTATAATTGAGGATATCACCGATGAATTGCTCAAGTAGATAGGTTCTCGAAACAAATAGCGTAGACTTTTACATTTACTTTTCTATAAAAAAATACGTTATTATTGATTGGCTGCCGCATAGCTTAGCTACATAAGAGATGTTTCTAACCAAACCTGAAGCAAAGATGATATCAATTTTTATTTAACTCCTCATTTAGTGATTTAAATTTGCAATGTATACAAAAGGAACAACCGCCGACTTCCGAACTGGTGCAGTATTTAATGTCCTGTCTACTGGCGGCTCCAGCCTTTTACCGACTGCGGTAGCTTTCAGCTTTCCGGATAAAATTTACGATTATATTCACCTCCATTGTGCGCCAACCATCGGAAAATGCAGCGGCACTGTAACGCGCCAGATAATTCAAGGTTCATCAGTTTGACGTAGACATTGGGGCAAATAGCGTTATAGGATGTTTCTTAACAGGACAGCTTATTAAACGATTTTTAAATATATTGATACGACAAAGTCATAAGGGTTAAATGTTCAAGGAACTATTTATTTCTATTGTGTATGTTATAAGGTTTCAAGTGATTGCACTGGATAATTTATAATAAAGTATTGACAATAAACGCAATTGATTGGTGAAACAAATTAATTTAAAACTAGAAGAAAGATGAGTAACAAAAATAAAATTATTTAAATTGAGATAATTTTATATCATCAAATAATGTTAATTAAGTCGAAGTCTCATTAATTGTTCTAATATAAATGCAGCGACATATTTTTCGAAAATTTTTATGTTTGTTTTTAATTTTGATTTATTGCATCTAAGACATCAGAACCAGTCAACTTCGTTGTATCCTTCGACACAAGCCTCAGCCAACCTTCTCCACTCTTCTCTGTCAGTCGCCCTGTCCATCCATCTGGATCCAGCATGCTTTTTAATATCACCCGCCCGTCTCATTTGAGGTCTTTGTCTATTTATTTTATTATCTTAAACAATGAAACAACAGAATGACAATGGAAAGACAAATGTTAGGTGTAAAACTGATATATAGAAAAAAGGAGTGAATGAGACATAAAATGAAAGTAAGAGATTTTAAAGAGGAGGTAGCCAAGTCAAAATGGAAATTCGCCGTTTATAACGGACAAACCAAAAAGTGACATATTTTGCAAAAGTATTGTAAACTGGGGAAATCCGAATAGTTTCTAAAAATAGGAAATTTTGCACAACCTAGAGAGGACACACCATTTCGATTTTATTCGGCGGTGATTGGGTTTCGATCTCTTAACACCTTAAAGTCATCTAAAGTCCATAATCTGGTAGGTGCTGGAATTTCCTTAAGTTTCCGGTTCTAAGATATATTCCTTTATAAGGTCACCTAGAGCATCACAACAGCTCTTAAAAAAGCCTACACACAGACTTCTCAACAAATCCTAGAATTTTAAAATGCTTGCTCATACCACAGTGCCTGTAATTAACCTGAGGGGTGTCCTTCCTAACTTTAGATAGATTGTTCTTTCTGGAACATTCGCGACTGGGTAGGTCACAAAAAATTGCAATATAAATGCCTGATCTATGTCAAAATTTGTTTTCAACGGCGAATCGCTAAGAATGAACTTTTTTCTTGTTTAGTGGACAATGTAGCTGCTACCATTTCTAAGATTTCCATGCTGCGCTTCTTTAACTTGCCCCGTTGTATACAGTATTTAGAAAATTTAAAGCGGCAAGTAACGAATACACGGTTGTCAAAAATCCATCAAGCAAAGCAAATCTAAAACGACCATATGCGTATTAGCTCTGAGTTTCAGTCGGTGTTATTACCCAACGTGTGTAGTCAACGTAAATTTAAATTCAGATTTTAAATATTGGAAAACTTTTTTTTTGGTTGACCATGATAAAATGTATATTAAAACCTACAACAATGTTTAAAACAATGTTTAAAACATTGATAAACTAAGGCAAGAGCATCTGTTTGATTTATATGTATCAAGCCAACTTTCTCCAAAACTGAGAGTTACTGAGACCCTTACCATATTATGTGCTGGATCACTAGAAAAATGACACTATTTGTTGCAACTAATCTGTAGTTAACAACTTTATTTCGAAAAACCTATGAAACCCAACTGCCCTTTTTGTGCCTTGGCGGCCGTCTGATGAGGATTTCTTTGAATAATATCGGTTGTTGTGGCGGTTAAAAATTCCTTCCTAGATATAAACACGGCCCACATTACATTTGGAAAGAAATTAGGACACCGATTAATCTGTATTATTGGGTTGTTATTATTAGATTCATGTTTTTTGTAGTTGTTGTCAATATTCTTCTTAATTAAAATCAAAAATGAACTATTTTTCAAAATACGCCACTGGATTCTACGTAAAAAATCATACAACTTTTGAAGTTGATTTCTTTTATCTCAATAAATAAATAAGGGAAAAGGGACAATACAAACAGGAACATTTTTTTATGTACCCTGTACCTCCAAACTCAATACAGTTAGGCTAGATAAGATTCTGACATTAAGCAAAACAGTAAAAAAGAAAACAACCTCCCACGATTTAGCACATACCCTAATAATATCAACGAAAAAAACCACACTGTACATTTGTAATTTAATGCGAGTTTTAGCTTCAGTTGTCAGTGCTTAATTGTGAGCATTACTATTGCATTAAATCCTCCACCTCCAAGAACGACCCGTATATAATTAATAATACTGCTAGTCCTTCGCGCAATTAAGGAACATACGCCGTTACGGCAGTGCCAATTAATTAAATAATTAAGTTTCCGGAACAAATCGTCAACGTTGCGGGCGAAAAACAAATTTTGCGCTGGCGTCACTCGAGATATCTACATTGTTCTCCACATTCGACGAATAATTACTGGCGAACGTTCGTTTCCAATGACTTTGTTGAAGTTAAATTGGGTTTTATTGAGTTAGACATGTCGATATAGAGAGTGATTGCTAAGAAATTAGGATTTTTGACATGACAATTATAAAGGGTGATTCAATAAGGGTTTCCACATTAAAATAATTAAAAAAAAACTCGGAAGAATATAAAAATATACAAACATTTTTATTTGCCATTTTAGATTAGTGTATTATAATTATGTCTGAAAGATTATGTCATTCAAATGACCCCCGCGACTCATGTGGCATGACGTAATTCGTTTATTGAAATTTTCTATCACTTTTTGACACAATTCAGATTCTATGGAGGCTATTTCGTGTCTAATCTCCTGTTTCAGCTCTGGAATAGTGTTTGGTTTATTTCTATAGACTCTGCTTTTTAGATACCCCCAAAAAAAAATCTAGGGAGTAAGATCACATGATCGCGGCGGCCAATTGATTTCGCCGTTACGGGAGATAATCCGACCAGGAAACTTGCCCCGCAGCAATTGCATCGTTTCTCTGCATGTGTGACAAGTGGCTCCATCCTGTTGGAACCACAAATCTACAATGTCCATACCTTCCAACTGCTCCCAGAAAAAATCAGATATCACGTTTCGACAGCGAACTCCATTAACCGTAACAGCGTTCTCCGCATTATCATTGAAAAAAAAGGGCCAATTATTATTCCACACCAAAATGCGCACCAAACAGTCACTTTTTCAGGATGCATTGCTTTTTGAACAATCTCTCTTGAGTTTTCTAATCCCCAAATACGAGCATTGGGTTTGTTTACAAAGCCACCAACGTGAAAATGTGCCTCATCGCTAAAGATGATTTTTGTTGAAAAATGAACCCCTTGTTCTCGTATCCATTCTGCAAACACGCAGCGCTGTTGATGATCTCGAGGTTTGAACTCCTGAGTTTTTGGACTTTATATGGGTGTAGATGCAAGTCTTTTGTTAAAATTCGCTGTGTGGTTGAATACGTAAGGCCCACTTGGTGCGATCGATGACGAATCGATGAGTTTGGATCTTCGGCTACACTTTCCCGAACAATGGCAATATTTTGATCTGACCGACCTGCTCGAGCACGTTGAGGGACTTTAAGGTTAGTTACAAATCCATTTTACTCAAATTTTTGAACCACATTCCAAATTGTCCTCTCAGAAGGTCGATTTTCCGCGCCGAAAAATTTACGTAGAGCCCGAAATGTACTTTTAATAGGTTGGCACAATTTTTACACGTTGTTCAGTCGTATATTGCTCCATCACTAATTTTGTTTATGTTTTGAGGTTGGAAATCTCATATGATAATAAACAAATACAGTGGCGTTTCAAAAATATTTCAGATTGTAATGTGGAAACTCTTATTGAATCACCCTATATATTTGAATTTTATTTGAATATTGTTTCTAGGGGGCGCTAGTTTCACCGTATTATTTAGATAAATATAAAAAACTGATCAATTTTTCATAGAAAAGTTGCTCCTGTTTAGGTCTTCTGTCAGTTTTTGAATTATGTGCATATAAATGAAGTGAAAAGGTGCGGCGAGGAACAACAGATCAAGATTTAACAATTTTAGGTAACAATTTAGGTAATAGCAACAAACAAACTCAAATCGAATGTAGCAGTTGTCCAGCATCTGTCGCAATACATTTTACAATACATTTTCTTATTCATCTTTGAATATTAAACAAAACTGTATTATTTATTTTTTGCAAAGAATTAACTTTTTCAAGTCTGGTCTCCCTGGTGGCCAAACAAATTTTCTTAGTTTATGTAACGAAGTTAAAATAAAGTCAGTCATAAAGAAAAAACTTAAATTGAAATTGACAATCAATTTAGCGGTGAAATAAAATCATTTAAACAATTAATTGATATAATGGGTAAGATAAAACATGAATCAAATTCAATCAAAATAGTTAAGTGTCACCAAGATAACAGCCGGAGTACACCAGATGTAATACAATTAATAAAACAAAGAGATAATGCATATAAACATTGTAAAAACCATCCAAATAAATCGATTTACAAATAAAATAACATAAATAATCGAATAAAAACGTTAAAAACCTACACTTTCTAAGTAAATGGCAAAAAGTGAGAAATTATTCAAGAAAATAATGGGATATTATCAATTCATTTATTAGGAGTAAATCAACCAAACAATGTATAAAAAAGTTAGAAATTGACAGTAGCAAAATAATAAGTAATGAAAAGTTCACTGCCGATACATTAAATAAATTCTTTACAGATATAGGGTTAGGGATTGTTAAAGAAATTGAGGACGAGAGAAATTGTCTAAGCACGGTGTTAACGTTTAACGAAGTGTCATGTAAAAATAATATATTTTTGTAACCAACTAATGAAACCGAGATTGCTAATATTATAAAAACCTGCTGCACCAGGACGCGATGGTGTAACATATCAGTATCTTCTCAACCTGGATCAATACATTGTACCTATCGTATTATTATTAATAAATAATATATTGGTTACTGGAGAATTTTCAGGGGAACTAAAAACTGTTAAAGTATACCCAATATTTAAATTTACTCAGAAGTACTTTTTGAAAAATAATCAAAACTCTTTTGAAGGATAGGGTGTCTTCTAGAAAGGCACGTTAATTTTAACCCGTACGGATTTACATCTAATAGTGCTATGCTAAATTTTGGCTGTATTCGTGGACTTAAGAAAAGCTTTCGAAGTTTGCTTATCGATAAGGTTAAACAAATGAGACTTAGAGGGATTATGTCAAACCTAATTAGAACATACTTAACCAACCACAGACAATACGTCACTCTGAAGGACTGCACTAGCAGAGTTATGGTTAATAATTCTGTAGTATTGTCAAATATGGCAAATATGCCAAACAATGACTTGAAAAAATACTACAACCGCCTATTAAATAACAAATTAAAAATAAACAAAGAAAAAACTAAATACATTTTGTTTAAACAAAAATGAAACAAATAAGAACTTTAACATTAAGATAAACGATTTTACTTTGGAAAGAGTTGATAAAATCAAATATTTAGGGCTTATGCTTGAGGAGCAGCTAAATTACAATGCTCACATTACTCATATAAAGAACAAATTAAAATCCTTAAAACTTTATTTAATTTAGATTACAAAATGCACACCGAAACGCTGAATCATTCAGTTCAAATTAATACGATTGAAATTATATTAAAATTTGAACAATCTCAACTTAATTAATTTTTCAAAGAAATTTCCACAGGCTACTGTAATGCTTTTTACAAAACTTCTGGACAGGTAGAGACCTGAGTCGCGATTAAGATTATTAGGTTGTTTATAGATTTCTATAGACTCTCGGATTTTTCATTGGTAGAAGAAGACTAACACAGATAAAACGAAAAATCCGAGAGTCTATAGAAATCTATAAACAACCTAACAAGCAAAAACCGACGCAGGAGGAATCCAGAAGTTTTGTAAAAAGCAATCTAAACTTAGCTTTATAATAATAAAGAACAATACTAAAAGCAACACCAAAATAACCGATATCAATGAAATACAGTCGCACAACTCAAGAAATCACACTGACATACAGTTACGGAATGCCAGAACAAATAAAGAATTGCAAAATCCAATAAGTGCGACGTCAAATTCATACCTACTGCCTAACATTGTGAAAAATGAAACTTCTTATAATATTTTTGTTAAAAAGTTAAAAAATATTTATGCCATGAAATAATACATTTAATTAAATCCTTGCAAGACTCGAACCTATTATATTACATTATTATTAGATAATTCAGTTAAAATGATTTCGGTACCGATGCATAATGCATTGTTTAGAAAGTTCGTCTAATTCATGTCTAGATTGTATAATAGTGTATTCCAATACAATTATAATATGTATATGTAGTGTCTGACTGAATTAAGGATTATTAAAAAAAATCCCCAAATAATTATTTTTTCCTAGTAAACATTCCTTAGCTTTTTCTTTTGCCTTTAATTTGAGGATAGTTGTAGATATCTTTGGGACGCCGCAAATCCACTAAAATGTGCTTAAGTAAAAATACAAATCATATCATCAATTAATAATGATACGTTATATGTAATACGTTGTTTGCAAAAATAGTAAGTAAAGTTGAGAAATGCTGCCACGATTCTACTTCGAAGAGAATGGTGCTGCTCTATTAAACGATCCTCATTTTATCGATGCAATACGAAATTCAACAAACACACACACACTTTCCGATGGGCGGGAAAGTTTGAGGGCGCATCTAACGAAGCCCGTTTAATTTCATTGCCAACTCAAAGAAAAGAAAACGTACCCCGCGAGACGACTAAAGCAAACTTTATCATCCGGTCCGAATTTTTGCCCTCTGTCGAATTTGTTTTGTGTCTCGATTCGAACTCGACCTTTTTTGTTTTTTTTTTTTTTGCTTTTTCTCGAGAGGTTTGTTTTAGGTAGCGCCTAACTTTCGTTCCGCGAGTCAACCGTACGTCGAAACTTTTAATGACCACCGCAGATAACGGCTATTTCCGTCCTTTACTTTCGTTTGCCAGTATTCCACGCTTGTTTCCCGGCCGACAATAAATGGGGACAATTTTCCTGTTCTTATTATACAGGGTTACACACGACATACGACACGGAATATTGTGACCGATATACAAGATTTTCAAAAAGTTTTACTTGGACATGCTTAAAATCTTATTACAAACTTTTGAAACTTATTTTATATACTATACATGTTATCATTTATATCTTTATTTATTACAACAAGGTACCCTAACATGATGAACCAACGTCGCAATATATAAAGGTACACTAAAACTAAGTACATTTATCTTAATTCAAAAGAGTAAGCAAAACTATTTTTAAACCCAAAAAATAAGAAAAACAAGAAAAAATGTAGAAATTAATTTAATTTAATCCATGCGAAACACTCTTATTGCCACTATATATTATTCGCTAACAGATAATTCCAACATATGATAGAAGTCAAGGATTGTCTGGACTGTGGTTATACCTAAAGTTGATGAGAAAAAAAACTTTTTTTGAATGTTTTCAATCCTGTTTAAACTCCATATCACACTGGCAAACTCAAGCTGGGACCGCACATAGGCGTTATAGAGATGACCAGCGACTTGGATATTTAAATTCTTTGCTAACCTTTGCAATAAAACCCATGTTCTGTTTTCAATATGAATTCTATTTTCAATATGAATTTCGAAACTCAATTTTGTGTCTATAGTTACTCCAAGATCCCTGATATGCTTGACTTCATTTATACTTACTTCATTGAATTTATAATCAAAAGCTATATCATTTTTTAATTTACTGAACTTAAGATAGTAACATTTGTCAATATTTAAAGACAGTCGGTTTCCTAAGCAGTAGTCGTAAAACCTATCGAGGTCCTCCTGAAACAGGCGCATACACCTATTGGTCATCAGCATATGAAATAAATTTTGCAAACCCGCGTCCGCTATGAACAAAGAAAACAGAGGTGATATCAATAGATTTATATTTAGTTCAATTTAACTCAAACTGAATCCTAGAGCTAATGAATGATTGAAAAGTTTTGTAAAGAGAACCGTGCACACCGAACTTTTTAAGTTTTACTAACATTGTGTGTGGTGTGTCGAATGCCTTGGAGAAATCAGTGTTTCTGGCTCATAAACACTAGAAAAAAAAAGCAGAAAACGCTTCACAGATATGCGCGACCGTATTATAGTGCGTTAGAAGACTTTGGCACGTTCACTACTTCCCTTTTATTATATACAAAGCCCCAAAATGATTTTACTTTCTTTAAGATTATTTTCTGTAAACTCTTTTCCGTAGTTTAGAAAAAGTGACATAATCAATAGGATTGTTTTATTTTTTGATCTTTGGTATAGTTTATATTTCTGCTTTATACGTTCCTTAGTGCTTGAGACATACCAAATCGGATACTTGTTAATTATTTTCTTGGGAACATTATTTGTAACAATTAAAAGAATCTATCAGTAACTAACCGTATGAGTCACTTTACTTTTGATGCATTATAATCCCTCACAATACAACACTTTTTTTAAAACACACTTGCATAATACCAGACACCTTATTTAGATGCGTTGTGAAATTTTCAACACTTGCTTCAGGAGGTGCGTAAATGCAAAATATGAAGATACTACCCAAAGATCTTCGCAAATTCCATGGCAGCTCCAATTAAAATTTTCCACCGAGTCAAATTTTTTCGTCATAAAAGTGTTATAAATATCAAATTTGTATTTTTGTAAATACGATCCAAATGAGGATATATTTTTTTATTATATTTACAGTCAAGCGGAGCCATATTTATTCTCACCGCGATCCTCGGAAACGAGTTATTTTTTTTTTACTTTTTGCTTTTGGTGCGTAGCAAGGGTACATAATTTTTTTAGAGGTCAATTTGGTCAGTTCTTTTTTGTTATTAGTTAGCCTGTGAATTTAGATATTTAATCGCATTCATTACTCTCTGTAACTCTTTATAACTATTTCACATAGTTAAACATTCTATTATTAAGAGTTACATCGTCTAGAGTTACAACTTGTGATATTTTTAAAAACCAAGTATAAGATTTTTAAAAATAGAAAGTAATTTATTATATTATATTATGGTTTTATTATTTTACGGAGTGTCTTCATAGCATAACATGATTTTTTCCAAAAATATATTACAAAAAAAAAACAGAAAATTACTTATTCATAATGCCACAAATTGTCAAAGTGTCAACATTTCAACTGTAAATCAAAACTTGTTAAAACCGCTTAAAATTATAAGCCTATCCCTTTTCTGCGATGTCAAGATAGTATAAATATGTTTTATTTATCTTACCAATTTTATTTCAAGAGTACAATGAAACAAGGTAAAAGGAAAACAAAAAGGAAAGTATGTGGACCCCCAGGAAAAGATCGGTTTTGACTACAGACAAATATGATCAGAATATTTTTTAAGAATACTTTACGTGTGGTAAAGGTGAAATATATTATTCTTCTTCTCTATTTAGAACTCAAGCCGTCTCCGTTTTAAATTGAAGGAATAAGTCCCGACACGAGGCCCCAGAAAGAATAATTAAAACTGCAATAAATTTACATGGGGATCGGCGAATGTGATACGTGCTGAATAATACCGTCATTAATAATGCTAATGAATCTCGTTGCGTGTCGCTTTTCTGTCCCCCAGTTCCGAATGGATAATTTTCCGCTCGGCAGCGAGATATACACGAGTCCAGAATGTTTTCTTGTTTCTAAAAATTTCTTGCCTGATTATATGTCACGTCTTGTCACTTCTATGTTAATATAAGTACAGGGTGGTCGTTTATTAAGGGATGTGACTTTATGTTAAAATTTGTAAAAAATATAAAAAACTAGACAAAGGTTATTTGGATTAACATATATTTATAAAATGTTATTTTGTTATATGTAACGTTTACATGTCGACTTCTGTTTTTAAATGAAATCGAGATAGGTCACAGTCCTACCTATATCCAAAACTTATCAAGTGTGGTGTGTCACATTACAGAAATACGCGCAATCAAAATCTATTTCGTGTCCCAAAACGTGGTACTTTTTCAGAGATCCTTTAGCTACAATACTATATCGATATCAAATCTCTAAACGGTTCGGATGCCTTACGAAGGAGCGTGTTCACAGAAATACCGCTGCCCTTCTGAATTTACTGTATAAATATTTTTGCTTATTATGACGACACAACATATTTATACAATAAACTCACGGATCGAAGTATATGTATTGGTGGTTAATTTGGGTACTCTAGGATTATAGAACAAACGGATGAATACCTGGATCAACATCAATACATATATATCTAAATATACCTATTCATTTAATAGACTGAAAGTTATATATTCGGGATTGTTTGCTTTATAGAAGAGAACCAACTTAAGCGGTCTTAAATAAAATACTTAAAAACAGAGTTATCAAAAACGTTCGAAATTGCATTGAAAAAATTGTGAAAAGTCTTTTCTTTTTCAAGTATTTATAATTTTTTTGTATTTCGAATTTTATAAAAGGAAGACTTTGTGTAACGTGGCCTACGAAAAAAAGCGGATTTTTATATATTAAAAATGTTATGACCACGTAATATAAGTAGAAATTGAACAAATTTAAAAACTTTTGTGTAAACAGCTTTATTACTAGGCATAATTTATAAAAAATTATCATAGTCTTGGAGCCACTTCTTTTCTTTAGTGCTCGATTATCTTCATAACCAATTAATAGTCCTTTCACATTTTTACAATGAGAAAACGATTTATTGCTAATATTCCGGAATCTTCAACTTAAAATAGGAAAGTGATAATGCAGAACAAAATTATAAATATCGGGTGTTACAATTTGAATAAAAAATATTTTTAATAATTTTTTAACCAAATTCTTAATCTCAGATTTTTGAGGCGCTGTATTTTTTTTACAATATCTACACATACAATCAAATCAGATCCTCTAAGAAAAACAAATATATAACAAAGGCTTTCTGACGTAGAAATCGACAGATATTTTTAGTCCTAAAAAAGTCATTTTCGACATTTATTCATATTTATTCCAACCGTTTCACATTTTTCGAAGCTTATCGTTGTATTATAAGGTAACGGAAATTTAATAAGATAGATAAAATATATTAAGGAGCATATTATAATATATATATGAATATTATATATACATTTCTTTATCTATAGTAAGTATGTTAAAGGAAGACTGTGCAAAGCGAGGAAAGAAAAAAGGAGAAGGGCACTACTGAAGCAAATTAATAACAGTGAAAAACTAGTTAATAGGGAAAAATTATATAAAATAAAGATAGCATTATTTCATTTTAGTCTCTGTTGTCAAAAATGTGTTGCACTTTTTGTTGAAAGTTAAGAAGGTGACTAATCTAAGTTGGAGAGAGAATTTATTGTACGCTCTTTGATGACATTATAGTTAAAACAGCGTTTAAATGGGGTTGAATTGGGCTTGGGAACAGTGAACGCTTAGGACAAACATCTAAAAAGGTTCTCCTTTCGTAACTTCTTTCGTTGGCACAATTTTAAGAAGCAAGTTTAGTTTCACTCTAAACTTTTGATCTTTTAAGAGCAAATAAATAAACAACTTCTGTGCATAATTAATTAATGGTTTAGTATTTGCTCTCTATTTATATTCAAATGGTTTTCCAGTTACCTTTAGTTTTATAGCCTTTACCAAGGTTTTTATAAATACCTAAAACTATAAATATTCCAAAATTACCTAAGGGTTTATTGCAAGAGCAATGTTGCTATGAGACACTTATTTAATGCTAATATTTTTGTGGTATTTGATATTACTTGAATGCACATATAAAACTATAAGTTTTAAAAAAACAGAACTAGTGAACAAGGCGTTCTTTAATGTGGCAGCGATTGTTAAGTTTTTTCGAATTGACCTTCATAAAAAGTATAGGAATATTGCATTTTAAGATATACCCTTGAAACATGAAGATATAATTCTTCAAAAATATGCGATTAAAAAGTAATCTCCATTTTAACTTTTAACTGCAAAAAAAACCGAGACATAATTTAAATATAAAATATAAAATTATTCTATAAATTAAGTCATCAGAGACGTAGTCGAGTTTTTGAGTTTGAGTTGTTATAATATTTATTAAGATCAAGACACTAAATCAAATATATTGTAAACAAATGATATAGAAAAGGGCGAAGGAAAAAGATTGACACCGTCAGTATTTAAAACGAAACAAAACCACTTTCGAGTCGAAAACTAATACAGAAAAAGTAAACACTCTATCGACCGGAAATCGCGCGGAATCGATAACCAATTTTCTCCGAAAGCGGTAACTCTATCCCGTAGATCCGCTAGATAAGTGCAAGACGCTCTATAAAGTGATATTAAATAAATAACCCGGAAAGTTCAACGCAACGTTTTGAGGATTTTCCGCGCATACTTCACTAGAAGACGTTCCGCCTTTAGACGACGACAATTACTGAGAGTCAGGCAAATATTAAACCACACCGACTTACCGTTTTGATTTTTGAAATATGCGCACGTGTCTTGTAATACGGTACCATTGATTAGGGACGTTTTTGATGGTGTTGAGGAGAAACTATGAACACTGTTCAAAGCACTGGGACAGGACACTCTACCACCAAGAAAGACCAAAGAAATGAGGTAAGTCGTTACAACGTTACTTTGAGCTCGTTGGCAGTATACCGGGTGTCCAGAATTATATGGGAAGTCTCTGGGATCTACATAGAATACAAAAATCAAATAAGTTCCCCTACCTCCTTAGCGCTTGACATGTTATTTGCAAAAATTATCCTACACTATTAAAAGACAAGTAAAATTACCCAATAGTATTGGTTAAACTACATCTTGCCTGAAATTCTACGTGTATTTACACACTTGTCATAGAACGCTTTATTCTGGGCATTTACCACTAAGAATGGATTATTGAATGGAATCTGTAATTATAAAGTGGCAGCTTAGATTTATAATAACGTTATTACACAATTAACTCAATCTTAAGTTATGTAATTTACCATATTTAAGTGAGTAAATTTTACCACCAAACGTATGATTTTCTAAGTATTATTAGAAGAAACACTTTACAGGAAAATAATCCGAATCTCGTTTTAACTGTTGCTCTCATTTTCTAATTGACACTTGACTATTGGCAGTTAATGGATTTACGATAGCTTCCCATAATATTCTGGCAGTGGTCCCATCTTTACCCCTAGTACTTACTAAATGAGGACCAGGACAGTGAAGCACTTTACTTAACTTGAAAATCACAGTACATAATTTACGAATATCTCCTACAATATTTTACGATTACTTAATCTGTTCCTATCTTTAAAACTAAAACTAAACCAAGGCTTGCTCTTTTTATAATTACTGCAAAATGGTCAACAAAAGTTAGTTTACAATCAAAGAATACATCAAAATCCTTAATACTTGTAACGACCTTGATCATTATATGTCTCAATGACCTTGGGAACATTTTTAAATTGACAGCAAATAGTAGACAATGCAAACCCAAAATTACGTCAACAATATAGTTTAAAAATAGGTTGAAAAGAAGGGATCTACAAGGAAGTATTTATGCGTTATTTGGAATTTGTACGAGGAAACACTGTTTTGAAAATAAATTAGAGTAAATTTTACATTTTTTATAACAGCTTGGATTATTTATACAACAAAATAAAGAACACCATCCAAGTAAAGGCATAATTATAAAAAGCAGAGAAGAACACTTCAAGCTTATTTAAATTTCTACCAAAATTAAAAGTTAAGTTGTAAAAATACAAAAGGCAATGTAATCAAATTAACGAATCAGGTCACGTGATCACCGACCATGGATGCAGTCAAATTTTTGTTTTCATGTAAGTTTAAGATGCTCAATTATTTTCTTGAAAAACTAAGTAAGTAGGTGCGTTTCAATCCAAAGTCTACAAAATATCTGCTAAAATACTTTTTACAAAAGTTCTGGATTCCTCCTGCCTCGGTTTTTGCTGAGTCCAACTTGCTAACGTTTCGCCAATCATTCCGTTGACTTCTTCAGAGCTTGACTGACTTGACAGTTCCACTCAGCAAAAACTGAGGCAGGAATCCAGACGTTTTGTAAAAAGTATTACAGTAGCCTGTGGAAGTTTCTTTGAAAAATCTGTTAAAATAATTTATTTTCATGAAAATGTTTCTGCTGCTCTAAGTTTAAAGTGTATAAGTCAGCCTAATTTGGGCTTAATAATCTCAGTGTTTCTACAGTGTTGTCGTATACATATACGTACAGAACTTTCGTATACACATAAAGTTTTCTTGGAAATGACCACAAATTTATTTAAATTGGATACACTGTACATCCTTAAGTATAAGTTAATAATATAAATGGAATGAAACTGACGTAAAAGTTTTATTATTTGTCATATTTAGTTTTAAATGAAGCGTTAATTAAACAGAATGATTTTTTTTTGTCCCAACAACGATCTTATGTGAATAGCCCGTATAATGTGTTGCGTGCATTGCAACTGATATCAGCTTCCCTCCTTTAAAATATCTTTACTCACTTTACGGAGGATTTTCTTGGAAAATTAGTAACCGACATCGCTGAAATCGGTTTCCTTTATCAGTGCCACGCAGAAAAACGGTAATCGGAGTAATAAAACTGAATGTTCTCCGTATTGATATAATACAGTATATCCCTGGATCTCTTGTAAAAGGTAATAAATTTTCGAATTACTTTTTCGGGATATAGTTCAGTTAAAGACTGATTTCAAACATAATTTAACGAAATTTTAGATTTCAAAAATCATTCAAGCCTTTAAATATTTTGAAAACCATATAAACTATATTAAGCTGCCTTTGTATGGCACATAGTATAAAAAGTTAATTGGAATATAGACCTAGTTGATACTTAATATAAAAATTCTTGCAAAAATAAGACTCAAATTAGTTTTGGTTAGTTCTTCTTCTTCACGCGACTATAAATTTTCTAATATTTGTCTGCCTCTAATTCCATTTCTGTTATTGTTATTGGTTTTAAGTTACTTTTCCAACTCCAGTCCTTTTTCAACATCTCCTTGCAACCCTGGCTAAGCGTTTTTCTAATTTTTTTTAAGCAGTGTAAAACGTTGGATTTTGAATCCTGCTGAAGATGTTTGGGAAATTATTTCCTCTTTAGACGTAAACCTCTGTCCACTAAACCATTTCTTCAAGTCTGGAAACAAAAAATATTCACTGGATCTGGTGAATACGGTGGATGTTATAATAATTGGAACTTTAAGTCCATAATTTTGATTATCGCAACTGCGCAGATATTCATCAGAGCATTGTCTTGATGAAGCAGGACCTAATCAGGACAGCGGCGGAAAAAAGGGAAAACAATCTCATGTTGACAACACGATTGCTTGTATTTTCCACTGTAAGAAAATGCTGCACCCATCTTGCAGAGATAAAAGTGTCATCTATATTCAGTAAAGTTCTCACCTTGGATTATAAGCTGTCGGATTTCATTCTTGCTCTGTCTAATAAGGTGACCCACATGAGCTGTTTTCCTCATTTTTATTATATACTTTGCCATAATCCTAAGGCCTGTCAACTATTTCGCGAACTTGATTTGTGATCATTTAATATCACATAGTGGATTTTGCCACCATTTCAGTGTTCAATCACCGATGGAAAAAACCCCACAATATTTATTTATAAGTTACAAAATACAAAATATACTAAACTTATAAGATAACAATATTTAAATAATTAGTAATATCTCCTCTAAAAAAGGTATAATAATCAGTAACCAATCATTAAAGCCTTCGACTGTGTCGAATTTTTCAAACAGCAATCTTAGTTTGATTCAATCTTAACTTAGCAATAGAAGCCAGGTGATTAAGTACTCTGGAGTGACATCAGAGTGAGGTGAACATTGGCGTGCCCCAAGGCTCAATTTTGGGCCCCATATTATTTATAATATATAAATGACCTTCCCTTGGTGGATCTGTTAACACACATTTTGCTGCCACTGTGTCTGTTTTTGGGGATTTATGAGAAGACATGTTGGAGAGTTCCGGGATCGCACAGGAAAAGGCTGAGCACTGGTTTAGTGCAAACAAATTAGTTTTAAATAATGATAACATATAGAGAGAGAGTGGGAGTGTGACCAAAAATTTGTATTTACTTCGAAGCTTGACCGAAAATGTGTCTCCTGGTGTATTAAGAACTGCATATTTTGCACTCTTACATTCACTCCTCCTATATGCGATCTTAATATGGGGTCATTCTGCTGGCAGGCACCGTTTGTTCAGATTACAGCGAAAAGCAATTCGAACTATTAGCGGACTTGGTTATCGGGAAGAGTGTAAAAATGCCTTTCGAGACTAGGAAATTCTTATATTGCCCTTGTTGTTTATCTTAGAAAATCTATTATTTATAAAAAAAATCCGTATCTATTTACCACTTGTAAAGAATTGCATGACCATCAAACCAGAGGTCGGGACAATGTGTTTATTGCCTACCGCCGCTTGGAGAGGTCCTGATCCAAATTATTGGTCCGTTAAGTTTTTCAATGCGCTTGCAAATGCTGTTCTTAATTTCCCATTTGAATCGTATAAACAGTCCGAAGATCTTTAATTAACCAGAATTTTTATTCTTTTGATGAATATTTGTATTTCAATTATAATGTACCAGGTGCATTTTAAGTATATGTTATTTTATTCCTTTTTGTTTGACGTATGTAAATCATCTGTGACAGTAACATTAATAAAGTATTCGTATTTATATTCGTGTTCAAATCACAGCTCAGCTCTTATCAATCACAATATTTAAATCCCTTTTTAAAGGTTTACGACCTCTTTATTATTGCTATAAGGATAATAAGAATAACAACATAAAAAAAAATGTTGAGAAGGGACAAGGAGGCATACGCGAGCCTTTCCAAAACATTTTTAATTTTTCGGTGGTAATTGATTAGAAATAAAATAGCGGAAAATGCATATGAGTCAGATGAATTGCGTGGCATGCGTGGGGCATTGAGTTCTGTACGAACATTTTTTTTGTTTTTACGTGCTATTCCCATCTCGCAATTTAATTTTTATTTCCGTATATAAACTTTCAGAATTCTTGATATGACAGAGTTCTGTCTCTAAATAGGTAATTTCTATGAAAATGAGACTCTAGGAAAAAGCAAAAAATTTCGAATTCGATTTTAAACAACTTTTTCTACTCCCGTCTGTAAAATGTCCAATTACACACAGATCTAGCATACGGCAAGCGTCACTTTACCGCGTCAGTTTCGTTTCCCACGGATCCGAGCCACTTCGGACGTTTCCGGGATTTTACCGCACGGGTGCCTTGAATTTTTACCTTCGTCCATTCTGACGGTCATGTCAGTGAATGTATTTGTGTTGTTTTGCGAAATTGTACCCAACAACTAACGGTCATAGAAAGAGTATAGTATGCAACATATTTGGTAAACTTTTTTTTCTACTCCCGTCTGTAAAATACCTAATTACCCACCGATCTAGCTTGCGGGAAGCATCACTTTACCACGTCAGTTTCGTTTCCCATGAATCCGAGCGAGCCACTTCGAACATTTCCGGGATTTTACCGGACGGATATGGGAGCAATCGGGTACATTTTTGCAAAAGCAACACGAATACATTCACTAATATGACCGTCAGAATTGACAAACGTCAAAATTCAAACCTTGTGGTAAAATCTCCGAAAACATCTGATTGCTCCCAAACCTGCGTGGTAAAATCCCGGAAATGTCCGAAGTGGCTTGTGAGAAACGAAACTGATGTGGTATAGTGACGCTTCCTGCACGCTAGATCGGTGTGTAATTAGGTATTTTATAGACTGAAGTAGAAAAAAGTTTTTAATGCTCAACCAAATAATATCCAATAATTACCAGACGTTAAAGGAGTTTAAAAAGATAATAAAGAAATTTTTGTTAGAGAATTCATTGTATTGAACTGACGAATACTTAGTAACCCCGGTATTATATCTTTCAATTTATCTATGCATCTAATTCGCTTGTGATATCTGCTGACTTGCCATTTGTTGTTTTGTAATACTTACATCAATGGTTAATGAAATTTCTTCTTTTTTATCTGGGTATGTAAAATACATTTCAAGAAAACAAGGGCTTCAGTATTTTCCAAGCATTGCATATAACAATTAGTTTAAAAATGGTTTACCGTTTGCAAGAGTGGAATCACTTACACGGGGAGACATACGGTATATATGCTGGGAACGGGGAGACCTTTAATCTCACCCCACGGGTCCAGGGGAGCTAATTGCCTGTGCCGTAATTGGCGGGATGCGGCACCAGATATTGACAAGCAACCAATTTTCCGCCATGATCTCTGTCGATGTGTTCGCGATTTCCGTATCGCATGAACGGTTTTTGCATCCGGTGCGACGAACAGGTGTCGTTATCGAAGGTGCTCGGTCCACTGAATTTCGAGGTTTTTGATACCACCCTCCATCAATGCGATGCATGAAAATCATAGATACACATTGAATGAAGAGAGATACATTTTTTCCATTTTAACGTAACAATATCTTGACGAACCGAGACATTGTTTTGTACCGATACATTATACACAGAATTACAATATTTTTATGTACTCAAAAGAATAGATAAATAATAAATTTTAACTCAATAAACATTAGCAAAATATCTTGGTAATATTTCCTTAAACATTACCGATAAAAACACAGTTCTATTTTAACAATAGGTTAATGGTTTAGAAGAAACACTTGTACTACGTCTACATTTGCTTATTTTTTGTAAGAAACGTGACTTCTTGAATGTGAGATGTTTTTGGATATTGCTATTACAAAGACTGGGAGCAAAATGCCGCAATACTATGAATTTTGCAAACACCGGTTTGAATCCGAGCTGGCATTTCATGGTGTGTGCAAACAAGTCCTATTCTCTTTTCATAAGGTGTTATATGTGTTTTAGATTGAGGAAGGACGCAATTGCAGTGTCTGTAAAAGTGTTAAATTTGTTTAGTTTAACTATTTATAATTTAATTCTAAATTTTTTAATAGTTTTAATGATTTCTAGTCCCTCTGATGAATTAGTTTCCCCCATAGCAACCATTCATGTTTTGGCAAAATTCCTATATTTGCTTTACAGCAAGTTTATGAATGACTTGTGCGATCTCTTTTAGTTGGACGTCTATTGACGAATAGCTCTGCTATTTCCTTTAACACTGAGACGGAGGATTTTTTTAACTTATTTATTTGATCCTGAAACTCAGGAAATTTGGCCAGGTTACGAATATTGGTAATTATAATTCAAAATTTCTAATGAAAGGAACTAGTCTAATCTATCATTCTCCAGGTTTGTTATCATATTCATATTCTTCTTCTTCTAAAAACTCCTGTAATTATCTCATAAGGGATATGCGATTAAATCTGGTCTGGTTACCAGGCTAAATACAAGACATCCGGGAACCGTATTAACATACACATGATGGAATAACATATCACAAAACCATATACATCCGCTTAATTTTAAATTTATAGGCACTGCGTCTCTATCGCTTCAGATAACAACTATACAAAAAATCAAACGACACTAATTTCAACCGATTTCAATAGTTTATGGAAACGCGCAGGAGCAGGGAAATTTTTGAGACTGACTGTACACTCATGAGAGTTGTGGTTCCTGTGCAACTCTCACATTCACGTGCAAAGAGTCTTCTTCGAAAACTGTTGCACAATATACTATTACCCATAACCACATCTGTATTAGCAAAGTTTGGTGTATAAAATATTTACATCCAACTCTAATATGTGAAAATTGAATGTGACACGAATATGGTTCAAGCATTGTCGCAACTGTTCTAGGTTTATCTGAATCTAAGCAATTCATTTATATAAATAGTTTATAAAACTTATCTGGCAATTGTAAAGACAGATTTTATTGTTCAAAGGGGTCATTAATAATTAAAATGTATAAAAGCATGTAAAATATTTCAAATGCTCAGAACTCATTTAACTAGGCCTATGCAGGGTGTTCCGAAATTAATGAACCAAGGTTATATATATATATATATATATATATATATATATATATATATATATATATATATATATATATATATATATATATATATATATATATATATATATATATATATATATTCTTATTTATAGGATGATTCTTAGGGTTTGGTCCACAGTGAACAAAACTCACAAATAATTTTAAAACACTGTAATTGTCATTGACGTTTCGACCGGCAACCCAGGTCTTTCTCAAAAACTGCAAAACAAAGGACAAAAAAAGCGTCTAACACAGAATATCTTAAAACAGTAGACATATACGAATTTAAAAATTACAAATATTACAAAAACAAATGACATATATTAGTCATACTCACAAATTTATTATTTATTTTAAATGTCTATTATTAGCGCTGTTTGTGAAAAAGTACCGCAACATACATCATTGCCAAAAACAATAACGTTCTTGCTTTGGCGTACGAAACACAAATAGAAGTGGAAAATAAACATTCATTGTATCTGATGTCTTTTTTTTTTCCCCTCCTAGTTTTTATTTATTTATTTTTTTAGAGTGTACGTTTGTGTTAAGTTTTAGATCTACTGATACGCAGTGAAGCATCTGAGCATTAAAATGGTCTACTTTAACAATTCGAAATAGATTTCACTCAGGTGTTTTATGTCGATTTTCGCGTTTATGGCGTTTTTATTCCTTTGAATATGTATCATCTCAATTATTTCCCTTTTTTGTGTGTTTGGTTCGGTAGCAAGTATTTTTGTGTCATCGAAGTTAAAGGTATGTGTTTTCTCCGTTATATGGCTGCTGATGGCTGTTTTATTTTTTTTGTCGTACTTATGACCATTGATGCGGTTCTTCAACAGTTGGCTAGTCTGCCCAATGTACACTTGGTCACAGTCGTTGCATGGTATTTGATTTACAATGTGACTTTTTTTATCTTTGGGTATTGGTGTTTTTAGTTTACTGAAATTCCTATTTAACAAATTTTGACGCTTGTGGCAGATTGTTACAGAGCTTCCCTTAAACACATTCGAGATTTTTTCCGATAAATTTGGTATTTATGGCAACGAACAATATTCTCGTTTTGATGGTTGTGTGTTTTCCTTAACAGAAATCTTGTTGTAGAATTTATGTATCCTTCTTTTAAAAATAGAGTTAATTAAGGCACTTGGGTAATTGTTTAGTTTTCGTGTGTACTTTTAGTGTCTTTTTTTGAGATATTGGGTGTTGGGAGTGAAAATTAAGGTATCGTCCAAACCATGTATCTTTTGTGTACCACATCGTTCTGATTTTGTTTTCCTTGCGTATTAGTGTCATGTCTAAGAAGTTAATTTTGTCATCTTTTTCATATTCTATGGTAAATTTTATCTTTGTGTGATATGAGTTAAAACTATTCAGAATGAGGTCGCCCTTTTCCTTAGGTATTGCTAGAAAACAGTCGTCGACATGTCGATAGAAACAGGGTAATTTAATAGTCATTTTGTCAATAACTGTTTTTTCTAGGTCTTCGAGAACAAGTTGCGCAATTACACTCGAAATAGAAGCACCCATGGCACAACCGTCAATCTGCTTGTAATATTTATTATTATATATGAAATAGGTCGAATTTAGAGTTAATTTTATGGCTTCCACGAACTCGTCTAGTGGAATGTCTGTGTGAATGATCATGTCCCATTTTTTATTAATTATGTCTATAGCTAAATCGATAGGAATGTTTGTGTAGAGGGACACTACATCTAGAGATGCTAAAATGTGGTCATGCGGTAGAATGATTCTCCTAATTTTTTCTTTAAACTGCCACGAATCTTTAATATAGTATTCATTATCATTCACTATGTTTTTTAAGATGTTTTTTAAGAATTTTGATAATTTTTCGAAAGGGGACTGAGTGCAACAGACAATAGGTCTTAACGGGATATTTTGTTTATGCAGTTTTGGTAAGCCGTAGATCCTTGGGGCGATAGCATTATTAATTTTTAAGTGTTTTGCAGTTTGCGGCGAGATTAGGAGAGCGTATATTCCGCGTAACGTGCTTGAGATCTTTAGTCTTGGTCCAGATTTTGCCGTACCTATCAGCCAACCAAAAGAGATACCCATTCCTAACATCATCAGCAGTATTGAGTCAGCTCTTAGAAACTGTCCAACCGACGCACGGAATGACTATAGATCAAAATGCTGTAATATTATTAGAAACTACAAAAATAAGCAAAACTGGACTGCTAACCAAACCCAAAATATGTTAGTTAAAAAAGTTAAAGAAACCCAACATTTTCTAAAACAAAACCCTAACATTATAACGTTAAAACCTGATAAGACTAACAAAACAGTCATAATGTACACTACCGACTATGACAATAAAATAAATGAACTTCTATCAGATAGGGCTACATATAGAGAATTTAATAACGATCCCACAAACATATTTCAAAAAAATAACAACGATATAATAAATCGATGGGAAAAAGCTCTCCTAATCTCGCCGCAAACTGCAAAACACTTAAAAATTAATAATGCTATCGCCCCAAGGATCTACGGCTTACCAAAACTGCATAAACAAAATATCCCGTTAAGACTTATTGTCTCTTGCACTCAGTCCCTTTTCGAAAAATTATCAAAATTCTTAAAAAACATCTTAAAAAACATAGTGAATCATAATGAATACTATATTAAAGATTCGTGGCAGTTTAAAGAAAAAATTAGCAGAATCATTCTACCGCATGACCACATTTTAGCATCTCTAGATGTAGTATCCCTCTACACAAACATTCCTATCGATTTAGCTATAGACATAATAAATAAAAAATGGGACATGATCAAACTTCACACAGACATTCCACTAGACGAGTTCGTGGAAGCCATAAAATTAACTCTAAATTCGACCTATTTCATATATAATAATAAATATTACAAGCAGATTGACGGTTGTGCCATGGGTGCTTCTATTTCGAGTGTAATTGCGCAACTTGTTCTCGAAGACCTAGAAAAAACAGTTATTGACAAAATGACTATTAAATTACCCTGTTTCTATCGATATGTCGACGACTGTTTTCTAGCAATACCTAAGGAAAAGGGCGACCTCATTCTGAATAGTTTTAACT
This sequence comes from Cylas formicarius, assembly GCF_029955315.1. Classification (NCBI taxonomy): domain Eukaryota; kingdom Metazoa; phylum Arthropoda; class Insecta; order Coleoptera; family Brentidae; genus Cylas; species Cylas formicarius. The sequence goes on along the minus strand of NW_026844214.1, from coordinate 13,740,886 downwards.
CATATCACACAAAAATAAAATTTACCATAGAATATGAAAAAGATGACAAAATTAACTTCTTAGACATGACACTAATACGCAAGGAAAACAAAATCAGAACGATGTGGTACACAAAAGATACATGGTCTGGACGATACCTTAATTTTCACTCCCAACACCCAATATCACAAAAAAAGACTGTTATTATCGGGTTGGCTGACAGAGCTATAAATCTATCTGATCCAGAGTACAGAAAAGAAGCTTTATATAAGGCTAAGTACACACTAAACCTAAACAATTACCCAAGTGCCTTAATTAACTCTATTTTTAAAAGAAGGATACATAAATTCTACAACAAGATTTCTGTTAAGGAAAACACACAACCATCAAAACGAGAATATTGTTCGTTGCCATAAATACCAAATTTATCGGAAAAAATCTCGAATGTGTTTAAGGGAAGCTCTGTAACAATCTGCCACAAGGGTCAAAATTTGTTAAATAGGAATTTCAGTAAACTAAAAACCCCAATACCCAAAGATAAAAAAAGTCACATTGTATATCAAATACCATGCAACGACTGTGACCAAGTGTACATTGGACAGACTAGCCAACTGTTGAAGAACCGCATCAATGGTCATAAGTACGACAAAAAAAATAAAACAGCCATCAGCAGCCATATAACGGAGAAAACACATACCTTTAACTTCGATGACACAAAAATACTTGCTACCGAACCAAACACACAAAAAAGGGAAATAATTGAGATGATACATATTCAAAGGAATAAAAACGCCATAAATGCGAAAACCGACATAAAACACGTGAGTGAAATCTATTTCGAATTCTTAAAGTAGACCATTTCAATGCTCAGATGCTTCACTGCGTATCAGTAGATCTTAAACTTAACACAAACGTACACTCTAAAAAAATAAATAAATAAAAACTAGGAGGAGAAAAAAAAAGGACATCAGATACGATGAATGTTTATTTTCCACTTCTATTTGTGTTTCGTACGCCAAAGCAAGAACGTTATTGTTTTTGGCAACGATGTATGTTGTGGTACTTTTTCACAAACAGCGCTAATAATAGACATTTAAAAAAAATAATAAATTTGTGAGTATGACTAATATATGTCATTTGTTTTTGTAATATTTGTAATTTTTAAATTCGTATATGTCTACTGTTTTAAGATATTCTGTGTTAGACGCTTTTTTTGTCCTTTGTTTTGCAGTTTTTGAGATAGACCTGGGTTGCCGGTCGAAACGTCAATGACAATTACAGTGTTTTAAAATTATTTGTTTTATTTTGTAGTTTTGTTCACTGTGGACCAAACCCTAAGAATCATCCTATAAAAAATATACAAGGATCCAAGAAAAGCATATTTTTCAACTATATATATATATATATATATATATATATATATATATATATATATATATATATATATATATATATATATATATATATATATATATATATATATATATATATATAATAGGGTGTTGAAATTCTAAATCGCTTTAGATGGTTGTACACCACTTTTAAGAAGCAAAAGGTATTTGTGGATACGAAATATTTTCACAAACATAATTTAAATAGTACATTATGCAACAAGTGCGGTAAACGGCATTTGACCCACGAGTGAGATATAGAGTTTACCAAGCGTGTTGCATGCTATCCTTTTCCTAGGACCGTCACGAAAAAATCACAATTTCACAGATTAAAAATAATAACAGATTATCGTATTACTAAATTTCGTACCATTCAAACAAAATACATATATATTAGTAGCCTTCAAAAATATAGTACTTTAATTTTTAATTTTATTCTTATTATTGAAATTTTTCGAAAATTAGGTTTTGATTTTGAGTTATAGTACCGCTTATTGCTCTTTCTGTATATTACTTGTAATATACACTTATATGGCTAGAAATGGAGAAAATTTTACTATCAAATTTTAAGCAACATTTAATTGTAAAAGCAATTTTTTACTTAATTTACTTAATTTGAGTCATAAAAGTTATTATGTTATTTTTTTTTATGTTTTTTATTATTATTTATTAAAATTGCATAGAATGTCCGTATTCTCTTCAGGATCTCTTTCGAAAAACTAGTGGCGAATCAAATCTGTTCGGATTATTATTATTACTTCAAGATAAAACGATTAAGGGAGAGAACGAAAACTAAATCATCATTGGAAAGATCTCGAGATACAATTCTTCTAAATAAAACAAGAATGTCAAATACTCCTTTTTCCATTGTCTATTCACTTCGATTTTCGTGACCACAGAACACGAATCGCTTTTACTGAGAAATCGCCTGAAAACTGTTTTCTAATCTACGCGAGTGGGCAACAGAGTTTTATTTATCTCGCTACCATCAAAAGAATTCTGTAAATGTTTAAAACGACGGAAAACGTATTTCCCCTTTACAATACAGGCGACGACGCACAGTGGTTTCTCTATATGGGCGATGGCGTCAAAAATATTGTGGGAAGAGTGATGTGGATGGAAGTCAAAAATGGTTTGGTAAAAATTTTCATAAAAATATATGCATGAAGAATAAACCGTGATCGGCTTCTAGGGAAATAGTTTGTTTGTATTGTTTATAACTCGAACTCGAATATACAAGGTTTCTCTAACTCGATCGCCTATTAGAAGTATATGGAAAATGGATAGGAGACTCTGACCTCTATTTTAAAAATATTTGAGACATTGCCGCGGTGCCACACCAACTCTTTGAAATATTATGCCTTGTATTTTATGATGTGAACAATTCTGAAACTTTCTGTTTATAGAATTTTGCGAATTTTGATCGATAATGGAAATAATTAAGTATCTTTCAACCATTTAAAAACAAATCTGAAGTTGTTTTTTCGGCTTATCAAAAGTATAGAAAAGAATAAAAAATAAAAAATCGAATAATGCACTTTTTAATAGTTAGCTATGCAATATAGTTTGGTACTTCATATAGTATTTTTATATGGTGAATTCATATACAAACAATGATGTATTCAATTTGTTTTATATTCAATTAAAAAGAAGTTTGGAAAAATAGCGATAAGTTTTAAAAACTATAACATGTTATAAATTTTAGGCACATTCTCGTGCGATAATAAACACTGCATTTACATGACCATAAAGTCAAATAGAATTGAATTAATTATAAGTTGAATTTCATGAAAAAAATGTAAACTTTTTCCAAGGAAAGAATGTTCAAACAAGAATTTTTTAGATTACAAAAACACCCATTTTGTCTTTGTTTGAATATGAAAATAATATAAAATTTCTTAATAAATTGTTTATTAAAATACTATCTCATTAAGTTGCCAAAAAAAAGGTTTTTTTATTGCTGAAGAAAACACAGGGAATTTAATTTAAAAATCACGGTTAATTTACATTTATATAATTTTCAAAATTTGCATAATTTTTTATACATCCTGTATGCGATACCTCAAATCTTATGTTATAATATAATACAGCAGCTTATTGACAAACCGTAAAGAAAATTTCTCCTAATGGACCATCCATCGAGTTGGGAACAGTGTAGAATGTCAAATAGGCAAATTCAATTACCTGCAATGCCAATGACGCACTCAGAATGTGGATATCGTTTATTGTGTCTCATAACACGAGGTTGATCTGCAGTGTGTGTTCGATTCGCATCCAATTAAGCTCTAATCGATTACACATTTCAAAGACCATTCGATAGTCGAATTGCAATAATATGTTACTGCAAGATGTGTATTAAGCATGCATAATGTCTGTAATTGTGTTATTAACTGAATAAACAGTTATCTTGGGCCTTTTCGCCTGTTTGACCCTTTTGTGGGATACATATATTGGCAGTGGTTAAATGCTCTGATCCTGTTGATCAGAAAGCCGTATAAACTGAAACTTAAACAGATCATTAGCTCTTTTCCTGCTTGAATAGGGAGAATTATTAAAAAAGAGTATAGTTGATGTAAGAGACAGCAGAAGCAGGGACACAATAAGCACCTATCTACCTACAGATTGTTGTAAAAGTCATCCCACATTTTGAAAAACATGTATTTTATTACAAAAATATAAACACATTTTTATTTCTTTTGCATAATATGTGATGATTGTGTATGATAGTTGTTTCGGCAACACCGTGCCTTTATCAAATATAAATGAATGTTTGAAAATCTGATCATCATTGCATTTAATTTAGCTTGTTAAATGTATTTTCACCACGTAAAAGCCACCTCAGTTCAATAAACCGTGTTCTCCCTAAGTAAGTAAATAAGTGCCACAGCATAAAGAATTGGGGGTGGTGTAAATGTGGGAGAGTTGGGAGTAGACGGAGGAAGTACTGGGTACTGGCTGAGATTGGGACCAGGAACACATAGCTCTTCAAAAATTCCCTTTCAGCAGCAGAATTTAGTAAATCGATCGCATGCTCGTTCATTGTTAAAAAGGCTTTCCCTGGTAATTTCTTTGGGTATTGAACAAATAATTTGGTCACCTTGTTTGAGCATCTATGATCAACTTCGCAAACTTGCTTTACTACTCGACAGCGTTTATGACCTACGACTTGCATTTCGGAAAGCATTTGATGCTATTCCACAAGATTTTGTTACAAACTTAATTGATCAAGTCAGTTTTGGCACTAGATATTAGTTTTAGCTTTCTAATGTTCAAATTCAAAACAAAACAAAAAAATTTCAGTTTTTGGTGACCTATTTTTTTAGCGGTGAGTGTATAATATACAACATTTTCTCATCATGCTTAAATTCAAGCAGTCCGCCTTGAACTGCCGGCAATTAAATTTAACTTTTAAACTACTTTACTTCTTCGGGCGGCAAGTTTTAGATGATCAAAAGAGCTTTATGTCGTAGACGGCGAACCTTCCGAGGACGAGGGTTAGACTTTCGGCTTCTTTATTGCAGAAATATTTTTTAAAACTTCCTACCGGGAGTGCCACCGGCAACCCATTTCGGCAAATTAAAGAAGTTTGACCTTTTCGACCAGAAGTTATGTCAATCGACGAAAAATACATTAATGGAATTTAATCCGTCGACCTCTTGCCTGACAGCTTACGGAGAGCAATTTTTCATCATCTGTTAAACCGAATTTGGGTATCACTGGTCCATCTAATTTTATATTTCAGTTGAAATACAACAAATTGCTATATGCTAGCCATATTTCCTTTCAACTCAACGCATTTGTCTAATCGGTTTTTCATTTCTTTTAAACCGGGGTTTTGCAGGCTTCTCAAAATAGGCATTTGTTTGGACTATTACTTCCTCATCAAACCTCTGCAAACAATAAATAGTCACTGGAGTTACTTCAATTTCATAATTTTGTTCATAGCAAGTGAGCAGGAGTGTACTTCTTACATTGTCTTTTTGAATCAAGATCTTCTTATTTTCCAGATGAAGACGCTTTTCCTAGATTTCTTTGCTCCGCCGTTCCAGTAATTACGCATAATAGTCTTCTGTTATTGCTGTTCTTTTTCTCAAGTAATCAATGTAGATGATTCGGCGAACATCCCGATACCTTAACCTTAGCTACCGATTTGCGACCCTTTGCCTTCTTCGTTGCCCGTTCGTCTTCAAAAATGTATTTATTTTTTATCAACAGCTATATATCGAGGCAAAAGCTTATCAGAATTAGGGCGGAAAAGCGCCAAAACACCCTGAGAGTCGAGTATACGATTGTGTTTGTGCGAGTATACGAGTCCAGCTTTTTTTCAGACTCAATTTCCCTGACCTCAGCTATTTCGCGCACTTTGATTCGTCGATGATGTAAACACTTCCACATGGAGTTCGGAACTGCTCATGTTTTGTGGATGTACGACGTTTTTATCCATTTTACAGGCAAATTAAAGTTGTTTTCTTCAATCGACAACAACAACTAAACTAGTGATCGATACAACTGAACCGTTAACTTAAAGATTTGAAATATCTTTTGTGTGTTCCATGTTTTTAAAAAGCTTTTCACCTTTTCTATAAGTTAAAGAACAATCAAACTACAAAGGGTATAATAATCAAGTATCTGAAAACCCATTGTTGTTTGCGGCACTTTTCATTTAATTAAAACGCGAAACCGCAACAATAATAACGAAGATACGCCGTAAAACCATTAAAAATGAGCAACACTGTACATTTTGATCAAATTGATCACTTTTGAAGGGAAACTTTCCTTTCTAAAAGAGTTAGACGAAAAATAATGTAGGTGATATTAAAAGCCGCAGATGGGTATCTAGTACCGTTACAAACACCCCATATTTTTAAAAAATGTACACTGATTTTCTGTTACCGAAAATTTTGGTGTTTCTGTGAAAATATTTCTAAGCATTTACGTCAAAACGAATAGCTCAAATTTAGCATTTTGCAAATTAATAGTTAATTAATAATTTTTAAATCGTTGAAATTACTCTTTCAAAAATATTGCATAGTTGATATTTTGCTTTTATTATAATACCAATACCAACAACTAGGCCTTGGACGGATAATACCGGAACTAAATGCGGACTGCTAGTTTGGGATATTATTGTTTGAGAGCAATGCATGGACTTCAAGAAATTTGTACCAATCTATTTAAAAAAAATTCGGAAAAGACGGCCAAAAAACTATACATTAACTCCCAAGATAAGGCCGAAAAAAGCTAACATTCGATAAACTTTAAAAAAACACATACATGCCACACAGTACCAGAAAAGTCCAATAGTGCAAGTAGTTCCTATAAAAAATGTAACCGTGTACGCGTTTCCCGTTGATTCTTTGAAATTTATTTGAAACGTTAAACTGAAACCCGGTGGCCACTCATCGAAGCATACTTATTCAATGCTGAAACCTCTCTTTTAGAAGAAAACTCCAGCAAAAATATCAAGTATGCTACATTTCCGGAAAGGTAATCAAAAAAAGTATTTTTGTGTTTATAACCAATACAATATTCGGTTTTGAAAATATTACATTTATGCCATTAGATTGTGCTTAAAAAATGCTCCGTAGATGTTTTCACAACAAGTTTTCAGTACAAAACAATTACAACTATTTTAATAGTGAACATTCTCGAAACTCGAAACAATAGCTTGTGCTAGACTGAATTAATAAAACTTGATCCATGAGCGGTTTTTAAAATTATCTTTTTTTATAAAAATTGAGCTGGAAACTCCTATATTAGTTTTCATTTTCTCCTTATGAAAGAAGAGTATCTCTTAAAAAGTGTCCAATTTGGCCCAACCTGTACAAACATGGATTCAATGATTTCTGGATAAAGAAGTCTATCGCGACGCTGACAAGAAAACAAGCAACGAGCTGGTAATACAACGCAGCTGCTTTCTTTTTATTGGCTCGGCTTAGACCCGTTCCTGCTAGTTTACAGTCCACACTAAAACGGAATAAGTTGATTAAAATAGATTTAAGAACAATGCGGATTTCCGCAAAGTTTACGAGCTGTCGTAAATCTAGCGTCCGGAATTGCCCATTTACATTTATCCGGCCGGGCATGTTAAACATGTTATCTTGGAGTGACTATAAAAATATAATGCAGCGACCACGGTTTTAACTTAGTAAATGCTGGGACTGAGAAACTTGATATAATTAACCGGGTTTTGCATCTTAGCCTGCGTTTGCAGTTTTTTAAGTTTTTCACTTACACCGAAATATACAGGGTGTCTCATAGTCATTGGAACATTAGAAGCTTTGGAAAAACTCGAGGTTGAATTTGCTGCTTCGCTTGTTCTTTCTGGCCATTTTTGTAAATGCATCCATACTAAATATATGTTATACCTATTTCTTGTGGTTTTAATTATTTTTAATATTCAAATTCAATTTAAATTCTTATTGCTGGGGAACTTGACTATTTAGAAAGCTGAAATTATGGCTGCAGTTTGCCTATATGCTGAACACTAGTTCTCTGTAGAATAGTGCCTTCTGTGTTTTACAGAGTGTTCAAAAAATCATGATTTTACCGCCTTATTAAATTGACAAAGTCAAATTTGTGAAACATCTTGTATATTATCCAGTACTCGTATATATAATTTAAATCCCTTTCAATTAGTGTATACCTAAATGGGGGTTTGGGAAATAAATGCAAATTTTCTCTAAACATCGAATTATTTTGATATTTTTCGTGAGTAGGTGAAAATTTGCCAATAATCATTCCATTGATACAGAATTTTGTTAGAAGAATTATTCAAAAATGAATTAAATCGAAGCATATTATTCAAATTATTCTTTATAGAGAGTGTGGACGAATTAAAATGAGAGAGAAAATCTATATACTAATATACCTAATATGTCAAAATAATTCGATTTGTGGAGAAAATTGCTAGGAGTATTCAACATATACAAAAGGAGAACAAATTAGAATTTCGTATGTTATAGGCAATTTTGTCCCCCTTTCAAAAATTTGACTTTGATTTGTCTTATGGCACTGTACATCAAAAAGAATACAAAATCATTGGAATTTTACAAATTGTGGAATGAACAACGGAACAATTCATAAGTATTGGTCTAGGGAAGAGTTTTTTAAGCTCATTTAATATTGTCTATAATTGTTGGACCGTGTTCTTATACTTATTACGCAAAATGTTGAATATGACGTTGACTTCGCTACTGAAATTCCAAATAATTTCTGAACGAACTGAATCTCATAACTAAGCAGAATTTAGATTTTGATCATGATGGTGCTCTTGAATGCAGCAGTTAATAGTTACCAATCTCAAAACAATATTTTTAATGCTCAGTCGATAGGATCAAATGACTTGACGCTGCTTGATTTTTGTATGATTTTACTTAAAGGAACAAACTTGACAAGTGTTACAAGCATCTAAACTTCCGAAATCCTAAAAAATATAATATCATGATAGACTTTCCAAACTAAATGTATGTAAACATTATATAAAATAAAGTTATTTTGTAGCCTTCTCGAGTTCGTAAAAAACTTTTTTTTTTCATTATTTGAAATTTTAAAATTGGAAACTTTGAAACTGAAAGTTATCGCTGACAAAATGTTTATATTTTTTTAGAAGGATCGTTATTATTCTCTAAAAAAAAACATTCTTAAATTAGGAGACCGTTCGTTGACCGTTTTTGAAATTTGGAATATAATAAAAGAATAAGAAAAACAAGATTTTCTAGGCCTCTTCTTAGGCAAATAGGCAAATTTGCTACAACTTGGGCCGCTTGGAAATTGTAATTCTCGTTCAGTGTTTACTACCTAATTCGATCCCTCAAGACGAAGCGGGAACGACGGTTGGAGAAGTCCCCGTATTAATACCGATTGCTCCACACACGGTAATTCACTCTATTCGCCAACGTAATGCAATAATAAAGTCCGCAAACCATTTACAACGGAGTTGGTATTCGACAAAGTACCTAGGACCTTCGTTATAATTTTCATTGTCGCTAGTATATTGCTTTATTTAGTTACCTTCGCAATTAGTGCTCACTTTGTTTGCAGGTTAATTAACCCAAACGTTCAGAACGATATTCAATTTGAGTTCTTTTCTTTATCCCAAAATTAACAAATCAAGCAAAAAAGATACAAACATTGTTATGAAAATAGGTGGGTTGAAAGATGTCGTCGGTGTGCTGATAAGTACTATTCTGTAGAACAAAATAGAAGGCTGTGTGTGCATGTCATTTTTTACGCTGTTGCCTCTGAAACTTAAGTTTTCTCCAAAAATTAATTGTTTTTTTTTTGTTCAGCGAGGCACTAACTGATTTTTTCTACTCCCTTCTGTAAAATGCCTAATTATACACGGGTCTAGTGTGTGGAAAACATCGCTTTACCACGTGAGTTTTCTAGTTCCACTGATCCGAGCCCCTTCGGACATTTCCGGGACATTATCGCACGGCTTTGGGAGCAATCGGATGTTTTCGGAGATTTTACCGCACAGCTTGAAATTTGACGTTTTTCAATTGTGTCAGAGAATATATATTTGGTGAACTTTTCAAGTCAATCGCTCCGCTCGTGTCAAATAAACTCGTTAGTCAAACGCCGTTTACCGCACTTATTGCATAATATAGAATTCCTAAACAATTAAACATAAAAAATAATTTGTCTAAAATCTTAAAATTTGAAACTTTAACTAATAAATTATTCTCCTCAGAACTTGATCCTATCATGCATATATATGCATGCATATATATCACCCTCCTGGAATTGGTTTTTGATCGTATCCTTTCCTGGACACATCAACGAGGTTTGTAGGAAGTTTTCCAGAAGCGTATTATTAATATGCCTGTCATTAAGTGCTTAGAACAAGATACGATAGAACACGGATACATTCGCTGACATGGCCGTCAGAATTTACATACGCCAAAATTTAAGCAGTGGCTAATATTTTCGAAAACTTCGATTGCTCCCAAACCCGTGCGGTAATAACCAGGAAATGTCCGAAGTGGCTAGCAGCCGTAGGTAACGAAACTGACGTCGTAAAATGACACTTGCCGCCGGTCACGGTCACTATAGTAATAGTAATAGTAAAGTAATAGTAATAGTAAACTTAAATTTTTCATTGCTCATCTTTTTTACAGTCCTTGGCAAAACATTATATAATTCGATATCCAGAGAGTTGCTTTCAGATCTCTTGAGTTTTAAGGAAACCTCCGGAACAAGAGTTTCCTTTCGTTCTTTGTGTCTCGAACAACTAATAGTTTATGTAAATGCAAGAAAGAGGCATCAATCTAATTTTTTTTAAATGTGATCCTTATGTTATATATTTTCCATGACTCGAATGGCTTTCTTCTGCATTCTTAATATACCAGCTGAAGAAGCTGCGAAATTATCCCACAATGCAAGAAGAATCCTTGCACTGACTAAACTTTTTAAATATAAAAAGTTAGTAGAATACTTTATCGTGATTTTTATTCTACAAGTTATTTAATTACGACACTGTTTATTTTTTAATTTTAATATAGCTATGCGAGTATCTTCATAGGCTATCGGACGCAAGAAGAAAGTAGTCTCCTTCAATGGAATCCCTTAAACACTTACACTCTGTACACCGTTATTCGACGCTAAAATCTCCGTAATATCATCCGAGACAGAAAAAAAACTGTTATGGTCGTCTGCTGATAAATCAGATTTTTTTTAATATTTCCCAAAACAGTTTCTTCCACAGTTATTTTCCAAATAACAAAAAAGGTTGATAGGTGGTCTTTTATTACAAGTAACATTGTGAATAGAAAAACTCTATTTGATCAAGTCTTCACTCAATATAAACTTAGACATAAAGTTGACGTCATTAGAATCGCGGAAAATATTCCACTCGGTGGTCTGCAATAATAATAATTTTTTGTTAAAAATTCAGGTTTTTCTAGTTCCAACCTTATTTCTTTTGCCTGTGTTAAGTTTAATAAACTGGCCTCTGTGGTCTGACGTACCAGGGTTATCCGAACTCCCACCTTATACGCACAGTCCTCTAAGTTTGTTGTTATATTATCAATGCTTCTAGCAGAAGAGCAAGTAATTGTAGTACGAAAGTAGTTGATCTCAATCCAAAGCTATCATTAATACTTAAAAATTCAGAAATTATCTAGATGAGACATTCACATTTATATCAAACTCTTGTGTAGTGGAAAAGAAAAACTCAAGCTCAAATATTTCAGTACTACTATCACAAGACCTGTATCAACAAATAACCACTTACTTGCAAATCCTTGTATATTTAGGTGAAATAGAATAATGCTGTTTGCCATCAGATCGATGGCAATGTCCTTAGATGTTATCTTACGATGAAGTTGGTTCTCTTTAGGTGAAAAAATGTATTGGTCCTAGTATCTGCGTCCCATTTTGCTGAATCAAGAATGTCTTTTGCGTTTGCGGAATATTCTTCCTCATATTTGGAATTAAGGATCTTGTAAGTGACTTTGGAAAACCTCACGTAGATACTTGATGACATCATTTTCCGTCGTTCTAGGGTCAAGTCGGTATAAATGGTAGAACGAAGCGTAACAACAATAGGATTGACGTTCGGCTTCCTTTTGTGTGACACGGTACGGTTTTATAGTAACTATTTTCTATTGATGTCATCGATTGCGGCTGCCACGTCTCTCTGGGTTAGTTTGGACTACGCATTTTTATTGGTGTTGGTGTATTAGTTTCGCATATGCCTGTAGAGTCTACAGTTCTCTGATTTCTTTTATTTTGCGTGTCTCTATTGTCAGGTTGATGTTTTGAATAGTCGGTACGAGATGGCGGCAGGATGTTATCAGATACAGTTTTACTCTCTTGGTTTACAAGAGCATTTAATACCTCCATTTTTTTATTTTTTTTTAATTACCATGTATTTATGTCTAATTATGTCATTCAGGTACTTTACCTTTATATGGATCCCAACAGCCGTGGTTACACTTTCATTAATTTGATTTTCTGCAGTTTATACCCTTGGTAAAGTTTTTCTCACTAAAATCCTTAACGAATTCAATAAGCAACTTGCTAGACACACTTTCCGGTAGAGTTTGTAATACTAATATTCACTCTTATTTAGTTTGTTTACTTCAGTTGTGAGAACTGCGGTGCCAGTCGCCACCGTCTTCATGGAATATTATATATGGAATATGTCTAGAGTATCCCAAAATAAATTAATTATTTAACAGGGTATTCTTTCCTGTTTCTCTTTTTTTGATATTTTACCATGCTTTATCCCATATGAATTCGAATAAAAAAAAACAGTTAATTTCGGTTAAATTTGTTTTCTTGCTAAACTGGGGACGTGATTTTTATTTATGTATTATGCAGGTTGAGTCAAGTCACAATCAATACTCAAACTGCTCCAATGACAAGCAAGCAATCGTTTGTGTATTTGTAAAAAGTAATATGTTATAATAATAAGTCTTCTAACAAGAATATTATGCGACCATGCATTTGCAAGGTCGATATAAATTACCTTAACCTGGAATTTGCTTTCATACGGTCCGCTGTAAATTGCGTTATATTGGTAGTAGACCACACTATACTAATCTTCTAATCCAATGAGGATTCAGTTAAATTCATGTTAGACTTTCTCGATATATGTGTTTCAATAACAACGCAAACAAAAAAGTCATAATTCAGTTATTTATTAGAAGAAACATTAATTTTGGTAGTAGAATAAAAAGATACTTTCTATTGCAAAAGAAATAATATGCAATAATTACTATCTATTACAATGTTATATTTAAATCTCAAAGCATAATTATAAGATACAATATTTCAATATTTTATGTGACACGTTTAAAAAAACCTATATGTCTTAGAGTGAAAATAAAATTAATTTATCCATTTGTAACAACTTAAGGTTAATCAAAATTAGAAAATCGAAAATTTTAATTAAATTAAAATGGAATAGTTATCTAAAATATAGTTTTTGGCTTTTCGAAAAAATATCTTAATTGCTTTAATTTTTAATACATTTAATTTATTTAATATACATAGGAAGCTGATCAAAAAATTTTGACCATAAATAAATCATTGTCCGGCTATGGTCTGCTAGGGTAGATTAATGGTTGTCTAAAAGAGTCTTTGTGAATGTATATCTATGTACTCGCTCCAAATATTTGTACTAACAATTAACGCTGTAATTAAGTCAGTAATTTCTTATAGCATTTTGTATTACTCTTAGCGACTGACGATGAACACTGTATATGCATATCCCTTCATAGTAGAATCCCATAGCGCAGAAGCGGTTCGACTTTTTTTTTTTTTAAATTTGTTTTCGTAACATTTATTTTTATTTTTTATGCAATTAGGATCTTTTTTTTTTGGTAAAATATAAGTTACAATCTTCACCCATTTAGGATTTTTTTCAGTCATCGCTAACAAGTACTTAATAACATTAGTTTCCTTAATTGGTTCTACTAACGTGTCAATATGTATTTCTGAAAACATCGTTAATATTTTAAAACCATTATCCATTTTCACGACGACGCCGCTTCAAGAAGCATCACCAAAAAAAAACTACTGTATCTTACGCACAGGAGATCGCCCTGGCTCCCCACATCTAAGTTTGTTGTGGTATACAAGATGGGGAAAGTTTTGGTCACTCACAATTATTTTAAATGATTTTAAAAAACCTTCGTAGAATTTGTTGAAAGTTTCAATTTGAGATTGAGATTGAACATATAGTTTAGGCCTTAATAAAACTTTTCTCGTTACTTATTTCAGACAATCCGTTTCCGCGACATTTTTTTTTATTTCTTCTCACTAGGTACCATTAATTCATTAATAATAATTTATCCAGATTCTAATACCCGTTTGTAGAAAACTCTGCATTTCACTTTTTGTAATATTAGATACCACGGTTCAATGTCAAACTTTTACCCTCATAGACCAAAGGGCATTTTCGTCAAAGTTCCGACGAGACGCCCAACTTCCTCTTCACAGCCTTCAAGTTGTTTTCAAGAGAAATTTCAAGATTATTAAGTAAAATACGCGGAAAAATTTTTGTCCAACAAATTTATTAGAATGACTCATCGTCCACCACCAATACGCCATTATATCGTATGGGAGTAGGTTGTTATTGACATCTAGTGGATATTTTACAATTTTTTTTTAAATAATTACTAATAAAACCAAAGCGCGTCCGAAAAAATTGTGTGATACATTGTCCATTCTCACTGCCTAAAGTTGTACAAAAAGTAAACGTCAATCATAGTAGGCATCAATTAGCTTTTTTTGCAAATACATATAAAGAAGAAGAGGATTTTAATTAATATAATAATGTAAAGTGTGTGTGTGTATATGAGACCGTATTAACCTATGTGGAAATCTTTCATATAATATTACCAGAAAATATTATAACGGGTGTTCTCTGCTTATTATAATTTACGGGGTTGGACTGAAAAATATAATAAAATTATAAACATCAACCAAATAAAAAGTTCCGCCATATCAGAAACTATTAGAAATGTATGTTAATGTTATGTTATGTTATATGTTAATGAAATGAAATTTAGAAGTAAAAATTTATGTGAAAGTCCATTGGAAAGTGTTCTTCTCCCTATCCCCGATCGATATCGATGGCTCATACTTTGAACCGGACGTTTTTATGCTTGATATTACTCATAATTTCTTTGATAATGTTTTTTACATCATCTAAGGAGCCAGGTGGGGGTTGATTCCATAAATATTCTGGAGGTCAGCCCTTATATTCACCTCATAAAAATAAATTTGTCCTATTCTTTCTGTGGTCTAGCATTATAAAACTTCTCGTGTAATCTGACAAACTTAGTGGTGTGATAATAAATTCCGCATTTCATTTATTAACTGCTGTGAATAATTGTGATTCCAAAACAAAATGCTTCATTGACTGTGTATGACGGAAATTGCTTGAGTATAAAACTGGTTTTTCTTAAAACACTCTGTACAGAACATTTCCGAAAATCTATGCTAGAATTTTAAAAAATTCATTCATTTGTTTTCGTTTTTTTTACACATATGTTACCTCTGTTAAATAACGAATTATCATAATATTTTTACATCCTTTATAAATACTTCTTTGAAACTGTCATTGTTTTCGCCAAATGAGAAAAATTTGCTCGCTTATATCCTCCGCGCAACTGGCACACTAAACCAACCCTTAGTAAACATTCATTATGTTCGTCGTACAAATATTTAGCAAGGATAACAGCGAAAATTATGAAACTGTATGATGAAACGATAATATGGGCATGAGAAAATTAGCAAATGTTCCAACAGTAAAGCGGGAGATTACTGGAATAAATTTACGTAAATAGCTTGGAATATGCAATTTTATTATTTATATGGCCGCGTGACTGGAATATTTTTCCTAAATTATAATTGCATTTTTTTTATAATCTCGACTTTTCAAGTGAATTTATAGTAGCGAATTCATTCTGATGAAACTATTCCCCGTTTAATTGGGGTTTGACACTAATTTATTACCTACTTCATTCATGAAAACACGGAGACAAATTTAGTTTTACCTATTCATAGTGAAAAGTGTATAGATTATTATCGGAAACTATAATTGACAAATTTCAAAAGCTGATCTAAGGCTTTTTCGAGCTTTTCCTTTAGATTTCAATTCTAGGAGAAGCAAAAATAAATAATTGTCCCACTTTCTATATACCTTATAAACTAGAAAACTTCACTCTTAACGATAAATGCCGTTTAGTTCTATCGATTTTCTCGAGTATGCTCTCTTTGTATTGTTTGCGCATATAGAAGGAAGCTATTGCTTAAAGGAAAATCGATGTTCGAAATTTGGTATCTCCCTGGATAGATGGCGCCATATAACAATAACTTCACATTTAATTCACTACTTCATCTTTTTCTACGCATAACCAAACACTTTTTTATGCTTTAATGTAATAGTATATATTAAATAAAAACTTTATGGATTTTGGTTTGATTTTTCAACAAATAAAAATCATAATCCTGAATTTTATTTTACAAGTTTCCCACTGCTTGGTAAACATGTCTAAAACATTTTTGCAAAAACCCTTGGTTTTCTTTATTAGCAAAATTAATAACTTTATGATATTAGATATCATTCATTAAATACGTTGCTGGGAATAATAAATTATATCATTATTATTATTATTATCAAATTATATTATTTTATTTTTGTCTACTATTGTTATTGTATAATAAATTTTTAACAGAGAATTATTAACTAATTGAATTGAATATTGAAGATCTGTTATAATTCATGGGCATAAAATGAAATAAAAAATTTCTTCAAATTTTAGTTAATCGCGATTTCTCAAGATTTACCATAATTGTTATGCTATCCCAAAGGATCATCATTAAAAAATTAAATTAAATACATTAACTTCAATTCCATGAAAATGAAGGTCCTTTATAATTTGTTAGACTGAATAAATTGAACACTTGCATATATTCATTTAATTATGTCATAATTCTTTCCGATAGAAACAATGAATTCACTTTAAACTTATCGTAAAAATGCTCTATTGTAACTACGGGATGTTATCTAATTTCCTGATAAACTAAAATTTCCCTTTCAAAATTCTTATTAATTAGAAACCATTCCCTTTCGTTTTACCAAGAACTGAAAGAATTTTAACCCATATGTTATTATCGTTTTGGTGGTTCATTTTCATTAACCTGTGTGTTTTTTGAATTAATAAAATGAACGAAAGTGTATTCTTAGAAGTTTGAGTTCCGTTTGCTCCATTACTTTACTATAATTTGAATGGTTATAAAAATAAAGTATGTCGATATTTGTTTGTTTTTTATTTATTTGACAAGTGATTTCCTTCCACATGGTTCTGAATGGAAGTTTCTAATACATATTTTTTTATTTTCATAAATTGTGACTCAGTCACTGGTCACCTTTGGTGATTAGAGGAATTTTACAGTTTCCTTTTTTTTGCAAGTTCCTTATTTCTAACATTTTAAAAATAATAGTTAATAAATTAATCAAAGCTGCAAAACAGAACTACTTCAATAACAAAACTGATGAAGTAAAAATAATTCGCCGGGAACCCTTAAAAAATAGACTTGTGATAGGGGCACGAGGGTCAAAAAAATGAAATAATGTTCATTAGTCAGAGTTAAAGCAGCGGACAAGATATGTGAAAGTTTTTACTTTTTGTATGGTATTAAAGAAAAGAAACAACACATTTGGTGAGACCACATCATATAAACACTGACAGCAAAAGAGAGAAGTTTACTAAAATAAAAATGGCAGATCTAATAAAAAAAGCAAACGTCGATGGCATATTTAAATTTAAAATAATTTAAAAATAATTGGGGACAAGATGTTTAATGTAATCAATCAAAGCATGGAGTTTTACAGTTGTTCCTATTGAAAAAGTGAGACAGATATGTGAAAAGTTCTGATCCAACAACATGGTTGAGAAACTATTAAAGATTTATGTTAATGTTAGTTAACTTCACTGAAAAAATAACATATTGAGCGAACTTAAGGCTCGTTTCAGAAGTAAAAACTCATGTGAAAGTACATTGCAAAGAGTTCTACTTGACTGCAAAGTTGCACTTAACAGGATATATTGATAGGATTTGCATTGTTTAAGCCAACATTTGAAACAATAGATAATTGCTATTGCTTAAACTAAAAAAAAGTGGACTAGGCCGAATAATAGTAAAGTGACGGCGGAGGAAACAATTTGTGGAGTATCATAACGATCAACCCTACTTATAATGTATGTAAATAATATTGCTCAAATTGTTCAGACATGTAAAATTCCACCTCTTGCAGATGAAACTGTTATATGCGTATCTGCAAATACAGTTCTAGATATAAAAACCACAGTAAACCTAGAACTAATCAATTGGTTGAATAACAACTATTTATAATTAAACATAAGTAAAACAAAATGATGCTTATAAGAAATTGTAAAGTCAGCGAATTAAATTATTTTATTTAGATTGCTTTATTCAGAAACTTTCATTTCATTATTAATAATACAGAAATAACAAAATACGGCTTTATGAGTCATATTAAAATGCAACAGATATACTAGGTGAGTTGATATGATATATTACGGAATTGTATTAATTTTAAGACAAATAATTACCTGTATACGTTAATTTTTATTTACACAATGTTACAGCAGCTAGTTCCGAAACATTTCTTAAATAATTATGAATATGTGAGAGACATTCGTGAATATTACACTAGGTTGAGAAATAACTTTTACCTACACGAATTACCAAAAGAATTTGCTCTATAAGAGTGTAAAACAGTATAACGAATCCAATTGTATTAATGAACATAAAAACTTTAAACAGCCTTAAATAGAAGTGTAAACCATATTTATGGGAAATGGACATATGTGGGTTAAGGAAACTGATATGTAATTGACTGACTGCCTGTAATTGTTGAACATTTATTAGTTTATTATGCTATTTTTAAATATTTTGACCTATTCAAGCTGCAGTCCGAAGAGCAAAAAGGCGAATCTTCTAAAGAGGGAAATATCGCATACATGTAAATGGACGACGAGGAAACAGCAAACGTAGTCTTGTTTTGGTCCACTAAAAGAGTTCAAAATAGAAACAAGCTGATGCGGAATCCAAATTCAATGCCGGAATCTGATTAAAAATAATACGAATGGGTACCCAAAAGGGGTAATTTTATTACGTATGAATCGGATTGGGAAACTTTGCTCACTTAAATAATTCACATGTATCCTTTAATAACCTAGCAGATCCATATAATTTTGTTGAAAGCAATGAATGAAATGAAATTTTGTTTTATTTCCAGAGGACACTCTCTAGTTTTGGATGATGTATCGCCCGGCCCATTTCGCAAAATATTACTACGCACACTTTCTGTAAAGCCGCCGCTTTATTAATTGTTTAAAAATTTTGCTTAACGGCTTGTCACATCTTTAAGAAAGCAATTATTAAACATTATTATGATACCTCAAAATCATAGCGACCTCCTTCTACATGAAAAAGGTTGTTATTATTAACGGTTTATGGTATCTGTAGAATATTTATCATGTGTTTTTAGATTTATAAGGGCTTTTAAGGGGTAAGCTATAAAACTCCAACAGTGAAAATTTTATAATAGGTTGTTTAAGAACTCTGTAAAATGTTTTAAAAAAACCTGAAGTAATCATAACAACACTAAAGGTTTTTATAAATAATGTCACGGAAACGGAAACGGATGCATTATTAGAAAACTTAAAGTAATTTGCTATTCATTGGAGGTCCTACAAAACTTGTAACACTAATGGTTTTTTATAAAAGAATAGAAACTGTTACAAAAACTAAACTTTTTTATAAACCTCTTATAAATTATCCATTACCTTATAATAAAACGTTAGGTGAAAAATATTAGTTGGGAATGTGGTTAAAAAACGCATATAATTAATTCGATTATAGACTCAGACTTGAGTTTCGCGATATTCGAACAGCGGTTAGCGACCGGGGGCGAAAACAACCAGCCGCCTCGACGACTAGCATCCCCGTGCGTAAACCCGTACAAATGCAGCTGTGTAAACCGGGCTTATATTGGCTTTTTCGAACGGGCTTTAGTCTGGGTGGTCCTCTCGCGACGGCGGCATCTCTCGCTGATTTCCACTTTCGCGAGTGTAAATAACAACCCCCGACCTCGCGCGGTCGCATTGTTTTGAATTTTTCTAAAACAAAACCGTTGTCTTTAAGGGTGTAAACCATTTTTGATGTCGTCCCGAGCTTTGCTAAAGCATCCGCTCCGGGATCGCTTTAAATTAGTGGCTAACTACGTGTCTTAAATGTTTTCGATGTGCTTTATACGTAATAAGTAAAACCTGACTGTAAATTGCTACGGTAGAATCCATACACATATATAGATATATATTTTGAATAAGCGTGACATATAACGAACGAGCCAATAACAGATCCTGTATATATATTTTCTTATTTGTTGTTTACGACGATGCCAGAGATCGGCAATAGACTTGAGTTGAAATTTTTTAAGAGGAGAACGCAAAATGAGAAGAAGACCGTCGCGAAGTCTCCAGAAAAAGCGGTCAAGCACCCAAAGAGTCCAGTGAACAGGGTTAAAATCGCACCACCCTATGCCTACGTCGAGGTATGACGATAACGCTGATAACTTAAACTCTAAGAATCTCACACGAATCTTAAAATAGTACCTATATTACATAACCAGCGCGTTAGGTAGGTTTTTGCTACACCTTAAGTGAAATTATAGTAAGTTTATCGGCGCCGAAGTCATTTACTACGCGAGATATATACTATATCGTCAACAATGATTACATATATCATACATAATCTACATAAAATTCGGAAAATATTGTGAGTCAATTAAATTCTGAAGAAGCCAACAATCGAGAAGACTTGAAAATAGTATTGGTCTAGTGTTTTCTGAAATTATAATGGATTAATTATTTACAAACAAGTCTAGCTTTAGCGTTTATTTAGAACTATCTGAATAAAATTAACACTAAGTACAGTTATGTTTGTTTTAGGAAGCTAGAATATTAAAATTAGATTCTTAAATATCAATCATGCAAAATTTGGGGCATTAAAAGGAATGCAAATGATATCATTGAAAAAATACCGAATTTTTTGTTGAAGTTAAATTAATATGAATTATTTTTGTTATCAAATTTAATAGGGTTGTTACTAATCTTATCTTTTAATTAGTATTGAATTGTTATAAAATGAAAAAAGTGCATGCATAACAATTTTGGTATATTCCTTAAAATGTTAAAACAAAACATTTACACAAATTTATAACTAATAAATAAAAAAATGCAAAATATAACTTAACGTAACAAAAAAGAACCAACACCTAAAGCGGACACAAAGGGACCTAAAATTTATAGTTTTATAAATAATATTCTTTTGAATTTAAGCACTACAGTGGCATCTTCACTCACATTTAACCATATTTGAATTTTGTCACTAATATTGACCCCACACCTGACACCAGCGCACACCGCGCCCAATCGAGAATGTTTTATGATAATGGCGATAGCGCACAGTTAAAAATATGAAGCCAATGTACAATTTTGAATACGCGGTTGTTTGCGAACTCGCCGTGATTCGACATTCAATTAGCGAGAAAGCTTGGTAATTAAACTTGCTCATTAATTGGCGTTTCAGTTTTCAAACTTCCACGCGCAAGTACGAACACGCTGGTGTTTGAAATCGATTTAATTTAAGTATTATTACTCGAAGAAATTGACAAAAATTATCGAAATATGATAATCTTTCGAGACAACAACCGTGAGGATTTTGTTTTTGTTTCAGGAATTAGTGGTAAGCTCCCCCAACGAACGAAACTGGAGGGGGATATTTATAGCTCTCCTGGTGATTGTCGCGGTCTTGGGACTCATAGTATTCAGTATAGTACTGGTGTCGCCGCCCGAAGAGTGTCCCAGGACCAAAGGCGCCAAACCCACGCTAGAAGATATTTTTATAAAGCTTCCGCCGCCAGCCAGGTTTAATGGCACGTGGATGTCAGGTAATAATTTACATTATTTTTGCGTTGACTTAGTTCTGTAGTCATTTATGTTCTCGCTCATTAATGGCGATTTTACAAAATACTAAGGTTCTTCGGAGGTAAAATTTGGAACGGCGACATTGCGTGCTATAAATAAAAACAAAGCACCTGCTACTACAAGTATTAGAATCATCTACTTAGTAGTTACTTAAGTTAAAATTTGAACAGGTTTAAAATGTTTTTGAAAAACGGTGGTGTTTTGTTTCATAAATAAATATTCAACATAACATCAACAGTTCTTTGAGATGTCCTCGGATGAAGCAAAATGTGATTGAAGAGTTACAAAATGAAGACCAACAGTTAGGATTTCTTAGGTTTAAAAATTAAATCAAATTGACTCCTCCGGTAAAATTAGCAAAACATGCAGCCCTAAGGGAATTGACAGAAATCTTCAATAGCAATATTAACGAAAACTTAATTTCTAAACAAGTATTAAAAAAATCAATAACATTAAAAGTAAAATAATGAAAATTGCTGATTTGAAGGGAACCGGGAATAAAAAATTAAACTAAACGAGTGGCAGTGACAGAAATTTTTGTGTGAATCAATAATTTCGAAACATAATTAATTTGTGGATAACAGAGGGGAGTAGGAGGGACTTTGAGTTATTTAGAAATAGACATCATTGGTCTCTACCGTCGTTGGAAATTTCAACTTTCCTGGAGCATTTTAAGTATTTTAAAATAGAACCTTGAAACTTAAATAGCGGGAATACTGCTTAAACAAACTCACTGAACAACTATTGGAGTAACTGTCGGCCCCAGCAAAGATGAATCTGTTGGACGAAAGAGAAGTTTAATTAGTGAAGAAGAGGTAATACTGTGTTTTTATGAATATCAGGAAATCCGTAAGCTGTGGAAAAAGCTTCAAGCGCTCTAGGAAAAGTTGAGACAAGGGTTTTTTTCGTCTAGTGTGATCATGTTAAAAGATCGTTCGCACAATAAACTACCCCTACTAAATTCTACTATGTTATGTTGATCGATAAATATATACTAATTGTCTATCTTATCTAGAGAAATGCTTCGATTTTATTCTATTCTTTTTGAAATTCATTGGCTGTAAACGTCACATTTTTCCAACTAAATATGAAATAAAAGTAAAAAGCTTTTTAATTGCACACACATATTTCATTCTCTAGCACGTCCTATGATATCAACTTCGTTTTCGTTAAGATCGGAGCTTCGGCTAGTAAAAAAGTAGATAATTCAAGCTGTAAATATATGCCATACATTTTTGAAAAATGCTATTTGTTTTAGCATTCGCGAAAAAATGGATAGACAAGTTCTTTGAAATGAAGTATCTATTTATTTTTAAATTACCTCTACGTAGAACTTGAATACTTGTTGTAGTAGCACCAGGTACTTGTTTTCATATGAATTTTATGTTTGCATTGTATATGTTGGCATTGCTTACAAAAACAGTTTGATATTGTTCAAACAGCTTACCGGTTTTAAATCCAAACACAAAACAAATTGCTGTGTTGCTGAATCTTGTGAATTTTTGAATCTTTCTAACAAATTTTTAGCTTTACAATTGCAAGCAACGCGATTTATGGATACTTGGCCCCTTACAATATTCGATTGAGCTATAATTTCATAGAGAGTATTTTGAAGTGTCACCGTAAATAGTTCCTAGAAGTTATCAGTTCCTTTAGTAGACCCAATTAAATTTACATTTTTTATAAGATATTGTTCTTGCGTAATTATCCACTAACGACATAATGTTTTATTTTCGCTTATGCGGGTAGAATGAGTTGCTCAGGGGTTCAAAGGTACCGTGTAGATATTATAAATTATTTCAAATTGCATAGGGGTGTCCCACAATTAACGTCACAGACCATCACTATTTTATTTTTAAAGGTCTAAATTTATTTAATTAATTGTGATTAATTAAATTTCGTTTGAATGAATAGCAAGGTTATTTGAATATTTTTTTTAAATACACCCGAAAGACGCATATCTTTAAAACATCCCCTTCCTTTTTTTTAAAACGGCACCCAGGTTACTTTTTCCATTTTTTCATGTTCAAGGGCAAATAAAAGAAAATATTTTTTCAGAACTGGATGAAACTAACTAAAAATAATAAACCGTTTTTATAAGAATACGCATAGTTCAGTTTATTAAAAGGTTTTTTCTTACTTCAAAAGGTTTTTTGCTTGCTTGTTAACTCGACATTTGAGGCTTTAAAATCATATTAATTTTAGTGAAGCTGATACAGTTTACCGAAAACGCTAGCCTAACTGACCCACACCCCCACAAATATATTTCAGCAGTGAAAGAAAAAAATCAAAAATGAACAAAGTATTGTTAATGTTATGTGGCAATAAATCCGCAATTCGTACTTTTCAAAAACTGCCATTTTTTATAAGCAAACAACAATATTTCAATTTTCTCCAACATTTATAACTAGCATTTTACTGTTTGTTTAGTGATGCGGCATGGCAACTCTACTCCATAATGCACACAATACATTCACATGCAGCTTCCTGAAACGTGGATTAGAAAATGAGCCTCTATAGGTAGCCAGCCTGCTTTCCTTTTGTGATCCCTTTGTCTAGGTAATTTAAACGACGTCGTCTATCAAAGACCATCCGTAATAATGTCGAAGCGCTAAAGTACGGAATTCGCGAAACCTGTCAAACAATGTTAGCTTATATTATTACTACAGCTTGCTCCAGCGAAATCTGAGAAATGCTGAAATACTTTGAAACTTGTTTTCAGCTTTTTTAATATAAGGTAATATGATAATAGCCAATCGAAACGTAACCGTTACCATTATAAAACAACATCATTTGACTATTATATTTTATGTTATTTTATATTAAGTGAACATTGACAATTAAATCTGTTAATTGTCAGTGTGGTTGGTCACATCACTTTCCAAATGGCTAACGATTTTTTTTACCACAAATGAACCGACAGCATAACCCCTTAATTTGAAACGCCAAACCCCTTTTAATCGGTTAATTAATTAAACAATTTCGGTGGGTCGCGACTAACGAACGGTAGCCGTGGACTTTGCACATCGTTTGACCAGCAGTAACGGAGGTTATTGATTGTTTGAGGGGAGAAGTCTGTTTCGGACGTGTTATTACCATACCCTTTGAGTTTTGTTCGCGATGTACGAATTGAACGGCCATAACTCAATCGAGAGTTTAATGAAATTTTCGCTGGATGGTTGCCGCGACATTAACTGTTAGCCATAAATCATTCTACGTAGATAAAAATCAACTAACCGAAATGACCGTGTCAACGGAATTGATTCCTGTTCCATTTTGGTCTGATCTTTGTTACATTTTAATTGTCCACTCTGATATGAATGGATGTGAAATTTATATTTGTCAGATTATAGAGAATTAAATATTAAAATTCGTCTTCTAGCATATGATCGAACCCAAGTGTGGTAATTCTAAACGCCGCTTTTTTCGATCTTTCTCATCAGACCAATGAAAAAAAAATTGAATATTTTTTAAATAGATTGTTAAAAAAATGAAATTTGATGCATTTTTTTGAATAGTGAAAAACTATATTCCATAATACTGATTATACTTTATTGCAAACACCCTCTGCAGTGATTTATTATTAATTTGAATGAATTACTATCCTATTCTTTTGTTTAATCAATATTCGTCTATATTCATTTTCTTGGTTAAGCACTTGCTCGTCTGCCCCAGTATATATCAAAACCATGTCATCAGTAAATGTAAAGTAGCGGGTTTTATGGTTTAGAGAGTAAAACAGCGGGCCACTTTACATACATATTAGAGGTCGGACACAAAGTGTTTGTCTATCGTAAAGCAATTTGTCGAAAACCACTAAAGATAGAACATGGGAACATATTATTCAAAAACAATCATAATGTATTAGCCGATCAGAAATACATGGTGTCTCATTTAAAATTGCAATATTGATGCTACTACAGCGTTAAAAATAATTTATATCGATTTATTCAGCCATATTACCTCTGAATCTTAGCACGTGCAGTTTGTGCAGCAGTAAATCAAAACTAACAAATTCGAAATTTTACTAAATATTTTCATGAAATCAAATAGAAAAAAATTAAAACTCTCTTTCATATAAGTTATATTCCTATTAAAGGTGTTCAATTTGAAAGTGTGTATGTATTTGCGAAAAATCCCAACATTTATATAGGGTATTTCAAAAAACAGACGCCAACTTTCCATATAGAGAATCGTCACCCAAAAAAAAAAAGAAACAAAGTCCATATAAACGTAGGTCTGGAAATCCTTATTTTACAAGATCCGGATTGTCAAATATTAAAAAAGCATTTTTACAATATATTAAATATTTAGTTATATATTATTATATTTATATTTTTAATTCTATTTACTTTAAGTCAACCAAAAATAGAACTTTTTGACTCTCGAATTTTTTTCGTGTATTGCCTCGTTTTCTAGCGATAAAATAAAATTAATGACGCATTGACGCATCGTTTTTTCATTTTGTGGACCCTTTATAATGTGAAAATATTTACCATCCTGGAAAACTAAACATTTCCGGAACTATACGTTTATGTAAACTTTTTTTATGATGAATGACCAGCGTTTGAGTATGTTTTTTGAGACACTTAGTATATTATCAGTTAGAGAAAGCTACATGAAAAACGAAAAAGTTTTATATTTTCTAGTATAGCTTATTGACATATCCTATATAGGAAATAATTATATATTTACCATAACTATGTACAAAATCCGCTTGCTTTATTTATTCCAGAAAAAGCGAGGAATTTAAATAAAAAATTAAATTTGATAAATAATGGCGAAACCGCCTTGATCGATCTACGACGAAGGGTCGACGGGGAGTTGTTTTGCTTTTACTGTTTACGTTCCCTGACGGTAACATATTGCAAGTTGAAAAATATATTCATACGAGAACTGAAAATTAATTAATCAGACTATATTGTTAAACTCAAAATAACTTCATTCTGAAGCCACCAAGCGTTGGAAGCGATTCTTTCACTCCTCTTAGCAGCGCTGGAACTACGATACTGAAAAGCTTTCAGCTGATAGTTACCGCCGTTTGAATCTTTTCGACTATTTCAAAACGACATCCCTTAAGGTGGATTTTCATCGTCGGGAAAAGAAAAAAGTCACAAAGGTTTACGTCAGGAGAATAAGTAGGGTGATTGACTACAGCAATGTTTTATTCATTTATTGTCTGTCTACATTTTAATCGGTTCTTGAAGGTGAAAGTATTTCACTTCGTGGTTCATCTTGAATCGACTTTTTTCCTTCTGAAAACGGACTAACCAAAACTAACCAAAACACGTAGGTCTACTGTAGTTTGGAAAGAGTTGCACTGTATCCAATTCTGAAGCACGCCGTTGCTCGAAATTGATGTCACTCATTTTCAGAAGAGTATAACGAAAAACTGTTTTACAAAAAAAATAGCTACGGACAACCGAAAGACTCGAGCAAGAGTACTGAAGGCGGACAACATATTCCCATTCCGTGCCTCTAGGGTAGCTAGATAGAACGCTTTGTTGCTCGTCTCATTACATAATTTACAGATCCCGTAAACAATTCATATAGTATATAAGATGTTTCACGATTGATGGCACCTTAAACGGGTATGGCGAACGGTACATTAAATTCACCTTGAAATCTTAAAGGGGACACACATGGGAAACATATACAATCCTATCTTCAGCGGTTTTCAAGAAAATAATTATTTCTATCTTCAGCGGTTTTCAAGAAAATAATTATTTTCTTCATTTTTTCGACATAGTTTCAAGGAAATTTTTATTACTACGACAACGGAGCTAGTATAAGACTAAGATTTTGAAGTTAGCTTAGGTTGGTATCGAACAGAATATTTTTATATCGAAATTGATACTACATTATATAGGGTTGCTCAAAACGAATGATTACCCTACGAGATAGATGAAATGGTGAAAACTGCATTTTCTAAAATGGATCACCCTGTATATTATCACATATTCTAAGAGCAAATTAAATTCCCTTTCGAGTGATCTTTGTCCCTATACCTAAATCGGTTGGTTTCTGAAATAAAAGTAAGTCTCGGTGAAAACTGTATTACTTTGACAGAATTTATCTTTTAGGTGACCGACGAAACAAAATCTTTAAAAGAGGGTATTTTCTATCAAAGGAATGAACACTTTCGGTCTGTCGACAATCCTCAAAAAATTGGGATTTCAAGGGAAATTTATTTTAAATGTGTTTTGCTTGCTAAATGATAATAAATTAGTTTTTTTATCTATTGAATGTTTCAATATATCTTCAAATATTAAGAACACTGGTAAACGATTTTCTAGAGAATCTTGGCCTTCAGGTTCAAACAAGATGAGGCATCGGCTCACTGCACTGAAAAGGTGTCACAAGTATTGTAAGAATTATTTAATGACCATTGGTTTCGACGATTCGGATTGGACGATGATACTTTGAACAAATATATCCTTTAGAGATAAAGAAAGGTACTACTATCAGTTCATTTCAACAGATTTTAAGGTGTCGCAAAGTGAATGCAATGGTGAACACTTCGAGCACCTAATGTAAAAATTGGATTCATTTTTCAGTGTTTTTCGGAAAATAGTTTGTAAAGCTATATCTGGCAAATTTTCTCTTGTTCATGTGTTGTACGGGATTCGTTTCATTAAATTTTCAGTATGTTCTGTTTACAATGAGGTTGTAAAAGCATAATAAACAAATTCATTAAAAGAGCCTTAAAATACTGGGATCCTTCCATTTTAAATGGATTTTATCGACAAAATTTGCACCGGAATCAACAATAAATAAATCTTTATTGAACTGTCAACAGAAAAATGAATTATTAAACATAAGATGGATATTTCATGGCCATCTAAAAGATTAATTATACCAAAATAATTCACTTTTCTGAGAAACTTGCTTTTATTTCAGAAACAAAACGATTTGGGTATAGGGACATCATTCGAAAAGGGGTTTTTGGTCTTAGAATGTGTGATAATACACAGAGTGTTGCACTTTTCACTATCTCCAAAATATTTTTTTTCTAGCTCCAGTGTCGTAGTAATAAAAATTTAATTGAAGATACGTTGTGGTAATTTATCGAAACGCACTAAAGATAAGACATGGGAACACATTATTCAAAAAAAAAATGGTGTCTCATGTAAAATTTCAACGTTGACGCTACTTTTTCGAAGAAGCACCAACGTCCCAGCGTTAAAAATCGATCGATCGAACTAACCAAATTTTAAGAACAATCCAATATTCCGTTCGCTGTAAAAGTCTAGAGTGCCGTGAAACAGCCTATATCGAATAAACTCGAAGAAGTTAACATATTCTTTAAAATTATCAAAAGTGTAAGATAATTGAATTTGAAACATAATTTTAAAACGAATTGGAAAGGTGTTATAATTCGCCATCAGAAACTTTGTAGCATTCGCCAAAGTCTCTTCGAAACTGAAACGTAGAAACTGCTATCAATCACGCAATCTTTAGTCACGAAGGAACATATCCCTGTTACATCTGTAACGTTTACGGTAAAATATTCGAATTTCTTACCTGTTTAGGTTTGGTTTTTATTGTATGATCTATTTGATCTTCATTTTTGTTTCAGATTCCGAATTCGTATTTAAGGATCAATACGGCGGAATATCACTGTTCGACGCGGAGAACCTTACCACAAGTATTATTATGACAAATATTACCATTGTAAGTAATACAAAATCATAAAATATTGTCAACCTGAATCTGTTTCTTTATTCTATACGTCTCTTTATTCGTTCTTATTACATACATTTTAAAGTTAACATGACAAAATCAACAACTGGAGAAACTGATCTAAATGGAAATTTACTTTGACAGAGAGGCCTTGCCACGTACTACATATTTTCTGCCAGTAGTACAATGTGATATGACTAATTCTGGTAGAGTAATCTATTTGAAAATTTCCTGTGAGGAGTTACACTTTATTGCCTAATTATTATAAAAATTTAGTTATAGTTTAACTACCCTTGTAGATACTATTTGTAAATATTTAATACACAAATATTTTTGACAACTATATAGTGAAATATTTGTTTCTAGAATCCATGTTTTTATTTTTTTTTTTCATTTTTAATAATTGTTTTTAACTGTTCAGAGAGGATATTGTCTATGTTTAGAACTGAGGATATAATGCTTGTCTGAGCGAGTCTTATGACTTCGAGGGACAGTAACGCAGATGTCTTTGTAACGTGTGACAGATCTGTGGATTACGCTGATAGACGATTTTCTGTTTCAGAGACAATATGAAGTTGTTGATTTTAAAGTTTCCAACGATTTAAAGTTTATCCTACTTATAAGCGATATCGTTAAGATTTATGAATATACCACTTTGGCCAAGTATCATACGTACGACATAGCTACGAGGTGAGTCACAAAGGATTGTTTCATATTATTCTACTGCTCAGTAACCATTGCAGCTACAAATATTTAAAAATTGTATATATATATATATATATATATATATATATATATATATATATATATATATATATATATATATATATATATATATATATATATATATATATATATATATATATATATATATATATATATATATATAGTGAGATTTTGGTTAGTCTGCGAGATTCCAGTCGGAGTTCAACAAGCGAACGGATGATATCCCGGAATATAGTGTCATCACATTTTTTCATCCGTGAATCAATACGCAGACGTTTCGCCAAGTGAGATTTCGGCGAAACGTATATATATATATATATATATATATATATATATATATATATATATATATATATATATATATATATATATATATATATATATCACCATAGGCTTTATAATAATATAAGTATATCATTGAATTATTTGAGTTGGTTTTTGGTTGTTATTCTGCTATTCTGTAAAACATTGTCGCAACAGAAAACAATTAGAACATGTTCTCAATGGTTAAAGAAATATAAAGAAATTTAATTACATTTCCCAAAATTAAAAAAATGAATTATTTGAAGGGCTGTCTAATAAATAGTACAGGGTTGTTCAAACAAAACTGGCAAAAATATTTTTGTAATTATTTTATTTATTTATTTATTTTGGTCTAACGATATTTTTGTAGTTACAATTAACCTTTTAACTTTACGTTAACTTTTATGAGTTTTCTCATTTATTGATGGTTGCTATTTTCTGAATATTGTCTAAGTTTTTAGTGAAACTGTTCCACAATGCTGCAGTCAGGTTTTTGTGGGATCTACTATTTTTTTGTGTGAAACTAAAGATATTACATTATATTAGCGTAGATAGCATTTTGTTTTTTGAAAAACTTCTCAAAATCCATCAAATTTAAAATATTTATTATAGTTTATTTTGAAGAAAGTGCAAAGGAGTATTAGCAGATCAGATGTGCAAAGTGAATGCATAATTGTTGAATACTTAAACCACTGTTATTGTTTCTCATTGATTTATTTTATTGCAAAATTCTTTCCTTATATCGGGTGCAGATAGTACCACCCCTACGATACTTATAAAAAGGAAATAATTTTACAGAATGCATTATAAACAAATTGAACTACAAAAATATATTATTCTTATTCAAATGATGAGTAAATCAATAAGTTTCCTCTAATGCTATTGTGTCATACTTTACTTCCTTTTGAAACCGTTAAAAATTGTCACTTAACCATTTTGCCGACAGATGTTTTTGAAATATATATGGTGGTCGCCTTTCATGGCTATGCAAATCTCTCTTTATTTGAATATGTGTATATGCCGAATGCAGAAATGCCGAACACATCAAATGTCGCAGCTCAGTGTAGTTTAGCGTTATGCAGGGTGATTGATAAGGAATGGGCAATATCTAAACTAAAGATATTAGGCCCTAAAATATTATGATTCAGCTAAACATGCCTCATACAAATGTCGCTGTTTTTTTTAGGTTTTTCTATTTGGCAATTACAAATTTGAAACTTGTTTGGAAGTCGCTCTTAGAGGGCGTTTAGTTAGATATTGTATCGTAAAATTTATTTAGTGGACAATTCCAAAATGTGATTTGAAGTTTTTTTTTTAATATTTACATGGACTTTCACATACGCCATATGATTCGTTAACACTGTTCTACTAAGCATTTTGTTTGATGGATTTTAACTTTCATCAAGTATAGGCTGAAAAAATTTAATTCGAAGGTAATATTATTACTATTCCCAAAATTGTATCTATCGTATCTATCTAATAGTATTATGAAGATATATCGAATCATATTTTTTTTGTTTGTCTAGTTTTGATTGAAAATTTTTCATAGAAAAGGTGCTCTTATTTATGGCATCTAACTGACTTATTTACATTTAAAAAGATGTTTTTTCTGATTTTTGTTTTTTAAAGAGTCATTATAAGAAATTGCAATTTTTGTAATAAAAATACACCATTTACGTTTAGAGATTGATTAATAAGTTTTTATTAATCACTCTGTAAATTGTCCCGCTTTTTAAAATTCATCATGCCTGAATGCAAAATATGATTGTTGCGTCGGTATCTTCTTTTATATAGAGACTAGAAAATTTTATTAATGGTGTTCTAGGACAGAATTTCCACTTGCTACTTGTATAAAATAAATACAAATACAAATTGTATTACCTGCAGGATACGAAAACCTTTGTCCCCCAAAGAGCTGGACGAGGAGGCTCCTTACTTACAATATGCTACGTGGTCCCATGACGGGACCGCCATCGCATTCGTTTACAATAACGACATCTACTACAAACCGAAAGTGGAAAAAGATTTGGTTTGTCGTATTACGAGCACGGGAAAACCCAACGTCATATTTAACGGTAATAATGTTCATACCGCCGACGAAGTGCGAACTTTTTACATCGATGTCCTTTAAATTTCACTTAGGTGTACCTGATTGGCTTTACGAAAACGAAATACTGAAAACGTCACACACTCTTTGGTTCTCAGCTGACAACCTCTATCTTCTCTACGTGTCCTTTAATGATACCAACGTGGGGGAATACAACTATCCTTGGTACGAGAGCGGGAAATACGAGGCGATTTATCCACAAGTCAGGAGCTTCAGATATCCCAGAGTAAGTTTAATTTTCGGGTCTCAAGATTGCTTTTTCAATCTCGTCGCTACGATATGTGTTTACGATACAGTTTAAACCAAGTTTTACAATTTTCCATTTACAGCTAATAATGTTTTCTGGTCCATGATTTTTTTCATTGGGTAAATAGGTTTCCAGTTGTTTTTTCTGAAAGTCAAAATAACTACCCCTTTGCCAAATCTGAAGTCTATACCTGCAAAACTTTATCTGAAACATTCTGTACAATATACGAAGACTTTAAATACAAAAGATGTCTATACCGGCCATATCGCCAGAAGCTGACAACTTGGTCATGGCTTTTCATTAGGGATGATTTTTTTATTGGACCTTTGCAGATGTGTTTTTTTTTAATAGGTTCCATCAGAGAACCAAACTCTATTAGTATTCCAAATTTCAAGTCGAGAGCTTCAAACTTCAGACACATACTTTGCTTTTATAGGAATATCTAAAAAATAGCCGAAAATCGAAAGAAAAAGATTTTTAGATACAGGACGATTTTGGAAATGTTGCATTTTTTGTCACCCTTTGTAGCTCGACTCACTTAACAAGAGTGTGAAAACTATCCTGATTAGCGTTTTTTACGTAGAATCAAATGACGTAGTTTTCTTCCCCAAGTCATAAATTTTTTATATGCAAACTAACCTGGTGTTTTTATGTTATAATTATATATTTTATTTGCTTTAAAATTCACTCTATTGAACTATATTTAAGTACAATATTGTTTTTAGCACTCTTTATTGACGAATGAGGATATGCATCAAATTTATAGTGATTTAAAACTCAACGCTAGTCTCTTGAATATATAATTATTGATCGGTGTAAGTTTCGATTGAGGTCATTGAATTTGCTGCATGTTATTGCCGTAATCTCATTGGTCTAGACGTCAATATAAAATTATTTTATTAAATGAATTCTTTAATAAAAATTGCGATTTCGTTTAAAATTCACATTTAATTTACATTTATGTATTTTGCGAAATGTGTACCAAATTTCAGCTTTTTACATTAATTTTTTTCTCCCAAAATTTTCGAAAAAATAAATTTTTATTTCCAAAATACCTGTTTGTATAGAAAATATCAAGAATTCAACAATGTACTCCTATTACAGTGCATTCTATTTAAAAAAAATGAAAAGCAATCCCAATTTTAAATGCGCACTTTTTTCGATTCTCCATGTACTTCTAACAACCGATCCTTTTTTAAAACGGTGGCTTTAGCGCCTGCTTGAATAATAATTGTGGTGCGGTGGGACTTGAAATAAGTATTTTTTTAATAAACCTTTAAATTTTTCAAAAACATCAGAACTTAAGAATGTAACAATTTTCAGTAGAATTCAAAAATGCGGTAGCATGTTCGGATATAACCGGAAATTCCATGATCCCGTGATGGGACACTCCGTATACGTATAAGATTTCCCATTTGTAACACTCCAGTTTCCATACAAAACTGCAATAAGAGAGCTGCGAAGCGATCAACGTTCCGACATCTTAATTGGTTTTCCGCTGTATACGGTCGTTCGAACAGGAATTGCGAGTGAAACATCGAAGAATTAAAGTCGACGAAGACCATCGTCTCGAACGAGATAATCAAACTCGGACGATCAATCGGTTTATACACCGCAATCGCGGAGACGTACATCAGATTGAGATCGATCCGTTTTTAACGAGAGCGCGCTGGTTTTGTTGTTTCATTGCAGAAATCTGAAAGCGAACAATGGTC
This sequence comes from Cylas formicarius, assembly GCF_029955315.1. Classification (NCBI taxonomy): domain Eukaryota; kingdom Metazoa; phylum Arthropoda; class Insecta; order Coleoptera; family Brentidae; genus Cylas; species Cylas formicarius. The sequence continues at coordinate 13,706,198 of NW_026844214.1, read as the reverse complement.
CGTGTCGAATTGTGTCATAGTTACAAAAAGATTCTATTCCGTGGAGTGGACACTAGAACATTTTGGCTAATAACTAATCCACTAATTGCCAGCGTCTGCAACATTTAAATTTAATGAAAACGTTGATTTATTTTTTATTTTAATGAGAGCTACGACCTTTAAAATATTAAGCTACTTCAGAGGTAAAATTTGAAATAGCAGCTCGTTTTCACATGATTGCATTGCATGGTGTATGTTGATATTGCTTTACAAAGTAATTCGTTTGGTATCATGCCTTTATAATTTATATTAGCTACGCCACCATCGGAGAACACATTCGCGAATTCAATACACATCTTTTTTGAGTTCTCACAGGCTACGTCGAATTTTTGAATTCATGATTTCAAGAGCGAATTTTGAAATTAAATTAAACAATAATATATTAAAAATAAACCATTACCTTTCTATATATTTAAGAAAAACCAGTTTTATACTCAATGTTTGTCACTTCTGTGGGAATTCCCGTCAACACTATTAGGTGTCTGTAGAAGCCAATGCATAGCTCCATCCTTTTTTATTCACGTCTTGGTCACGCTTATTAAATGAAATACGAAATTTACTGTCAAAGATTATTCAATAAAATTTGAAACAATAAACATTCAACAAGAAAATATGAATATTATAGTCATTTTGCATTAGACGTTTAATGTGTGGTTGAATGATATTAGTCCATATTTCGTGATAATATTTTCTTTATTACCCAAGGAGGTATGAAGCCAGTCCAAGATCTCAATATTCACATTTTGACACGTCCACTCTGCATAATAAAAATTACGCTTCTCTTTTTTTTTAACATTAGCTTTCAGCAAAGCCAACAATTTAGATATGCACTAACATTATCGCGAAGCATATTTCAAATTATAAAGGAGAAAAAAATGAAATATGATTGCGGTGAAATTTTTTTCAAGTAGAAAAACAAATTGCTCATTTCAAAAAGTCAACTATTGTCTACTACAGTGCACAATAATAAAATAAAAGATGTTGTTTTTTAGAAAACAACATTCGATAAAATGCAAGAACAAGTTGGCACAAATTTTTGGTATTATTCAGAAATAATAATTTATTTGCGCCAATTTATAAATCTTTCGGTAATTTTGAAGTATTATATTATAGATATCAAGTACTGATAAAAACTTTAACACATAAAAAATAGATGTCTAGCCGGTTTTGAATGAAAGCTTCTCAATTATTTCACATCATCTCATATATATAGACACATTCTTGTTGAAGATAAAATCCTGCATCTGGAGGTGTTTACAAAATTAAGCATAGTATAGTCTTAACTTTTAAAATTACGGTTGATTTTCTATTTTGATTTGTGATTAGTATTTCGATCGTTGGCCAGAAGCTGTATAAGGTTTCTAAAAAAGGACCTACTTAATTTTGTGTCACGCCCCGGATATTTTTTAATAACTTTTACAGACTTGTAACACATTAGAGGTATTGCAAATACAAAGCGTATTATCCACGACAGATTTTTTTTACATATATTGCACAACTTATTACAAAAGGTTAGTTACCCGTCAATACAACCCCATCATTAATTTCTCATAATTTTCATATTTGGGCTTAACACGGGATAATAATAATTATAATAATAATAATGGAGATACGCTGTGTGCTATCCAATAAATACAAAACTAATGATTTTGAGTATTCCACAAGACAGATAAGATAGAGTTAACCCCATATTTGATTCAGATTTTTTTAAATAATCCTTGCTATATTTTCTATGTGCATGCCATCCACTGATGGTCAGCAGGTTTTCTACAGCACGAAACTTTTTTCAGTGTGTCTAATGGGGTATTTGACTTTACTGGCACGATCGGATTACAATTTGCAATCGACACACATTTTAAAGCCGCAATCGCGGCAATTAACTCGACAATTCAATTTCCGCAGGTAGAGACTCCCAATCCGGAAGCCAGTGTTTGGATCGTAAACCTAACAATGCCGAAATATTTGTTTCCGTTCGAGCTAAAACCGACGAACAGCGTAGAGACGGGTAGCTACGTCACAAGCGCGAGTTTCCACGGGGACCATAACGTCGCCATCATTTGGTTGAATAGACCCCAGAATACGTTCGTCATCGTAACCTGTCGAAATCAGAACAACTACAACTGTACTGACGTGAGTGGGATTTTTTTTTTGTTAATTTCCTAGAAACTGCTTTTCATTCTCTTTCCTTCCTTTCAATGTGTATCTGTTCCCGCATTTCTGATAATCCTTCTAGCTCCGAGAATATTTGGTCTCCTGTTTTTCTGTGTTCTTTTTCTATACAGTAATTTCCAGCTCTGAGTGTGCACCATATCCACTAGCAGCGGTTGAAGACATTAGTGTTAAGAAATTAGTCATCCTTCTATTAAAGATATCAACGTAAATTTTGTGTCAGCGTTTTTGTCCCGTAGTTTCTCTTCCCTTTAGTTTATTTAATATTACAAATTACGTTCTTTTTTCGAAACAATCATTTGTTTTTCTCTATTATAAAAAAATGTATTATATATATATATATATATATATATATATATATATATATATATATATATATATATATATATATATATATATATATATATATATATATATACATATATACATTTATTTTTTGTGTATTATTTGAATGTTATTTTTCAGTTTCATGTAGAAAAGGAACATATCGGATGGACTGAGCCGGTTTTCCATCCCGTTTTTAATGAAAACGGAACCAGGGCCTTAGTTCGATTGCCGGTAAAGGACGGTGACAACGGGCACTATATGCACGCTTGCGAGGTGGAAAACGGCAAAGTAAGGCCACTCACACACGGAGCGTTCGAACTAATCCGTATTCTCGCATGGGACGAAGAAAACTCTTTTATGTAAGTGCATGCGGATAAATTGATAATTATTTTGATTAAAGACAGGTAACAAAATAACTACTGTGTAAACAAAATCATGTTATATTTATAATTCCAAATTTCACCGGAATTCTTCAGGTTTAAGCAAGCATTCAAAGCCTTTAATTATTGTGTTATTACATTCGATTGTGTTTCTAAATCATCTTAAGTTTGTTAGCCATGAATTTTGGCGTCTTACTACTGATCTTGTTCCCCTATTTTGAGCCGAAGTAATTCGTATCTCTCACCTGTTACCACATGTGTATCATCTATACATGGTGGAAGCTGTTTACACCAATAGGAGGGAATCTTAGCAGACAATCATTGTTTTCATTGTTTTTTCGACAAGCGTCTCTTGGGAAACCACATAAAAGCAATAGAAAAAACAATCAAATCAGTGACTGACCGCTAAGCATTTTGCAAGTCTTTTGTTAAAAATAGAAGCAAAATTTTAAATAATGCCTAGTTTAGGACTGTTGCCAAATCTTTAATTTTAAAGAAGTTCTCTAGTATAACATTGTGTAATTTGATTTACTCTATAATAATATGTAATATATAATATATAATAAAATTCCGTTGTGAATTTTGAAATTTTTAATAAACATCAATACAAACATATTTTTTCTAACAAACGTATAGTCGAATATACTTACATGCTCATCCAAATTCTCAAACACTTATTGTCATTTCTACTTAACATAAAATATTCAGTATTTTCAAAAATCCGGATGAGTTACTATCTGCAAAATATTGTAGCCGTATGGCTCCACCAACATTAGTTTAATTACAAATTTTCAAATGTTCGCTACTTACAATTTTCACATTACAGATCAACAAATTTGACGGTGGGATACCCTATATCGATATTATATTGATAGAAAAAGCTGCTGAATTTTGCGAGTGCACATTTTTTCGGATGTAGTTTGAAAAGTTCTGAACTGTTTTTAGCTCCCTGTATCATTTAATGCGTTTTGAGTTGTATTTTTCTTTCAAATTATTGTTGTTAAATTACAATTTGCAGCTACGCCTTGGGCACAATCGAAAACTCTCCTGGCTACCGGCATCTGATCAAGATCGTCGACAAGGACGCATATCCTGAATGGTCATGCGTGACGTGCAATCCTGAGGCCGTGGTCCCTCACAATACCACGGCCGACATGATGATTTCCAATGACACCGCGTCGAACGACACCTTATGGTCAAACTACCCCTGCGACTACAACAATGTGATATTCAGCAAAAGCTTCAACTATTTCATACAGGAATGTTTGGGACCAGAAATACCCATAGTTATACTAGTGAAAACTATAACAAACACCCGTCAACTTGTACTAGATACGAGCCACAAGTTAAGGAGAAAGGCGAGGAAGCTTTCTGTCCCCAGGGAGAAAACCATCTCGGTGGAAATCGAGTTTGGATACAAGGCGCAAGTAAAATTATATCTGCCCGGAGTTTTGAGGGAGTACGAGGATGTCACCTTTCCCCTTATTCTATTAGTGTGAGTTGCGAACGTTCCTGACAATTTAAAGGTTTTAGTATTTTTATTTGCATCTTTATCTCACAATAACTACAATTACAGTTTATTACAAAAAAAAAAGAAACAAAATTACAAACACTAAATAAATAAAATATGTCCTAATAACCGATTGACATCGACAACCCATACTTTGCATCCAACATTTAATTTGTACCTGATCGAATTAGTCTTCTGTTAATAAAAAAATTCTTGCCATCGCAGAATTTTGAACTTAGTAGGTTAACTAAAGAATAAATATTATCGCGAAATCTGACAACATTGCCATTATCATTTTTGAATTTTGCGTGTTAAAAATCCTCAGGTGTTGAATTTTTATCGTTCCAGCTTTGGTAGTTTTGGAAATATTCCGGTACTTTTTACTGAAAAAGCGGTGTTGCCGTAGCTCCGTAATTAATAGAAAAAAAAATTGAAATAATGAGACTACTAAATTCGACATGCCCAATTAATTTCACGAAAAATATACCCTATTTATTCCATGTAAAATAACAAAATTATAATGTGTACCTTAAAAGTCTGACAACATGGCGATTAGCATTTTTGAATGTTCAAAAACCCCAGGTATTGAATTGTGTTCATCTTTGGCACTTTTGGAGATATTGAAGCATTTCGGTACTTTTTACTAGCCCTGTATATAAACAATATATAATAATTAATATAATATAATAAATTCATTTTTATTGTTAAGTTTATTTATATTCCAAAATTGAACTTTCAAAATTTCCGAAATAAATAAGTAAATAAATAAACAGGTAGTACTAAAAATCGATTTAAATAACTACAAGGTCGCCAAAAACTATCATTAAAATTTTGAATAAATCATTAAAAGTCATAAAAACACCCGATTTTTATAATTTTATCATATTTAGCACTTTAAAAAATGAAAAAATTTTTCAATTTTAAAAAGTTCTTGTACATATTAATTTTCCAAAATGATATAAAGTTTCTCAAAAACATTTAGACAAAATTTTCAATCACTGATTTCCAAACTTACAGCAAGCCAGTTTGGAGACTTTTTTAGAGTTTTCTATTTTTTTTTTGCCATGTTTCGTCGTATTTCATGAATGACATGAAAAATATTCCACCTTATAGAAAGTCATACTTTTTTGAAATGCGAAATACGACTGAATTATAAAAATGGAGTAATTTTTCATTTATATGTTACTTTTTGATCACCTTGTATTTATTAATTTTTAAAACATCAACGCAGCCCACTAAAGTGGACAGGAAAATCCACCATAAATATATAACAAATTCTTTCAGTCAAAAAAATAGAAAAATAGATGGATATATATATATATATATATATATATATATATATATATATATATATATATATATATATATATATATATATATATATATATATATATATATATATATATATATATATATATATATATATATATATATATATATATATATATATATTAGCATTTGAAATATCAATTTTGTCATAAAAATCAAAACATGTCCAGGAGGTTCCGAGGAATGCCGTAATATACAATGTATTCTATTTAATATAAGAAAGTTGTTAGTTGTCTACGAAAAATAAATACCCTGTATATAGCAATATTTTAATGTGTAAGTGAATATAAACAACTTTTGAAACATTTTTTTTTATATTTTCAAGACATTCTGAGATATGGGTTTATTAATTTAACTCTTTTAAAAAATGCTAAAAGTGGTTTTTCTGGAATTTAAAGGCTACAAATGACTCCAATTTCAGAACATATTTCAAAGAACACTTTCGCAAAAATCGCCTTAGGCTATGAAAACTTTTCTCTACGTTTTATATTGATTTCGAGGTATCTAAGTCGGACTATTTTATCAGAGACGCCTCACCTTCGTCACAGACAGTCTCGTCTAAGTGGGAACTGTCCTGGCAGTGGTATCTGGCCAGCTCGCGAAACTATATAGTTGCCAAGATCGACGCCAGAGGATCCGGGTATCAAGGGGTCAAGATGCGAAGAGAGATCCAGCGCAGGATCGGCCTGATAGAAATCCAAGATCAGCTCGCTGTGCTGACTTACCTACGCGACACCTTCAAGTATATCGATAGGGAGAAAATCTGCACAGTTGGGAAAGGCTACGGCGGCTACGTGTCAGCGATGATGCTCCTACAGGATTTTCACCAAGTGATCAATTGCTCGGTTAGCATTTCGCCGATCACGAATTGGAAATACTATAGTAAGCAACGATTTTACAGTTCGTCATTTGACAATTCTGCCACTACTCCAAAAATATTCATTCATTTATTCATTGCATGCATACATTCCCTGAGTGACGTGTATCGTGATCATTAAAATTAACAAACATTATAATAGCATTCGTGCCTAAAATCTATCAAAAACATCTGACCGCGGGTAACTAAGTCGATGTCTTAAAGTGACACTTTCCGAGCGCTTGATCCACGCATAATTTGATATTTTGGAGTCCGGGGCGCAAAAAGAGTGTAAGGCCTCCATGAGAGTAATATAAAGTTTTGGTTAATACACTTATATACTTAAAAAAGTTAATGTTAAGTTTAAATTGTGAAGAATATATTTACGAACAAAATCAAAATATTAAATGGATAGATCTTTGTTTAACCATATTTTGTTACATTAACAATTAGGTTTGTTATTAGGTTGGATGAATTTTAATTTATTTTAATTTAATACAAAGCAGAACAAAAAAAATCAGATTTTCAGTTATTTTTACATTATGACAACTGTTTGGACAACACCCTGCCTTTATCAAATACGAAATATTAATTACCGATGCAGGGTTATAAATTTAAATTTAACAAGGCAAGCATTTAAATCCCATTGGTCATTAAGTAAAAGATTCGAATATCTCATTTTATTAATCTCCATAGCTTCCAACAAATTTAGTTTATTGTTTCATTATGTAAAATATCAAGATTATCATCAAACTGCATTTAAATGAATGGCATAGTCAGATTCCGAATTTTTATTTTTATACGCTCTTTTATGTTCGTTAATGCGTTTATTAAATGTTATACCTTTTTGAGTCTTCCGTGATTTAGTTTTATGATTTTCCAAAAATTTTCGAATGGTGTATTCAGTTTTAAAAGCAATGTTAAAACCAGATTTATATACATGTTTCAAAATGTTCTGGCTACGTTCTCTTGTGCATTTTATTGTTTGATAAATTTTGGGTTCGGTATTTAATATAGATATACTTCCGAGTTATTTAAAACTGTCTTTTAGTTATGATCTTATCTATCAAAGAGGGTTCGTAACCATTGTTAAATGCTATTTGTTTTATAATATTTAATACTTTTTCAAACATTTCTGTGGAAAGTGGTATATTAAGTAGTCTGTGGACCAAAGAATAAAAGGCAGCCCTTTTGTCTGTGTCACGGTGATTTGAGTAATTATGAATTATTGTGTCCGTGTGTGAGGAAGGTTTATGGAAAATGGAAAAATCTAATTTGTTCTGTAATTTAGTAATAGCTAAGTACAGAATGTTTATTATTTAGTTATTTAGTTATTAGTTATTTAGTTCCGTCTCTATGGTAATTTTTATACGCTTATGTATGGAATTAATATGATTCAAAAAGGGCTGCAGTGGTCTTTCCGTTCCAGTGAAACAAGTAAAAACATCATCTATATCACCAAAGAGAGCTTTTACTCAGAGCATTTTTATGTATGATATTTTCCACATTGACCATTAAATTCAAAATAATTTTGGTTTAAATAAACTACTAAATTATCTAACAAGTCTCGTTTTATGATAGGGTTGACTTGTCTCTCAGTAAGAACAGTCTAAACAGCTGAAATAGCTGTGAAAATCTGAACATTTTTTTAATTGTGATATAAAAAAATATCGTTTCGACAGACTCGTTCTTTGCCGAGAAGTACCTGGGGATGCCATCGAAGCACCCGCTAGAGTACGAGAACGCAGACCTGACGATGAAAACTGCCAATCTCAACGAACGCAACTTCCTGCTGATATACGGTACGGCCGATACTCGTGTCACTTCGCAACACGCTATCGCGTTTGCAAAAGCGCTCGTCGATCAAGACGTGCTTTTCCAACACATGGTAAGTGGAAAAAAAAATAAGTACGGGCCGGAACTATAGACCGAGTTGGCGAACTAGGTGGTTGTATCTAGAAAGTCTGCTCCGAGATTATCGCCTAATATCTTTTTATCTTTTAAAACCATAGAGTAATAAGTTTTGGTTTCCATTAAACAACTAAAATTTTACGTTTCTGACTACTTTGACCGATCTGAGGTGCTGCGGCGCACACTATTCGGAATAAAGATATTACGATATCATCATTCTAAGTTAAATTTATGAAATTGGAACTTGTTTAGATCAATGTTTTAGTGTTGTTACTATTGCTGTGAAAAGTAGAAAAACAATACAAAGTAATAATTACTCGGTTGGTTAACAACCAACAAAAGCTTGTACTTGTGGATCAATTTTACTTGTAAAAATTATTAAAAGATATTTAAGATGCTCCTCAGTTACTTTAGATATGTAAACATTATTTGTGTAATTCATCTTGGAAAACGTTTTATGACACGTAGTACCAAAAATAGGAAGGATTTTGAAAAATTTTAATTTTAGTCGCAATGACATGAAAGTCTGAGAAAGAAGTACCAAAATTTATCTTTAAAGTACTCAAAGTTTCGAAGTAATTGTGATTGAAATAGTATCATTTCATGTATAAATCAGGGAGAAACCAATTTTCTCTTTGCAATCTCCCAATTCTACAGCCATTCTAATTTTCTAAACCAACAAGAATTCTTCTCATTAAAAAAAAAACAATCTCTATTCAAAGTTTATACAAGCGCTTAAGGACTTTTGCGCATTTGTCTGTGATCTGATGAAGTTAACTGACATGACCGGTTTTAGAACGTGAGAAATTTTTTTCACCTATTATAATTTTCTACAGCCTTTGACACAAATGCAACAACTCCTTTATTCTTACCATACATATTTTTGTCTCCATCAGTTGTAGCAGATTTCAAGTTTTTCCATCGACGGATTTTTTATTAATAGGTTTTTCAATTCCCTTAAAAATATCTGCGACAGTTGTCGTGCCGCGAATGCAATCAATGAATGAATTAAACATTCCAGTGTTGTATATTTGGCCGAACAAAAAACATTTGTTGAGATTAGACTTTTATCGATTGTGGGCTAATTTAACGAATAAATTAGTAGCTCATTTACAAATCAGTTTAAAGCGTTTTAAGTGAATACTTTACAAAAATCAGGAATTTTTAAATATATTCAATTCAAAATTAAGAAAATTCGCTATAGAAATTAATTGTGAAAGTTTATTTTAATAAAGAGCGGTAAAACACTAGTTTTTGCTTTAAATAGTTTAACAAAGTATCATTTAATACTTCTTTAACAGCCAACTTTGTTCTTCAGATACAGAGATACAAAAAATCGTAATTTTTTAATTAAATTGTGAATTTTAGGGACTATTACAATTGTCCAAAAACTCTTAAATTGAATGACAGGGTGTCTCACGAAATGACTACCATAGCTTGGAAGTGTGTCGCTGTGGAGATTTCAAGTAAAAATGTCAAATGAACGTATACCCCGAACGCTATTCTAACTGAGCTACAAGCAATTTAAAGAGCACTAAAAGTGTCCAGTCAATTGCTGTATATATAGTGTAGCTCTTCTTGGAATTGAAGTAGTAGCTCTACTAACAGTCTCAGCATCAGCACGAATAGTTTCTGCGCCATCCATAATTCTAGTTTCCAGTTGTTCAATACTTTTTGCATAAACTAAAGTTCTTAGTCTTTCCAATAAAAAGTAATCTAAGCGATTAAGGTCAGGTGACCTTTCTAGCCATGGAACTGCTGAACCTCTTCCAATCCACCGGTTAAGATTAAGAAAATCTGTTACTTTTCGACCAAAGTGAGGAAGTGCGCCATCCTAATGAATCTACAATACTGGGAGATAATTCACAATGAAACGTAAATAACGAATGGCCATTAGAGATTCTTCAATTATAAACAGACCAATGAGGCGGTCATCCATAATGCAACATATTCACCGAAAATCTCTCTTGAAAATGGAATTCCCAAGTGTCCTTTGATTTCTCAATATCCACCGACTAAATTCTTGAAGTCTTGACGCGTAGTCGGTAGGTTTTTAAGCTTGTACAGGTAAGATCTGGTACGGGTACAAACCGAAATTGTGTAATATTCTCATCCGACTTAAGTTAAGTCTATTACCTATTCTTCGGACACTAGTAGAACGTTGAGCATCAATCGAATTAAACATTGCCTCTTCTTGAGCAAGTTCCTGTTGAACGGGACGTTCCGAAGTAACTGTAAGAAACTTGCCCGTTTCTCTCAAACGCCTATGGACATTGCTAAAAACAGTTCTACAAGGCACTCTACGAGCGGGAGTTCGTCGGCGACATTCATCAACTGCCGCTTGTCCGTATCCATTCCGAAGTGAATGTCAGCGCAAAAGTAAACATTGTAGCTTGAAGAGTATTTTAGTGTAACATACGACGATAAACACGGAAAATTAATTTAGTTGACGTTTACTGTCACAATATATAAGATTCACAGCCGCCTGTACTTTTTAATAATAATATTAACAGCCGAACGTAATACTGGAACAACTAATTTAATGAAGCGGTTTCTTTATAAATAGTTCTTAAAAATTTAAATGTTTGTAGCTCAGATGGAATAGCGTTCCAGGTATATGTTTATTTGACATTTGAAACGCCAGCAACACTCTCCCACGCCATGGCAGTCATGTCGTGAGACACCCTGTATGTGTATATAATATCTTCTGGGACATATACAGGGTATTTTCTAATTGAATACCAATAATTAAAGGGGCGATTTTTGGGTTCATTTTAAAAAGAAAACTTTATATGAATATATGTTCTAAACGTCTTAACTTTTAAGATACGGGGCGGTAAAGTTTTGAAAAATAACATATATATTTTTAAAATATCTGTAATACTCTTCTTCTTATTTTAAGACTATGTCTTGTGTTTTCAAGGAAGCAGCCTAAGTTGTGACTCCGAGGTCCATACCATACCAGCGCTTTGATGGTCTTCCGGGAGGTCTGCTTGTATTGGGTCTCTCTTCCTTTGCGATTTTCGCCAGTCGATCATCTTCTATTCTATTCACATGATCTCTCCATGCTCTTCTTCTATTTCTGGCCCATCTCACTATATCCGGAACGTCACACATTCTTCTAATTTCATTGCTCCTTATTCTGTCTCTTAGCGTTTTCCCTGTGATTGAGCGTAATGTCTTCATCTCGGTCGTTCTAAGAATCTGTTTAGTACCTGCAGTCTCCACCCTCGTTTCTATGGCATATGTCATAATTGGTCTCATACAAGTTTTATATATCCGTGTTTTGCTTTCGATACTTAAGTATTTATTCCTTCACATCACGCTTCGAAGGAATCCCGATATCCTAGATGCTACTATTACTTGCATTTTTACTTCTTGTTTCAGGTTCCTATTGCTCGTGACGTTAACCCCTAGACACTTACAAGACATAACCTGCTCCATACTTTTATTATAAATTGCCAGTTTGTATCTTCTGGGTTCTCTCGCTATTGTCAAGATTTGTGTCTTCTGTGTCGATATGATCATATTGAATTTTCCTGCAGCTCTTTCGAATCTGTATAGTAGTTTTTACAGATTATCCTCATCTTCCGATATCACAACCGCATCATCAGCGTAGCAAATTATCTTAAACTCATGTTTTCCCATTCTGTATCCTGCAGAATGCAGTTTTGACTTCTTTTATTATTTCGTCCATTATAATGTTAAAGGGTGTTGGACTAAGGCTATCTCCTTGTCTGATCCCTGTTGATTTTTTTTGTATTTTACTGGAGAGTTCCGCTGTTCATGTCCCGAATGATGTCTATTGTCCTTTGCTTTACGTCTCGTTCTTTTAGTATCTCAATGCCGTCATGTAATCTCAATCTATCAAATGCTTTTGTTAAATCTATGAAGCACATATACGCGGTTTTTTTGGATTGAATAGCTCAGCGGTCACGTTGCGGGTCCCAAACCCGGATAAAAGAGGAGGGTTGTGAGGCTACCTACCTCCTGTAAAACAGCCACTTGCTCATAAAACTTATTATCTGTAATACCACTTTAGATATCTTAATGAAATTGGTCACACATGTACTACGTATCCAGAGGCGTTATTTAGTGTATCACAACCATGGCCCCCTAGGTCCCCAGATTTAAGTTTGGACTCTTTTTTATGGGGGCATCTTATGTTGTCTAGTTCATCGCACCCCAGTTAACACTGTAGAAGAAGAATAAGAAACACTGGAGGTATACTTCAAAGAGTGAGCGACAATATGAGGAAAAGAGCCGAAGCACATATCCTTCAAGGTGGAGAACTCTTTCAACAACTTATCTAGTTTCTATGTTCTACTTTTTATCTTGTTGTTAAGATCAGAACAGTCTTCTTATTTTTTGTTTTCTGAACGACACTAGTTGGTAACTAAAAACCAGATATTTTGTCTTAAATAGATATTCTCTTTTCCACAAAAAAAGTTCTCGATTTAACCAGTTTAGTGGCGGTCTAATTAACCAAAATATTATTTATTCATAGTCAGTCATCAAACTCTTGACCGGAACCTTCGGCACTGTACTAACACACAATAACGCGTTTTACCACAAACCGAAACTCAATTCTACGTACTTGACGCGCGTTTCGCCAACTAAGTTGGCATCTTCAGGAGAAGATTAACACTAAACTTAATAACAAATGCTCTCTATATATATACCCATCGGGAAGTGGGAGAGGGGATTGCGCACTGCTCACGCAACCAATCAGCGCGTATAATGGGCTAAATGGGATTGAACCTCTGTCCTTGTTCAGTGCCTTATTCCCTCTCTTAACAATTTCTAAGCTTTCGTTGGCATCTAATTTTCTACTATTATTTACCTGTTTAACCAATTTTAAATTACTTATATCTACCTTATGATTATTGTTGAACATATGTTCGGCTACACTTGATTTTTCTAATCTACCAAATTTTAAATGAGCTAAATGTTCCTTAAATCTAACATTAATTGATCTTTTGGTTTGCCCTACATATGACTTGTCACAATCGTTACAACATATTTCATAAATTCCCGACTTTTCAAGGGTATCTAGTTTATCCTTGAGATTTTTTAATTTTGATCCGGACTGATAGATAGTTCGAAGACCTGCGGCCCTGAAGACTCTATCAAGTCCACTTGTATATTGGGGAGAGAAGGGAATTGAGACTACTTTTAAATTTTCCTTATCAGCTGAAAAGTCGTTGATTTTTGAAGTTTGTTCTTAAATCTAAATTTCATAATTAACTTATCGATAAAACTATCTTCATAGTCATTGATTCTAGCCACCTTTTCTTATAAGGTTTCTTTCCACCTCAAACCTTTCTTGATTTAAAGGAAATGTGACAAGTCTATGGACTAGAAAATTAAAACTTGCCATTTTATGTTGAAAAGCATGGTTAGAATCATTGGTTATGTATCTAAAAGTACTAGTGTCTTTCCTATAAATGTCAAAAACTAAATGATTTTCACTGTTTTTCATAACGAGAACGTCCAAAAAAGGCAACTGCATGTTACTTTCTATTTCATATGTGAATTTAATAGATGGGAAGTAATTATTCAAATTTGAAACAAAGTCATTTAAATCCATGCAAGTTGTATCAAAAACCGCGAAAACATCGTCGACGTATCTATACCATATCCTAGGAAAGTACTCGAAATTTTCTTTAGCATTCTGTTCAAAATGATGCATGATAAGTTCAGCCAGGAAAGGAGATAAACAATTTCCCATGGCCGTGCCATTTTGTTGTTCATAATAGTTGTTATTGTATAGAAAAATATTTTGACTCATGCAAAGCTTTGTCAGAGTGATTAGCTCTTCAATTATATCTTTACTGTAGTTATTATATTCGAGTAATTTCCTGAGGTATTCCAAAGTTTCTTGTATAGGAACGCTTGGAAATAATGAGGAAACATCAAAAGATACTAAAAGTTCATGTTCATTTAGCCTTACGTCTTTGATTTTACCAATAAACTCTTGCGAGTAATTTAAAATTAATTAAACAGGTAAATAATAGTAGAAAATTAGATGCCTACGAAAGCTTAGAAATTGTTAAGAGAGGGAATAAGGCACTGAACAAGGACAGAGGTCCAATCCGATTTAGCCCATTATACGCACTGATTGGTTGCGTGAACAGTGCGTAATCCCCTCTCCCACTTCCCGATGTGTATATATATATAGAGCATTTGTTATTAAGTTTAGTTTTAATCTTCTCCTGAAGATGCCAACCAGCGTCAGTTACGATTTCCTTAAAAAAATTATGACTTGCATTCATTTATAAGCATATTTGATCTCTCCATTTTTTTTAGTCCGTCTCACGGTTTTCACTTAAAAATAAAAACAAATTTCTCTGCATGCTGCCATATTAACAATATTGTTATGCCATGTAGAGAAGAAGTTTTTATTTTCTTAAGCGAACACGGTACATCAGATTGAAAAAAATCAATTAAATTTCTTTATTATTAATTATTATTTAATTTGTATATTAAACGAAATCAGGCGCGTACCAAGTTGTATTACAGATATTAAAAAATTGTATTTTATTTTTGAAAACGTATTTATGGTGATAAAATTTTCTTCGACTACTTAAGTAAGAAAAAATAATATTGACAGTTCTCTGCATACTGTCATTTTAACGATATTATTATGACCATGCGGAGAAGAGGTTTTTATTTTTTTATGCGAAAACCGAACATTGGATTGAAGAAAATCAAGAAATTAAATTGTTTATTATTAATTATTATTTAATTTTTATTTTAAGAGAATGGTATGGTATGGTATGGACCTCGGAGTCACAACTTAGGCTGCTTCCTTGAAAATACAAGACATAGTCTTAAAATAAGAAGAAGAAGAGTATTACAGATATTTTAAAAATATATATGTTATTTTTCAAAACTTTACCGCCCCGTATCTTAAAAGTTAAGACGTTTAGAACATATATTCATATGAAGTTTTCTTTTTAAAATGAACCCAAAAATCGCTCCTTTAATTATTGACATTCAATTAGAAAATACCCTGTATATGTCCCAGAAGATATTATATACACATACAGGGTGTCTCACGACATGACTGCCATAGCGTGGGAGAGTGTTGCTGGCGTTTCAAATGTCAAATAAACATATACCTGGAACGCTATTCCATCTGAGCTACAAACATTTAAATTTTTAAGAACTATTTATAAAGAAACCGCTTCATTAAATTAGTTGTTCCAGTATTACGTTCGGCTGTTAATATTATTATTAAAAAGTACAGGCGGCTGTGAATCTTATATATTGTGACAGTAAACGTCAACTAAATTAATTTTCCGTGTTTCTCGTCGTATGTTACACTAAAATACTCTTCAAGCTACAATGTTTACTTTTGCGCCGACATTCACTTCGGAATGGACACGGACAAGCGGCAGTTGATGAATGTCGCCGACGAACTCCCGCTCGTAGAGTGCCTTGTAGAACTGTTTTTAGCAATGTCCATAGGCGTTTGAGAGAAACGGGCAAGTTTCTTACAGTTACTTCGGAACGTCCCGTTCAACAGGAATTTGCTCAAGAAGAGGCAATGTTTAATACGATTGATGCTCAACGTTCTACTAGTGTCCGAAGAAAAGGTAATAGACTTAACGTAAATCTTCAAAATGGACCCAAAAATCGTCCGCTTTATTATTGACGTTCAATTAGAAAACACCCTGTATAAACCTTAAAGTGGTCAATCATTTTCTTCCTTATAGCTCAAATAGGGCACCTAAGCGCAGGGTACCTCAGAAGAAAAAAAACTAGATGGTACAAATGGGAATTTTCTTCCTTTTCTGTCAAAACAAAAACTTTAACGAATAAATGAATTTTTATGTGATATATAAAGTAGACATTTTTAAAATTATGAGTGCGTTTTATTTTCACAAAAAAAAATATGAATGGGCCAGGATATAGGATAACGCAACGATTTTGTCAAAACAATCACAACATTAATGTTGGTGAACAAACTATGACTATGATAGATTTTAACAATGGCATCTTTTCAGTTTCGCCTCCTTGATGCTGCCACTAGGCAAATAAGCAAATAGGAATAAGTCGCCAGCGCCTGACTTAAGTCTTATCTATCTGATAACATCATTCATTATCATTTTGTTAATCCGAAAAGGTCGGTTTTCGAATCCGAACACTATGCTGCTCTGTTGTGTGAGAATTGCGCATAAGTAGTATTAAAAAGGCGGAGTTTGAAGAAACTCTTCTTAATTTATGCTCTATAAAACAAAACATAACTAAGGTGCCTATGTAGTAACTATATTATGGGACTTCTCTCTGAATCATTTCAAGGCATATCCGGACGAATCGTACGACTTCGGGAGGAAGGCGCTTCTGCACATGCACAAGGAGATCGACCTGTTTTTTAACGAATCCTTCGGGCCGATCATAGACGAATGGATCGACGATTCCGGCTTTTTCATTTAATGCCGGCTTTACTACTCGTAAACGGACCTCCTAGCTCACGATAGAATTAAGATTGCGTTTTCGTGTAGGTTTTATATCCGATTTGTCCGTTTGTACTGTGTTTTGTACAAAATCGTAACGTAGTGGTTACTACCTAGAAAAAAAAATAGGTTACGAATATCTTAAAAGGCCACGTTCGTTCCTTTTGCAAGTTTTATTGCTAAGTTTTAACCATATAGCTATTAGACAATATACAGGGAAAATCGGGAAATTCGTTGACCTGTTATGGGAAAACTAAATTATTGATATAAAATGTTAAATAATAATAATACATAGTGTTCCATTTAAAATTTCGAAAATATGTTAGTCCTATATTGCCCCCACCACCATTAGTTTAATTCCAAATTTGTAAATTTTTGCTGCTTATATTTTTCCCGGTATAGTCCGCGCTTAGCTCTTTTTTTTTAATGCGATTTGGGCGTATGTTGAGAAAATTGTGCTGAAAAATTCCACAGACAAACTGAAAACTGTGGAATTCACGAACTGCCAGTGGTCATTTTGAACACCCGTCTTATTGAATGTTCCTCAACTTTTCTTTTATGAGCACATGTTATCAGTATAGGCAAGGCCTCCATATATCTAGTAGCTATATAGTTTTAGCAGGTTAACCGTCGGTGCAATACTATCATCAACAATTATTTGAAAGTTTATCTCAACAATTGATTAAAAAAATTTCGTATGTAGTACTTATAATTTAACAATAAGATCTTGAATCAACTTACTTCAGATTTTTGAGTTGTGATATTAAGAATGTGACTGCAAATCCCAGAAGATTTTTTTTTAAATGTATTCTTTTTTCTTTAATAAAAAAAAATATTTTAAACCCGAACAAGGCAACATCATAAATTTACAAAATATTATCAAACTTATGTATTCGAGTAGCAAAGAGCCTTCTTATGTTATGGTTTCAATTGCCTTTGTGTTATTTTGTTTTTTTATATATAAAAATAACCACTTTCTGTCTAGTTTACAATACGTTAACAGCATATTTTTTGAGAAAAATAATTCCACTCCGCTGTGTGTTCAATCAAAAAATAATAATAAAAAAGCTCCAGGGTGTTAAAAGGTTAAGAATTTAAATTAGATGTTAGGTAAAACCAGTGAAATTTTCTTGACCGTGCTTTTGTATCGCTAATTATTGCAAATTTATTATTTTTTACCTAAAAATTTAATTTTTAATTCATAACCACCGCGCAATGCATCCTTTACTGAAAACTTAGAAAATACTGCCAGACTATTGTTTCTCGTCTCAAAAAAAAAAATAGAGTATCAATTTTCAGGTTATTTACGTTGAACAGATTCCAAAATCTTTTGGAATAAACTAAACATAACTTAATCGAATTATTTTGGCGCCAAAAAATATACTGTTAACGTACCGCATGACCTACTCTTCACCAAAACATTTGTTTTAATTGTGTAATGGAGCTGATATTACATGCAGTGACCAGTAGCCGTGTGTGGTTATTAGCCAGAACAAAGTCTTTTTTTCATGCGAAAATAAAAACAACTATTTTAAACAACTGAGAGCAGTAGAAAGATTGAATACTGTTAGAAACAGTAAAAAGCAGTTTCAGAGATTGTCGCATAACTCCTATTTTAATGCTAATGTAAGAATGGCGTCAGCCCAGACATTTGAATCACTCCGTTTGCCTGACACTCTTTCATATATCCATAATACCTAACATATGGTATATGGAGTTACAACGGGATATATATGGATGTAGATGCCAAGCATACGGAGTAGTTCAAATGTACCGACCTGTCTGACCCAAGCGACGCCATAAAGTGGGCGTAATTTCAGAATGGGAGAGCAATTGGTATAAAAGAGAAAGTGCTTCGCTAAATAGGAATTACGCACAGCCACTGCAAGCAATCGAATGGCTTCGATTTCGCGAGCATCTGCAATCGGTCACGTGATAGGGTCCTATTCTGAAATTACGTTCACTCTACCTACTAATGAGATGTCTTAAAAATGGAACGAACAATTTAAGAATACCATATAATTGAGAACGTATCGACAAGGTCTTATTTAGGAAGGTGAATATACGTTTTAAAAACATTAACAGACATATTCTTCAACACCTAAAACTAATCAATTTGTTCAATTTCAATTAGTATTTTTTTTATTATTAATTCGTTTTAAAGCGGGTACCTCTATAAGCAGAAATATAACATATAGTTTATCGCTAATATTTCGATATCATAATAAAAACTGAAAACCGCAAAACGACTAGTTGAAATTTTGCGTTTGATGTTAAGGGGCTTCGAATAACTATAGCACCATTTTCAAAAACTATGATAGTTTCGTTTTTTAAATTTACAAATGGAGCACTACCATTAAGCTCAAACCAAAGAATCTAATGAAAAATAAAATTCTTAGTTTATTGTATCTAGAAACAATAATAGAAGGGAATTTTAATTAAAACTGAAAAAAAATTATAGTTGTTTTAGGAACCTACATTTAGATTTTCGAAAATTAATCAGAAGACAAATTAATACACCAATGTTGAGGCAAAAAAATTTATACAGTATTTCGAAAGTCGCTTACATACCGTTACTAGGACCCATGCGGTAGGTTAGGTAAACAAATTATCCTGTCAATAAATTATTGCTACTTACCACTATAGGTCAGTCCATTATTGACAGAGTCAACATACCCAGGTACGTCTTATCTCAAATTGTCGTGTGTACATACAAATATGTTGATGTTATTTACTTATACATATAGGTATATAAATTATTATATATGGCGATCGAAATTACCCAAATATTTTTTTATACATCGTAGTAATAGCTTATATGTAATGTATACTTCCAGATAAATATATTCCATTTTGTGGGGCACCCGTTGGGTCACCGTTAATTTATTATGTATATTTGTGCCTAACACTAGCTTTATGGTTAAGAGACGACAAAATTATCGAATATTTTAGTTTTGTAATAATTGATTTTAATGCGAGCCACCAATATATATATTGTTGAGATGTTATATTTGTATATGATGTACTGATTTTAATGTGACACCAAACCAATAAATGTTATTACTATTATTTTACCGCTTTACTTATTTTTAGTCTCAAGGAGTAAGGAAGCACCAAACGAGGATTTAAAAAAATGCATTTTATTTATTACACCTATAAAATAATCAGACTTCAACTTCTAGCTACAACGTTGAACAAATAATCATTTCAATTGGTTTTTTTCTCCACGGAAACTTCTGCTCTCCTAACACTACTAAAAGCAACACACCAAAAACAAAGCCAGTTTGGAATGAATATTGTGGTGACCACTGTGAACATCCAGTTACCGTAGATCATGGAATCTACCACACTGTACACCACAGCCTGTTGTGCCGCATCCGCTGTTCTTGCCAGTATTTCTCTGATATCCCCATTGGGAAACAAAAAATGGGTATTGAGTAAGACCATGCCATACAACACCGTCAAGGGATGAACAACAAGCCATATGATTCTTTGAGTTCTTGCATAGTGCCTATAAAAGTAAACTTGCCAAGCTATAGTGGAAATTATGTACTTAAAAATAAAATTTTCAAAAAACTTCCACAGGCGGAGCTGGATTCCTCTTTCGTCAGTTGTTGATTGATCAAACTTGCTGACGTTTCACCATTGTTGACTTTTTCAGAACTGTTTTTGGCCAGCAAGATGGATTTCTCAAGAACCTACCCAGCAGGAATCCAGAAGATTTGTAACTTTTTTCAAGGCATTTTTTTAAATACTGTAAAAAATACTCGTCTTCCGTGATGTTGGGTAAATCTAATTTAGAGCGCGGTACAACATTATCACATACATTGTCTATAAAACCAATTCTTGAGGGACACCGTGATCTGAATACCTGGAGGTCATTATTTGAAATAATTTGTGGTCGCTCGGGCTAGACAACTAGATACATTTGATGCCTGATATGGAGGCATTGAAGTGCATGGGGTATAAGAGACGTATATGAAGGTATAGAAGAAATTTATGTAGGTATACGAGATGTATATGGAAGTATATGCCAGGCATACGGAGTAGTTCAAATATACAGGCCATAATGGCGATTTATTACAAACCTATATGCAAATATATGGAGAATTTTAATATTTCTATTTCCTAAAAAAGGTTCTGGAAACCGACAACCCTTATTCTTGAAATCGGGTAATAAAAATGAAACAGGAAGAAAAAATTCGCAATAGTATTTCGACCAATTCTATTATTTTCATAGTTAACCCATATGTTTACTTAAGAGGCTGGACTACATGTTAAGTAATTATTAGTAAAAAGAATCTAACAGCTATTAAAACTTTCTTCTTTTGGGCAATTAAAAATAATAGAAGTCCAACAAATAAAATCAAATGATCAGGCGGTATACAAACTTTCTTGTAATAATAACCCCGAAACGTATATATCTCAATTAGGAGTAAGTTTTAATAATCAAATAAAAGAACATCACAATTCATTCATTAATGAAAAGCTTGTTACCTAGCGTTGTAAAAGTCAAACCTCAATAATTATAAATTATGCGGTTTTATAAATTACCTAGACTTTCAATGATAAATTTTGTATTCATATAGAAATGATTTCTCGTTAAGATATCACGTTAGATTGGAAAAGTTACTGTGTTAACGAAACATGTTACTCTGCTTATAAATATATGTGACAGCCCTGGTAAAAAGTTTGTTCTCTAAAAACCAATATGGATGTTAAATTTCACCAAGTTGAAAACATTTAGTTGCGAAAACAAATCCACTTTGGCTATTTGCCCACAACATTTATATTTTTATATTAATCATTATTGAACTGTAACACTTACTGGTCTTAATCCTAAGCCATCGCTGTATTATTGCACCTATAATGATTGTCAAGGGTCGGAAGGGAAGGGCAGGTAGAGGGACATGCAGTTGACCTACTTTTACCTTGGTGTTTAAAATGAGAATTATATATTATATATAATTTAAAATGAGAATATATATTAAGGTTATTCGTGGAAATGGCTAGTCTTTCTCAATTTGTTACTGAGAAATAAATAAGTAAAAGTGCACTTTTTAAAAATGAGAATATTATTATTCTCAAAATATTCAAAGCTCTTCGTCACGAAAACTCAACATTCGGAGTTGCAAAAATAGTTAAAATACGATCGAATATGACTGGAGTTGGAAATCAACAATATACCAACTTGTGAACTAGGAAAAACGCGACCCCATGAAATCACCAACGAGAAGTACAGGAACAAAAGAAACTAATAAATGAGTAATCCAACAGATTTAAAATAGTATGAAAGATATTCCATTAGTAAAACATGGCAGGATCAAAATTTAAAAAGCGTGAGGCAACCTTTCATGGATGGACAGTCCCATGGCATAAAAGGAACCATTCTCGGTGGTGGGTTACTGGTATTTCAATCAAAGCTTGAAAAAAAAGGCCTCATTCAATGTCTTACTTTAAATCAGAAGCAAAACAGAACGATTCTCTGAAAAATGGAGTTAGTCATAAAGTAAATTTGAATAAACCTCTTTGTACGAAACTTGTTGAAGACGCTTCAAAACAAAATATATAAATTCGCCTTCCACCGTATCAATGTGAATTAAACCCCATAGAATATGTAACACCACTTTTAAAATGAGGGATGTTAAAATCCTCTTGCAAGAGGAAATAAAGACGGTAGATTGTGAAAAATGGAGTAAGTGCGTCCGACTGAAATAGAAGAATATAGAACGCTGATAACATGCTAAAAACACTGTAAGGACTAAATTTTACAAATGAAATTATATTTCATATTGTAGATTTTTTTAAATAATAATATTTATTGCAATTTATCAATTTTCATATTATTCTTACTTCTATAATAGTTTTTTTACTTGATCTTTCCATTATATCCAAGTTAGTGTGACTCTAATTTAGGAGCGATTCGAGGTGTGTAGACCTTAAAAACTGAAAGACAGAATGTATCGGAAACTATCATTGCAATTTATCTGAGCGATATAACATTTGAGTTGTCCAATCATCCCGGTTATTGAAAATTTACATTTTATAACTCTCTCGCATTACGAAAGAGAGCTTAGTAGTTTAGGCCATTAGCCCAACACTTACCTACACTTGGTCGGAGTGATGAAGAGCGCAAATGGTACGCTGACAATTCCGCAGAACAATCCTAACGAGAAATTATTCATAGCAATACAAATCAGCGCCGTTCCTAGTTCCAGTAGGGAGAATGTGCACAGTATATTCATGCTGACTTCGGAAGTACGCGTATTTCCCAAAAGCAACGGTACCAAGAGACCCGCGCCGCTCGCTCCTGCCAGACTGTAAAAAACCATTTGACTGGCAGGGTAGCCGAATTTCACTGCGGTGGCTGCGACAAACGTCGGCAGGTTCAGCAAAAACATGCCAAATAGGTGCATCGCGATAAACGTCACTATAATTCGGACATACGCAATTGCATCTCGGGTACTTGATTTCGATTCTGAAATGGGCAATATTTAGTCTTTGACACTTAGAGTCATTACATTTTTTTGTCAAATAAGGTTGTTATGAAAAACCTGTGTCGCTATTCTTCAAAAAGGGCATTCGGCATATATGGTATGACGCGTAACTGCAGGAAAACCAAAATTATGATAGTTAGTAAAAATCATGAAGCAGTGTACTACTAGTTTAATTTGGAAACATCAGATATAATAACGTATGTGCGCAGCAGCCTAAACGTGAGATCTGCTCACAGAAAGTACAAGAACTGATTTTAACCGCTTTAAAAAGATCCTATGTAGAATGCACCTGAATATTCAAAAGGAATTAGAAATTATACCTAGCCTGAAGGCGAGGAAATGTGATGCAAAACAGATGTTAGAAATGAACAGACAGAAAGGATTCTATGTTGCCAAATTTCTTAACAGTATTTCCAGAAATGAACGTAGCTAATTTTATCTCATACACCATAATATATTCTAGGATTTTGATAGTCAACTAACCAAAGAAACTTGTATAATTTTAATTTTTATAATGAGTTGTAGGACAAAATATTTTTTTTCCCGAAGATATTGAAAAATACCAATCTCAACCAATTTGAACAAAAACAACCTAAATGCGATTTCAGTCTATTCTGCATATTAAGCCACAACCTACAGGATATGTGATATCTCGTTTTAAAATTAAAAATAAAACTTATGAATGAGTTGTGAATTATCTGTAGTAGTCCTTTGGACTTATCATCAAGACATGGGCCATAAGAAATACGTGAAAAACACAAAAATTCATGTGCCCACTTTTTGAATAAATTTTCTGTTTTCTGAAAGGGAGTTGTTTGAATAAACACATCTCTTCCAATCACTAAATATTAGTTTAGTAGTAAAAATATCGTGAATTTCATTTATATTTACCATTGATCTATCTAAAGAAGAAAAACTGCCGAAAATGTCTAAAAATTTAATTAAAAGTAACAAGCTTAATTCGAGAGGCTTAATTCTTTTTTTCCACTATATCTTTTTTGATAGCGGACGATTTTAGTATATGCCCCAAATGCCACCAAACCTTACCTGTATCTTTTCGCGGATCTTCTAGGTCTTCCTGTAACTTACACCACTTGGCGTAAGCTTTGATTATAAGAACCCCCGCTATTAGACATATGGAGGGCATATAAAGGCCTAAAACAGAAATTTCCATCACATCACATTTTGCCAGTTCCAAATCTTTACGATGAGGATATTGAATCTTTCTACTTTGATTTTGTCTTGTTTTATTCATTACACTACTTAACAGAAAAAGGGGAAGAGTAATAGTAACCGGAATAAACGTGCCATAAACATAAAACAAGTCAATCTTTCTAAACCAGAAATATAAAAATACATAAAACATTAGAATACATATCAAAATAATTAAATTCAGGAAAAATAATACTACCCTAAGCACTTTTAGCGACAGTTATATAGGGTGGCTCAAAGTATGTCGTCTTGGCTTTCGCCGCATCCTCAACAAAAAGTGATTACGAAATTTATATTTATTCTTATTAAGTAAATTCAATAATTAATAATTTATTCATAGGTAAGGGACAAGACATGTGAAAATCATGTCGATGTCAACCACGTGCCCGCTAATTTTTTCGTTATATTGTTAACAGTTAGCTCTTTTCTTCATTTCTATAACCAATACAATTGATTTCTTCGTATAGATAAAAAATATATTCACTAATCAGATTGTTCCTATCAGGCATAAACTAAAAAGAAAGCTAGAAGAAGATGAAACAAATATAGTTGTTAGCACTGTTACCTCCCATAGAGTTTCTGTGAAATGGCATTTAAATACCGCAAAGGATACAAATCACATAGATTGGGCTCTTGGGCATTTAATTACGATCAGGCAAGCATAGATCCGAAAAAAGATGTAATATTTATTTAGATGAAAGTGGCTTCAATACACACGACACAGAATTCAAATGATGGGGTGATTCCAGTAAAAATTGTCACACAAAATCCCTATCAGATCAAAATAGGGATTTATTTAAAATTACTTGATGTTGTCTGCGAAGAATATTAGGGACTCAAGCTTGGATTATCAAGTTTTGAAAACTGACTGGAAAATTCTCTTTTGAAAAATATTCTGTATAATCCTGGATTAAGGATAACCCAAGCTATTATAGCCGCCTGCTACAAAAAGCAGTAAATTCATCAAGAACAAAAAATGAAATTCAATCAAAAACAACAAAAAACAATAACAGTTACAAGAAACGCCCACTTTTAAAGGTGTTAAATTGATATGCTATTAAAAAACAATATAAGCAGATGGGGTTTTACGTCTCCCTCCATATCATCACTATATATCAGTATATAGTAAAAACAAATGTGAGAGCCTTAAACTTAATAAAAATTGTAATTAATAATATACCTGTTGAGAGCTGGAAAAATGAAGTGCAATACATTTTAAAAATTGAAGATTCTTAGATTTGGATAGAAAATAATATAGATCTTAATTTATCTTAATGACGACTGTCAAACGTAATTAGATTTTAAATTGAAATATACTTATTTATGTAATTAATGTATTGAATATTTTAATGTCATCTTTTCTGTTAATACTAATAATAGTAATAATAATAGTAATAATAATAATAATAACAATAATAATAATAATAATAATGTGATATTATTATACCTAAAAAACATAATACTTTAATCTTTATATTTTTAAAACAACCTAAAAGTCCGTTCTACAATACCCACTGGTCAGGTGTTTTGCTACTGTGGGCAGGTTATTTCGATAATTGCTGTGAATAGCCATATACTTTAAGACCAAGTATCCATATCAGAATAATGAAGTTGGGGAGAAATGACAGGACACTGAGCACTTTTAAAGAAAGTTGTACTAATATTTTGGGAATCCAAATAAATAAATAATCCATTCCAACCAGTACAAGTTCAGTGGCTAACATGGATTGGATAAAAGCGTAATTTGTTTGTTCACGTGTTCTTCACTTGCTCGTGAATTGGAGTGTGTAGATAAACAAGGAACCAAAAAAATTGTTTTTATTTATTGACAGTTAACCAAATTTTACAATAACAATTAGCAACGGCAATAAACAGAATTGCAAAAACAGCAAACCATTAAATTTACTTTTACGTAGACCAGAGTTTTAGGTAACTTGAAAAAGGTTAGACAAAGAAAAATCAAACAATCAACAGTATTAAAAGAAAATATTTGGTACTACATAGAAAGTTTGTTATGGGTATGTGGGTCTTTATTCACTTATTTACCTAGTGGCTCAGCTAGTCTGGAAAGTTGGTTGTTCTGGAATAATCTTTAATGGATGTGTGAAATGAAGGAGAAATTCTGTTTTTCATTATTCAAGAAAATCAGTTATGTACGTATCAGAAAAAAAAACATGTAATAATAAATGTCAGAATCAGAAAGTACTCACCTATAGAAATAAATCGGTCTGTAGATGGCAATAAATAGAAGAAGAAACTTTGATGAAACCGTTCCAGCAAGTTGTTCATGCTGCGAAATATATTCTCCAGTATTCTCCCCACCCCAAGAAAACCAACCCGTACTCTCGTTGATGCTTTTGCCCATTCAGAACCTTCCAAAGTAAGCGCTTGAATACCAAAACGGAGAAAGAGGCCGTGATTGCCATTGGGTATCTAAAATTGCAGGCTGGAGTGCTGAGGTTGTGCATTCTTACAACTACCTACTCCCGTAGCTTGTGTTCCAGCCATGAGCAGCATATTTTTGAAATGGGTGAGATATTCCTCGAAAGAAGAAGTCCTATATCGTTCAGGGGGTTGATTTTTAAATGTCTGTATTATTCCCTCTCTGATACACATTTTTGTAGCTAGATTATAAAGATCTAGATTAGGTAGCTGTCCGTTTAGACCTTCAATTTTAATATCAATATATCCTGCAATAAATGGCATACTTTAGGCTCAAATTGCTGCCAGTATTAAAAACCAGATATAAGCTATTGAGTAGTACTTTAAAACTTGTATAATGTCATATAATATTTTAGGTAAAAATTGCTGCCCGCAAACTCTCCCACCCATTTGAACAGAATTAAAAACCACAGAGAACATAAAAATAAGCTACTGAACAGGATTTTAAAAGTTGCTATACCTATAATGAATATAATTTCTAAAATATTGGAGAAAATATCTGAGATGTTGTTCTGCAAATCTACTTACCAATTTTAATACTATGTAATTCCAGATTTATCGCTGCCTGAATGGCACCGGCATGACCTTTTAAATCTCCATGATTAAGTACATTTTCACTACCACATGTAACTCCATGATAGGATTCTAACCAAGCCTGAATACCCAACTGCTCATGTTCAGTTATTAAAAATATTATGTCTTTTGCCCAGAATTTTTCTTCTAAAATAATATATAGACAATTTTTTGATTCTGAATATTTTTGTATTCATACTAATAGCATATTTGGCAAATGCCAACATAAGGGCTATAGAGGGAACCGTAGTGGGGTGCACACTCGACAAGGGCCGATAAGGTGCACTTAAAATCAACGCCTCAGTACTAGCGGCTCTGGGAGCTCTCAAGATCCCATATACATTATTTCCCAAATACATCTGCAAAACTGATTTAATATTCTATATTTCCTAAAAAAGGTACCATACATCTCCATTACTTAAAGGAGAGCTCAATGAAAAATTATGAGTATATGCATCCAAGCCTATCTGTCTAAATTTCGCCAGAATCCAACTGGAAGGCATATCATTTGGGTACTTTTGCATCTCATTACGCAAGTCTTCATAATATCTCATAGCAGCATCATCTTCCTGGAATCGCAACTTTACTAAACCCGGTAGTAAGGCATTCTCAGACAAGTAAGTGCTGTAATTCATTGACGGAGATGCCAGAGCACAAAACCACACAACACCGACCCCATATAGCACTATACATAACGGTTTGTAACATTTCAAGAGGGTTTTTGCAAATTTCCCTTGACCGCCGCTCGGATCTGTTAACAAACCCATCTCTCTTATTCAATTTAGCAGGTTCTAAAATAATTGGAGTTTTTCATAACTAATTAAAATAAAAACAGAGGTGTCAAAATGTAAGGTTATACTTCCTCTTCTTTTGGATCAATTTTTGAAAGCTATTGGATAATATCGCGTCTCTACTATGGTAAAAACTATAACGCCGCAGGCGGCATTGATATTTTCATAGACAAGGTAACGATTTTCAGCCCATTTCACCTACTAACCTGCACATTTTCTTTCGAAACAACGATATTCACACGCTTAACTTGTTTTCCTAGAACATTTAACGAGAACTAGGGATATTTTAAGAAAATACAAGACATATCCAAACTTATTGAAGATTTCTGTCAGCGGCCATGTTGGTCATTAAATGCTTAAAGGTCATTAGTTAAAAACGAGATTTTAAATTCTCGCGCATGCGCATATTGAATTGGCCTTCTCAATATTTTTTCATAGTTGCTTCAAAAATTCCTGTAGTATCGGTATAGGCAGGGCCTCTATGAAGAACTCTAAACACTAATTCCTTTTTTTTTAACTACAAATGACATTTCTCGCTGAGAATGTGTGAACATTCTTTAGGATGTGTAGGTTAATAAAGTTTGAGACTAAGTAGATAATTAAGATCAAGATAAAAAAGTATTGGTCGACATTTTCCTAATTCTAATAAACCAAATTCAATAATAGAGTTTTAATTTTAATTAGCAGGATCCCTTTCTTTTGACGGAGATTTTTAAAACGATCCGAAATGTTGGTTCCTTTTTTATTACCGCAACTGATTTTACCGCCATAATTCTGATTTTTAACTTTAAACGGTTGGCGTATTTTGCAACATCACAGTTGCGTTCTCTTGACGAGTGTCCTTGGCAAACTTATCCATCTTTGGAAAATCACAAAAACTGTTCTTAAAAATTTTTTTGGAAACAAATTACAGTACATGGTTGTCCACTGACAAACATTTAAATTCATTGAAAATGTATCGCACTGTGACCGCAATTGGCAAATGATCCTAGCTGATTTGCCCAACATTGTGGGTTGGATTCATGCCGGAAGTCTTAGGAGTTGTAGTCGTTATCATTATTTGAATAAATTGACCGAATTATCGCATGAAGCAGTGTAAAAATGTCGACTATGAAGTAATTTAGAGTTTTCTGGACATCTAGGGAGTTGTAAAGAATATAAAACTGTATTCTGTGCTTCATGAATATTTAAACTGTGCTTCCATCATAAACGGCATGTTTTTGACAAGTTGACGTTTAAGGTGGAAATGTGACGGTGATAGTAAGATATTTAAATATATGAAAAAAATTATAACTTAGTTAAGAAAGTGCGAAAAGGTTAGCTGAGGATCAGAACCTATTTGTACTAGCGGAAGTGTCAATTTCGCGAGCTGTCACCGACGTATTCCACGGCATTATCCGTCAGTCTGAATTAGAAAGACAACTTTTCTCAAGTGCTATAAAATAACGCGAAAATACGATTTCCCGTTTGTTTTGCAATACGCAGTGAGAATCAGATGATCCATGTTCACGAAGACTTCGGATAGGGTTGCCGAAAACTAAACAGTATTGTAAGTATAAGTGGACTTGACATTCATCTAAAAGAAAGTAAAATTTTTATATCCGTCTTTGCGACCTAAATACCGTGCCGTTTCGTTTTTACAAAAATGTGAACATTTGTCTGACTGCTGCTTCCATATGTGGTAATGTAGTTTTCTATGCAATTTGACTCAAACCTGCTGTTGCTTCATTGACAGTGCTTTAACTGTTAAGATGTTAAATATTTCTTACAGTCATTAAAAATATAAGAAATACAGTAATATGGATCTTAGTTTGGCAAGTTAACTCAGCTATAGATTCAGGAGGAAGGTGCATTTGGTCAAAATTAGCTTTGGCATTGATTTCTTTGTTTTGACCTTCTATCTGAATATAAAGTTACCCATCTGAAAGTATTCAATTTATATTAGAGGTTTCCAAAGTTAGAGTGCCCTTTAAAAATATGCCAATTTTACCCACTACAGTTGTGATCTGTTATTTTTGCCAGTAGAACAATAAAGAAAAAAAAAAAAAAACAGATACATAAATTACAGTTTTTTCTTTTCTGACATAAGGATTTTTGTAGAATGGACAATACATTCGAATACTTGTAATAGGATTTTATTGTACTTAGGTTTTGCTATTGCAAGAGCAAATATTATTTTAAATAGATTTTGGTTATTTTACTGCTATAATGAAGCTCTTGCAGATGATGTTGTCCATATTGTTATCGCCATGGGAACACCAGGCGATAAAACGAATTTTGAAATGGTAGTGCCAGACGCGCAGTCGACAGTTCACGCAGAACCTGAACCAGAAGAGCCCCCGACCACCGCAGAAGTGCCATCAACCTCCCAGCAGCAAACAACAGCACGCTCCATAGTAGAAATGGGTGTTGTCACTCAGCTGCCACAG
Source organism: Cylas formicarius (assembly GCF_029955315.1). Lineage (NCBI taxonomy): Eukaryota > Metazoa > Arthropoda > Insecta > Coleoptera > Brentidae > Cylas > Cylas formicarius. Next base: position 13,675,271 of record NW_026844214.1, on the reverse strand, counting down.
CTTCATGTGCTAACGACCACTCCAAGTGGTATCGTTCCGCCAGTGTTGTCCAAGCCAGAAATTTTCCAACAACAGGGCCTAGAACAAGCTTCAATCGAAGATTATTTTACTCAGTCAAAATTTTATCCTGGTCTTGCGGAACACCTTCAGCCATTGTATACAATCACAGAGTCACAGTCACCACCAGTTCCAGTAACATTCCATAGCATTGATCAGCCGGGTCCTTCAGGACTTCAGATGATCAAGAATAAGCCGCCTCTGAGCGCCGGGAAGGTATGTCATGCAACCATGTGTAACTGAAGTCATGCTCTCCATATCAGTTATTTTAAATTTCATAATACTATGCATATGACTATCCAAAATATTTTTGTAAGAAACGGGTATGTGTGATTTGAAGTTAGATAATTCCGAGTTACAGTCGTAACATGTATTGTTGGTTATTAAAGATGTATTCTTTTTAAATTATGTTTTACTTATAATAAACGCTTTTTTATTTGCTTATATTTTTTCTCTTTTCTGATGTACAGGGGTGATCCATAGTAAATGTTACCCCCCCTCTAACTTAGTGTTTTACATTTTAGCAAAAAAGTTTAATATAAAAGTTGTACTGTTATTGTGTAGATTTAATATGACATACCTATTTATATACAAGTTAATCAAAAGAGCAGAGTATATTATAGTTATATATTTTTTAATTGGAAGTTGTTTATATTATTTCGTGAAAGGAAAGGTCCTTTTACAATGATTTTAAAAATGTATAACATGTGATGGTTATTTTTTACAACAATAAAATCGCCACTTGGTTAGCAATGGCATCATGCCAACTCTGTGTCTATTGTTTAGTCAATACAGTTGTGGCATGTCTTGAATATTATTATTGTTCATTCTACGCTAAGCATGGATGATTTTGTGATTCAAGTAAGTTTAAGATAGACTTCTATTTTGACAGAAACAGAAAAACTCTACTTGACAAATAGGAAATTCTTTCAAGCATTTACACCAAGAGATCCTATCTTGTAAAATGGAGAAAGAACTAATATAAGTAGCTGGATCTTGGCATTCTTTATTGAGCTGCTTAGAAGCATTCAGAAGTTTGTTAATCACTCGTAAAAGTAAAAGATAAAAATAAAAAAATAGAGGTTGTGTGTTAGTCAGTGAATCTCACAATTGTGTCATTTGTTATTAATCAAAATTCTGAACCAAATTGAATAAAGTATTCTGAGAAAAGTTGTTCGTTGTTAAAAACTCGGCCAGTTTAGGATATAATTTAAACATTTATTTTATGATCGAATCTCTCTGTTTAGGATCTTAACTTTTTGTAATAACTTTCTAAGACAACTATAGGTAATAATGTTTGAATTATGTTTCAAGAAACCCTTTTTTTTATTTTACCGTTATAATTTTGTCACTTTTTATTACTAAATATATAATAAGTCTCCTAACGCTTATCTGATCTATATCCAAATTATATATTTATAAAATAATAACTTTTCTGTTTAATGTAATGTCAATTATACTGATACTTAATATATCTATAGCTTAGTATTGACTTGATTGATTGCACAGTTTTAGGTCAATTTTTTGACACCAAATTTCTTATATTTCCTATATGGTTTCTAAACGTTTAGTATTGCGCCATAAAAATGTTGTGGCATGCGCATAAGTTTCTGTTTTACTTCTCCCTATATTTTTGTTACAGTTATATTGCCTGAATCTATTTTTTTAATCTCAAATTAAGAAATACCATAAACATTTTACTCAACTGCCATCCTGTCAACATTTTTCATAGTAGAAGCGGTATCAAAATTGTTAGTTTTGGTTGGTGTCAGGCAGGTTTTAGATATTTTCGTATGATGCGTCTTCTTTCAGTCCACGTTTGTACCTTGTTAATAAAGGGTATATGGAGAATGGAAAAAGAGGCGTTTAAAAATTAGTTTGCAGCCATATGGACCTAAGATCTCCATTGTTAATATATTTGAGGTATTATAGCGCTGATACCCATTTCATTTTGTTTAAATGGAATGCCGTAGGTCTTATAACATTTTTGGATTCCATCAAAAATTCTGAAAATTTCCAGGTAACATATGTTGAAAATTTTGCGAAAAGCATCAACTATGGAGGTAATTATCTCTCTTTCAACAATTTTAGGTAAAAATCTGAAATGTTTTTTATGGCTTATGGGATGGTGATGTGTCATATTACAGTATAATATTTAGATTATTTTATACAGAAAAATTTTGCAAATTTTGCAAAATTTATAAATTTTAAATCTGAATTTTAAATATTTTATTGCAGCAATATAAAGAATGATTCATCTTGATCTAAAAGTCTTATAACCTACCATACCTATCTTGAACCGTTTTGGCGTTAAAAACAGTAGACGAAAATAATGCAATTTTTAGTTCAACTTCATATATACATATACAAACAACGATGTGCTAAATATTTTTGTGTTCACGGACAGTTCAATAAGATTACAGCAAGAACATGGAATAAATTCAATGAGCTCAAGGAAATTTGCCTCCCATGAATGAAAAAAAACTTCAGAAGAATAGCAATAGGCTTTAAAAACTATAATCTACTATGCATTTTATGCGTCCTCATGCGTTAATAAACAGTGCTAAAAACAATATTGTTCCTGTCAATGGAGCAAATTTTAAATGGAACGGATAATTATATATTGATTGCACTTCAATTTTGTTCAATCCAAAGACCTCCCTCAGAAACTGGTTAAAAAGAATTTTTTTTATTGATTAGTGTAAATTTTCAAAAAAAGAAATGTTCAACAGAAACCCAACCCGTCTTTTGTTTGTTATATTAATAAATCGTTATTAAAGTATGAAATAACAAAATAACAGTTTTCTAAAAAGTAATTTTAATCTCCATTAAAAAAAAGTTGATGTGCTGTTCCAGAAGATGCGACAACCCATAGCATCCTATTTATTTTATGTCTGACCATTCTTGGGTTTAGGTTGTTCATTTCTTAAATTAATTAAATAAAACTTTTGTTTTTTACTCAACACTACAATGTCTCAAGAATCTAAAATATATAAAAATACATATATTAAATAATTTATATGCATATATATACATATCTTTACTTTATGTGTATATTGTAAAGTATAAATATTTATAGATTCATTTTTAAATTTTAATATTATTGAACTACCTAAACCCAACAAAATTTCAAGCAATATTTATATGTATTTTAAGGTCGAAGAATATAAGGAAACTATTGTTTATTATAGCACAGCTCGTTCTTTTCGTTAAGGTTAAAAAGAAAAAGCCGGATCAGGGCGCGCACAAGAAAAACCACACATGCCCTGTATGCCACAAGAGTTTCGCCACGGGCGACAAGTTGAACCGACACTACCAGACTCACGCGGGAGCCGCTCAGTATAAATGCGAGGACTGCAAAAAGTCTTTCAGTTCCAAGTTCAAACTCGTTCGACACGCTTTGATCCACTCGGACCGGAAACCATTCAGCTGCACGGTGTGCGAGCGCACGTTCCACAGAAAGGATCACTTGAAAAACCACATCAAAATCCATAGTCCGACGAAGAAACTGTACGAGTGCGAGAAAGCCGACTGCAAGAAGCAATATACCTCGTTGCTCAGCTATAGGAAACACCTGGCGGTCCACGCGGCGGAAGAAGGTAACCTCACTTGTCAGATATGTAGTTCGAGCTTCACGAGCAAGGAGGAGATCATGTACCATTTGAAGATCCACGCGGGGAGTCGCACTGTGAAGAACCCCAACGAGAAGAAGTTCGTGTGCGAGTACTGCGACCGCCGGTTTTTCACGAAAAAGGATGTCAGGCGCCATCTGGTGGTGCACACTGGCATGCGCGATTTCCTGTGTCAGTTTTGTCCTCAGAGGTTCGGGCGAAAAGATCACCTGGTGCGGCATATTAAAAAATCGCACAATCGGCAGTACGCGGAGGGGCCAGACGGCACTGTTAGCGTCAAGACCGAACGTGCCAAGTCGGAGACCGTGACGAGTGGGGAACTAAGCGATGAGGCGATATTCGAGCAGAGGTACAACAGAATACGATTAAACAGGCCAGAATTCTCTTATTCTTTGTCTCATATGTATGACATGGTCTTGCTTCTAACTGCTTTTTTTTCTTTTTTATAAGGTAACGGATATTAATAAGGGGTTTGTAAGAAACCTTAGCTCTTATAAAAATGTTTATTGAGCAAAAATAAGTTTTGAAAGAAATTTTCACAGGCTACTGTAATTATTTTTAGAAATGTTTAGCCCTGCCTCAGCCATCCTGTTGACCTCTTAAGAGCCTAACTGGAACTGGCTCGCAATCTACTCTGTACCTGTTTATATATTGTTTGAGGGGGGCGGAGCTAAACGAGACTGGGCATGCACATTGTCTCGGATGTTTTATTCCCATATTGGTGAAAGGTAAAGACCTGAGTCGCGGATAAGATTGTTTGGTTGCTTATAGATTTCTATAGATTCTCGGATTTTTCATTGTTTAAACAATTGATTACATCCAAAAATTTTAGTTTTATCGAATAAAATTTAATCTTCAGTTTCGTGATTGTGTTCGGCAACTGTTGGTGAGTTTGTTTGTCTTAGTTTTAAGTCATGCTCATTGAGCCTAGTTGATATCTTTCATCCTGTCTCTCTAATGTAGTCTTTGCCGCATATGCATAGAATGCTGTTACCTCTTGCTATCTCAAATGGAATTTTGTCTTTGTCGGATGGAAGATGTGTTTTGGCGTTATTGACGTTATATTTGTTAAGAACTTTTAATATGTGGTAAGTCATGTTTTGAATGTAAGGAAGATTGTGAGAATGAGTCCGAAAGCAACCCTACACTTGCCACTGCTTTTCCTTCCTGACCCCCACTGACCACTAATCAAGAGTTCTTAAGAAATATAAAACCAGATTTACCATTTGTCCAAAAATCTCTTAATATCTTCAATCAGTCAAAGATAAAATGCCGTTTGAGATACCAGGAGTTTACAGACGAAAAATATCAACTAGGCTCAAAGAACATGAATGTACCTTAAGACTAGGACAAATAAACTCTTCAGTCCCTGAACACACAGTCAAGAAACTGGATATTTGGTCCACAAAATCCTTGTATGTAATCAATTCTTTTACCAACAAAATATCCGAGGATCTGTAGAAATCTATAAGCAATCAAACAATCTTAACCGCGACTCAGGTCTCAGGTCTTAACCTTTCACCCAATATAGGAATCAATAATCGGAGACAATGCTCATCCCTGCCCCCCTTTAGCTCCGCTCCCCTCAAACAATATCTAAACAGGGGATGATGGCGTAGGAGGAATCCAGAAGTTTTGTAAATAGCAAAAATAATTTATTTTTTAGTTTAACTTAACAACTGATTACCCAGGAACAAGTTGCAATATGCCGAAAAAGTTACTCCATCTGATACACGAAGTCGGTCAATCAAAGAAATAGGTGAAAGTGTGAAATAGATGTTGTAACAATTTTGCAAACCATGCTTTTGTATTACTATTTTACTTTGGTATTGATGATAAGATGTAACTATTGAAATGACTGGGATTGCAACTGGTCATTACATGTAGGTGTTCTTTTAACGGTAAAAATCCTGTAGCCATTTAAACATGTTTTATTTAGGACACTTAATTATACTAAAGTCAATGTTGCAAAGGCTCAAAGAGTAGATTACTAATCATTTAAAAAATATAAGCACTGAGTCATGACTCCTTCAGTTATGAAGTTTTAACATTCGTTAACATAACATTCTAACTTGGTGACGTAAGTATCAGGTTCTCAAGAAAATTTAGGAAATTTCTTTTGAATTTTTATAATCATCTGTATGTAATTAGTATAAAAAGGCTATATATAATTTTCAGACCTCATTATAACTATTTTTTTTGCATTTCTAATTAATGTCTTACTTTTTTGAAAATATGATCATTTGAAGTTAATTTGGGATCCTTTGGGGCCTTTTGGGGTTTTGTAAGACTTCCATTAAATACTAAAACACTTAAAACTTTCTAACATTACTTCCAAAACATTTCGGTTACTTCAGGCTTTTTAAACAGGTTTTATACCGTTCTTAGAAACCTTATTATAATACTTACTATTAGATTTTTATAACTCATTCTGTAAAAACCTTTATAAATCCTAAAGCACCTAATAAATATTACACAGATATGAGACTCCCATGCGCTTGGAACTACCATCCAAGACGGTGCTGTTATCTCTGTTCTCTTCTTTGCACAATTTTAAAAGCCATATTTAGTTTAATTCCAAACTTTATCTAGTTTTTGTAAAAACTAGCACATTTCTTTCAATAACAAATAAATAGACAACAACCGAAAAGTGAGATTGTAATTGCATATTTCACATTTGCTCACTAATATTTTTCTGCAAGGAAAGTGGTGAGAGCGATAGAATAATTACGTTTTTTTTTTACGTCATTAAATAGTCAAGGCCCAACAATCTAGTGAAATCCGTATCTCAATATTTATATCTTAAAAAGTTGGACTTTGGGAAAAATTTCCACTTTAGGGGTTGTTATTAATGTCTAATTATTAAAAATTAACCAAATAAAACGCTAATTTGTTATTTAGCATCCCAAATGAGATTTAAAATCAAAATTATCCATTACAACGTTTTGTTATCTTTACCCTAGTTTCAATTAATTTATTAGTATCAGTAATATTTTCATTTCAATTAGGTTTAGTCGACTAACTAAAGCTGATAAATTGTCGAAGACTAACCAGTTTTAATAATTATTTAAGTAGTAAAATATATGAATGCTTCTGAACCCGTTCAGACTTGTTCCGGTAGGAAATTTATATGCAATTTGCATCGTAGTCCTTCAGTTGTGTTGTAGCTACGTTCCTACATCCTTTAAAAAAACGGATAATATTAAAGAGCTATAACTAAGGAAGGTTTCGGCGGTTAAAAGGCAAAGCAGGATTCTTATTGTTTCGAGATTATATTTTGATGTATGACATATCTCAAGATGTCGGACTGGAAGCTTAGATATTCAAACCAAATTATAATGCACAATCAGTTACTAAGAATTTTTTGCAGGTACAAACACTATATTTCATAAAATGTACAATGTGGCTCTTCCAATCTAGATTAAAGTATATAGATCCGAAAAGATTTCATTTATTCATATTTTGCAATACACTAGCGGTCCTTCGTGGTAAAATCTGGAAAGTCTGGACGCTAACAATTCGGATGCATCCTTTGGAAGGTGCAAATCTCTAATTAAATAATTTAATTCGCTCTGGTTAAACACTTCGGGCTCTCTGAAATCTAATCTTTTGGGGCGGTAGGTATCGGTACATCTCGTCCATGAGGAAATGGTCGAATAGAAGAGTCAAGACTGGGATACACAATTTGTTTCTTATTTTTTCTGTTGAATCCTTAAACATTATACGAATAAAAATAGCAATCATCATTGTGATTCCTAGGCTCTCGCCATATCATAGGAACACCAAAGCATTTCTTCCTACCTTTTTGCCAGTTTCTTAATGCTTCAACGCAAATGAAACGAACAGTATGAGGAGCCCAGGATAAGCGTGGTTTACATTTTTCACAAAAGAAGTTGCAATTTGCTATTGTACTACTACTACGACATAACTATCACAGATATAACAAAAGTTATTTGGATTGTCCACACTATGTCGTCATATTTATACGTCCTAGAACACTAAAAATACGCAATAACGAAGACCACAGCCGCGAACACAGTAGCACGACGACCAATACAACCGAACTGCGCATAAGCAGATTACAACGCTGTACTGACGCTTATGCGCTAACTCTGTTGCTTTGCAGATAAATCTAATCTTATCAAGTGTTGCCAAATCACAATTAATTTCATAAAAATCAATTCATTTAACAATTATGAATAGCATGGAACAAATATATTCACGAAAAGATATAGAGCGCTATAAAAAAATGAAGTGATAGTGCAAAAATAAGGGCCCTTATAAATATACAAATAAGCTAACAGCTTTCAAACATCAAAATCATCAAATAATGACGTCTAAATTTAATTTTTAATTTTTTACATTTTTCCAACTCGCAATAGGTATACTATTAGCAATTTTTTTATTAAATTTATTGCACTCAAAAGTAGGAGTCCATTCAAATTCCATTTGTTTTTTCGAAACCCACAGGTAAAACAGGTTATTCAACACTGCCATGGATATAAGGCGATGTATGGTCGCCATTTACCTGACTTGCCCCTGTCTTGTCCTTTAGCTAAATTATTGGTTCTTAGGTTTATTCAGTATGAAGTCGTAATAATTTTTTGGGGGAAAGTCCGCCAAAAGCTTCCGCGATATACTATGAGAGACACTGTACTTTTTTGGTGAAAACACTTATTAAACAGATGACGAACGGTGTGCTGTTTTCTCCATTGTTTCTTATTCTCGAAGTAACTATTTAGTTTTATCCCGTAGATACAAACGTTACCGGTCTCAAGAGATCGGCGAGAGTTCGAAAGTTAAGACGGAACCATTGGAATCGACCAAACTCGAATCGGAATCCTTCAAAGCTGAAGTGGACATCGGTCTCGAGGGCGTCAAAACGATATTCGAAGAGGAGAGCCTAACGCCTTTGGAGGAGGAACAGCTATTCCTCTCTCCTCAGTCCACCCAGAGCGAGTTGAAAGAGTTGTGCAGCGAGATATTCAAAGACATTGACCAAACCCCGTCGACCAGCGGCGCGACGCCCTTGGACGCCGATGCCGACGTCGGTCCGGCGATAGACGCGCATATGTTCGAGTTTCTGCGGCCAACGGAAGAAAGCAAGAGGCCTCTGCCGGGCTTCAGTCAGACGTTTCAGCCACCACCACCCCCTTAGCACCCACCTGGCCACGGTATGTGCGAGATTTCGTCGATCGCGGTTCACTGTGCAATTCGAGGGGTTGAATTAGGTTTGGGGTGCTTTCGGAAATTAAGAATGTATTTTTGTTACCGTTTCGAGTTGAGGCGTCGAGTTTTTCGTGCCTCACATTGAACCCGAAACAAATTTGAACATTGTAGATACAAAAAAGTAGGTACAGGGTAGACCGTTTAATATAGGATCTTCAAAAAACGTTACAAAAAACTTTAAGACAAAAGATGTTTGGATTCATTTATACTTTTAAAATAATATATCCTTATATATACAGAGTGTATACACCGTGCATATTAAATAATTTTTGAATTCCTCAGAAACTTCTAGATATATATCGTATATTAACTCAGTCTTACCGTTTCTGGCATATTTTGAATTTTGTGTCAAAAGTGACGTATGTATAGATTTCCCTATGGGTTGTTATTTTAAAAATAAATAAATACAGGTTAAAAGTATTTTTTTCAATTGGAAACACCTCATTTTTGTATTGTTTAATGTAAACACATTTTTTTCCAATTGCATTTCGCATTTTAAAAAAGGGTGACTTTGTATAAGGTCGCCTATTTTAAAAAATTGTAGATTTATTCGTAATTAAAAGTTTAAAAAGATTCCTATTTACTGTCTAACGGGTCCTAAAATTGTTAAAATTTTCTATTATTCGTTTAAAACACTGTTCCTTGTAGGTTTCTGTGTATATGAATTTATTTTTCAAGAAATGTCGACATTTTTTTGTTAATTTTTTTCCGTTTTTGGAAGTTAAACCAACTTAAAAAGTTTCGTGTTAATAACTTAATTATTCCGCACTAAAGAGTAGGCGCAATTTCTGCAGTGCTTGTTTGTTTGTTTCTGCCATGCTTCACTGTTGTCTTCTTGTCAAATGAATATCCGTGTAGCATTTTTACTATGCAAAAGTTTATATTTTGAAATCTACAATTGTAAGAATCCTTGTATAAAGTCACCCTTTTTTCGAACGCCAAATATGACATTACAAAATGGGGTGTTACATAAAAAAAAATCACTTAATGATTTTTTCATTCAGATTTTTACTGTGTATTGAGTTACGGAGATTAACCCCAAATATTTAACATATATGAGATATGTTAAAAAGTTGCTGGTTGTCAAGGAAAATACAAACGTCCTGTAGATATAACATTATAATCATTTAAAAGTATACGTGAATACAAGTTGTGGGATAAAGTGTGATCAAATAATAAACGGACCACCTGTTACAGAGCTACAGATGTTTGAGTTATATGCAATACACGCAGTTAAAAGCGATATAATTATGTTTTATGATAAATTAATCAAAACTTGTTATTGTTGACAAAAAAACCAAATTTGTTAATGTTTATTTGCTGTTGTAATACCGAAGTTTGTTGGCGTAATAATTCGTTGTTGAGTTGGTTGTCGATATATTTGAATGACGTAGGATTATTGCGGTCATTGTTTTTCTTTTTTCCCTTAGGCTAAAGTGCACGCCTTAACAGATATTTATTTGCCCGCGCGATAAGCGATAATTTTCTTGATTATTTTGTTTGCACAATTTTCGGCTGGAAGCGGAGAATATTTCTTGTATAATTTTTAAAATAAGATAGGTGTCGCCAAGCTTATATTAAAAACGATCGATCGACCTTTATTATTAAAAACTAAAATGTAACACCAAAGGTTTCGTCTGTCCCTATAGATAACCGTTTTTTGTAATATTTTTCGAAACTCAAAAGTTTCTTTAAAGACGGATTTTTTTTAATCAAAATGCATATTCTCTATGGTTTTAAAGCGTTTGTAGTAGTAATTTTTTAAAAGCGAAAAACCTACTGTTTAAAATATGATGAAAATCTATGCGAATGATACTAAGCCCCAGCGCACTTAATTCGTGTTTCCGTGTTGTTAAGCAGTACAAATTAAACTTTTTTAAGCGCCGATTTTGCGAAATAATTTTATTCAAGGGGGTGTAATCGGAAATCGGCAATACTTATGTTTTATTTGCGAATTCGACATGTACTCCATTTTGGGTTGACGATTATTTAAAAATAATCAGAAAGGTGCCTTAGTGTCGGTTTCATAGCAACTTCAATAAGTTTTTATGTCTTTAGAAATAAAAATAATAATAAAGTTTCATCCGTCCAAAACCGCTCCTAAAAAATAAAAAAAATATACAACTTTGTGGATCAGGTTTATCTTATTGACTCGCGAAAAGTAAAAGTGAGTGCGGTCAGAAATTATAAGTGCAGAATGTGAGTTAAGTATTGAATGCATTTTACTGGCGTTAATGTGAACACAACATTTTTTATCGAGTTCATATTAAAGGGGATATTTACAATACTATTCTAATATAACTATTCATAATACACATTTAAATTAGCTGCCACAGGTCTTTCATGTAAATGTTTCAAAGCTATTATTTCACTGACATTGATGTGGTTCTATTTACCCTATTGAAAAACTAAGCTCATTGCTTGATTGACCGCTTGCGTTATTTTTCAGCTCTATCTCTACAACTTCGTAGTTCATGTTTTCATCCTCATCGTTATCAACATCGTTTTCCAAGTCGGTCTAAATAATGACGTATTTATTCCAATTCTCAACATCTTTGCCACTATATACATCCTAGAGCCTATAACTGGGGTAAGCAAAAAAGTTTGTAGAATTTTGCGCTACACCTTTTGCATGAATTAATCAGTGTTCTTCCCATAGATATGCCAATATTTTTAAATTGTTGACGGTTCCAGGTGTTGCTAGGTTATTTGACTGCATCTTTTAAGGAAATTTTCTATCTTGACCTTTGGTTAAGATAAAACTTTTTATATAATATTGCTTAGTGAGTTGTAACACATTCTGATCTAAATGTTAAAAATTCTGATCTAAATGTTAAATAAAAAAATAAAATATGGCACCGTCATCGGTTTTTATTATTTTTTGACGGTGGATGTGAAGGCGCAATATCTCAAATGAAGGTAGCCTTTTCTGGAAAAGGTTTTTTTCATAGGAATGCCTGGACCTACAAACAATATGTTTTGTTTTCTAGAAATATATAGTATGTATGTATAGTAGATATGTATGTACGTAATTTATACCAGTACGCTTTTGATCATTCACCACAGTTTTTAAAGAACCAATCTTTAAAAATCGCCTTCATCATCTATTTTTGGAGTTATTGTGTACTAATGGACTGTCAAAATCTTTGATACATCTCGGTGATTTAGCTTTTGTAATTACCAAAGGTGTTACTTTGAGTAAGCCTAATGCATTTACAGATTCTAGAACCGTTATTCGCTGTTTGCCTAATTTTGGAACTGGCGCAGTGTTTTCGGAAAGTGAAACATAGCTTTTATCAGGTACAAGTTTATAATACAATCCAGTTTCGTCCGCATTGTGAATTTGGCTGAAATTTAGACTGTGATGAGAATTTTCCCTTAAAAAGTCCAAATCTTCATTGAAATTTTTGAAACCATTCATCGCTTGCGTTAAAATTCTCGTTCCCCTTAAGGAATCATTTATATAACATGCTTTCTAGTGTAGGATTTTCAGCTTTTACCAAAGTGTGTTTCTGAAATTTATTTGGCTTCAAATTTTGGGTAATAGCTTTTATTATTTTATTTGTTTTTATTTTTAATGGCAGATATAGTAGATTTCACTATTTTATACTTTATGGACAACGCTGTTACATTCGTAGCTTTTTGAATCTCTCCTAAAATATTCTTTGTATAAGGTGTTAACCACTTATTGTATTTAGCTACTTCGAGAACGAAATAAACCAGCACACAAGACGACGCGACCGGCGAACTAAAAATTAGCAATTTTATGTTTATACACACATCAGTTTTTCTTTATAATAAATTGAAAATTTCACCGTATGTTAGGGTTATTACGGTGATAAAGAAACAATTATTCGCCACTGGACGGCAAGGGTGTAGCAAACATACCGACAAACACTTTTGATAATATGCCATTTTTTTGTTTGTAATTCACTTTAGGTGTTATACGAGTGATAACCACATATTATTGAACTTAAAACTTGTTCACACTACTGAATATTTATACCTAATTAATTAATACTTTAAAGAAGCGGAATTTCACGGTGGTGCGAATCTAATAATACTATAATTATTTTCTTATATTTATTTTTACTAAAAAAAAATATTTAAGATTATGAAAGCGAACAAAGATTTTTTGCTAGAAATGTTGCCTTAAAATTTCGATAATAAGTGCCCAGATTAATAGTCATAGGCTGGAATTAGTTGTGAATACAGCTGATTAATTCTATTTCTCTTATCGGCCTGCATTTGTTTGTTTATTCATTAGTAATTAGAGTGGATTAGAAAATACAAAAAGTCTTACTCTAGGCACCTTCGAGAAAAATCATGATGGCAAATGAAACAAAGAAGAGAATAATAGTGGTGTATTTAACTGCGGACCGATGACGAAGTTTTAAGTCACGTAGGTCTCACAGTTACTAATCGTTATTTATTCGTTTGGCAATAAATTGGGTACATGTCCAATCGTCCGTTAGAGAATTTATTCTACTAATAAGCGCCATGTAATAATAGTTCAGATTGTAATAATTTTTACCATGTGATATCTGAACTATATTGTTCTTCCCGCGGAAAAGACTTCCAGGGCCGTAATTCTGATGATATGAATCTACCTCATTTTATAACAGTTCATTGCTGTACAATCAGCTAGTCATAGGTGTATAAGAGTAAAAATTATATATTGTACATATATAGTTTTTATATTGTAATATATATTTTTAGGTTAGTATAATGGTTATGTATATAATATAGTTGTTTTAAATATTTACATATATTTTTGTACAAATAATGAATATAGTATTATTTATATAATTAATTGTTTCACTTACTTGGAACCGCTAAAGCTGGTTCAGCCAACCAACCGTCCAACCCTTCAAATGGCTCGAGAATTGGGCGCTTGTATTTCATTTTAATTTAAGCCGCATTTGACATCCTTAATTATCCTGCAATTTGACCATGCGAGTTGCTGCAATTCGTTACATGAGTATTTAGATAGTAAGATTCTCAACAAATAAAAACAAGGTTGTAGTGTTCAACCTCTAAAAAATAACTTGCCAAGTTAGCTAAATATCATTATCCGGATTATCTCGAATAATCACATTTACATAAAATGCCTTTCCCTTAAATTAGTCTTCAAAATCTTATTACTATTAAATAATGTATTGGCCCTGGTCAGTATCTACATCACCACTCCGTGAAAGCGATATATGTGACTGAACATTGTTAATATGAAATATAGGATAGGATAGGAAATAAAGGGTAAAAAAAACATTTCAATTGCTTTATATCATCAATAGGTAAAAATGGTCTAGAAATTCACACAGACGTGGTGCATGGAATTAAAATGTTTATCGATTTTCGCAAAAAACGCGAATACATTAGCTGACATGACCGTCAGAACTGCCAAACGTCAAAATTCAAGGCGTGCGAAATATCTATACTGGTGACCGTTTATCACACTTGTTGCGTAATATACTAATTTCTACCCCCTTCTCTAAAATGTCTAATTATACACCGATCTAGCCTGCAGAAAGCGTCACTTTACCACGTGAGTTTCTTGTTCCTCGGATCCGAGCCCCTTACGGGACATTTCCGGGATTTTACCGCACGGGTTTGGGAGTAATCGGATGTTTTCGGAGATATTACCGCACGGCTTGAATTTTGACGTTTGTCTGTCAATTCTGACGGTCATGTCAGTGAATACATACGTGTTTTGTAAAAATGTATGGAAAAACTAACTGGTGTAGAAAAAGTATAGTATTTTAGTAGTAATTAACCCCAATTTCAAATCCGTCCGAATACTAATGTAAATTTTCAGCTGGCAACAGAAAACTACAAAAAATTAGCAACTCGTTGCAACATTACGCATGAAATTACAAGTTACAAGTTTGAAGCAACTCGGTTGCATTCGATTAATTCGTTGTGCAACCTTTGTAGTGTGACATCAAATTGCATCATGAGAATGGGGCTTCAATTTCAGGAAGCTTATGTGATAATATTCATTGCTCATTTGAGCCATTTCTTCTCAATATTTACGGGAGAGTTCCGTCCGTTTTGTAAAAGCTTCATACAAGTCTATCACTAATTTTTCAGTTAGGCCAGATTGTGATCAAGAAGCTTTAAAAAAAACCTGCCTACTTAGAAATATTCTAGATAACGGATATTGTAAATAGCAAATTATCAAATGAAAGAAGCAAACGTAGTAATTTACCGTGTGGACCATAACGAATTATGATTATAAGTAGGAAAATATACTTCCTTTGTCAAAATCAAATTGTTACTACTTTGGGTAAATTAAAAAGGAATCAGGAAGAAGATGAAATCAATGAAAATTAGGATTTCAATACCAGAAAATAGACAAAAAAAGAACTGGGAACTTAGAAAACTTAGATGAAACTTGGTTCAAAACACATGATACAGTATCCAAGGGATGAATTGATTCCAGGAAAACTGTAAGACAAAAGCACCTTCAAATAATTGTTACTACTTTGGGTAAATTAAAAAGGAATCAAGAAGAAGATGAAATCAATGTAAATTAGGATTTCAATACCAGAAAATAGACAAAAAAAGAACTGGGAACTTAGAAAACTTAGATGAAACTTGGTTCAAAACACATGATACAGTATCCAAGGGATGAATTGATTCCAGGAAAAACTGTAAGATAAAAGCACCTTCAAATAAAGGAAAACGCACGCTGCACCAGAAGTGGAATTTATTCCCTCAAGTACAAAAAGAGAAATGTAAAAATATTTGTTGCAAAATGTTATTTATATTGAATGCCAGAATGCGCAAATTTTGGAAGTGTTAAATTCCAAATACTATTAAAAAACTATATGTATGTGCCGAATAGATGGGGCATACTGTTTTATGGCTTTGCAGATTCTTATATTTGCATACAAAATAACGTGGATCACATTGTAGGTAATCTTAAAGACGACTCTGAGGGTGAAACCGAATTGGATCGGTTTAATGAAATTACGTTGTTACTGTAATTTAACTTTTTATTATAGCAATGCACACATTGACGTTATACACACAAATCGTTTACTTGTTATCAGTATTAAATTTAATTTTAAACGTGAAACGTGGGGGGATTTAACATTAAACTGGGGTGTGACGTTAGAGCTTCTCAAGCAATTCGTTTAACTACGCGGATTAATTTAGTTTTATTTATTTATTTAAATGAGAATATTCTTTTGCTTTGCTCTTATCAACTAAATTAGCCTACGTTGAATTAATCTAAACATTAATTAACATTTATTTAGTCTGCACAATTAAGGACTTTTTAAACACTTTCTTGAAAGCAGTTGTCAAGTTCTCAAATTGGCTGTCTGGCTGTAGACTGTCAGTAGATCCCCTGATGGTGTCAAAATCTGCTTAAAAAGTACAGTCTGGCCAGTTTATTTTGGGTCTTGGGAGTATTTGGATTTTCGTGGATAACTAACAACTTTTTAATGTTAAGTTAAATGGAATCACGCAATTTTTATAATTTTATCGTATTTACCATTTGAAAAAGTGTGACGTTTGTATAAGGTTGGTTGTAGATTTCGGAATATTACCAATGAAACATTTTTCAATTGTAAAAATGCTATGACATCAAAACATGGCAAAAAAAAACAATCTAGCAGTGCACATTTATTAATGTGAAAATTACAAGGAAAATACTAATAGCAAATAAAAAAAATTAAAAAGATAGCAACATTCAGAAAAAAAAACATTTTTTTATAACATGGGGTTCTATAAATTGACTATAATCTTTAAGGGTACTAAAATTTTATTTTTGTATTCATTTCACCACACTATTTCTTGCAAGTTTTTGTACATCTCAATATTTTTTAGCAAATGTCTTTTTTTTATAAAATTTGCGTCATTCCAACAAATTAAAAAAAATTACTTTATGTTATTTTCGTGCAAAATTTTTAAGATTTATTAAAAATCGTCAAATGAATATAAAGCAACTTCTGTAGTATTGGATTGTTTCTTCCTCCAGTTTCGCCAGCATCTAATATTTCTGATTTTACAACTTTTTCAAATAGGCAACCTTATACAAAGTCACCTTTTTTTTAAATGCCAAATGCGATAAAATTATAAAGATGGGGTCTTTTCATTTGAAAAAAAGAGCTTCTAAAGATTTTTTAATTTAATTTTTTATGTTTTTGATAACTCTGTTTATTTATTTATTTTTAAAATTATCAGAAACTATTTTAATATTAATTTTACGAAATAAACTTATTCTTAAAAAAAACGTTCTAAAATCTAAAATATAACGATCAGATATCGATATTATACAGTGGTATACGACGTTTTTCAAAAATATTAATTTATTCGATTAGAAAAAAGTTATTAAGAAAAGTTGTTCAGAACTTAAAACAACTGAGACATATTGTATAATAATATAATACTTCAAAAGTATAAGCATTTTTGTCTCTTTTTTTGAGATATTTTACAGGTTGTGAGATAAGGTGTGTCATCCCATAATAGACGGGCTACGCTATATACCCAACGACTTGGGATATCGTCGGCTTTTTCTTCAAGCTGTAAAAATAATATCCCCCGTTTTACCCTTACGACCACTGCTTCCAAGTTTTACATTCTTTAATTAGGTATGCTATAATACTTATTACGGTGGATAAAAATCTGTTGTATCATTTATTAATAGCTATAAATTTCGTGCTCTACGTGATAAGGATCAATTTTATAAAGCCTCACGTTGTAGTACACATGCATACTTATCTATATGTTGTTTTTAATATACGTTAAAAATATACACAATCAAAAATAATTTCGTTGTCAAGGTACTGTAACATTTGTCTTGCACCCTATGTAACTCCATCAAAAAATGCATCCGCTAGGTAGGTACTTACACGTTACTTTAATAGTATCTATTTTGATTTAACATTTATATATATATACTTATCATTGGTCCGTCAATTATAATTTATGAAGTTGTGGCTGACTTTTAAGTACCATTGTTAATTAACAATAAAATTTCATATCTGCGTTGCAATCATAACGAACGAAAAAAATGTTGCTCCAATACAAAACGCTAGATCTAGGTTGTATTTTTTTCACAACGATAAGGATAAAATTATAGCATTTAGACATAATCGTTCGTTATGTTAAATATAGGGTGATTCATAAAAAATGAGCAATCTCTAAAATGGAGATACTAGGCACCAAAATATTATGACTTAGCTCAACATGCCTTATACACATGTCGCTGAATTTTCTCCTTAATTGAATTTTTGTAGTACAATAAAAATTGGAAGAATTTCAAATTTATTTGGACGTTGGTCCCATAGGGAGCTAGTTGCGTATTATTTAGAAAAATCTATTTTTTTATTTGTTGGGTAATGATTGAAACATGATGAAAATCTGAAAGCAAGTTCAATTTTTATGGAAAAGGTACTTCTGTTTATTCCCTCTAACAATGTCGGTTTTTCGCCTATTTGCATTTCGAAATATTTTAGAAATGGTACGGGGCGCAATATAAAACCAACATTTAACAATACCAATTTTGGTAATAGTATTTAAAAAAATCCTCAAAATTCTGTAAATGGACGATTGACTTATTCCCGTAGCCTCACTTAACCGAAAAGTATTCACAACTGGATTTTTCTGAACACGAATTAAAATTTCGTTTTCTTCATCGACGATATTGATTTTTCGGAGAAATTATCCTAAACGGTTGTAAACATTTCTATAATTTGCTTGAGCAAAAACAAAACCCATATCACGCATCTCACTATGACAAAAGGTCGCCCTTTGTTATTATAAGCTACTACGTTTGCACAAGTATTAACATGCACACAAACTAACCAAAATTTTATGAAATGTAAATTTGACAAATGCTGACAAATCTACTTAGAAGAAAATAGCAACATCATAAGTTTAAATGTATTTTAGAATGTATTGAGCTATATGATGGACAATTCCAACATTTGATTTGATGTTTTTTCGTTACTATTATTAACATTGTTATTATAAAGTTTGGTACCTTTTCTACGAAAAATTGAACATGCTTTCAGATTTTCAAGTTTCAAATTAAAATCTAAAACTACCAATTTTTATCATTGTAGTATAAAACTTTCTTAATTAATTAAAAAAATCAGAATAAAATTAAACTTTGACCGCCCTATATCTCCGAAATCAGTGACATTTGTATGGGGCATGTTGAGCTCAATCATAATAGTTTGGTTAGTTATGGTTAGTCTAGTATCACTATTTTAGAGATTCTCTATTCTTTATGAATCGCTCTGTATATTTCGTAGATCGTTTGTGCATTCAATCAAGCGATTTTCGTGTTAATGTTATGCAAAACTTATGCAAGTTTTTTTTGTGGGACTCATTATATTTTAATATACCTAAGAACCAATATAGGTATTCTGAAACAATTCGTCTCGTACCTATTTCTTGTGATATTCACCACCACTGTTAAAATTTCCCCAAACCTGGATTGTCCCATCATCAGATTATTCGTTGAGGTTTTAATATGTAAACTTAGTTTTAACTGATAAATATAAAAACTAAAATCAACAATTTCTTAAAACTTAATAAAAAACGCAAAACTCATTTCTTTCACCTCAATTATTAAATAGAATTAGTATTCATTTCCAGTCACCTATTACAGGCAACCTCCATGAGTTTCATGTCATAATTTCTTTGGCGTCACAAGTAATTAATACAGTACAACTTTGCATGCCTAAAAAATTATAATTTTTTATATACAGGATATTTCAAAATTAGATGTTGGTCCTTAAGGGTGTGATTTTAAAACAAAAAAAGTTTATATCAATGTAAGGTGCTCAATCGCTTTATTTTTTATGTATTTTTTATAAACAGTTTTTGAAATTGCTTCAGATATTTTGTTGATTGTTTGGTAGATTCATACATATTAAACTTATTCTTGAGTTAAAATTATTTTTTTACTTTCACCATTAGCGTCGTGGTAAGTATAATACTGAATATGTATATTGCACAAAATGGCACGCCACTTTTTTTTAAGCAAATTTTTAGCAAATTTAAACAAAATATCTAAACCAGTTACAATGAAAATGAGGAAAAACCGTTTTTTTCTCTTAAATAGTGGTTGTGTATTTAAAGATACTATATCTATAAAATTTGTTTTCTTAAAATTATTCAAGGAATTACACCCTTAACGATCAGCATTTTATTATGAAACAGCTTCTATATATTGTGTCAGGGTGCTTGCTATTCACTTCCCAAATGAAATATTTAATGGGGTTTCTAATATTTTCCCAAATAGTTACGAATTAAAGTAGATTTCATTTTAGACTTTATGCAGCTTCCATACTTGATCACAAATTTGTTTAAACCCCATTTCAAGGGAAAGTAGTAATTATTTCAATTTTTTTAAATTTTAACTGAGCAATCGCATATAAATCGCCATGGCTTAAATATAATTGTAGTAGCGCGGGTTGCCCGGAAAATGGAGTACTATTAAATACAGCAAACAATCCTAGATTAAAGTCGTGAAAAAGTGATATTGAACCAATACGCATCAGTAAAATATCGCTCATTAATGAGAGTAGAAAAGCTTACTTTTATTCTTATTCTTTCTCTGTAGCTCGAGCTGTTTTTGACATATGATTTCTATTTAAAATAGACATACTACATTTATATTGATAAAATATGACGTTTTCGAGATTTCTGCATTATAATATTTTATTCCGAGTTGGCTCAAAAAGTTCAATAAGAATGGGTAGGTTATGGATTAGAAATGGACCCATTCAAGCAACGTTGATAGTAACCTAAATAAAGGATATTTTAACATTTCTTTAAATAGAATAAACAATTACTCATGCCTAGGAATAATGAAAATATGTCTGTGAAATGTCGCTCATTGAGATACAGGGTGGCTCATTGTTGTAGTTCGTATATTCCCCAATCAAATTAAAAATTTGTGACATGTTCCGAAGAATCACTCCACAATATATAAAAAAAGATCAAAATTAAACCAATAATTTTCCAGGAAAGCAATTTTGAAATCAGGACCAGTTTAGTTGTCGATTTTTTGTGGAGGTCAGTGTAATAAAAAAAAACGGTGTGTTTTATCGAAATAAATGTAGTATACCCTTATTATTTAGAAATCACCAATCGATCACAATTTTCAGAAAAAAGCAACAGAATGGCGCTAATATAAAAGTTACGACACGAAATAACTATATTATAGGGTGTAGCTAGAGCCTTCTAAATATTTCATTTTCTCATATTTCAAAAACTGCTAGAGCCATAGAGAAATAACGAGAACGAGAATGTTTTGGCTTAATATCATTGTTTTTATTACGGACCACCCTGTATATAAAAGTTATAATTCTATTTCATCTCGTAACTAAAAACATAAGAAAACATAAAGAGAAGAGTTCGTTAAAAAGCAAAATGGGCCCAATATTTCTCCTCAGCCTATAAACGCATGTCTTTCCTTTTTCCGAACACCCCGTATTGTAAATAAACAACGTTGCATTGAGATGCCGTCCATTCGGTACTACATTAGAATTAATTCCTGGGAACTTAAATTAGGTTGAGATTAACAGTGCCGGCTACGAAGTCTTCCCTCAGGAGCGGGATCAAAGTTGGCGGGCATCTGAAACATGAATATGCGTCGAGTTAAACTGTGCTGCCTCCGCAACAGGAATATTTACGACGTTCCGTAATGGAAGACATTTTGAAGACAATGGAGGTGGGAATGCAGATCGAATAGTCCCCCCAGATTTACAAGCACATGTCATTGTCCAATATGAACGCAAAGCTATGAAATCAGAAATTTTAGAAAACAGGTTAGAGATACCGGGTTAGTATATAAGTATCATTACGCATTTTATTCATTTTTTATGTGAACAACAGATAATTTCCTAGTTACAATCTTCGCGGAAGAAAAAAAACATCCTAGTATCTGGACAAAACATATCCGAGGTAATAAGATCAAAAATGCATTTCATAAAAGAAATTTGTGATTTGGGGAAAACAAACTAATAGTAAATAGCAGTAAAACGTAGTAAACAACAAAAAAACAAAGTAAAGTCAACTCAGCCTGATTCCTCATTATACAAAGCTAAATAATACAAATTCTGAGTTTATAGAAATTACAAATTTTTATAGGAATTCTCATAAATAAATGTCTAAATTAGGACCCTCATATACAAAACATATATGAGAATAGAAATTTTGAATCTGTTAGACGATATGGCATCAAATTTGGGTGTAAACGGGATTTTATTATGCGAAAAGGGAACATAAGTTCAATTAAAAAAATGAAAAACAAGGACTATTGTAGAGGAGGTTTTAAGAAATTTTAATTAACGACTGTGTAGGCAATCTATATTTACGACTGTCTAATATTTTCATTCAAAAATAGAAATGAGTTTACGGAAAATATAATACATAATTATGACACTCGAACGCAGAATGTCATGTTACCTAATGACATACTTTCGATAATTGAAAAAGAACCTTATAATAAGTGCATTAAGATATATTACCATCAACTAAGTTCTGTGAAATGTCTCAACACAATCAGAAATTTTAAGTAAGCTATCAAGAAAATGCTATTGAGACTAGAACTATATTCACTTGAAGATTACTTTGGTTAATGATCGTTGTTATCGACGTAAAAGAGAATTATAATAACGAAGTTTTATTATATTATTATTATTATTATACACGGTCCCAACTAGCTCATAGCAGTCCGGAAGTCAGCTGAATTTCTGGATGACACGTGTGAAATAATTATTTAAGAAAACAATACTGATCCTTTGGTTGTATGTTAAGCATATTGGATATTATTGTTGGTGTGGTGGTGGTGTTTTATACCTCTACTTCTCGCGTAAATATATGGGACATATCACTTAAGTAAAATTATATCACCAAAAATGAAATTCGGCGAAAAGATAGTTACAGTTCATTGTTACAGTTCATTGCTGCAAGAAAAGGAGCGCGATTCTATTGCATTATTTTTAGTTAATTTTCTTTTAATTCAATTTGATAATCGAAAAATGCTGACAACTAAATATTAAACCATGTCTTGCTTTTCCTCACGTTTCTTGAGTTTAAGGCGAAGGACGCTTTAAACTGAAACAGACGAACAAGTAGTGTATTGTCAACAAAAAATATCTCTCGTCATTTGAGTAATGATAATAAATACTTTAATTACGAGTAAAATACAATAATGCACGTGGAAAACCTACTGATCTAAAAGTGCGAGAAATTATTGTTGACCAGTACCATAAAAAGAAAACAATGGGCGAAATTTTTAGTAAATTGACTATAGCTACAACTACTGTCTTTAATATACTTAGATATATGATGGAACTGCCAATATTTGATTTGTTTATGTAGTGTGAAGCATTTAAAATTTGTGACAAATTTAGGTAAATGTTAAATAATAAATGTTTAGTAAATTCATTTGTCAATATTTTGGGGGATGTTGAAATTAGTTCAAAATATTTGCGCTTTCTCTGATTGAAGTCAGTTTATTTACATTCCGTGTTTATGTGCAGCAAAGTTATCTACTTGGAGATTTTGTCATTCAGCAGGACAGAGAGTCTTATGTAACGGCTAAATCTACCAAAAAATAGATGGGAGAATATGACATTAAAGTTTTGTCACCTCCTTCTAACGGAACGGATCTTAATCCAATAGAGACACGTTAAGTTCATTAAACACTGTCGTGACGTAATCGATCTTTTTTTTCTACATCGTAGGTCTCAAGTCCGATTGTGTATTTGTTTAATTTCCTTGAAAATACCTAAATTTTCTTTTTTTTTTCAAGATCGCTTCGCTTTGGTCTCAGTAACTATTCCACTTTTTTATATCATTATTCATCAATAGGTGAGGCCGATTTTTGCTGTTATTTTGATGATTTCTTCGATTGGCCTAAATTGGTTTATGTGCATATGTTTAATTAATACGATTAAATATTTTTTATTTTATGAACATTTCCTGATATTTGTAAATATTCCTCGAAACTTTAAAGAATTTGGCGATTTCTAAACATGTTAAAATTATTTACACACCAACAGCATAATCGATCTTTCCTAGTTGTGTAAACAGCTTTTGCCACTTTTAATGATGTCATCAATTGTTATATATATCACCTATACAAAATAAGAATATTTTGAAAAAGATCGAAATTACGATCGAAACGTTAATATATTTAGAAGAATCACATCACATTCTGTTAGTAGGACTTTAACTTTTTGAAAATTAAATGTGTGTTTGATGTTTTCGCAATGGTTATGAAGAGATCTTTTTTTTGTCATACTTATGTCCGTGGATTCTATTTTTTAAATATTGGCTTGTTTGTCGCAATTAGAGCATAGAATTTCATATACTACATTACTTCTTTTTTCAACTGGAATTTTTTTTTGTAAATTATAACTTTGGTGTCCTATTTGAATTTTGTGTTCCTTGAAAATGGTTTGGAGTTTTTTTGATAATCCAGGTATATAAGGTAGCGATATATATTTTCTACATGAACACATTGACATTAGCGTTGACATTCATTAATTTAAGTAAACCGTTATTTTAAAACGGAATAAAAAATAATCTCAACTGGTTAATATGCCATAGGCATAATGAATCCTGACAAATAATAAAGATATGCGTTAGTAAAATGTCACTCATTGATGCATCCCGTATATGCCCAAATCAAATTCTGAAAACACCGCTTTGGATTGGTTTTTGTAAAATATGCAATATATGAATTTTACTATTTATACATCATTTCGAGTTTGTATGAACTCATTTTAAATTGTAGATACCTAATCAAACATTAATATTGTTTATTTATTTATTTTGTTAAATGATAAAAACAAAACAAGAATTTTAATAGAATTACGATGTAAATTGCAGTTTGCCCCTTACCCCTCGTTGTTTGTTAATTTTGTTTAAAAACCACCTGTTCAACATTTAGTTGTCAGCATTTTTCGATGATCAAATAATTAATTAATCAACATGAAACATTTAATATTTACAATTAAAAAAAAAAACTAAATAAAAGAATTTCGGTAAACTGCATTTTATTCGATGCGCCAAGGTATAGTTGTTGGTGCTCTTATAAAGGAGAATCAGTGCGACGTTCAAAAAATTTACTTACTCTGGAGCGACTCCCGGAAATGGAATGGCAAGGCCTTTCGCTTGAGCGGCCCTTGCCTTCGCCAACAACCCCATCACGGTGCGTTTCGTGGGCGTCATCGCCGACTTGGCACAGCCAGCTAACAGGGGCCTCTTGCGACCCCCTCCGAGAATAGATCCTGAAGAATTTAGGCCGTTCGACGGTGTAACCTGGTCGCCGGATAATGGTTGAGTAGTCTCGCTCGAATTTGTCGACGTTTCTGGAATGTAATCTTATTCAAATTCGATCTTTATGGGCTCTGGCTCAGATGGTAGTTAACTAGGTATAGAGGATGATTCAAAATTCCATATCCAGACTTGAATGACATATTTTCATGTTGAAATAAAATTTCCGTTGAATAAAAACATGTGTTCGCAAACGATTCGTGGCAGAACTAGAGGTCGTTTCAAAATGTTTATAGTTTTTTCCTCATAGCTTTTGTAATTTTGAAGGTATTTGGATCAAATTTTTATTATAAACGTGAATACAAACCAGATACAGCTAAACAGGATAAGGATGACATTTATTCTTGAGAACTCATGATCGCTTTTATGCTTGAAATATTTGTACTAAGCAATAATAGACCACAGTCTAAAACTAATAATCCAGATTGACTGTGTCGATGAAAAGTATTGTATTTCATTGACACAGAAGCGATTGATATGTGACAGATTCGAAATTACGAATAGAGAAAGAAGAGGCTGACATGTGAGGAAGCCTTAAGGTCTTGTTATCAACTAATGAATATTTATAAAGGTTTATAAGAAACTTTATCTTTTAGAATAGTTTTTATACTTTTATAACAAAACTATCGGTATTACAAGTTATATAAGAGGTGTAAAAAAATACCAAAACACTTTAAGTTTAGGTTTATGTTACTTCATCTATAAAAACTATGCTGTTGGTTACTTCAGGTTTTCTAAAAAGTTTAGTAAAGTATATAAACCTTAAAGCACCTAATAAATATTCAAGAAACTCCCAAAACGGTGCTTTTTTTCCAACTAATTTAATTTGCAAAATTTCAAAAAGCATGTTTACGCTAATTCTAAACTTTATCTAGATATTTATAGAGAGCTAAACACACTCCTCTCAAGAATAAAGAAATAAACAACTGGAAAGTGGCGGTATATATTGCATAATTAACATTTGATTAGTTTGAAATGGTTTTCAATTGGTTTTCCCGTTACTTCTAGTTTCATAAATAACTTTTTGGAAACTTAGATTTTAATGCAAGCGCAAGTACACCTAGGTAACTTTTAAAAAAGATTCCAAAGTGTTTAATATATTGGTGAGCATGACGTCTTTTTATATAGCGGCCTATTTTATGTTTTTCCTAATCGATATAAAAATGGAAGAAAATTTTGAGAAAAAAAATGTTTTGCGTTTTAACTGAAATAAAATTAGGTGTTAAAATGGGGCCGCTCTCTTGCTGCCAACTTTAAAGTAAAAACAAAATACGAGGCGAAATGAATTGTATTGTTAGAATTATATAAAAAGACGTGAAGCGGGGCGTTTTTTGTTTGGTGTTTACAAGCACTGTGGATATGCTTTATAGGAATGACGAAAATGTATTTTTTGCCTTTATCAAACTTATTTACATTTTATAAAGGTAATGACAAGCTGTTAGTTACAAATGAATGGGCAGTAAAAGTTTAATATATGACTAAAATTTGGTCAGCTCCTTTATCAGATTCTCGATTTAAGCGCTATATGGGGTTTTATAAGAGTAACTACCTTTCTTCGTGAACAATCGATAGGTTTTCAGGTTTAATAAAACAAGTAATTGTTTTATACCATTACCATTATAATACTAGAATTGTTAGTTGGGTAGCCTCGGATTACGAAAACCGCAACACGCTGGCTTCATTAATAATGGAGATAGCAGTAAAAATATAAAAAATGAGACACACTGTACAAGCACGGTGGTTTATTGTTCTGACAGAAGAAGAATATTTTCAATTCGACAACGACCTCCAACTCTGCGCTCCTGAAAATGGCTACAACGGAATTTCTCGAGACAGATTGCGTTCGATTTGCTGCTTTTTAAGATCGACCTCCACGATGCACCATCGAGAAAAATGAACCGCTTTTGATAAAATGTTATTATGTCAAGTGTCTCCGTAAACCAGATCTGCGCGAATACGTCCGTGATAAAATACATGTAGGTTTTCGGTTTCCGCATATCGCCTTCGACTCGTTCATTTTGGTTGACTGAGCAGTATAACGGATTAGATTCAATAAACAGATGCCGGCGATGCAATAGATTGCCTGTTTATATTTTACAGCAATTTTGAATTCATATTATTGTACACTGTGTTTTTCGTTGATACCGGCTAAATGGCGGGAGGTACAAAAAAATGGGATAACCATCTGTGCCATTCTCTTTTTTAGTTTTTTGATTCATAGCAGAATCCGCCCTTAAGTAAGTAGATTATAAAATTAGTAGTAAGGGTTCATAGAATAAATTGTAGGATCAAAAGTAAGTGTATGTGTCCAATACGTAGCAGAGAAGGTTGTTTCTAGATAGAAAAATTGTGCAAATTTGAGACTTGGCGAAGAAACTTTTTCATATATTTGAAATATCTAATCTAATGTAATATCTAATTGAAAACGGCACAAATCAAATTTCAATTTCAAAAAAAAGTACTACTCCTCTAAAACTGTAGAAATTTCAGTTTTGTAACGTTTCCATTCGGTTGAAAGGCTGTGTAGACAAAACGTATCATTCTGACCACTTCTAATATAAAGCGCGAAGTTTTCATTGTTTATTTGAAAATAGTTTGACATGTATATCTGCAAAGAAAATTTGAACGGAATCATCTCAGTTTCAGTTTTTATGAAATCCAAAATCACTTTCCTCAACATTTCGTTTTTCTCACATGCATCCATACATACAAATAAATAGCGTTGACTCATAGAATTTAATTACTTGTTTCTGATCTCTAAACGGTTTGTTTGAAGAAAATTACAACCAGGATGTGACTGAAAATGAATTTTATAAAGTTTGAATGATATTTATGTGGATTTTTTCAAACTTTGGAAATGCGTGTTACCTTAAAACATTTTATCTGTCCCAGATATCGAAGGAAAGGAAAAAAATATATATCTGGCAGAAGGATTTCAACCGAAGGAGAACGTAAACAAGAATTTAAGCAGAGAATTGGAATGAGAAGATCGGCTACAACAAAATTTCCTTTAGTGTGGCAAAAGGATTTTAATAGATTACGTCATGGGTGGGCAAAAGCCGGCCCGCGGGCCGGATCCGGCCCTTTTGCTAATTTTATCCGGCCCGTAGAAAAATTCCGCACGCAAATTTTTTTAAACTCTTTTATGAGATTTTGTTGACATCAACATTATTAGTGTGCGTACTGTATATATAATAGGCGTAATAAAATGGGCGGTCGGCTGACTACACTAGTGTCGATCATGTCGCAAGCTTGAAACAATCCTCGCGCGATTCTCATGCGGGTCGCTCGCGACGATCGCTCTCAGGGCGGTTTTTTCGTCGAACACAAAGGAGATCGCGCTAGGTTCGAAATGCATGTGTGGACGGCATATGCTGCACTCCTCTCACTTTTCGAGGGACGACAGGTCGCATCACGCGTATTGTTAATTTTGATTTAGCTCTGATCGCATACTCTTTTTTGTTCGAGTCTAATATTAGTTTGTAAATATAAAATTGAAAAAGTGAACTTTTTGTAAGTAAAATTTTAAAACATTGGTTTTATTTTATTGTATTAATTAAATTATTTATTTGTAGACCTTTGTAAAATGAGTCAATCTAAAAAAAGAAAAGTTGATTTGGAATGCAGAAACTTCAATGACGCTTGGACGGTAAAATATCTTTTTACAAACATTAATAAGAAAGTAATTTCTTTCTCGCTGTTGAAGAGTGTTTAGTTAAAGTAAGTTTAACTTGGAATAAAATAGTAAGCGTCACTACGGATGGTTGTCCTAGTTTAACAGGGAAAAATGTAGGCTTACTTAAACATATTCGCGACAAAGTAAAAGAGTTACAACCAGAACACGATATATTATTTTTGCACTGCATTATTCATCAAGAAGTGCTATGCAGAAAAGTTTCACGTGAAATTGAAATGATACTTAGTGTTTTTGTCAAAAAAAAAAAATTGGGCAGGGAAAAAACTCCATCCAAAACATCCACTTGTGCAAAGCATACGCGGTATAGTCCTCCGGCCCGGGAGACATTTTGAAAATTTCATTTTGGCCCGCGCTTTAAAGTATTTGCCCATCCCTGGATTACGTGGTCTGACTGTAATAATATTTTAGTAGGAAAGTGCTGATCCCACCTAGGTGTCATATAAGCATAAAAGTTTTAAATCAAAGCAATATTTGGTATAACTGTGTTAATAGAAAATTGTAATTACTAACTGACTGACTACAAATACAAAATTTGATGAAACTTCAATTTTTATGTTCCCACGCATTTTTAAAAATTTTATATTTAAATTCACAGCCTATATATGCGTACAATTTTACTTTATTTCCTATAGCAGAGACAGTTTGACAATATAAACATCTACACAACCAAACAGAAAAATTTTCTAAACATAAAAAAGTTATTTGTAATTATCAATCAATTACTAACCAAATCGCAAATAACCAATCATTCGAATATGTCCGGAAAAAAAAATAAACGTACTTCTGCCATTATCATCTATGTTAAAAAGAAAGCGCTTTGAGGATCATCCGTTTTATTTTTAAACTAAACTTTTTATGTCAAAGCAAAAGTTATGACAAAAAAAAGTACTCGCTTTCGTTTTACGTTGCCCTATCACAACTAAATTAGTATTCAACCCCAATTTAGGTTATAGTCATATCTTTTGCAAGAGTTTTCTATGCGCATGATCGGAAGTCCCCGATATCCCCCAATAGTAAAGCTGCTAAAGCGACAATAAAGCATGGTTTGTGTGTCGGGTTTGTCAAAAACAGCGCAAGAACAATATTTTATGATGAAATTCATTTTCTCGTATTTAAATTGTAACGTGAAACGCCGGTAGAAGGAGAAGCATTATTAAACTTATTTTAATTGGGTCTACTGCAGAGGCCGGCAACTCAAAGGAAATTTTTGAATTGTACTTTTAAACAAGCAAAGCGTTGGTCGAGAATTTACAAAGATATTGCTGCAGTTCTTTTAAAGTGTACCTAGCTAGGTTTACTGAATAAATTTTTTCTATCAAAAGCTGTTATTAGGATAATTCTTATTTTATGCTGTATTTAATGATAATCAACGAACTTTTTTTAATATCAATATGAATATAAACCACGCAAGGCAAAAATTTCACTAGTATGAAACCAATGCCGCCAATTCAAATTTTACTGCCGAAATAACCAATCGTCAATAACGGGAATAAATATCACATGAAGCGATCAAGACGGCAAGGCTTCAAAAACTGGACACCCTTCTTTAAAGGCTTTAACGTTCACTGACATATCTCCTTAAATTGCAGCTCTCTCACCATGCTAGAGCAAAAATTTGTATGGTTTGAGTTTGGCTCTTACTAATTGAGATAAAATTTAATATTAGTAACGAAATTTATGACCTTAAAAAATTATCTCTCGTTCTACTTTGCATTTCCTCAATAATTTCCGTAAGGGAGATGTATATTTAGCGCACCGATTCTTCCTTAAAATTCTTCAAAGAAAAATTAATTATCTTCCAAGGTAATCGTTCGAATCGGAGCGCCTGCACAGGTACGTTTTAATTCCTCGCGGATCATTTCGGGCATTATATCGGAATCCTTTGCTGCACTTTTAATTGTCAATTACGAAGTTCGGATTGAAATTTCGCGATCCGCTGCACCACCCCAAGTTTACTATAGTGAATTTATTATTGCGCAAATTATGTCTGGTCCGCCCTTTGTATAAACCGACGCAATAATCGCCCTTTTGATTGAGCAAGAGCGACGGTGAGGTTTCGGTCGCGCTATTGTCTATTTGAGTATTACCTTTCCAAAACGGCCGTACGGGGTAAAACGTATCACGAGTTCGCCCCCCACTTTGACAACGCGGAGGAGGCGGTGGTTTGCCTTCAACCCTTTGAATTATTAGAAAAGTCGCAATTCCATAGCAATTTTTAATAACAACACAGTAAAAAAGAACAAAAAACTTATAACAAACAAAACAAAAGTAGATTTACATATATTAGCCACGTAAATATTTTCTTTTATACGACTTTCGAGACACAGCGCCAATGACAAAAAACTAATGAGCGTCGCCGTGTGTGAGCGATTAATGACACTCCCATTTATGCATTAAATTTTATTATTATTCGTTTGGGTGTCCTCTTCACGGGGACATTTCAAACTAACTGATTTACTAAGGCCCACCTGCATCCTCATAGTTTTAATGTTCTGATGGAATTTTTCTTGACTGTGTAGGTAATGAACTTTTACAGTCATGCAACGGAGAATATTAAAATTTGAAAACATAGTTTGCACTAATTGTACGTAATTCCCTGCTTACCAAGAAAATGTTGTACAAATGAACACAAATCCAGTGCCTGTCATTGACGTGGTGAATTGTAGGTCTTTAACATGTTGCTCTATTTGAGGACCATGAAATATAATAGCATGATATGCAATGGAGGAACTAGGATTTTTTCTCTCGAAATCAAAGGTTTGTTGCTCACGCTTTATGCCCCAAAGGCGCAAAACGAGGATATTTTGTATAGCGGTTTTGCTGTCGAAGGAGGAAGTTTCCTTCATGATTATAAAAACTAGCCAAACTCACCAAAGGAACATTTTTTCTATTAGTCGTTTTATATTGTTACTAAATATTATTACATATTATTTATATCACTTTTACCATAAAATTTAATAGTCGTAACTGGATAAAGTAGATTGTTTTTACTCTGGATGCAAATAATTCAGCAGATTTCTTTCAGAGGCACAGATCTCTTATAAGAACGTTCAGTTCTTTTTGAATTAAAAATTGCAGAGTTCTTAAATATGTTTCAAATTTGCTGTCGTTTCTTGATTGAATTCTTTGAAAAATGTTGAAGGATGGAACGGGTATTTCTTCCGACTGTTATTACATAATCGAGATCAGGATTTGTGTCTATTATTTCTATTTATGCTTTCAATATTAACGAAACAAAAGTAGCAGTCGTCATAATGGTTTTGCAGTTCTGTAAAAACCATTGCTACACCAAACTTTAGGCACTCCCGTTTTCCAATTTTCTACTGTCACAAATGTTCAACACATTTAAATACGCCATTGATTTGATTAGTATCATGTCGTCATCACTTTAATAATGAAGATCACCAAAATATACTCGAAATGATACTCAATAATATCCTCCTGAGATCCAGCGTCTATTTAAATGGACCTTCTATTTTTACATTATTATTAATTCAAAATCCAATTATAGATTAAAATGGACGAATTAGTGCTGCCATCTATGCAAAAACTGCAGTAAGATATACGATACCTTCCACATTCTATGAATGCTTGACTGTAAGTATTTATGATTTTGTGATAAAAATAAATAAAGAAAAACTTTTAACAAGTAGTAAGATGTCTAGCCTCGCTGTCAAGTACCTTTTATCTTATTTATTAGCTGTTTGCATGTGCTACAATTAAAAAAATATCGTGTATATTTAAATGGACATTGAGTTACATAATGCTTATGTTTTTTGTATGAGCCTTTAAATTATTTACGTTTTTTCTGAGATTCTGACATTGAGGCAGCTGAACATGACGGCGACGATTTTGAATGTGATATCACTAAGAATCTTGTCAACAGCAATGAAAATGCAGAGGAATTACCCTTTGAAGACCGTGATCTTTTAGATGATTCATCTGATTCAGAAACAGAAATAAATGTGCCTCTCAGTGTTCTGAGTAGTCGCTGTGGGTGAACATCATGGAAGAAAAAGGATAGGTTTCAAGCACTAGATATCCAGGAGCCTCAAATAAGGGACATCAGTTATGACCGAAGGGAATGGAATGCTTTTGACTGTTTTAAAATTCAAAGATTCTGATGTGGAAGAAATTTGTGCTTTAACGATCCTAAAATACTTCACAGAACACAGTCAACCTATGAATTTAACAGTTGACGAAATAAAAAAATTTCAAGGAATTTCACTTCTAATCTCATGCTTAAAGTTTCTGCAAATTAAAATGTATAGGGCTGCCGCCACCGGGGTGCAAAAAATAACTAAGAGTATGACTAGAACTAGATTTTTTAGCATTAGAAGTCATCTAAAAGTTGTCGTGGACACTGACATTGCACAGCACCAAAAAAAAATTATGGAAGTAATAAAAGATAAGATATAAAATAAAAGATAGCTGATTATCCTTAGAACGTCATCCCATAGTATCTATAGATGAGCAAATGATTCCTTTTACGGGTGTGTGTACCTAACCCAGAAGGCCTTAAACATTTTGTTTGTCCGACACCAGAAGGATTCGTCTTAGATTTTGAACTGGACTAAGGAAAAGGAACATTACTTCAAGCTTGTAATGTAGACTTGGGAGTAGGAGCTAGTGCTGTAATCCGTTTGTCAAATTCTCTGGGAGCAGGTTCTCATGTGTTTATTGATCGCAATACAATAATACTGCTTGTGCACAGGAACGATAATGAAATCAAGGATACCTGCTGCAGTACATTTGACAGCGGTGGAAGTAATAAAGAAATTTGCTAGAGGTTTTACAGAACAAACAATGCTTTGATCAAAAACCAATTTTAATATCTTCCACAGCATTAGGACAGCAACCTGTAGATAGCTGTAAACGATGGTGTAAAAAAAAAGTTCTAAGTATATTCAAATCCCACGTCCACACATAATTAAATGTTACAATGACTGCATGGGAGGCATTGACCTCATAGACAGGATGATTAGCTACTACGAGGAGTTTGCTGGACTAAAAAGTGGACATTTTTTGGCGGGCTATGATACACTAAGATCCAGTCCAACCCTACGTAAGCAGCGAATGCATTTGCCTGAGTTAGTAAAAATTTAGAATTCCATGCGTTGTAAGCAGACAAGCAGACAAATTGTAAGAAGAAAACATTTTTGTTTGTAATCTTTGCCAAATTTACCTGTGCATTACATCAGAACATAATTACTTTTATGATTATGACTTTTCTCAAAGTCAGTTAAATTATGTCCTGATGAAAATCCATTGTCCATTTTCATGGACACTTTTAAAAAAAGTTAAAAAAAATTCATATAGGCTCTCTGATTGACCTTGAATCATTGGTATAGTTTTTATAAAATTCTGTCGAGCCGTTTTTCTTCGTATCTCAGCGGATATACTAAATCGAATACAGACAAAATTTTAATAGTGTTATTTAATTATGTGTGTGTTTAATAGTGGATCAGATAGGGCCAGTAAACCTGGTGTAGTGAGATTGCGTCAGGACAATTCCAGGTAAATCTTTGGCCCTGCTATGGAACAAAAAACGCAATGTGGTCTGAAATGTCTGAAATGGAGAGATTAAAACTGACCTGTACGGAAAATAACCCTCTTCTACAATAACAATCGTTCCCCGCTATCATGGAAAAAGCGGTCGGAACAAATCTTCTAAATCTTTTAAAGCCGCTGCTCGGGATTAAATGGACGAACGCTGCACAAATTCGACCGAGACCGGCAAGATTAATCGCAGCTCTTTACAAATTGCATAATTCTCACGTACGGCGCCGAGCGTCGGTTAATTCCAGCACCTGCACTTCCAACCGTCTAGACTTGGGCAAGCACAAGGGATATTTTTTTATCACTGAAGTTAGTAAGGTACGCCAATTTTTGGTCCTGTTCCTCTAGCATCCTGTTCCGAGAACAGAGTGGGCATAATTATGTTTATGTTATTTTTGGAGATATAATAATATGACCTGTCCTCAATTATTTTATGATATGCAATAAAAACATTAACAAACCATTGGACTCTATCCGGACACTTGACAGTAAGAGTGTTGGATTGTATAGTCCCATCGTCCACCAAAAAGTCTAGTTGTTTGCCCTTTACGACAAAAATAATAACAACATGATAATAACAGAACAGATGAACGGGCAAAAGGCGAGTTGTCTTAGAATCACAGCACTTGCAAAGGCTCAAAAAGACTTATATTTCAACAAAAGTTATATTATTTTATTTTTAATGCGAACAAGTTTGAATGGCATAAAATAAAGTCTAATGTACGCACAATAATCATAAATGTTGAAATCTCGACACCCCACTTTAAAGGCCTCAAATTGCATGTTGACGCTTGCTTGCCTTTATTATATTATATTATGTTCATATGTTATTAGGTGTATTTTTGTTGCTTTTACAACCCGCGTACTGCGGGAAAAACATTAAACTAGAGGTTCCTAATTAAGAGAAGTTGTTAAATAGAAAGCCATTCGTTTGAAATATTCGGAACTATAACATCAACTCAACCGATGGAGGTGGCCTGTGATATCAATTTACAAAATATCTGTGATATTGCAGCGTTGCCACATATATACGAACCGGATAGCAATTTGTGTTAGATTTCATGAAAAAGTCCACCGAGTTTGAGACGCTCTGTAAATATCTAAGGTCAAAATTAAACTCTCAAAGTTCCGCTCTAGTTTTAGATTTATTGTGTAAATGCCGTCGTAAGGCTACCATATGGTGTCGTTTGTGGTTTGTCAACCCTCGTGGAATATCTTCGAGCGAAATCTCTATATTTGTTTCTTCAAATCGCGTCAAATTAAAAAAAAATTGTGATCCTGCATAATTTAAACAGCAGAAAGGGTAAATTTTGCTTTCCGTTCCCCCCTAAATATACGGCAATTACTTTTAAATAACTCGCCAAATAATAACTTGTGAAACCATTTCACTTATGGTGAAAGAAAAATTATTAGAGAGAAAGCTTTTTACCGTGTAGACGAATATTTACAAAACATAAGAAAAAACGAGTGCAAAATTTTCTTTGTTTAGTATTAAGAATTTTGACATTTAAAAAAAATTAAAAACAAAAGTTTTGATTCACAAATCTTTGTTATAATTTGATGGTTATTTTCTTGTAAAATAGGATCTACTTTAGCGGTTTGTGTTGATATTTAAAAAATAATTTGATATAGAGACATTAAAAACCAACGTTATAATTCAAATGAAAAAATCATTAAAATTATTTTTTCAAATGGAAATGCCCCATTATAATAATTTTCCAGCATTTAGCATTAAAAAGGGTTTCTTTGTATAAAGTGGGCCTACTTCAAAAAGTTTTAGAATTCAAAATATTATTATTAAAATATTTTTCTATTGTAAAAACGTAGCAAAGAAAAACAATCAACACTATAGAAGGGGCACCTATTAATTGGTGTTTGATAATTTTTAATAAATCTTAAAAGTCATGTCCGGTAATTAAGTTACTAACACAAAAGTTATTTGAATCTGTTTAATTTCTTAGAATGTGATAAATTTTGTCAAAAACATTTTGATATTTGCTGAAAATTTTCAAAATAGGCTAAAGTCTGCAAACAGACGCTTGGTTAAATGAATAAAAAAACGGAAATTTAAAAATTTAACCATGTTTAAAGATTATACTCAATTAATAGATCCGCATATAACAAAAAAATGTACATTTGTATTGTTTATTTTTAATTTATTTAATTTACTACAACTGTTTTCTGCATTATTTAGTTGTTTTTTAGAAAAATGTTGTATGGATATGAGATCATTTCTTTGTATTAAACTCATCAAACTGTTAAACATTGACAGATATCAAGCCAAAGTAGTGACATTTCTTTGTTTATTTCACCATAAATCGGCGTCATAGTATTTTTACAATGAAAAAAGTTTTATTGCTAAATCTATAACTTGTTCAAATAGACAACCTTATTCAAAGTCACCCCTCTAAAATCTTAAATACTCCAAAATTATAACAATTACGTGTTTCCATTAAAAAAAAAGACTGTTAATGACTTTTTCATATACATTTTTAATGGTAGTTGTTGATCAGCCGGCATTTAACTTAAATATATCACAGATGCTTCGGAACTGGAAAAATCGATAGATTTTATTACACATTTAAAGCTCTTTATCAATCTTCTAGATTTCACCTGCGTCGGTTGTTGATGAATTAAACTTACTGATGTTTCGGCAATTTTCCTATTGACTTCTTCACCTTTGACACAAAATTCAAAATATATTAAAAGTGATAAGACATAATATATTATAGATCTAAATCTAGAAAGTTTTGAATAATTTAAAAAATGTGCTAATATACAGCATGTTCTATTTAAAATAAGAAAGTTGATATACAAACAAACCTTATATAAAGGGTGATTCAATAAGGGTTTCCACTCTTTTTGACACAATTCAGGTTCTATGCCGGCTATTTCGCGTCTAATCTCCTGTTTCAGCTCTGGAATAGTGTTTGGTTTACTTCTATACACATGATCGCGGCGGCCAATTGATATCGCCGTTACGTGAGATAATCCGACCAGGAAACTTGCCCCGCAGCAATTGCATCGTTTCTCAGGATGTGTGACACGCGGCTCCATCCTGTTGGAACCACAAATCTTCAATGTCCACACCTTCCAACTGCTCCCAGAAAAAATCAGATATCATGTTTCGATAGCGAACACCATTACCGTAATAGCGTTCTCCGCATTATCCTTGAAAAAAAAAGGGCCAATTATTCCTCCGCACCAAAATGCGCAACAGTTACTTTTTGAGGATGCATTGCTTTTTGAACAATCTCTCTTGGATTTTCTAATCCCCAAATACGAGCATTGTGTTTGTTTACAAAGCCACCGACGTAAAAATGTGCCTCATCGCCAAAGATGATTTTCGTTGAAAATTGAACCGCTTGTTCTCGTATCCATTCTGCAAACACGCGGCGCTGTTGATGATCTCGAAGTTTCAGCTCCTGAGTTATTTGGACTTTATATGGGTGTAGCTGCAAGTCTTTTCTTAAAATTCGCTGTGTAGTTGAATACGTAAGGTACACTTGCTGCGATCGATGACGAATCGATGTGTTTGGATCTTCGGCTACACGGACAATGGCAATATTTTGATCTGACCGATCTGCACGAGCACGTTGAGGGAGTTTGAGGTTCGTTACAGATCCAGTTTGCTCAAATTTTTTAACCACATTCTAAATTGTCCTCTCAGAAGGTCCGTGCGCGCCGAGTTCATGTAGAGTCCGAAATGCATTTTTTCTTGATCGACCATTTTCATAATAGGCTTGCACAATTTTTACACGTTGTTCAGTCGTATATTGCTGCATGACTAATTTTGTTTATCTCATATGATAATAAAAAAATACAGTGGCGTTTCAAAAATTTTTCAGATTGTAATGTGGAAACTCTTATTGAAGCACCCGTTATAACGAGCAACTTTTGTCTTTAAGTTTTTTTTTTATATTTTTAACTGATTCTGAAATAAGGGATCACCGCATAATAAACGGGCTGCCCTGTCGATGGAAATGTCGTTTTCATAACATAAATACATAAATGTGAACAGCCCTATATCACATTACCCCGATTATTCGTCACGCGACGGGCTCTTGCTAAAATACACACACCATCGGTTGTTAAAATTCTCGTAGAGCTTTCTCGAGCTCGACACAAGGGTGGCTCGTCTATTAATTTACCTGGTTGGATTCCCCGAAGGGCGGGATGCTCGGCGTCCCGCGGGCTCTGTAGCCCGGACTCTGTCGGCGTCTTCAGCCTGTCCTCCCCAGTCGCCGTTTCCGGAGTCGTTTTGAAATTGCCGCCACCGTTCTCTTCGCCGCCTTTGCCGCCCCCGTTGTTTCTTTGATTGGAGAGGACCTGCATTTCCCACATTTGCTCCTGTCGGATGTCATCGTTGTAATCCTGTAAACGAATAAAAAAGTCGGACTAACAATTGCCATTCCAGTTTGTCGAATATGTGTGTCTCAGTAAGTTGGAGCCATACGGG
Source organism: Cylas formicarius (assembly GCF_029955315.1). Taxonomy (NCBI): domain Eukaryota; kingdom Metazoa; phylum Arthropoda; class Insecta; order Coleoptera; family Brentidae; genus Cylas; species Cylas formicarius. The sequence goes on along the minus strand of NW_026844214.1, from coordinate 13,636,324 downwards.
AAACTTTTTTATTATTAATTTTAGGAATAACTTATTCTTCATAGATAATCATACGAATATTTTAAAATCTAAAATACATTCAGTTTTTCGCATTTTCTTAAATTATTTGTTGGTGAATGATTTCTTCGGCAACACCCTGCTTTTATCAAATACAGAATTGCAATTACCATCTTTCGACGTCTATAAATATAAAAAGGGGGTAATTAATTATTATCAGTTGTACTTTTCGAAGGGTGTTTACAATTTAATCTACCAACGGGGGTCCATTCAAATCCAATTTCAATTCAAATCCTATTTTGTAAATCCCCATGGCTTTCAATAAGTTTAGTTTATGGCTTTTTGATGCGCCATGTAAAATAAGAATATTATCCTCACTTGTGTATTTCTCAATTTAAATGAATGGCATAATTAGAATCGAAATTTTTATTTCAATAAAATTATTTCTGTTCTACAATGCGTTTCTTGAGTATTTGTTCGGAGTTTTGAGTTTTTGTGGCTTAGTTTAATTGACTTTTAAATATTTTCCTATGGTATTTTCGGTTTTAAAAGTAATTTTGGCACCATATTGGGATCGGTGTTTAATACTGGGTAAATAGAGTTTAGAGTTATTTGAAACTGATTTTTAGTTATAATCTTATCTATCAAAGAGGTATCGTAACCATTATTCAAATTGGTTTGTTTTATAATATTTAATTCTTCTTTAAAACGTTCTGTAAAAGCTGATATATTACGATGTGTGTGTTGTGTGTCAGTTTTTTTTGTAAAGTGGTACGAAAAAAAAACCGTCAAAACGTGTTTGAAGTTTACTCATAAATATGGTAGCGTTATTATGACAATTGAAATCGTTTTGATTGTGAGAGAAAATTATAAAATCAATAGAGAAGAAGCCAATCAATTTTAATAATAGACATGTAAATAAAAATATTACTCATTCAACTGGTACCAAAATAATGAATAAATTCAAGAATACTGAATGTATTAATAGGATTGTTATAAAACGCCGACAATTGATAGTGCATAGTTCGAAGTTTGAAGAAGCAGAATGCCGAGGACAATCGCAATTTTGAAATAAAGTAGCATAACCAATATTCCACAGTAACGTATCCAGTGGCATTTATCAAAACAGTTTAATCAGATTTTTTTTTTGCTAAACCATAAACGCCGAAAGTTATTTACGAATGACTGGATTCCATACTTTGTCGGTAAAATATGGTATTTATTTGTTATTTTTATTTATATTAAAGTACGAAGTTAGGATGAATTTAACACTTCTTCTAACCTCTAGTTTCGGGAAGTATTAAAAAAAATTTAAAAACATGCACGGTGTGCATGGACATAAAAAATTAGATCTTAGAAAATTGTCCCTAACTAAAACACCATGATTTAACACGGTTTCTATCATTTTTCTATTAAGGCCGCAAAAAAAAACCATTGATTTTGCGAAGGTTACATAGTGGTCCGCAGGAGCACGATAAAAAAAAACGGAAAGCTTCGCACTTGGTCCATTCTAACGGGCGGTGGATACTTTAGTGCCAATATCGGTCATTTTTGGCGTCGGCATTTTTAATAAATATAAACTCGTCCACCCGTTTGGGGGCCCACGAAGTAATGTCCACCGTGTTCGTCACGTGGAATTCAAATTGCATGACATTCTTCGACGTCGTCGCCGTCGGTCGGCTCGAATTGGGTTTATCGCAACCCGGATGACGACACAAATGCGCCTCGGCTCGCTGTAAAAGCCGGCTTGCATTTAAAGGCGGCCATTTTCAGGTTTTTCGACACCCGAGGCGCTTACAAAATGACATTTTTATACGAGCCACCCACTCGATTCGTTGATCTGCAGATGCCAGAGGGATTCTCGTGGAATTTTTAATATTTTTCCATCTTCAAATGCTACTTATCGAATAAGCGCTTAGGGAAATTCCATTCTTTGGCCGCCAGGGATAAACGGTCGTTTATGCGATCAAAAGTAACCCGGTATAAAAGCTTATATTTGACCGACTGTACCCATACAACGGAAATTGCTGCATTGTTTCAATTTTTACGTGATGCAAATATCTTCAAGGGCTGAGAGAATATTGTCAGAGCTGGACAATGCCGCGCTTTTTTACCGATGCGCTATGCGTTTGCTAATATTTCGTTAAACATTACCGGTAAAATAACAAATAGTTCCTTTTTTAACAATAGCGATACGGTTTCTAGAAAAAATGTACTTTTTAATGTGTCAACGTTGCAACGAATCAACATCAATTTAGGGGAATTTTTAACCTCGAATCCACGTACTACTTCTGCGTTTCTTTATTTGTTGTGAGACAAGTGATTTTTCGAAAGCGAAAAGTTGGTGATTTTGGATTTTGCTAATAGCAAAAATGCCGGAATACTGTGAAGTTTGCTATGAACTGGGTTGTTTGAATTTTCGTAAGTGTCATTTTACGTTTATGTAAACAAATCAAAGACGTGTTTCGTACGTGGATGCAGTGATTTTATTGTTTTATGTATTTATGTTTAGTTTGCAGATTTCCATAGAACGCTCCAAGTCATCGAATGTAAAAGTCTGTCAGTCTTAAATTTAACTATTTATTGCTCCTCGCTGTAATTATTTTCTCTCACCCTACGTGGTTAATATAGCAACGAAGACGAATGGCATCTAATATTTGTGTCCAATCGAATAACATCACTTTATTTATATTTTAATAAAAAGTTTATTAAAACTATTTCGATATAATTTTTTCTTTCACGTTTTGCCTTTCAAACTTTAAATTGAATTGAACCGTACGTCCGTTTTCATGACTGGACACAATCACTAGAGGCGTTGAAAGTCGTGTACGCTTTTTAACATTGCCACTAATGGGAGCGTTCCTCTCCATCTTATACTCTTGATAGCAACCATATAGCTATTAGATAATATAGTGGACCTTACTATGGTAAAAACTGATGCGCAGCAGGGAACACTAACATTTTCGTAGAGAAGGTAATGATTTTCCGCGCATGCCTCTACATTTCACCCATTAACCACACTAAGTAGCGGTTTTTCCACAATTAATTCGCTTTCCGAGAACATTTCACGAGAACTGGGCAAAATTAATCCTAAAAGAAGAATAACCGTTTAGGTATTTTATGTACCTATACTACAGGCTCCCTTTCAATTTAACTTTGTTTTAGAGTTTTGGATCACTGGCTTTCAATATGACATAAACCAAACAGATACGCACATAAAACTATAAAGTATAAAACAAAACAATACTAAATAACTTGGTATTTTCTAGTTTTCTGTGGCCATTACGCATTCATTTTGCTTCACTATTCTAGCTAGTGCAGATAAACGCGGAAATGTAGGTATGCATAAGTCGTTACGTCTGAGTTCAACACGACCTCTACAATAAGGCAAAGAAAGGGCAGACCGCGAACAATTGGTGAGTCACCACAAAAATGGAGAATAAATGCTGTTGTTTAGAAAAATACACACAATAATAGGTATTTGAAAATGAAAAAAAGACTAATTAAAAGAAACAGTTTTTAGCTGTCATTATAAGTCTCGGAATGAGTGTGTGAAATGAAAACATTTATACCATAAAACCTTTTTTTACTATTTTTTTATATAATTATGATAAATACTTGCTGTGTTCCGAACTTACTGAAATAGTTTTTGATAAGTTTAGAAGCTTTCAGATTCTAAGAACTACAAGGTTGGCTAGCAAAAAAACTCTCTGAGGTATGCCCTTTCTAAAGTTATTCTATCCATTTATCCAGAACAGCTGTGTCCGATTAGTGTATGGTTTGAGAAAGTTTGATCGTATATTAGAAAAAAATATTTGTACCTGTACCTGAAAGATTGTTTAGTGTTTCGGTATGAAATGCACAATGCTCCTCTAAGGACGAAAAACATTCTGGATATGCCCCAACATAATTCTTGTAAATTCAGTTCAGTTCTAGTATTTAGGAAAAAATTTAAGGTTCATTTATTGGAATTACAAAAGTCTCTGCCCTAAATAAATTAATATTTTACCAAAAATTAATTTTTACACTTTTATGTTATTATTATAGCTTGTTGTTTCTTTTTTATTGTAATATTTGGTTAATGTCAAGAACTTAAGCTAGACTTCGCTGTTTGAGATGTGTAACTACATTAGTTTGTATTGGTATTAAGTAATTTTTTTAAAATCTTGTGCAATAATTTAAAATATCTCTATAAAGGCTATTATTACTATTATTATTAAAAATTAGAACCATTGTTTTAAACAGGCAATAGCCGAAAGTCTTCAAACTGAATCCGCTTATAAACACAAAATAACTTGTACTAATTTTTTGAAAAATTAATAGTTTGAATTTAGACAAATTATTACAAAAATATAAAAAAAACAAATATGAATTTAAAAATAACTATGCGTCACCATTGTATGAAGTTCTAGACCATTTTTACTTGTTCTATAAATTTGTAACATATAACATTCAAATAATATCCAACAATTAAAACGTATATTTTTATCCTCTTTCAAATTAATGACTCATAATTTAGCATTGCTCTGCCCTGTGATGCAGGAGGCGTAGGTTCGTCGCTTTCTTATTTCTATTACTAGTTTTCTTTATAATTGGGACAATTTTGGAACACTATATTGTGGCAATTGTGCAGATAACTGATGCGTTCACTTGATTTACATTCGCCGATAACTGCTGAAACGTACATCGATTTTCAGATCGGATTCTCCGCGGGAGGCCGGAAATAGCCTCACGATCCAGCTCACGTTTCGTTTAAATGCTTAACGTTGGGCCATGGAAAATGCAAGGCCGCTGGCCCACGGTTTGTTTGCGGTTTCTCAATTTGTCCGTATTGCCTTAATTTATGTGCCGGCAAATTGATTGCAATCGTGTTCGGTTTTGCGACCGTAAATCATGTTAAGCGTAACGAATGGCGGGAATATCCTAAACCGCACTCGTTCATCATTTTTAGCAATATCTGGTGATATTTTGGCTCCCCGACGCTTTAGAAATGAAATAAACCTATGTTTTTATTCTCTGGGTAACCAGAAAAGCATTCCCCTGATTTACTTTCCATTATTTACACATTTGTAAATTTATTTATTTTATCATATACATCTGGAGTTTGTGTTAAAGTTAACCGTTCTATTTGTTAATATTCAAACCTTAGAATATTGAAATGGAACATGTAAGGCTAAGATCATCTAACTCCATTCTTACTGTAAAAAAAAAACGGCCACTAAATACTAGACCCAATTTCGAAATCGCCTTCCTCGGGAACCGCTGGTTAGATTTTGATGATTAAAAAAAAGAATAGATCGGGTCCTCACTAACGATGCTACGCCAGAAATTTTTAGTCACAATTCAATTTGAGCAAATATGGCGCACAAAGATGAGACGAAGTTTTTTCTCGAAATCTGGAATGATCTTTTATGAATGACTGTTTTAATGACTGTTTTATTGGAGTTACAGTGTTTGCATGCTGTGAAAACGCAAAACATCGAACCGAAAAATTAATTAAAAAAATAAAAAGAACATAAATATATAGAAATAAAAACAACAATTTAAGGCTAAGACTAATATCTAGTGTAGCCTTTGTAACAAATTCTTGCGGAATGTCATCAATTTTTTCCCGAAGTGTAATTTGTAGAACTTTTTAAAACTTGGTTTACGCCCCTAAGAGATTACAATACATTACAATTAAAACCTATAGCAATTTTGTTATGGAGAATATTTAACTTAAAATTTTGATTTTATGGAATATATATTCTCACCAATTTTCATTAACATTTAGCTTTAATTATCTCGTACTACTCTTGCCTAAATTAATATTTGCTCATGTTATATGTTATACTGATTCTCACAAGAGTGTGCATAATAATCGACGCATTGTACGGGATATTAGGAAAAGTTGATTCATTTGCGGAAGGATGATAGAAAAACCGAAATTTGAAGTTGTAGGTTACTAAAGTTTATCGACGTTAGCTAGCCGCAATCTCTTTATACCTTATTAACTAACTGCCTAAGTTTGTGGAACTATCTGAGTATTTAATGCTTTGATATCAATGAATTTTTATATTAAAATTATGTACGAGGCTCTTTTTAATAACCGAAGTTTGTTTTCAAGATTGCTTAGGACTTTGTACCCTTTTTCTGCGTGCTGTATTATATTCAAAATATTACTGAAATCGGCCATGTTTCATTTTTGACTACGTTTGTTTTGGTCTTTGTATATAGTAGGAAGAACGAAACGAAATAAAGCAATTGACGTGATAAAAAAACAATATCTAAGAGTCCAAAATTTTCAAGTAGTTGGTTAAGTTCGGTAAAGGAATGAATAAAAAAAATGAAATCTGATACTACCTGGAGCGAAAATATTTTTTAGTTGTGCTGATCAATTCGATGTGCGTGTTTGCTAAGTCAAAGGGAAAAGAATAAGTTACCGAATGACAAATGTTAGATGACATTCAGTATGTGACGTTGGATAGTATCTGCAGACCATACAAAAAGTTGCTATATTGTAGAAAGGGAAGTAAGGTAAAGGTACAGTAAAGAAGTCCTTCGATAATTTCAATATTATTGTTTACAAGTGTTAAACCAAAGTCGCTTTGATTCGAATGTGTTACGCGACTTCGCCATGATTTTGATGTGTTAAGCGAAAGTTTCTAGGAATATAAAAAGATTAATGCGAAAGTCGCAATTGTTTTTTAGTGTTAAGCGAAAGTCGCTATACTTTTGAAAGTATTAAGCGAAAGTCGCCAAGATTTTTGAGACTATAAGTAAAGTGAAAGTTAGTTTTGAAAAATTAAGTGAAGGTATTAGTTTTTACGCAAACAAATTGCTGGAGTTGATAACACCATAAAGAAACAGGACAACTGCATGAGATAAACCATATCACTGTATGAAAGACTCACAACAACTTTTTCGATTTCATTCTGCTTCTCTATTCTCTTTGTTCCTACACAGTGATGTGCGCTATAAAATCAAAGAATGTCATTAGCAACTCGTGGGAATATTGCGGCAGATCCGATGACATAATGCACAAAATTGTTGGATTGTTATTTGGATGCGATAAAATGTATGTACGTTTTATTTCTTACATGTTCCATCTTACTTAACAGAACTGGTCCTATAGGACATAACGTAAAATAGTTCGCACATAGCGGATAAACCGACTTTTAAGCAAAGGTTGCTACTGATTTTGAAAAGGTTAAGCGAAAGTCACCATATATTTGAAAAGGGTAGGCGAAACGCCCCATAATGTTGCAAAAGTTGGACAGAAATCACTACGATTTTGAAAAGCCTAAGGTCAATTGTGTGTTAATTTTTTTATATAGTTTTGCGAAGTGCATATTGTCATAAACTGGAGAATGAACCAAAGGCAATGAATATGTTAAGCACGAATCACTATTTAGAGCGACATCATCGATGTTCATGACATAACGCCTAAGGGAAAGAATAAGCTATAATTGTCCATGTCTTTAAATAATTAGTTATAGACAATACACTATGAAAGGGTCAACAAAATCAATCGTATAGTCATGTGCACGTCCAAACTATCGATGCGCTTCAGTTATAGAGTTGAGAATGGGCGCTATAAAGTCGATTAAAGGCGAAACAATCACGATCGAAGCTCAGCAGCACCGCCACGGAGTACTTAACATTTTAGAGGTTACCGCCGCTTCCGTAATATGCCGACCTCAGAATTCCCGTTATTCGGAAACGGTCAGATGGGGAATGCCACGTCGAAGACGACCGGGTATTGCGGCCGTTTGATAATTAAACAGCGGCCATGGTCGCCGGGCCCGAACGTGAACGCGTGATGCGGTTATCAATTTAAGATGTTGAACCAACAGCGTTGTGGTAATAACTCACAGGAAACTGGAAATTATAGTGAAACCGTCTGCGGAATCATATTTTATTTAAAAAATTGGAACACTGGCATAACGGCATAACCTAGTAAATGCAATGTGGCCTTCTTGCAAGTTATTTGAAATAATTGAAATATATGGCGTACCGCAAGGCTCCATTTTGGATCCGGTATTATTCGTCGTATATGTGAATGCCTTGCGTAATTATATGATTTTCTGACTTACGAGCACATCTTTCTATATGCCGACTTTGTATTTGATGGCCCTTTTTTATTTTTTAACCTCTAGTTTTGGTTTTGTACCTGCCTTTTTAGGGGCATAATTTGTTGGCCGTGATATTACATTAATCTAAACTAAAATTACTGAACAATTGTGATATTTTACTGATATTGGATAAAAAAAAGTTGGTTTCGTTTACATTTTGGTGGTTATGAATTCATCCAACTCTTGAACATTGAGTCCTACTGGTCTGAAATACCAGTAGGACTCAATTCAATATATACAACATTGTTGGAGACGTACGAAAAGAAATACGCGGTCTCTATCCACTCGAATGTGTTGATTCAGCGGTGCCAGAGAATGGCTCAGAAGATGCAGTCGAAGCTAAAGAAGACTTTCTTCTCCCAATGAGAGTTAAAGTGCGGGAGTGCCTATAAAAAGCAGAGAACCAGTTAAGGTTACGCGTAGTGGTCGTGTGACAAAACCGCCCATAAGGTTTTCTCCCTAATTTTGTTTTTGAGTGCACGCTAATTTAATGAGTATCGCACCTCAAGGTGGGAGGATGTTGGAGACGCACGAAAAGAAATCCGCCGTTTTTTATCCTATCCTGCGGTCTTAGCCGGCCCGATCATATGTGCGAAAGTTGGTGCTATTTTTAGATTTTAAAAAAGGTTTTGTTTTTTGCTGCCGATTTGTTCTGAGGCAAATTTGGCTGCGTTTTCGATATACTTTAACAAGTAGTCGTGCATTAGATTTTGATGAGTCGCGATATATCGCATTTTGTCGCGCGTATTATTCGAACCTAGTTACGAGGATAAGACCGGATAGGTTTTTCGTAAGCGTGACGCGACATTAGTGGCGACCGTGACAGGACCCGTCGGTAATGTTAGTGGCAGTGACTATAACACAAGGTGTATCGAAACTGTCTCGAATTTCATTATGGAAGTGAAGAAAAAATATCGCGGCGCGTTGTGTGCTAGCTTTACCAAATGTGCGAACGAGCTACAGCTTCTGCTGGCTGCCGAAAGTGTCGACCTTCCAGCGGTTAATGTGTTGTGGGAAATCTTCTGTAGCAAACAAGAAGTTTTGGAAGTGGCAGATAATGATATTTGCAGTTGTTTAATGGAAAGTGTTGAGGCAAGTGAAGAGGATATAACAGCCGAAATGGATTAGGCGGAGCACCATTAGAGGTGATGGTGATTCTGGTGACCAGGCATCAATGGCAGGTAGTAGCATCGTAAGTCACGCGGAAAATCAGTCAGGCAGGCGAAAATTTAAATTGCCTAGAATAGAGCTGACAAAGTTTGATGGCAATATACGTGAATGGCTGCCATTCTGGCGTCTGTTTAGTAAGATTGATTCCGATCCGGATATCAACGCTAACGATAAGATTCAATATTTAGTTCAATCAATAGTGCCGGGTAGTAGAGCAAGACGGTTGATTGAAAGTTTTCCCGCGATCGGCAAGAACTATGAAAAAGTAGTACATGCTTTAAAATCGCGTTTCGTTCGGGATGATTTGCAAATAGAAGTGTACGTCGTGGAAATGCTCACCCTGATAATAAATAATGCGCTTTAAAAGACAAAACTAGAGTTGCCGTCTCTATTCGATCTGCTAGAAACGCAGTTGAGGGCGTTAGAAACATTGGGAGCCGCGTCGGATAAATGTTCGGCCATGTTGTTCCCCCTAATAGAGTCATGTTTGTCGTCGGAATTATTGAGAATTGGGCAGAGGTCAGGTGTTGACGTTACATGGAATCGATCCATGGAATTTCGCCTTGAAAGTCTAATGAAATTTCTTAGACGAGATGTAGAAAATGAGCAGCGGGTAACTTCGGAAAAAGATTTGCCAAATACAAAAAAATCCAGATCTACCGAAGCTATATTACCCACGGCCGCCTGCTTAATGAACTTTGTTGTATCGAAATGCGTTTTTTGTGAGGGGGCGCATGCTAGTGAAAATTGCGTCAAAGCACAAAAGTTTTCGAGTGACCAAAAAAAGCTGGCGTGTAAAGAAAAAGGGGCATGTTTTAAGTGTCTCAAGGTTAGCCATTTATCGACGAGATGCAGAGCTAGAGTCAGTAGCTTTAATGTGTCCGGAAGTTTTTCTAAACAATGCTGATGATTCGGGGATTCCTAATAAGAACGAAAAGGTGGCCAAGGATATTGCTGAGCAAACCGGATGTTGTAAAATACATGCGCTCATAGACACCGGTTCTCAAAGGTCATATATTTTGGAATCTACTACTACGCTGTTAAGATATACCCCTAAAAGAGAGGGATTGATTTCACATGGGCTCTTCGGAGGCGTTGTTACTCAGGTGTCACACAAATGTTATGATATCCGATTTCGGCAAGAGAATTATGCATGCAAATTTGAGCTGCTAGATCAACACGTTGTGGACGAATGAGTTAAATGAGCTTAATATACATGTATATGATTTTGGAGATTCTTCACCTATTGCGTTGCTGATTGGCGCCGATGTAGTGGGAAAACTTTCTACGGGCAACCGTTGTGGTTTAATTGTCTTTGAAACACTATTAGGCTGGACACTTATGGAGAAAGTTTCCAATATCGGGGCGATAGAGAAAGTCGTCAGTTCTGCAGTAACTAACTACCTTGTCAATGTTGTTGAATGATAATCAACTTATGGCAACTTGATACACGAGGTATTACTAAGCCATCAGAAAGTAAATCGAGACAGGAAAGGGCTGCCGCAGCTATAGAATTCTTTGAGGGAACGGTAACACGGAATGTCGAAGGTCGGTACGAGGTGCTTCTGCCATGGAAGAGGATCACTGTCCTTTGCCTCCAAATTTGAAGATTGCCAAAAAGAGGTTACAATAAACCTTGAGGAAATTAACCAAAGATAAGCTTGTGGAATCCCATAGTGCTGTTTTCCAGGATTGGTTGTCGCAAGGTAGCATCGAACTAGTGAATAATCAATTTGGTCTCAGAGAGAGTGGCCATTATCTTCCTCACCGGCTATTAGAGAGGATTCTGGCACAGCAAAAATCCGTCCAGTATTTGACGCATCAGCGAGGGAAAGTGTCGATAATATCCCATCGGAGTTGTGTCGGATATTACGAAAGCGTTTATCCAGATAGGCATTCATGAAAATGACCGTGATTTCTTAAGGTTTCTGTGGATCAAATCCGACCAGAATCTTATTGTGTATCCTCACAGACGAGTCGTCTTCGGAGTAAACAGTAGTCCCTCTTTGTTGGGGCCAACCATTGAACATCATCTTACCGATTGTTTAAGACAAACGCAGAGCGGAATATACGAAGTATTTTTCCGATACAATTGAAAGGTTGCGTCGAAGATTTTATATTGACAATTGCGTTGTGAATGTTCCCAATAAAAATGTTTTATTGCGCTTTATACACGAGGCTACTGAAATCATGAAAACGGCAACCCTCGACCTGAGAGAGTGGGAGTATAACGATGAAGATTGCAACCAGACAACTATTGTGCCATTGCTAGGACTTGATTGGCATTTGACCAAAGATGCAGTTAAAATTAGCGACGGATCCTTGAAGAGTAATTTAGACTTTGATAACATGGATATAAGCAAAAATATTGATACTTTCCACGGCGCAAAGGGTAGTCGATTCGATCAGCTTCACGAGTCCTACGACCTTGGTGGCGAAGTTACTATTTCAAAAGCTATGGGAAAAGAAAATGAGCTGGGATGAGCTAGTTGACGCTGACACCCAGCGACATTTTCGAGAATGCTATGGAGAGTTATCGACATAAAGAAATTCCGCGTTGGATGAGTACATGTACTGAAAAGATAGAACCCAGTGATGCCAGTAAATTTTTCCGCAGGTATATTTGTCCATATTGTCCGGAATTATATACCAACTCCTTATTGTAGCAGCCAAAGCAAGAGTGGCTCCGGTACGGAAGTTGACGATACCGAGACTCGAATTATTAGGAGCAGTAATTGGTGCTCGATTGTATACCGACGTGAGGAAAAACCTGCAAAGCGATGCAAAATTGTACTTTTGGACCGACTTATCTACAGTTCTATCATGGATACAATGACAAGAAGAGTGAGGAACATTTGTCTTTTTACAGAGTGTCAGAAATTCAGTCAATAATCTACTCAGGCTCTTGGCGGCACGTGCCATGTGATCTAAACCCGGCTGATCTACCTTTCAGAGGTTGTTCCCCGAAGCAACTTGTTGAGTCAAGATGGTGGGAGGGTCCAAGGTGGTTGTCCAATGAACCAAACATGTGGCCTGACCAAAAGCTTGATTGTGATGACACAGAAATTGAAGAAGAACGTAGAAAGAAGTTAATCGCAAATAACAGTACCGATTTCTGGCAGTTATCTTATTTTTTAAGTCACTTGAAAATCGTTAGGATATTGAGCTGAATGTTGCGATTCATCCATAATTCGAGAAACCCCAATCAAAGTGGGGGATCTGACTGTCGAAGAAATTCAGAGAGGAGAGAAGTTTATTTTCAAAATCGTTCAGAGCCAGAGTTTTATGGGGGGTAGATGACATAAAGATAGAGCACCTTTGCCCTTTTCTTGATGAGAGTGGAATAATGCCTTGGGAAAGCAGAATATCCAATAGAGAACGCAGTGAAGACTTTAGATTTCCTATTGTGTTACCTCTAAAACACCCTGTTACGGAAAAGTTGATCCTGAAGGAGCATGTGGACTCTTCCCACGTTGGTATTCAGGGGATTACAGCAAGCTTCGCTACTGGATAACATGAGGGAGACGTGCCTTGAGATCTAGGCTTTCAAGGTGTTACGTTTGCAAAAGGTACGCAATACCTATATGTTCGAAGGAAATAGAATATATATGGCTGGACCGTTATATCTAAGAAATGGTCAAAAGGTTTGGATTTGTATTTTTACCTGTGCTTTGTATCGAGCGGTCCATCTCGAACTCGTAACATCCATGTCCACGCATTCTTTAATTATTAAGTTATGAAATTTTCATCTAGGCATAGAATCGTGTGGCGTTTTAATCCTCCAAGCGCCCCATGGTGCTGAGGTTTTTGGGAGTTATTGCGCAAAGTTTTGGGATGTGCCAGTCTGGATTACGAAGACTTGTCATCTGTGATTGCGAAACGATCATTAATTCTAGGTCGTTCACCTATATTTCCAGTTTCCAGTGTTCCGCACGAGTTAAGTGCGTTAACCACAGCAATGTTTTTGATAGATAAACTCAAACATGGTTTGTCAGATTATGACGTTGTTGACCGCGTTTCACTTTGTCGGAAGCAACGGCACAAACAAATTAAAAGATGATCTACGACAAAGGTTCCGAAATGAACATTTAGGACAGTGCCGCGTCTTTTATAGGGGGGAACCATTTGGTTCGTTAAAATTGGGTGATGTAGTCTTAGTCGCGAATGACTAAGATAAATGCATTGACTGGCCAATTGTGCGCGTCATCGAACAATTCCGGGTAAAGACAAGCAGATACGTCTAGTCCGATTGGTCACCTCTAGGGGTCAACTGTTGAGATCTGTGCAACGTCTCTATCCACTCGAATGTCTTGATTCAGCGGTGCCAGAGAATAGCTCAGAAGATGCAGTCGAAGCTAAAAAAGACTTTCTTCCCCCCAACGAGAGTGAAAGTGCGGGAGTGCCTAGAAAAAGCAGAGATCCCGTTAAGGTTACGCGTAGTGGTCGTGTGACAAAACCGTCCATAAGGTTTTCTCCCTAATTTTCTTTTTGAGTCACGATAATTTAATGATTATCGCTCCTCAAGGTGGGAGGATGTTGGAGACACACGAAAAGAAATCCGTCGTTTTTTATCCTATCCTGCGGTCTTAGCCGGGCCGAGCATATGTGCGAAAGTCGGTACTATTTTTAGATTTTAATAAGGGTTTTGCTGCCGATTTGTTCGGTGGGAACTTTGGCGCCGTTTTTGATATGTTTCAACAAGTAGTCGTGATTTTGATGAGGCGCAATATGTTGCATTTTGTCGGCCGTATTATTCGAACCTAGTTACGCGGATAAGACCGGGTATAGGGTTTTATTAAGCGTGACGCGAGAAACATTGTCTATGAATGTAACTCAAGAAAAGGTTGATAACCGAAGATTTTCATGCGTTTCCCTTAAGCCTAAAGGAAAAAATATATAAAAAAACCCTGAAAGAAAAAATGTTTTGAAGGTATAATCCAAAAATTGCATGCATCGAATTGAGATTTTATGATTATGTTTTACCACTTGTATTGCGATTAGTTCAAAAAACATATTCTTACAATTATTTTGAAAATCCGTGCATATTTTTTCTACCCTGACTATGTTTATCAGTAAAATTTCCATGGTAAGGGTACTTCACTCAGGAAATTGTGTGAAAACATGGTCGTGTAAACATTAATAAGAAAATACTATATATTAAGTTGATTTTCTAACTATCGTTTGGTGAGTCAAGACACCTAGAAAAGTAAAAACAGTTTGCTTAAGATTTTTGGTAAAATCGTGGCGAAACAAAGTCGTGCGCTCCACTTAAGTGTAAAATTAGGCAAATTAACAACGCCATATGTCGTTGTCGATGTCAGGTCGCCTAAGAAGACTTTATTTTAGACTAATTGAAATTCATCACAAGAAGACACACTTAAGTAAGAATTACTAATTATAATTTTTGTAATAATTTAATTATCATCCTGCGGCATATGATGTCTAATTGTTTGAATTACATACATATTTATAATTATTCAGTTCCGGAATACCTTGAGAGCGATTTAGTTAAGTTTTAGTTTTTTCATTGTGCATATATATAGTATTTCTTTTTTGTATTCGTCTGGGTCTGTGTTTATATTTAATTGTTGTACATTTATAGGCTTACTATAAGTGTACAAAAATTGTACAAAAATAGTCAATAAACGTATTTTATTCTATTCAGTTTTTTTCTCTTAGAACGGTAAACAATATTAAAAACTTGAAAACTGAAAAGCCATCGACTTCGTTAACTCTCGAGATACGTTTACCGCGATTTACTGTTAGCTGCTGCTTATAATTACCGCCTAGACATTATTATATTATATTATTATCACATTGTAATGTACTGGTTTTAATTACTTTGTAATTAGAATATATAATTAAGCAGAATACGACATACAACAATACTTTTGATGCTGGTAATGAATATGAACATGACACAATCCCAAGAGATAATTTTCTAAAAGAAGGCTTTTGGGGTTTGGATTCCGCTTTATATAAACCTTTTAAATGCAATTAAAATTTTGTCTAATTTCCACTTCGTTTTGTTATGCTTTGACATACTTAGTTCTTAATATGTATTTTCAAAGTTTGTTTACTTTTTTTACAAGAATAATAAAACGTGCTCCGCAGTTAAAACTTTTTAAACTCAAATCCCCAACAACAACAAACCAAAAGTTGCGCCAGAAATAATATTACAGACCAATTCACTTAACTAACCGGCCCATTTACATGTCGAGCAATATTAGTGTTGTTGGCTACATTGCAAGTTTAATAATGATTGCAATTCGAGATTTTTGCCAAGTTTAGTTTATTATTATGTGAATAAAATTAAAGGGCGACGTTTTTGCTCCTATGCTTTCTAATTGGCCATATTACAATCCAATGAGACCTCTAACGAAAAAAATCTCGCTGTTTCGGACGTAAAATTTGAAATGGCGATACTGTTTTCATATGAGTTTCACGTTTGCGTTGTTGTACTTAACATAGTTTATTTTGCTATTCAAAAGCCACGCGATTTATGTATACTTGACCTTCTATAACGTTTATTTAACCCTTAGTTGCATAGGGGGTGCTTTAAATTTTGCTAGTTTGAAAGCAATGTACTTTAGGATATCTGGTTCTGCAACAGACTCAATTAAAATTACATGTTTTGCACTTAATAATGCTTCGCCTTAGACTTTAAATGTGATAAATAAATATTTGATCCTAACCTGTATTTTTCCACCAACCACTTATCACAAAACTCATAACCAAGAAACAGATAATGCTCTGTTGCCACCTATGCTGGTAGGATAAGCTGGTCAAAAGTTCATAGATAACATGCAAATATTAGACTTAAGACAATGTCAAGTCTTTGAAGATGACAAAGGACACAAGTGGACAGTTTTGACGGTTAAACCGGTTAAAACCAATTTTTCTTTTGTAATTTTTGTGTGACAAAACCATTCATTAATTAGGAACAAAGTTACTACAGATAGAGGAACTAGACGATCCGGAATTTTCCAAATACTCAACTTTAATTAAATTTCTCCTAAGTGGATATTAAGATACGCGGTATTGCTGCCAATCCGGGAAAAAACGCACAAACTGAATCGGATAAGGAATCGCTTTAATTCATCGCGCTTACTAGAACGGACGTAGACTAATCGCACTAAAGCCTCGTACTCACTGACTTACAAGAATCGTTGCATCGCGGCCTGGGAACGGATGCATAATTCATCGACTTGAAAAAGCGCAATTCGCGCTTCCGCCTTGACTTTGATAAATTATCTTTAATTTCATTTCCATCGCGGACGCACCCGGACGAAAAGGCATATATATAATCCTCGCCTAAATACGCTCCAATGCCTATATGCTGTATGCTATAACTGCGGATAACCATCAATCCGCCATCGAGAAACTCTAGAAACAAATATAAAACAGCTATAAAAATCAAGTAAACGTTATAATCGTTATATTCAATGCCAAGCTGGGTAAAAGAAAGGTAGAAAATGTAGCTGGAAACTTTGGAAGAGAGGAACCAACGCGAAGCTTAGCTTTTGTCAAGAACATCAGATGATAGCCAGCAACACTCTGTTCAAACTTTCCGCTTAGCGACTATACACACATGGATATACAAATGCGATAAAATTTGCAGAAATATATCCGGTTGTTTAACGTAATAGACAAAACTCAGAATCACATTAAAGAGCATTGAGAAGAACGCTAGAGAAGAAGGAATAGACATATCAAAGCTTTGTAGCTAATGACAACACAATTACATTAAATTAATCAAAGAAGACGGTAGAAGCGATTCAGACAACAAGTATGATGTTATTGAAACAAGATCAAGTTAAGCAAAAAGACTAAAGAAGATAGTAGAAGATAAGAACAAAAATTGTATATGAAAAAGAGATATGACTGTCCGAAAAATGTCGCGAAATCGAACAGAATGAGAACAAACATTCACATTAAAATAAAGAAATGACAGAGTCCTTTTTGCCTCAGACCAATCTGATGAACATCCAATCCGTTCAACTCAAATAAACGATTCTCGTCCTTCCCTCCTTAAATCAGAGGCGAAAAAAGCTATAAAATCCCTCAAAAATGCCAGATGACTGGTAAGAAGAAATAAGCACTAATTGTTCTGCATTAACGTTATTATACATTACAATAAACAAATTATAAATCAAAACAAAATCAGTAAAAGAATTTTGATTAGAATTAGCAAATAATTCAATTATTTTCCGTAAAATTTTAACATAAACCTTCATCGTTAACTGATGCAAAGGGCTGACAAACTCCATTCCTTCGGCCAGCGAGATATCAACTAGCTTCTTCCTCTTGGTAACCTATTTTCGAAATGCTATTTTCAGGGTGAATTTCCTTTATGTATATCTACAGACATTTTTTAGCGTTTTTATTATCCAATTATTACCCAATGAATAACGAGCCCGTAATTTATATTAGCGACGACCCTCTTTTTTTTTTTCGACGAAATTGAAAAAAATTACATTCTGTTTTCACGCAGCGGCCTCCCGTGAGGTGTTCCGCGTCCGACCCATGGATTAATCTCTTTATTTCGTTTGGAACATTCGTGTTTAAACTCGAATTTGTAACACGCCCAGTGACGGCTCCGTTTCGCCAAGATTAATTGAAAATGACGCGCGAAACAGAAAACGCTCGGAACCGCGGTACGATTAAACGTATAAAATGCTGCGCAACAAAGCTCTGCCCGAATGAAGGATTTTCTCGCGTTAAAGGGTAAACGACATCTCGGTTATACAGGCTGTCCGAAGAATGAAGCGACAATCGAAGAAGATAAGCTCAAAGGATGATTATTTTATATTGATTTACCAGAGTGAGTGTCAACCGGAATCGTCTATTTTGGAATCTATTATGGAAAACTATTACTAACAAAAATTTTAAATTTGTTATTTATTATGTTGATGGTATGAAACCTTATCTGAGAATCTGTAAAAATTATCAAACAAGCTTAAAGACGAAAGTTGTTTGTTCTTTCGTGGACAAGTAACAACACTTTTATTTTAGACAGAACACTCTATATAATATCTTCTATAACTAAGTCATACCGTTTCTAACATATTTTGAATTTTATGTCAAAGTTGCAAGTCATAATATTAATTTCTCCGACTGAAAGTGTTCGTTACACATGCTTTAGCGCTATGTGTTGATATTTTAAGAATAAATTGACAATAAATTGACATTGTGTCATCAAAAACCAACGTTAAAATTCAAAAGAAAAAAATCGTAAAAAATATGTTTTCAAATGGAAATATTATAATATAATAATTTTGTAGCATTTATCATTAAAAAAGGGATGCTTTATATATATATATATATATATATATATATATATATATATATATATATATATATATATATATATATATATATATATATATATATATATATATATATATATATATATATATACCCACTTCAAAAAGTTGTAGAAATCAAAATATTATTAATAAAATATTTTTCTATTGGAAGAACGAAAAGAAAAGAAAAACAATCGACCACTGCAGAAGTGGCACCTATTTATTGGCGTTTGATAATTTTTACTAAAAAAAAGAGCTGTCCAAAATTAACATTGAAAATCTAATTGAAAAACTCGTTAAAAGCAATTTTTAAAAATTTTAAATTATTTTTATAATGTTTTGTAATGTCATATTTAATGTATAAGAAAATGGTAATGGTATAATGGTAAAATGGTATAAGAGTTTCCGCCATTCAAAAGTTGTAGATTTTGAAATATTAGCAATAAAACTTGGTTTTTTCATTGTAAATCTGCCATACAACTTAACGTCAAAACGTGGCAAAAAAAAGCACTTTCTACTTATTAATCTTATAAATCATGTAATTAAGTTATCGACACAAAAGCTTTTAAGTTGGCTTAATTTCTAAAAATGGAAAAAAAATTATCAAAACCTACAAGAAACACCGTTTAAAGAATAACAGACATTTTAAGAAATTTCGCTCTTTTTAATTTGTTTTATATACTAATAGTATTTTCTCCACTATATTTTTTTTTATAAAAGCGTTTAGTTGACTTGAGTTCACTTTTGTGTATTAAATCATATAATAATTAAAAATCCTGAATATGAAACAAACGCTTTCAAATATTGTATTAAAAAAAGGATAATACAAAAGTTTTTCTTATTTTTAATGGGACACGCTATATTATCTTAAATATTTTAATTCTATTTAAAAATATGTTGTTACATACACTTATATTTAAAAGATCAGTAAATTTCATTACACCATTATTAATTATGTTTTTATTAGATGAAACACACACACAGCGAACGTCTCTGATTAACCTGTAAAAACGCAACAAATAAACATAAAACATAAAATCATTTTAGGGCTAAGGTTAATATCAAGTGTGGCCTCCTCGTGACAAACTGATTTCTTCAACAAGATTTTTTTTAATTCTTGTGTAATGGCATCAATTGCTTTCCGAATTGCAATTCGCAGATTGTGAACCCTGTCGGGTAAAGCAGGTCGGCGACGAATATGTTTATGAAGTTGGTATCAGACATGCTCAATTGGATTAAGATCAGGACAGCAAGATAGCCAAATCATTCGTTTAATGCCCAATTCTTTCTAATATTCCTTAACATCTCGTGCCATGTACGGTAGCATCTTGCCAACAGTTCTAGAGAATATCTTAGACATATCGGTACGCATTTTTGCAATAGTAAACCTATCTGGGCGTCTCTCCATTTGTCATAATAATTAAATATAACCTATTTTAAACAGCTACCATAGACAAACATTTTCAATAGAAAGGGGTGTAAGGTGTATGAACAAATTGTTAAGAAACTTTATTCCCGATAGCCAAGAAGCGCTACAACGCCTAATCAATCGAATAATCGAACGACTTGGCCTGAAAATTAACAGAACATAAAATATGCACTTAAATTTTACAATAAACGAAAAGAATATCCAATATGTGTCCACGGATAGATATCTGGGAAGCTGAATCACTTAAGATTTGATGCAGACACGGAATACAGCATAGTCAAAAAGGCCGGAGCATGAGTTGAAAAATTTCATACAGGGTTCATCTGACAAATGCAGAGCTAATCAACTAATGAAAAAAAGAAAGACAGGCTACCTGGCTCCCATATTCGGAAATTTTAAGTACCACTTCCTAAAGCGCATTATGGAGGGTAAGATAGAAGGAAGAATTGTCGCCAACATTCATTAGATGGATAAAGCACCTTTTTAAGAAAACAAGGCTGCACGCGCCAACTAAATGTTTTTAGTTAAGTTAATGCAGTTTGTTTCAAATACTGATGCTGAAAGCTCGGCGCTTTTTTCATGTATTATTTTGATGGTTTAGAATATTAAACGTTATATTATTATTATCTTTTTTCTGTGACTCGGGTAATATTTGCGATTTCATCGATGGTAAATTCTATTAAGACAGATTGTAATATGTATATTATGCATATCTCGCAAATGGTACCCGTCATCGTATTGACTTAACAATTCATTAGAAAGTTTCATATCTCATCAGAACGCTTTAAGCGGCTTAATGAGAAATTTGGTTACATATCTCCAGGCGGGCACCAGGTTGTATTCCGTTCACATCAATGTCTAAATTAAGGAAATTCTGATGAAGTTGGTTAACATCGCCTGCGGCACTAAGGTAACGTTACTCGATTTATAAAATTTTAACTAAATAAAGGGGTAATATATAGGGGTTCGCCGGTTTAATGCCGCGTACTTACAATTGATTTGAATAATTTATTTGGGCAGCATGAATTAACCTCGGTTGTGTTCCCGAATAATTCATTTGGGACAGCAAAATTTATCTTCTGAGCTAACCGGCACCTGGCCCGCACATTTTTTGCAATGTCCGCCCGTATTCCTAGAACAATATTGTACCGTGCGTTCAATTTATCTTGATAACATTTTGATTGACTATAACTTATTTATTTTTAAAGACATCAAGATAAATAAAAAACAAAATGTGTTAGCAGTGAAGTTTTTTCCCAAATGACATGTATAGCATAACACTAACAATTTTCTTATATTTGATATTTTTTATATTTTATTATATTTTCACATAATTTCGAGGAGTGTTGAAAACTAAAGTAATCCTATTAGTCTACATATTGCAAAGCAATATTGAATAATGCTAATAAGTTATTGACACAGTGGTTTTTATTAAATTTGGCATCCGTGAAAGAAGTGTGCTTCAAACATTTTATCAGAATAATGAAAAGGTAACCACTAAACATCGCGAGTATATTATGCGGACCAGATTATTGCAAGCCTTTGAAGAAATTTGAAGAAATCTGTGTTGTAGCTCCAATGGTTCGAAAGTTATTTAGGGAAAACTAAAAGATGATATCAGAGAACGGAGAACGGTCAGACAAAAAAAATATTTTATTTTCGACGGTGATGATTTCTATACTAATGGCGATCCCCTAGGACCTACCGTTTCGAAAAATTTGATTTCATCGATTTTTGAAAGTAACAAGAAAGTTGCCCACTTGCGGTATATCAGGTTGTGCAAAATCTTGAAAATATTTTAGCCGCCCCGTGGCCCCCACCAACATTAGTATAATTCCAAATTTAAAAATATTTGCTACTTACAGATTTTTAATTAAAGGATCAACGAAGTTCCCGGTGGGACACCCTATATATGAAATACGCACCGCGACCCATTTAAAGCAATTAACAAACTGAATAATTTCTTTTATTAAATACATATTATATATAATAATAATTATATATATATATATATATATATATATATATATATATATATATATATATATATATATATATATATATATATATATATATATATATATATATATATATATATATATATATATATATATATATATATATATATATATATATATATATATATATATATATATATATATATATATATATATATATATATATATATATATATATATATATATATATTCTCACGTATTGATTCACGGATGGAAAAATGTGATGACACTATATTCCGGGATATCATCCGTTCGCTCGTTGAACTCCGACTGGAATCCTGCATCCGGCTGGAATCCTGCAGACGTTTCGCCAAAATCTCACTTGGCATCTTCAATGCTCGCGCTCCAAAAACACTTCGAACACAGTGTTTGTTTGTTTTGTTTTTGTTTGTTTTTTTTATCTTTAAATATTTTATTAGTCCGGATATTTTATTGACTTTAATGGTTTGTGTTAGTTTATTTGATTTGTAACGTTGTGGTCGAAGTTAATATTTCTGCATAGAGGTGCAAGTACTTTTTACAATTGTTAATTTTTTTCCATAAATTTCATCCATCGAGGGTTATGTCGATAATTAGAACGGATGATATCCCGGAGTATAGTGTCATCACATTTTTCCTACTCTTCCTAATTTAGTATTTGCTCGGAATATTTTTATGCAGCTTATGTTCTGTGGGGGCTATAGCGTAAATATTTCATAAAATGGTTCTATATTATATTGCGAATAAAATACTGGTTTTCGAAGTATTGTTGCTTGATAAGAATTGTTAAATTGGTTAAGTGAAAACAAATTGCCAACAGGCCCCCAAAGTAGTTTCCAACACTGTGCATTACATTTGCCTCTGTATCGGCTAGAATGAAATAATCGGGAAGCTGCAGCTGGTATTTTGTAGTATTTTGTATTACAAAAGATTGGTTGTTGAACGCCGCTAGGTCATATCAAATGATAGATGTTATTGGTTCAAGGCCAGATTTCAAATGACCAAGCAAGCGTGCGTTAAAAGTTTCTGTATTATCAGTATAGGCCTCCATACAAGTTTCCCCAAAATCGATGTCCTATTGAAAGTATATGGAGAACGGATAAAGGTAGCTCCTTAAAAATTGGGTTGCGGCACTAGCAGACTATGAGCTCTATTTTTAGAATATTTAGGATATTGCACACGACCGCACATTTAAAAAAATAAATCGGTGTTTGAATATGAATTCGTCCTGTAAAAATAACATCAATTAATCAATAAAATAAATTATTGGATAAATACTCTCTACTTGAATAGTTAAACTATATCATCGTAGCTTACTAAACTTACTCCAAAACGGTTCAAAATAGATCTAGTATGTTATAATACTTTTAGAACCAGAATGAATCCTACTTTTTAATGACTCAATAGATTATAAGAAGATCCATTTAAATTTCACGCGTAAAATACATTTATTAATTTTGCAAAATTTGCATAATTTTGTATACGATAATTTACATATTATAACTTTAAATATTATAACTTAATATAACGCCTCGTTGTGAAGCCATAAAACAATTTCATATTTTTAATATTTACAGATTTTTATCTAAAATGATAGTTAATTTTTTTATTATTTATTATATTATATTATAATTGTCCTTAGAATCAAAAAATGTATTAATATACTTTAAATGTGAAAATGGACTTGGTGGTCGAGTAGATGTGGCAACGCTGCAATGTCCCAAATATTTTAAATATTTTTAAAATATCTTTTAGCTATTGGTACGGATAATCTTTCGACTGTTTCTCCGGTCTCCTCACTTTCTTGTCAAACAATTCGATACGTTAATGGAAGTTACTGCGAAAAAGGAAATGCACGGACAAAATATAATTTTTCGAATTGGGTTGCTGGCCGCCTTAGAGTAAGTAAATATTTCACAACTATGGCTTTCTTACAATTTCGTTACGTACAACGTTTCTTTGACGTATTATTTTTTTATTCAGTAGCGTCTTTGAGAAACTACTCTTTACGGTATCGCCTTGTCTTGAAATTAAAAAAAATCGTTATTCTTCTTTCATATTTTTATGTTTATTTTTGTTTTGAAACTTTAACTTCCTTGAATCCTAAGGAGGAATGTCATTTCAAGTCGGAAAGTCATTTCTAAATGACTGGTTTGTAAAAATCCGCAATCAGAAAACAAGAAGAGTTAGGGCATATAACTAAAATCGTGTCGTCCATTTCCAGTATTATCATTATCCTGACCAACATGTATCAGCAGCGACTCTTTGCATTGCGGTTAGAAAAAGTGGCGACGAGTACTTTCTTCTTTTGTGATGATAGTTGCCGTGCCATCACAACTGGAAATTTTGATATTTTAGAAGAAAATGAAAATACTCGGGACTAATCGATATAATCCAGAACACTCGACAAAATTATTACGTTATATGAATTATATGAGTTACGAACAACTTTCTTCTACCTACCAGCACGTCGGTCAACATTATCGGTCAATGTTATTATTTTTGGGATTTGATGAATTGACACTAAACTGGATAAGTCTGCAAAGATTAGATAACAACATTACATTACTGTATTCCTATTCAATTATTCCAAGTAGTGAATATTTTAATCAGGATCAATGTTAGAAGTCAACAAACAATTGAGTCCACGAATATTCTCCTGCACATTTTCTCTGTTTTTGACTTTTAAAACTTAAGTGACCGCAATAACTCAGTACTTAATGGCATTCTCATCAACACGTGATCAGCACGCGGACGGAGAAGGGTAATTAACGAGACTTTACACATAGTTTCGGCTAGTGACTTTGAAACTTGCACGGACCAGATTTGTAACGTCCAATTATAGTTATTTATATGGGTAATTAATCAACTCTCTTGGATTTAACCCGTCGATAAACGTGCATCCCGGTCAACAGTCAATTATTGACACGCGAATGATTTACTCCATAAATCGTAATTAGCTACCAGCGGATCGTTTAATTTAGCTCAATAATGGAATTGCCCTGTGAATAGTAAGCTAGACCTTCGCTGGTTTCAGCTAATATTTATTTGTGTGTACTGGAACAGAGGACGAACCTAACGAGGGATTAGAAACATTCGTCACATATTAAGTTTGCATCAAAATTAATATACCACTAAAATTCAAAGTTAATATTCTGCTAATTAATGATTAACTGCTGATTCGATTTAGATATATTTTTTAAATGCAGTTTAGATCAAAAGTACTTGTTGGTTGGTGAGGTTGAGTTGGTGCTTGGGTTAATTTAGGTTTTTCTTTCATTATATTTTCATGTATACACAGTGATTCGTGAGTCGACTACCAACTTTTTTATTTCAAAAGGAAATGGTTTAAACGCAACATTTTAGAATTATTGACATTTATCTCATTATTGGACTTATTGGAAATTTACTAATATGAATAATGCTTAAGTATTGCATTTCGAAGCAACTCAGTTTCATTTAAATACCTTGACGTGTTAGATCTTTAAGTTCCTGGAAAGAAGTATATACTAGGTGTTTGGAAGTGCCCCAAGCAACTTTTCTGCTCCATTTTTTGATCAATTTTTTCTAGTTCCGGAGATAAGGCCAACCCGTACAGAGTGTTTTAAGAAAAACCAGTTATGTCTGTCTCTATGCATTGACAGAGCATCCTTTTTTTTATTCATGCACTTATCTCAGTTACTAAATGAAATATAGGTTGAAAGATTACAGTATATAATGTCAAACCACATAATGCAATGATAGTGCAAAATTACCAGGGAATATTATCAGCTCAAATTAAATGTCGGGAGGAAACACCTCCTTTTTGCTGGTTTAATATCTAACATTTTGTTTAAAATTTTGACATTAACAATAAATTCCGTATTTCATTAAATAAAAAAGCTGAGAAAAGATGATAATTATGATAATAATAATAATAATAATAATAAACTGAGTTCCGAAAGCATCGAGCCCACCATCCAAAATCTTCATTGGGGAGAAAAGTAAGCGGGAGAGGTATCCCAGGTCTTGTGCTTCTCAATTGCAAATAGGTAGAGATTCTACGAAGCTAATTCCATAATAAAGCCACAGAAAGACCATTATATAGAGCGTTTGCGTTGGCGGATTAAAAAACTTGCGGATAGGCAGTACAACCCTTTAGAAAAAAATCGAGTCACAGGCAAAAAACTCCAACGATGGCGTCGTGGGAAATATTTAGCAGCCATAGAACATGATTTCGTCGATAAAGCTGCCACCATTTCGTGTTTGCAATCCAGCAACTTATTCCCGGAAAATAAATGACGAGTATTTGAACCACGAAGTAGCAGGATGCTGTGCGATGGCGCGGAAAATGTATCTGGATAAGCACGACATGGTGGAAAAAATTTATACATTAAAAGCTCAGAGAGACCTACCTTAGCCTAATAGACGTGGTCCCCTACTATCAATACGAGCCCCCACCAATGTAAAAATATCAGATTTTACTAGAATAGTTGAACTGAGGAGGCTTTTGCTTGATGAAAATCCATTTATCAAAATAAATAAGAACTAAAAGTTCAGATTTTCACGAAATTATAAATTTTGACATGATAATTGTTTCGACAACACCGTGTCTTTATCAAATCATTTCATAAATCTGAACTTTCAGTTCTTATTTATTTTGATACTAGAATAGGGAAATTCTCACAGACCGTCCGATACCGAAAAATCTAGTTCTTATTTTTAAGACCGATAAAAGAACCGTCATAGTAGAATTTGCTGTGCCGGTAGCAGTGAATATAAAGAAAACACATGCGGAAAAAATAAATAATAAATAAATACCTGCGATATACGCTCGATAACGATCATCCCTATTATTGTAGGAATAACGGGAGAAATAACCCTGGGCCTCGACTGGGACACATGTTCAAATTTAGGAAGAGTCGTGGGTAGTGTCTGGACTTGGCTGTGCTAAGTTTTTTAGAAAAAAAACGTCCCACACATTGAATATGAAAAAAGTTCTAATTTAAGTTCTCTGTAGACTATGTCCAAATTGTCATATGATTTCTCGGTGATCAGAAGAGAACTTTGCGGTTTTCCTGAACCTGTGTCAGGTTTTCGTGAAATTTTAAATGCCGCAAAGAGAACTTACAATAACTACGTTCATCAAGATTATAAAGCCTATCGAGGTCAGAGTAAAAAATGGTTATTAACTTTTTATATTGCATATTTAAGGATTAGTTGAACTTCAAAGTGCCTAGTGTTATATATCGTTTTAAAGAAAAATAGACGCCGAATTTTTTTATACCAAAAAGTGGCATAATTCTAATTATGTTTCCACGAAAAACTGACACATGGTCGCGAAAACCGCAAAGTTCTATATCGGCTGGTTACTGAGAAACCCTGTGATAACAAGCAAATGGAGACACAGTATGGTGTTTTTTTGGGTTATATTATGGGGCGCAGGCTAAATAGTGGAAGATACAAAAAAGTGGGATATAAGAATTCTTCTCTTTATTAGTGTTTTGTTTAATGGCGAAATCAGATCTACGCTAACGGGATTGGGTTAAAAACTTTAAATTCAAAAGTGTCTGTTTACGTAAAATCTAGTGGCGCATTAAAAAAAATGGACGTTTTAATTTCCGACATATTATCAAAGCGAACATTTTGTTAAATGCTACTCCCTGTATCTGTGTCTCAAAAAAAATCATTTTTTCGTGCGGTTATGATAATATATAACACCTAATATTTTGCTTCATCTTAAATAGCTTGAAAGTCGAACACAAAAATTGATTTTTTTTTTGGTAATTGATAAAAATCTTACTTGATTTTATAATAGATATAAGTGTCCAACAATTTTTAAACAATTGAGAAACTAAAATAACAACTACATTCTTCCAAAATTTTTGTGTAACCTTTTAAAATTTCAAAAAACTTCTGTAGTTATGGTTTTTTTTTGAGTTAGCGCCCTACCAATTCGTGGAACCCAAACCTTGTCCTTGTTGGAAGCCCATACCGGAGGGGTGGGAAATTTTCGGGTCTGTATGTGGGTTCCTAATGGGGATCCATATCGAAATTTCAAACCTTTATGATTTGTTTCTTCTAAAAAGTCTTATTTTTTAACACTCAGCCGGCAATAAGTTAAGCATAGTCGCTAATGTTCCATCCCTTTCGCACACGTTTGGATCTCGCTAGCATCCTAAGGCCGTTTATATAAGACGCCGTAACATTAACGCTAATTGCTGAGTCTGAGCGTTTCCTTGAGGGATCCCATTTACAGGCAACAAAAAGTAGGCGAAATCAGTTAATATTAATTATCCCACAATTACACAGCGCGCCACACCTGCTCTAGCGGAAATAAATCAGCGCCAAGGAGCGTTGGCGTATCGTCTACGAAAGCGGTTTCCCGGATTATTCCCGCCCGAAAAGGCGACACAGTTCCGAAGGATTAGGCATATTTGTTGGCTTCTAGCATCCGAGTAAACCGCTCGTATCCTATGTCTCGTGCCATCAAGCTCGCCGCTAATTTTCTAACAGTGCCGGCCAATCACAACGAGGCTGCGGTTTTCAATCATGGCGGAAAATTTAAACTGAATCGTAGTACTTTACCTGTTTACGGGTGCATTGGCACAGCCCTATTTAAGTACTTCTTTGATATGTTGTTATTGGAGAACTTATGATTGTTATTTTTCAATTATAGTGTTATAAACTGTATTTATAGGATTGAAAATAAATGTGACAATGTGTTATATGTATTATACTTTTATTAGTTTTTTTTTAGGTTAATAGAGATATAAATAAATAATTATACATGTTAAATATATTAATAAATTAGACATAAGTAGCCACATACATATACATATAATAACCCTAAAAATAATTATAATATGTTCTTAATTCGATAATACATTTCCTTCTAAAATTTCCTCTTTTTCAGAAGTTTCTTCAGCGTTTGTTTGTTCTCTGTTCGTTTTAAATTTCCTAAAAAGATCCACATGGTTGCTCATTTAAACTGCCAGCGAAACTATTCATTTTCTTGCAGAATCAGATTCAAAACTTGTCGCTCTTCCCCAAATGAAATGCAATTACCTGCATCTCTAGAATTCATTTTAAATTTCCTGATCAGATATGCTAACATTCTCTCGTTACAAGGTTTTTTATCTCCATTTTGAATTTTTTGAGAATTTTCAATTATCCCTTGATTCGAAATTATTGTAGTTAATTTTTGAAGAATTGTCTCTTGTTCAGTTTTTGATATTCTCTTTCAACTCATTAATGAGTTGAAAACAACTGTTGAGTAACAGATATTAAAAAAAATAAATAGGTATTCTTTTAAAAATTACACTCTGTTGAACTATAAATCTCGAGGAACGTGTATTATGAATATGAGTATTACTTCCAGTTTTCACCATGCGTTTTTTAGCTGAGCTGACAAATCATAAAATATAATACTAATGTACTTAACATTACTACACATGCTACCTTTGTAATCACTTTTGTTACAGTCATATACATTTCTGTGTTCAGCGTGGAAGGAGTTTCTGCCTGTAAGGCAAATTTATTTCTCTATTTTTCTGGGCCTTCTGCTGAAAACAATGTAAAATTCCAAAATACAGAGTATAAGTATTTAAATATTAAATTAGGTCTACATGCATCCTTCAGATGTAAAAACTATATCTTTACCTGACGTACTTGAAAATTAGTTAAAAAAATTTATTACTAAAAAAAAGTGAATCGTGACCTGAAAAAAGAAAAAACGTACTTTTCTAGTTCCAAGGTTTGAAGGGCCTGAACTAAATAAAAAAACGCTTTAATAGTTAAATAAACCGCTGCTAAAACTCGAATTCGAATAATGATTTAAAAAAAAACAATATACGGTGGCTATATCAACCAAAATCAAATGGAATTTCAATTCCATTTTAAAAGCATATGATTATATCTGATCCCAAACGATGCTTGATTCGATTCTATTCTTGAATTTTAGGACAATAGAAATGTTTTGGGCAAATACACAAAAGTGGGCGCGTTTCCCTTAAAATGAAAAATGAAAAGTTTCTATTAAAATAAAAGAAAAATTTTTACTCCTTACGAAGAAATTCACTGGCGAATGACAGAAATGGGCAAAAGAGGCAAGATTATAACCTTCAAAATTGTTTTTTGTGCTTATTCACGACATTTTTACTACTAAATAATTATATTATAAATTATTATTATTATTATATTCAAAAGTCGCAATAATAAGGGAGGACCTTAACCAACTTAAGTACTGACATGATAGCATTCCGCCGCGGAAGCCGCAACATGCTAGCAAATTTGCTCCAGTAATGCCTTTAATTTTATTACTCTAAAGTGAAATTAATTCATGACATTTGTGTCCAAGTGTGTATGAAGGATCCTCTTTTCTTACATCGCAATTCTTAATTGTATAAGGTGAATTGAAAAGATGACGCGAATGATATCACATTTAGGGACATTATGGATAAGTTGACAGCAATGGAGGCACAGTACACCGTTGAGGAAGTACGAGGAACAAATTAAAATTAATACTCAATTGCAGAATGAAATTCAAATCATTAAAAACAGACTCCCACCGGTAGTTGATGGTGTTATGGCCTTCACTGATGAGATTATTAAAGATTCGGTTCGTGAGTTCACTGATGGTCAGAGAATGCAGAACAACGTTATGACCTTTAATGCGCCCTTACGAAGATCAAACCAAAGAGATATTGTATTAGCGACTGATATTTTACTTAAGGTCTGCTGAGATGTAAACATTAATAACATAAAACAGTATCGAGTAGGTCGCGTGAATGCGCAACATGCTAGGCCATTGAAGATTGTTAACTCCTCAGTAGATGTAGAATCTGTAATCAGGCAATCCAAAGAGTTGAAAAAAGTAGACTTGTATAAAAATGTTACAATAAATTTCGATAGAATATCAAAGAAGCTTGAAGAACATAAAACAACTCGGATGGAGCTAAGTGACAGACTTCGCAAGGGTGAGGCGAACTTCAGTATTAAATACATCTATGGTTCGCCGAGAATAGTTACTTTTCGCAATAATTTAAACTAGCAAGATTGTCTAACATATCTACTGATCTTCGGGGGAGGGAAGTGCAGTGTGTTAATCAAAATGTGCGATGTCTCAATACGAAAACAGTGCAGTGGACTTCTTCAAATCAGTGTGTAGTACGAATCTGGATATTATTGCGATCAAAGAGAGTTGGTTGCAGGAAGAATCACTGAGGTGTTTGACAACAGGTACATAGTTTTCAGATATGATAGAGACCTTCGAAGTGTTGGTCTTTCGCGTGGTGGGAGCGCCATGTTAGCAGTTAAGACTGGTATTAGGGCAATTGCTGTAGATTTAAATATGATTAGATATGGTAGGTGGGTGGGTGGTGGGCGGGTGGTACATTTAGTTTGGATCATACAAGAATTTATGTTTTTGTTATTTACATACCTAATACCAACCTAAACCTAACTTGGTGAGTTTGTTTACCAATAGTCAAGTCATTGTTTTGAAAGTGATTATAACGTGCAATTAATTAATAGTTTTATGAATTTCCTTAGCTTCTATCAACTTAACAGCATTTTAAATAGCCATAACAGACTACTTGATTTAGTTGTGCCCAATATCGAGTGTATAGTCAAGTCACTATTAATAGTCAAGTCACTGTTTTGAAAGTGATTATAAGGTACAATTAATTAATAGTTTTATGAATTTCCTTAGCTTCTATCAACTTAACAGCATTTTAAATAGCCATAACAGATTTAGTTGTGCCCAATATCGAGTATATAGTGAAGTCACTATTTGCGGAAGATCCATACCATCATGTGTTTAGTATGGCTCTCAACTGTCAAAATAGAAGCCTTCAAACCAATTTACAACAATGCAAATATAATTTCAGGAAGGCAGATTTCCAAAAACTTTATAACAACGTACTTCATACAGATTGGTCAAATTTACTAATAAAAATGTTAATGAGGTTTGTGATAAGTTTTGTCAAACATTGTATACTATTTTTAAGGACTGGCTCATTTTAGAAAGATCATTTCCTGTATGATTCACATCCGAAATAATTAAAGTAATTAAGCCAAAGTATAGGTTATTCGAAAAAGACAAATACAACAGGTCAGAGTCAGTTCTAATCCAATAGAAAACAATACGTGCGGATATTAAAAGAATGATTGATGTCGCATATAGAAACTACATCTTCAAGGCCGAAAATGTAGTCACGAAGGATCCGACTTTTTTTGGTCATTTAATACGCTCAAATACGGGGTTGCCAGAAATTTTCGCTTACAGGGAAGAGAGTTACACCAGCCTTGAAGAGATTGTTAATGCTTTTGCTAAGTTGTTTAGGGGGGTGTACAATACTCTTCAACAACAGATCCCTCACTTCAATGAATTTTCTAATGCATTTATTACTACTGGTCACTTAACTGATGACACTATATTAAGAGCATTAGCACGAGTTAAGAATAAAGTATCTTGTGGTTCTGATCAGATTTCTGGTTTCGTGGTGCGAGATTCTTTACTTGCTTTGGTGAGACCCATATCTCTTACTTTTAACATAGCCCTAGCAACAAACACCTTCCCGGATCTACAAAAGCAACTACAGGCCTGTATCGATAATAACGCCTTTTGCGAAGGCTTTCGAGATGTCGCTGCATGATAGTATTTTCAGCCAAATTTGGCTGGCCTATGTACACTATGCATATGCTATACACGGACTTTTCAAAAGCCTTTGACCGGGTGACTGTTCTTTAAACTGAGGATGTTTGAATTTTGTGATGATCTGGTGGCATTCATAAAGTCATATCATACAGTATGTGGAACTCCGCGGCCACTCATTGCTTAGGTTTATGGCTAGGAGCGACGTTCCGCCATTGATATTCTTGCTTTTCATTAATGATCTGAAATTGCTTAGAATAATTGATAGTGTGGTCGACTGTGTGTCTCTGCAGAATAATTTGGAAATTATTGGTTCTTGGTGTGCTTCTAATAACCTACCCCTCAATACAGATAAATGTTTCCCAATGACATTTTTAAACAAAACTGATACTATAACTTTTTAATTACCATCTGGGTCACGAATTTTTAAAAAAAAATGTGAAAATTTTGAAGACCTTGGTGTAACGGTTCACGAAAAACTCTCCTTCAAAAATAATGTCGATAAAGCCTGTGGAAGTGCACTCAAAATGCTGGGATTCATAGTCAGACACTCTAGAGATTTTGCAAGGAAACATACTTTAAAACTATTATACTATAGTTGTGCTCGAAACTAGAGTAGGGTTCAACGGTGTGGCAACCAATATTTGACAAGTACATCACTCAAATAGGAAAAGTACAGAGAAAGTTTCTGAAATTTTTTTACTTTCATGTAAACGGTTTCTAACCGGCTAAGCGACTGCCACAGAGTGATTTATTATTAATGTTTAAGGTTTCCTCACTGTTGAATCGTAGGAGGTACCTTTCATTTCAGTTTTTATATAAACTTTGCAATTCATTAGTTAACTTTCTCCAAGGACTATAAAGGCATCACCTGTATTTAACCTAGTAACTCCAAGAACCAATTTTTGATTAAAGGTGTTCTCTATCAGTTGATGAAACTATTTAATTAATAATAACTTAATAATGATATTGACGTTTTTTATTTTAGTCGCTCACATTTTACCACATTAATAAAACGTAAATTTGAAATGCTATAATGGATTGAATGTTTCACGGAAATTGTCTTTTAAATGGATATTAACAATAAAGATCATTATAAAGAGTATTATTATTATTATTATTAATTTGTATTATTTTTTAAAATTATTTTTATTATTATTTTATTATTATTATCAATACCCATTTTGCGGAGCGTCTGAAGTAGATTGAGACTGAAAGAGATGTGCTTTTTCAAACGCATCCCTTTTAGAAGTTTAATATAAAATTTATTCAGCTGTTTAGGCTAACAAAACCTCTTCTTCAACAATTTCTGGGTGTAGCCTTTATGTTATATAAAGACGTTAACCTTTCTTAAATTCATTTTACCAGGGTTGATAGTAAATACTCGGAACAGGTACGATAATGAAATGTAATAGTAGCATTGGTGCAAGCAGCAATAAAAAAATTTTGGAAGGTTCGTTCGAATTGCGTATGCACGAGATTTACAATTTAACGTTTTATCTCAAAATATGCCTAGATCTCTTTAAATGTTCTGGGAAATGATACTGCTTTCTGATTGCCTCGGCACTTTTAGAAAATTAACTTATCCTACGTATTGCTTCGAACTGTTTAAACATCAATTTTAGCGGCGGGTGAACGAACGCGTAGCGCCAATCAATTAGCAAAACACTATCACCTAAACAGTCACATAAATTCGAACCTCGTTGAACTACGGAGCAGAGATGGAACATTCCTGCCAGTTCCGCTCGGCATAATCAGAAATGTATCGGTAAACAGAAGCAGAGATTCGCCCGACCGAAAGGGCGGCTGGTTTAATCAACCCCTGCGGGTGCTCTGTAAGGGAGGCGAGAGGCTTTGGAAATTATCGGTTCTAGAACGATCTAAACTGAATCGCGAATGTTCATACTCATACATGACATCGTCTCTTAAAGGTAAAGGTTTGTGGTTATGCGTAACAGCGGGGTTTGTGAATCGCTTCGAGAAATTAGAGATTTGGCTGATTTTGGGGTGTTAAATCTTAACTTTCACTTTATGGTTCTAAAAATCATCAGATTTATTACAGTAGGGGCCGTTTTAATGTTTTGCAATATTTTACTGCTTTAATAACCTACACACAACCAAAATAACATTTTTTATGTAACTTTTAACAACAATCAAAAGAAATGCATACATATATGCCACATAAATTTGCATTGTTGGCCATGGCCTCAAAAAACTCATGAAAGGAAGGAGCTTTGGAACGATTGAGGAGATAAAGAAAAAATCGCTGGAAGAACTCAAGGCTATACCAGAAAGTTACCAGAAGTGCTTCGAGGATTCGAAAAAACGTTGGCACAAGTGGTTTATCTGAATATCCGAATTACATCTGGGGAGTCGGGGGGATTACTTTGAAAGGGACCACATTAATTTTGATGAATACTTGATAAAATTTTGAACACACCTCGTACACTAGACGACCTGAAATTTTTCCTTAACGCAAAACTCATGATGATCGCCTTACCATCTTACAAAGTCTGCGAATCGCGTCAGCTTTAAGAATCTCTAATCGACACGATCCCGATAAATCAACTTGATCGAAAGGGCCGTTAGATGCAACAGGACAAGAGCTTCTTAGACGCCATTGAAAATGATTGAAGGCGCATTTTGTTTACTGATGAATCGAAATTTAGCCTGTGACCTGCAGTTGTCGGTGACACAGATGACTTAGAATGAAACTTCAGTGTAAGGGCAGGCTACCAAGGGGTTGACTTTCGGTGAGGGCTGGATTTTCTCTAGAAGCACACGGTTCCAAGAGGCTCTGTAACTGCTGCCAGGTGAATTGAAGAAATTCTGAAAAATTTTGTTTTCCCCTATGTTGATATTATTTGAGATATATTTTATTTTGAATTAGCGTTAAACCATATGTTTGGGACATGCTTGGGAGAAAAATACGAAGTCGTGTTCCTGCTTCTTTAACTTTAAACGAATTGCAACATTCCCTACCGTTTATATGCTATCGTTTTATGTCACTAGTATGATCAGACTGTTATTGCTTGTTTGTTGTTTTCAAAAATGTGTTTGTTATCTTGTTTTTTTGTAATACTATCTCGTTAGTAACTGTACTTTGCACTTTTTTTATGTATTGGTTTCAATAAGAAAAATAAAAACATTATTATTTGGACGATGAGCTTATGATGTAAAATGGAACCTTGATTTCTATTTAGTTCGAGGCTGTTTAATGAGTTTTAATTCACTGAACCCCCGGAACTATCCTAACTCCCTATGAAAGAGGTACTGTACTTAATGGAGAGAGCAGAAAGATGATTCTTCTAAGGCAAGGATCAAAGATGTGTGGGCATAACAGATCGGAAGGTTTGAATGTCGCGCTCTGGCTGTTAGGACCGGGACGCACAACAAATAGTCTAGGAATAGAACTTTTGAAAGCTAGATTAGGAGATTTACTCATGAATTTCCCGGATACCATGGCACAAAGTCTTGACTTTGGGACTCTTCCCAAAAATTCAATTGCGACCTTCATACGTACTGTTACTAGGCTACTGTTATATGGCATCGAAATCATATGTCACTGGATGCAAAACAAAATTGTGAAAAATGTGTATGAACGTTTAAGAATTAGAGGATTCATTAAACAAACAAGAATCTTTAAAAGAAACCAGCCCACTTAACAAATATCCTTGATTTAAGATATTGTTAACAGTGAATTATTGAATGAAAGAAAAAAAAACGTAGTTATGTCTAATCTCATCGTTTGGATAATAGTGAACAAGATATGATAAGAAGGAAAATATGTTCACTTTATCAAAACCAGATTGTTCCTACTTTGGGTGACTTTTGAAAGGATTAAATGCATATACTTTTAAAAACATGTATATAATAGTTTGGCAGAACCGATCATGCATACTGTTATACGTCTTTCTCAATATTCAAATTCAATCCCACAGAACCTTTGTAGAATCGAGTAAAATCATATATAAGAACAACAAATGTTACTTCTATCTGTTCAGAACTGGAAAAATGCAGCATTTTAAAAATCAAGGATTCTTATTTTTACATCCAAAATAAAATATAGCGCATTATAATTAATATTATTAATCTTAGTGATTACTCAAATAGTGAAACAAAATTACATTTTGAATAAAAACGTACTTGTACTACTAATGTACTAATGTGATATAAATATATAAATAAACATAAAATAATATTTAATCTTTATATTAATAAAACAATTCACGCATACCGATTGGTCAGGTATTTTATTGCTGTTATAGTAGGTGATTTCAAGAATTTCCACCAAAAGCCAAAACTATATACTTTCAGACAAAGTATATGCTTTCTTCAATTTATTTCAGTTCA
This sequence comes from Cylas formicarius, assembly GCF_029955315.1. NCBI lineage: Eukaryota > Metazoa > Arthropoda > Insecta > Coleoptera > Brentidae > Cylas > Cylas formicarius. The sequence continues at coordinate 13,599,320 of NW_026844214.1, read as the reverse complement.
ATTAGCCGCATTCGCAAGGAAGGATGAATTAACAACGACGACGAATTTTTAAAACTTACCAAACTTGATAAAGTATTCAGTTCCGAAATATACGAAGCGGCGTTGTCCATAATGCAAATCTTTTTGGGTTTTTAAAGTCAAGAAAAGAGTTACGGTCGACTAAATATTCAAGGGCCGCGTTTAAAACTGGAAAGTTTGACAACGGCCCCGGTCCGAAACTAAACCAACCCTCGAGCGTCGTTAAAATTCGCTTTAAAACAATGTTGTCGGTTAATTTCTATGGCGCGCGTGACCGTTTTCCCTGATAAGGGAGAAACGTATTTCAAGTTGTTAGGGCGATTTAGTTCGTTTTAAAATTGACGGATTTATTTACACTACGAGCCTTAACAACTATATGTTGATGCAACAGTCACTTTGCGAATAAAATGCCATACATAACATATTTTTTTCATGTATATATTTTTTCTTGTAAATATCGAATTTTTTAAGTTTTATAATGATAATTCATCTATTTTATGTTCATTATAATATAATTAATTCTTTGATAGTCGAAAAATACTGACTAAATATTGGAATACGTGTTGCCTTTTCTCAAGTTTCTTGAGTTTCATCAGCCTGATGCGAAGGAGGTTTTGAAATACCTTGAGTAATGTGTAAGTAATATGTTGTCAGCAAGAATTGGCACGCGTCATTTAACGACCGTCAGTTTTAGTACGAGCAAAAAATGGTATTGATCTAAAATATGGTAAAACCGCCAGTAGGGATGTTTGCGGTAAAAGCTCAGGTTATCCAAGAGTCGTGTGTCAAAGGAGTGTAAAGCATTTAATTAGAATATGTAAGTCAGGAAGAAGAAATTAATTAAGTAAAGTAACCGCAAGGTGGAATAGAGAAAATGGGATGAACGTTCCCAGAGAATGCTGTCGCAAATATATTCATAAGAGCAGTTTTAGTTTTTATAAGGTATATTTGATATGTCCTTCCTTGTGTATAAATTTTCTATTTTTTGATTTATACGAGAAGTTCATTGTTGATGGAAACTCAAAAGGGAATCGCTACAATTAGATTAAATCAACCACACCGAAAGCTGCTCATTCAGGAAAAAACAGAAACATTCCATTGCATAATCTGTGAGATTTTTCGGGATCTTAGGCCGTGGTCCATTGGTTTTGCTAGCAAAGCTTTCAGCTGCTACTGCGGCAGCCATCTTCGGTTTAACGTAGATTGTAGCGCGACGACTGTATCGGTACTGTTGCCGGTTGTCGAAGTCGTACCTATCTCGAACCGCTGGGACGGACGGCGGACTGAGCGGTCGTTTGAGCGTCCGGGCCCCCCTCCGTGTTGTTAGTATAAGGTTTTGTTTGTGTTTTTTGCAGGGCGTTATGCCATATTTTTTACTTGTATCCCCTCTTCACGTTTGTTGAAATTGTTTTTGTGTTAGTGTATTTTAATTGCCTTCCCGTTGTTTCTCTGTAGACAGAACTTCGGTGTTGTCGAATTTGATGTTGTGATTGACATTAGTAAACACGTGTTCTGCCACCGCCGATTTTTCTATTTGTCCTAAGCGACAGGATCTTTTGTGTTCAGTCAAGCGCGTAGATATGGTGCGTTTTGTTGTTCCAATATACACGTGTCCGCATCAACATGGGATTCTGTATACCCCGGCCGAAGACAGCGGTTTTCGGGGATCTTGGGAAGATCTTAGGTATTGTTGTATTTGTCCTGTGGATTTAAAAATTGGCTTTATGTTATGTCTCGCCATTATTTTGCCGATCCCGTCCGTTACTCCGATATATGGGAGGAAAACCAAACCGTCCGGAGGCGTTTCTTTGTTAGGCTCCCGTCTATTTTGTTTCTTCGGCCTTATGGCCCGTTGTATTTCGTTGGTTTTGTAGCTTTTTGCCTGAAGCGATATTGTGGATCGGATATTCTCGTTGCCCTGTCGTCTAGTGTTTTAATAACTCCTCTCTTTTGTTTTGGATGGAAACACTAGTCGACAGGGCAACTAGAATATTCGATCCACAATATCTGTCAGAGGAATTAGGACATTTAGAGAGAGCGCTTCAAGCAAATGGCTACAAAACCAACGAAATACAACTGGCCATAAGACCGAAGAAACAAAATTGACGGGAGCCTAACAAAGAAAAGCCTCCGGACAGTTTGGTTTTCCTCCCATATATCGGAGGGGTAACGGACCGGATCGGCAAAATAATGGCGAGACACAACATAAAGCTAATTTTTAAACCCATAGGACAAATACAACAATACTTAAGATTGGCCAAAGATCCCCAAAAACCGCTGTCTTCGGACGGGGTATACAGAATCTAATGTTCATGCGGACACGTGTATATTGGAACAACAAAACGCACCATATCTACGCGCCTGACTGAACACAAAAGATCCTGTCGCTTGGGACAAATAGAAAACTCGGCGGTGGCAGAACACGTGTTTACTAATGGCAATCGCAACATCAAATTCGACAACACCGAAGTTCTGTCTACAGAGAAACAACGGGAAGGCAATTAAAATACACTAACACAAAAACAATTTCAACAAACGTGAAGAGGGGATACAAGTAAAAAATATGGCATAACGCACTGCAAAAAACACAAACAAAACCTTATACTAACAACATGGAGGGGGACCCGGACGCTCAAACGACCGTTCAGTCCGCCATCCGTCCGAGCGGTTCGAAACAGGTACGATTTCGACAACCGGCAACAGTACCGATACCGATCTACGTTTCACTGAAGATGGCTGCCGCAGTAGCAGCTGAAAGCTTTGGTAGCAAAACTAATGGACCACAGCCTAACTACCCGAAAAATCTCACAGATTATGACGCCGGCCGTGAAAACCTACGCAATTATATTCCATTGGAAACAAACGGTTGGAAACATTACACTTTATTGAAGGCACAGTAAAGGCAGTCAAATATCATCAAAAGTTTTATCATATCCGACATAAAATAAAACAACGCCCACGAAATGATTACCAGCGTATTTTATCACAACTACGTGTTAAACTTCATTAAATATAGGATAGTCTCACAGCTGGAGTGCGGAAAGGCCTAATTGGTACCTAATGGGGCTAATAAGACTTCAGGCTGTTATTCGAGATAAGCTAATTTTTATTGTAATTTGTTAAAAAGCACTGGCATTTTATTGTTAGGGTTCGTCTGCCGGTTGAAACATTTTTTATATGCATATGACCCTAGTTTTTAACTAAAACCAAGAACAAGATTCGAAATGAAAATAGTGGAACATATTGTAAAGAAAACCAGCGTGCCTTTTTTTAACCCTTCTGTCGTGGGTTATTTTATATGTTATATATAAACACGTTCTACAAGAATCTCGTCCCCCGAGGGAAAATAATAAATAGTTCTGCATTCTTATAATATCCGGCCAAGAGGTTTAATCCGTTAATTCATTTATCGGGACTCGGTTTGAGGTAAAACTTTTTAATTCCCCGCGGAGCTCTAGCGGAAGGGTTAAAGAGCGTCATTTAATTTTCCCGCTACTTATGCTAAATTTATTTTCTGACGAAACCGAGAGTACGAGATGAATTTGTCTTTTACTTAGAAGGCTAACGGGGAGCCACCTAAATTTGAGGTCGAGGTCGTTATATTCGTTTCTTGGTAAATAAAAACACAAAATATTACCCATATCAATTACTCATTTATTCATTAACTTTATTTATCAACAAGCAAGAATGAAAATACAACATCAGTTTATATTTTCCCCAATTCTAGATTTCCTTTTACTCTAAAGCGTACAGCAATGAATTTTTACTTTTACGTTATTATGAAAATGTCTTAATAAAGTTTATAACAACTCAAAAATTATTTGCCACAAAAAATTTATCATTTAATTATCATTTAATTTTATATCTTACCCTACCTAAAGCCGAAACGTGCTTGTTTTAGCATTTTAAAATGTTTTTTTTTTGCAATTAAAGTACGTCTTCGAATTTCAGAAATAGTGCTGGAAATGGGTTCTTACATTATCACACTAAACATCATATAATGTAAAAGTATCCGGAAAAGGAATTTTCGTAAAAGCCCTTTTCAGCAACTCCAGAAAATATATATATATATATATATATATATATATATATATATATATATATATATATATATATATATATATATATATATATATATATATATATATATATATATATATATATATATATATATATATATATATATATATATATATATATATATATATATATATATATATATATATATATATATATCAAAAATATATCAAAAAATACTGGTCAATATTTTATAAATGCCTGTATTGACATTATTTTTGATGCAATATTAACGAAATTTGGTACACGTGGTTCTGAAGAAATTCTCCAACTTATATTCCTAGCGGATTTGTTGGTGGTCTCCACCGACAGTAGGAGCGTGAAAACACTTAATAAAATTAACTAAAGTTTTAAAGAGATGTAAAGCCATTCAGAGCAAAAGGGAGGAGGTCTCGCAAAATTACTTCATTGACAATGCGATGCAGATCATGACTTGTGGAGTTTCAATTAAAAGTAAAGATGGTAAAAGATAAAGTGACAGATGTTATCTGTCAAATTCACATTTTTGACATGTTTTCATAATTTTACAAATATAATGGGCACATGGGTATAGATTGTAAAAATGTTAATTGCAAATTGTATGGTTCACCGTGCGGACGATTTTGTGCGGTGTAAAAAATATGTGGAATATGAAGTTAATTTTGTTCCGTTTAATAAAACTGAGCAGCTTGACATTAATGAGCCATCGAAAAAGACCCTTTTACCAAAAAAATTATGTTTGAATCTGCAGACGACTTGTGCAACGTTAAAAATATGGGAAGTATCAAGTTAATTTTGCTTAAGTTTAGTATTAAGAAAATTGTATGTTTCACCCTGTAGACAGTTTTGTGCCACATCAAGAGGCCAAAATTAACTTAATATTCTATATATTTTTTGGAGCAAGCCATAGTAGGCACAATTCGAAAAATCTAGATCCAAATACCTTCTTACTCATACCCACAAGCAATAATATATAAAATTAGCAAAACATATATAAAATTTCAATCCGTAATGCAACAAAAATAAATAGGGCATTTGCATGCAAAATAACAAATTTATGACTTGCAACCTAAAAGTGTCTGCATATTCAAATCCTCTAATTATTGAATTTTGTGGTTCCAGCTTTGGCAGTTTTGGAGATAATTTAAGCATTTCGGTATATTTTAGTAACCCGGTATGTATATTTTCATTTTTTTAGTTATCTTATTTTTACATAAAGAAAAATATTTAAAAAATCACACCAAAGCTTTATCTTATTTTTGTTCCAATAAATCCTAATGAAATGGAAATATAACCTTTTTCGAGGGTATATTATTATTATTTTTTAAACTTTAGTACAAAAAACCAAGGCTAATTAATATAAAGGTTCAAAAAAGGGTTCTATTACAATTTATTTATTCTTTTTAAAGAACATGGATTATCGTCATGATAGTGATCTAAAAGGGACTTACGAAGAAACCCCACTTCCTAAGTCCCTAATAAATGCGAAATCGATTATTTGATAGGTAATTAAAAGGATAGAAAAATATGATGACAATATATTCCAGGATATCGTTATTATATATAATATATAAATATGTTACAGTGAGAATTTAATGTTTTTTAGAATTTTTTCCACAGTTAGCATTATAAGGCACATAAAAAAAAGTCTTAGGATTATCATCAACAATGTTATAGCGGATTGTTTAGGACACTAATACGTAGTAAACATTTACTAATTCCTTGGCAATGGGACAGTTCCCTAAATAACTTAAAAAAAAAGTTTTATTGAACTTTAAACAACCAGACTGAATATGCTCAATATGCTTGCTGTCTCCTAGATTTTTGGCAATCTTCCTCGTTAACAGTATGACCTCCAAAATCAAAGAACCCATTTCTATGAATGAATTGACTTCTTGAAACGTCGTAAATTAATTTGTTAATTTTTTAGTTATACATTTTAAATATGGACTTGAATCATTGCTTTTTTATTATTGGCATTATTAAATCGTTATATTTGAAACTAATTATGAAAAAAAAAATTAAAAAAAAGTAACAAGAATAAATATGTCCATTTTTGAAAATTCTTGAAAGAAAAAATTAGAAAAAATACATTAAGTACATATGATCAATATCAGGAAAAATATTGTGACTTACCGGCACTAAAAATCTCCTAACTTCGGCTAGAGCATATGCAATGCGGGCGTGCGCTTCTGCCGGTGTGGCGAAAGCACTTATCTCCACGTGAAGTTCCTCGCTAAGGTGTTGAAATTTTGGATCGCCGCTAGCTCTCAGCTCTTCTTCCTAAAAAAGAGATACTCTGTAGCTTAACAAAAAAAAGTAATACGAATTAGGTTAACATAAACATCGCATTAAAATGCGCAAATTAGTGAAAAATGTTCTGGCGAACTGCTGACTTGATTTGGATATATAGATCTTTAGAAATGATATTATACATATTACTATTTCATTTAAATTTATGTTTTAGGTACGTATAGGGAGTTTTTAGAAAAACCAGTTTTATACTCTATCTTTGCCATTTTATGTGAGAATTCCGGTCAAGACTAATTAGATGTCCATCTAAGTGATTGTAATTTATTGTAAAAAAAATTGAAACACGACCCATCATACTTTGATCCAGACATTATATTTGTTTTTTCCGCGTCATCGAAGGGGGCAGGTGGGGGTTAGATTGAGGCCAGTCCAAGGTTTCACTGTTCACCTCTTTTAAATAATTTTAAACTATTCTTGCAGTAGTCTACCATTATAAAACTCGTCTTGTAAAAAATCTGAGATAAAGACTTAAATAAAGAAAAGGAAATGCTGAAAAAAGAAAAAAGAATTTGGCAAACATACGGTATAAAACTGGTTTCTCTTAAAACTCTCTGTATATGCCTAAAATTTAATTTTAGTGGTGGTGTAATTTCGGTAGGAAGTGTACAAATTACATACATATAATGAAATTTATTACTGCACCTTTCCAATTGCACTCATATTATTAACATCTACCCCAAGATTTTTCGGTTCGATTCTAGTTTTGAACACGCAAAGCAAAAATTTTAGTAAATGGGATAATAGGCAAAGCTTTACCCAACTTCACATTTTTTGTATAAAGAAAACAAAAAACAAACATTCATTGAAATCAATCTAAACAATCAAGGTCAATCGTGGTCCTTATCCTAACTACTATAAATAAAAATCATTCTCGTTTTCAGAGATGAATGTTTTTAGCACATTTTTTTAATTAAGGATAAGATGTTTAATTTGTGATTAGTACTATTTAGCTCTCTAAAAGATACAAGCACGATGCAAATAATTTTTAATGTATAGTAGGTAAGATTGAGGAGGTGGAGGTATCTGACAGATTTAATCTTCAGACGCTTCTGTTTGCGTATAATGTGACTGATCCTATCCTATTTTCCAATATTATAAGAATATCTGAACTAAGCATTTAGAACTTAGGTCTGGAGTCTGTCATTATGTCTTACCATTAAAATCACGCAATAAACTAAATCAGCAAAGATAGAGTTTCCCAAGCAATCCAGAGGATTATTGACAAGACCAATTGACTGGTTTTGTGAAGTATCCATCGCTAGTCCCAAGTTTTTTGCTTAAGTATTAGACCCTACACCAACGTCATTTTTTATAGTCTGCCTATTTTTGTGGTAATATGGCCACTGACTTGTTGCCATTAAGTTTTAGGTTGTGAGGTGAGGACATATCAAATTGAGAATGTAGGTCCTCGTTAATCTTTGTAGCTGCAGATGTAGCTTGAACAGAGTAAACCAGTTGTGATTCATCAGTATGTAATTATTAAGATATACATGTTTGACAACACAAGGAAAGTCAGAGATGTATGCTGAGAACAGGTGAGGTCCCAAGATTGAGCCTTGGGGTACAATATGTTTCACAGAAACGGTGCTCCATTTACTATTGTTGTAGATAACCTGTTGTAATTTTCAGTTAAAGTAACTATCCTGAAAACCAAAAAAAGGACATTTAACAAAATATTTTGGTATCAACAGTATCGAAAATTCTGCTGTAATCTAGCAGAATAAGACAGGATAGGTTCTTTGTTGCCATCAGTCTGACAAAGCAAGTCATTAGTCATTAGTAAGCATGGTGACACTTTCAAAAAAAATTACGAAAACTAGACTCTGCATCAAACATAATCTTATTCTTGGATAAGAAGTCACTCTTTTGTGTATGCATTTTTTTTTTCTAAAACCTTCGATAGAGTAGGTAAGATTGAAGTTTTTTTAATGTGTTTAAAAAAAATACCACCTCCAGTTTCAACAATTCCATTGCATCAATTTCCGATGATTTATTCTATTTCAGGTCATTTTATAGATATTTTCAAAGCGCAAAACTTGTAGGAAACAAAATAAACCGCGATTTTTCAATCTAATTGTTGGCAAGAAAATAGTTGCCTCATTTAAAAAAATAAAACATTGGATTCAATTCAAAAGTGTATGAAAATCATCGCGATTAGATTCTAATTCAGCTTACTTATTAGGAGCTTATGTGTAGGGATAATTTTCTAACTAATCTTATTATTTTTTGGGTTCTGTCCAAAGTCAAGAGAGAGATTTGCCACGTTTGCTGGACACATTGTAAAAATATTAAAAAGCCGATTTTGCGCGTATACCTAAAAATCTCAAGGCAAGCTGTTTTTCATTAACATCCCGAAGGGATGATGGTACTTTATTACAAATTAATTAAGGCCAGAGAACTTTTTCGCGAACGATATGAAATGGGGTCCCTAACGAACTTTAACGAAGGCAATTTTGGCGTACGGCTTTTAAGCTAAGCCCCCTTGTCGGGGCGGGGTCTGCGGCAGCCGCTGACCCGCCCGTTCCCCCTACCTAAAATTTAATTTTAATTTTTACACCCGCGAAATGTTTACAGAAGTGGGCATTTGCCTGTATTTTTCCTTAAAATAAGCAGGATCGTTTTTTAATGATGTCGCGTTTGCAGAGAGCGGGCCGCTTCGACTACATAAAGTGCCTATGTAAAGTCGGTAGAACTTAAAAAATAAATTCCCACCTGTTTGGTAAATATCAATATTTAAAAAAAAACATTAACATTAAACATTAAAAAAAAAAGTATAGTGTAGCCCTTGACGTTCTGAACAAAATTTTGACACAACTGTTATGGGAGAATTTTACTCAGTGTATGGTATTTTAAATGTGAAAATCATTTGTTATAAAGGGTGAACAAAAATATTTATAAAGTATGCAAAATTATCCCACTTCATTTTGGTTTGATGTTCTGTATCTTGAGAACAAACGGCCAGATTTTCACTAAACTCAGGCACTTTTTATATGCCGCTAATCATACCTTGTGCCTGTCCCTCATAGATCCTCTTCCCAAAACTGCCATTTTGCACATCGTGTCCTCCTGAAGCCTCTTCAAAGAATTTCCTTTCGGTCCCAATAATTTTCCGACGAAATTGAACTGCAACGCGAAATAAAGAAACGTATTAGTGCCAGTTATTCTGAACAAATTTGCGAATGCTGCAGATTTAAAAAATTTCTTTTAATTCCAATTTTGTAGAATATTATTTCGTAATATTAAGATGCTATTGTGTTTCCTAAAAGTGAACATTTAATATTTGCGCACTATAAGACGTCCAATAAATAGAAAACCACTATTCAGTTTTAAAATATTCCATCCTAAAAGTTTCAAAATAAATAAGAACTAAAAGTTCACATTTTCACGAAATATTTTGCCATGACAATTGTTTCTACTCGTCTTTATCTTTATGAAAATCTGAATTTTTAGTTTCTATTTAATTTGATAAAAAGTTTTCGTTAGTTTAACTATAAAACCTTTGGTGTTGGTTACTTCAGGCTTTTAAAAAAAGTTTTGAACTTTGAAACCTGGATTGCCATTCGCTTGAAAGGCAGCGTCAAACACGGTGCTGTTTCCCCAACTTCTTTCGTTGCACAATATCAAAAGGTGTGTTTGGTTTAATTTAAACTTTTTCTAGGTATTAATAAAAAACGAACACACACTACTTTCAAGAACAAATAAATTAACGACTGAAAAGTGAACATTTCAAATTTGCGCACTAATCTTTTTCATTGACTTTCTAATTACTTTTGAGAATTTATAAAACTAAAAGTAATAAAAATCAGCATAAGTTTTATTACAAGAGCAAAATTTCCCTAGATAAGTTTTATAAGAGCTTCCAAAGCTAATTTGATGAACAGTTTGACTTAAATACCTTCATAAAAAATATATCGCATTTAAGCATTATTCCCAAAACTACACCATGTACAACAGGTTTCGTTTGGTTTGGAAAGTTTTTTCGAATAAGGTGCTTTAAATTTCAAGTCAACACCATCTAACTAGTCGTCGTTACATATGTCGCATAAATCTTCGTCCAGTGACTTGGAAATTAATCATTAATACATCTACGGACGGTACGTTACTTTTGGCTCTCGTAGTATCAATTTGGTCAGAACTGCTTGAGCCAAATCTCTTGCATGATTGGAAGGAGCAAAATCACCATCATTAAACTTTCCGGATCCAAGGGACAGATTCCCGAAGTACAGAAGAGGGAGACACATTGCTCCATTCTTAAATGGCCTAAAAAAATGTCTAAAGGCCGAAGATTTACGGAGGTATGGGGTCCATAAGGTTATTATTTTCTTCACAAAAATTATAGACTCCAACACCTGAGGCGATTGTGATTATCTAGAATCAATAGGACGGGATAGGATGTAGTAGGTTTGGCGTGTTTTGTGAAATATGATAAGTATTCACAAAATAACCCAAAAATTCCACAGCCTTCTAGGACGATTTTTTGAATAGCTTTTTTGCTCGGAAAACCTTTGGACATTTGCCTTGTACGGTTGTAACACGTCTCTCGATTAAAATTATGACCTATATTATGCTAGCCTGCGGAGCCTACAATAAATTAATTTTGAAAGTTGTAAAACATACAATAACTCATTTATTTAACATTTTCTAAAAACTTTTTGTTACGGTTGAAGTATCTTCCTGTTTTCCTAATTTTTTTGCCATTATTTCTTATTGCTCTAGACTTTCGACTGTGAAAGAAAGGATAGTAGTCTTACGAATGTCATTTCTAGGCATCTGGAACAATGAATGAAATATATGATATGGAAAGAACTTGTTTAATTATCATTCATCATCATTACCCAACCCTCTCTTAACTAACGATATAAAAAAATGTGAAAAGAAAATGGGGCGTTTCTTGTTAATAAAGGTAACGACAACCTCCTTCACTTTTTCAAGACCCTTCATTTAAGGGTTATATGGTTTTATAAGACTAAAGTTAATATTAGGAAATAGTGGAGTCACTAGGATTGATGCAAAGCGGAGTGCTCTGTTCAGTAGGAAGCACAATGTCCCTGCTGAGGATTAAAGGCTGTAATATAGGCTAATCTCCCTAGAACAATATCGAGAACGATTCGCTAACAATTGATACGTTATCAGGTTTTATAAAGTAGATACTCGAAACTTCACCATTATAAAACAAAAAATGTTAGATAGGACGCCTGTTACCTATAAGGTAATTGGCCAAAGAGTTTAAGATAACATCTACGTAATCATTAAATAAATTGAACAGGAAATGTCCTGTAATCCGGGAAACAATAATAATGATTTACACGCCATTTAACAATTGTGAATAGTTTCTATCGATGGAATAAAATCATCAGCGAAAAGTATAGACTCTCGTCATTTCAAAGCATTATTTTTTACCATGACGACGTCGTATTTGTTTTGTGTGGGTATAATTCTGATAACTGCTTGTTTAAATGCAAAAGGCGGAAACATGTTGCTAAAATTTCAAGTAATTGTTGAGATGGTGCTGACTTGTCCCAATAATGCTCGATTGGAATCGCCCATTACGAATTTAAAGTCCATTCGATATAACAGAACGTACGGCACATGGGACTTGGATTACATCTTAAAGGAACCCATAGATGGTAATTATGAGGTAAATTCTATATTAGATAGTAATATTAAATAAGGTAAACAAATACTACTTAGAAATCTCTCGACAAATGTAATCACCAAAAAAATTAACACTTTCTTATGCTTTATACTAAACATAAATAAAAATGAAGATTGCATTGTTGTATCTAATTTAATTAAAACATTTTCGTTATTAATTTACTATGAGACTTCGCCCTTTTGAGGAGTCACCATATGTTTTTCGCCTTTGGGTAATTGCTAAAGAGGAAGAAAATACACGTTACAGCCAAATCATTCGTCAAAAAGGAATTTCATATCTTATTCTGTGGAATTATTACTCGCAAATAACATACGTTACGCACATAACGCTTCACTGATTTCGAAACAAGTTTAAATTGATTTCACAAAAGAAATATGAGTCGACTGAATGGTGAATTGGAGAGAAGTTCTCGAATTATTAAGGAAAATCTGTTTGTGTAACTATCCAAGCGTTATGTATCTAATTGTTGACATTGTATACCATAATAATCTTTTGGTTATAGGCTTATTAGGAACAGTTGCCGAAATAAAATCTAAACTAAAACGCATCAAAATTAAATTAGTTAATTTTCTCGCGCACCTCTTACTCTATTGGGATATGTATTTTTCAATTGTAGATCTTCTGAAATGATTTTTTTTAAATTTCAGTTTCAGGAATGTAGAGGGTGTTAAAAAGAAATTTCCATCAACGCTATTAGGTGTCTTTCTAAGTCAAAGCATAGCTCCATCATTTCTTAGCATTTTGTTTCTTTATTCACATCTTTATCTCGGTTATTAAATGAAATTGGGAACTTAATGTCAAACGAATACCGAACCACATGAATATTGACTACTACAATAAAGTATTTATAGGATCAAATAGTCAGGTAGCTTACACATCATCAAACCCACCTGCCGCTTGAATGATGTAGAAAACATTGTTAGTGAATTATAAACTAATATTGGTCAGCACAAATTAAACGTCTGCTTCAAAATATCAATCATTTTAATTTTTTTTTGTAATAAACTATAATTTTTACGCAAACAAACGCAGGGGAAATACGCTTTGTCTTTCTTTAATATCCTGGTCTTCCGTTTTTGCGAAGTGTGATTCTATGTATTTAGTAACCTAATAATGCCTCTATCGTGTGATTGATTTATCTGGATAGCATTTTATTTGCCTGTATTTTTTTTGTTTTTAAAGATGTCAGGGTAAATAAAAAAAAAGAAAATGTGGAATTAGCTAACTAAAACCAACAATTTTCTGAGATGTGACTATATAATTTTTTTTTAAATGGGACATACTGTATATTTTGTCGATATTCAATAGGACACGTTATTTTGACAACAATTATATGACCCACTTTATATTTTATTCCACTTGTTTTAGTTAGTTTGTAGTCTCAGTTTAGTTAGTGTGTATTTCTCGCACCTCAATCCATTCAGTTTTGAAGAAATATTACACTGCATTTAAATTTCATAAAACCTAATAAACTTAGTGAAGAACAATGCTAAATCACGATGCGGGTTTGTTTGGACTTTTTTCATAGGTATAACGAAAATAATAATATTAAAAATTATATTGCACGGACCGATGAAAGTTCGTTGACTATAAGAAAACGCTAGAAAAAATATCGGGTATATAAATAATCCAGAAAATACATTAAATAAAAAGAGTAACAGTACGCTAAAGTTTGGGGTGATGTTATAGACATACATATTTTGAATCCGCTAAACATATCTACGCAAGTAATATAGCAGCAAGATGATGTGGCTCCTCAAAATATAATCCGCACCAAATAAATTTAATTTCTTTCTATACATGGAATGGATTTCTTCTTTTGGGGACACATAAAAAATCTGGTGGGCAGAACTGAATATCATGGAACTTCTGCAAATAATTACAGCGACAATCGATAAGTTATAAATTGTGTTATAATAATTCTAATAGAATACCGATAAAAAATACAGGGAGTTCCATTTCAAAAATATGAAATTAACTGAAATCTCAGAAAATCGTTAATGTTTTCTTTTAGAAAGAAAATGTAGCTGCTAACCTTATATTTTGTTTCTATATTCATATTGATTTTTTTTAATACAACCAATCAAAATGTTAGCAAGATAAATTTAAAACATGCTACAATATATAGTAGAAATTAGTTATGGTTTATCTCAAAAAATACCGTCTCCGCTTTGGAACGCAAGTATCAAAATAACCTGCCAACTAACCAACCTACAGTAATGTAGGAAAGAACTTCAGCTTCAAAGAGTTTCCTCCTCTTGTAAATACAGCCTTTATGTGCTATCATCGCCCACTCCTCATGATATGGAAATGCTCTGAGTCATTATTCAGCTCGATCTTTAGCACACTATCTGCTATTCCACCGGAAGGCTCCGACCAGAGATGCCGTGTTGCCACCGTGTTCAAAGCCTATTTATCTGCCATCTGGTTGCTCTCTATTACCAGTAGTCAAGTAGAAATTCCTAGCTCATCTTCAGAGAGGTAAGAGCCTGGACAGCCACTCGACTGCCGCTGCAAATATAGATGTGCTTGTCGGAGTACCCTGTGTTGAGGTTCTCGTGAGCACACACCAATTTCGCTTTGGAATATACTGGGATAAGATCCATATATACCAGTTCCTGTTCCAGTGTCTATTTTGGACCTATCCGTAGGAATATCAGATTAGCCTATGACGCACAAGAATATTTTCTCCTGCACAGAGGGGATGCTCGGTCTATATTGTGTATGAAAGCTTAAGGTAGCGTCAATGCTGCCCCCCTTCATACAGAGGGCATCTGCGACAGATGGTATTTTCCTATGGTCCAATGATACTAAATACATACAAATTATCAATTATTACCTAAATAACTAATTTTTCAAAATCTAATTTTGATTTATTCTCATTAAGATTACAATTACAACAATTACAAATTACAATGATACTATTACTTTACTTATTATGTAGCATACAAACGTAATAATCTAAAATTTTTAAAATGTGGTGTGCTGTATTTTTCCAGCTCTGAATAGGTTAGACCTAAATTAAGAAAAACACTTTGTGATCTCACATTTGATTTTGTGCCACAAACGTTTTCTGGAGTTGAATGTTCTTCTAATCTTCATCTTCGACACGTGGTAGACATCAACCTGACTCGCCCCTGTCTTGTCCCTTTCCTATGAACAAATTATTGGTTGTTGGGTTAACCCAGTAACCAGGGGAACGAGGGCAGCGTCAAAATTTTTCCGGCCTGAATATGAAAGACACAAAGTAGAGTAACAATTTTTTATTATTTTTCAATATGATCCCCTTTGACTTCAATACACTTATTACATCTCTTTATTAACATCTCAATCACTTTAAAAAAATAACCTTTTGGTTTGTCTGCAAAATGAGCTAAAACAGCTTCCTTTAATTCAACTTCGTCGTTAAACCGCCGTCCATGTAAGTCCTTTTTCAAATATCCAAACAAATAGTAGTCGCTGGGGACCATATCTGGACTATAGGGGTGATATTCTATCTGTTGGAACCCACACTCTAAAATGGCAGCTTGTGCAACACCAGCAGTATGGACCGCTGCATTATCGTGCAAAAGACGCACGGCTCTGGTCAGTTTTTGTCGACGTTTTACAAGTATGCAGTCTCGCAATTTATGTAATAATGTTGCGTAATATTTACCATTGGCAGTGGCATTAGTTTTCTTTAAAATCTATCAAAAGAATTCTTTCACAATCCCATAAGATCGTGGCCATCATCTTTTTTGTTGATTGGCAGACTCTTAATTTTCTTGGAGGTGCTTCACCCTTACGACGCCACTTAATTGACTCTTTTTTCGATAGAGAGTCATAATAGAGAAGCATAGTTTCATCTCCCGTCACAATAGTTTCTAATCACAGGCTTCGGTTCCGACCCACAGAGTTCCAAAAA
Source organism: Cylas formicarius (assembly GCF_029955315.1). Lineage (NCBI taxonomy): Eukaryota > Metazoa > Arthropoda > Insecta > Coleoptera > Brentidae > Cylas > Cylas formicarius. Next base: position 13,583,373 of record NW_026844214.1, on the reverse strand, counting down.
AGACCGCGCACACTTGAGACGGCGTTGTTTTTGAATAGCCGAACGGTTTTAGGAACCCATCTTGCACTAACCTTATGCATACCTAAACGATCATACAGGATTCGACGAACACTTGTATCAGAAAGCATAATAATTTCTGAGATTTTCTTGTCCTTTAAACGTTGATCACTCAATACCACCTCTTCCACAATCGCAACAATATCTTCCGTTATGACCTCCACTGGTAGACCAGTTCTTGAATCATCTTCAAGGGACTCCTGCCCCATTCGAAAACGTTTTGCTCATTCTTTCACTACAGAATACGAAGGAGAACTTTGGCCGTACACACCATCCAGCCTTTCTTTAATAATTTTAGGTGCTAATCCTTCTTTTGTCAAAAACTTTGTGACTGCTCTATACACGTGTTGTTTAAAATGCTGTCAATAAAAAATTATTTGACGCAAGACTTCAAGTTTCTTTTCGCAGCCTACTAAGATATATATTTAAAAGAAGACAAAGTTTTATCGTGATACTGGAGCTGTATATATGTCAGGCCGGGAAATTTTGGCGGCAACCTCGTAGCATGGTCGTAATTGCTTTTTGAATAAGTTCCATGAAAAGCCTAGACACACCACATTTCATTCTCTAGGCTTTCACGTTTTGTTCCAAGTGTCCATTGATTGTCCTTTGTCGCCTTCCAAAGCGCATACCGAATAGAGTAAAGACAAAGGCAGCAGTAAAAAAATCCATTAAAAAAAAGATTCTCTGCAATGAAAAGCGTATAACTCCAAACGATCGTAATGTATTATCTACCAGATCGGAGTCGGACAACCGATGCTGTTAAATCGCGATCTCATTAGTAAGGATCCGATGTTTTAAATGGGTTCAATTAACGAAACGCGGCGTAGTGATTCAAACCGAATCAAAAGGCGGACGCTATTCAGGGCGGCGTCGACTGAAAACGACAAAAACCCGCGAATCGCTTTGAAAGCCTAGGGCTGAACTTTACGTTCTAATTACGTTAATAGGACGGTGACGTTTGTCCGAAAAGATAAATCAAGATTGAATGGAAATGTTTGCTATAAGTTATCTGTCTACTACATGACACTGTGACAATGACGTCAACCAAAGTAGACCGGACAAGCCGTTAAGGCGATTATCAAAATTACATTCTGAGCGCACGTGAATGAAACGTTTCAAATTCATTAAAGTGTTTCACTTATTCTATGTGAAGTTTTAAAATTTGAAAACATGTTTCCTACGCAAGTCCCGAAGGTGCCACATAAATTGTATCGTTATCATCAATATAATAATTACTTATCTTAGGGTAATTCGTCTTGGTTTTTCACAGCAAATAATATCCTGCTGACGTCAATCCAGGGCAGAGCATTCGGGACAAATTTTGAGGTGTCTTAAAAACTTAAAGATTAAATATTATATTATATACTATATATATAATATCACACTGTATACAAATTTTCAATAATAACCTAAATAAGTACGTTATTATTCAAAACCTAATTCTCTTTCATTCCTACTAACATATCTTACAATGGCTTTTAGTTATTTTGTATGGAAATGGTGAGAATCTTAAATTTTTCAAATGTGCTGTACTTCTTTAATGCTAAATTAAAATGAACTTTGTTAATTATTATTACTCCCAGGTAATTTATTAATTCATTTGCTACATTAACATGTATTTCTCCGGATTTTTTTATTTTATTTTTTTTAATTTTTGATTTAATTTTTAATTTAATATATACTTAATTAATTAATTAATTTTTAATTTAATATATACTTAAGTTATTCGTTTTCGAACAGCAATTGGCAATAGCTTGGACGAAGCATCAAGCCCGTAAAACTAAAATATATGATTCCCACATAAAAATGGTGATCATACCGTATATCATCTTCTAGTCCCAAAAATAATTTTTTAATATAAAACACATAACTATCAGTAGTGTGACTATTAAAGTCATAATAATAATGATGATAATAAGCTCCTTATTTCCAACAGGTCAGGGCTCACTTAAAGGAAATTCAAACAAGTAAATAAGCAAATCTTGCAAAAGTAAATTACATATATAGAATGCTCAAAACTCAAAAATAAGTATAAAAAAGGCAATATTAACAAAACTAAAGTGACACTCTAAAGCAAAATATTGAACTTCGCAAATGCAAAGGGGAAGATAGTTTGATGTCTTGCGATTGTACGGGGAACATGAGACAATAGTTGCTCCAAAAAAATAAGTTGTCAATGTTAGAGTCGACGGGTTTATGGAGAAACGAGAGTGACTGTAAATCACGACGCACAGTCAAGGGCAGATCTCCAGAGAGAATATGGTTATGCCGAAGTTCCCATCCTCTCTAAACGTAACATACTTAAGAAATCACCTTTGGAAGGACCTAACATATTGATTATGACAGTTAAAAAGATTCGACCAAATTATTGAACAAAAAATCCAACTTAGACCTCACATAGGAGTGCAAATAGTAAAAATATGCTTACAGTTTCGGCAAAACAAAACCCAAGCTTCTGGAGGCGCAGGCCACCAGAATATGAGGGCGAAACGCGAACCTTTCATCAGATCCAACTCTGTCTGGTGCAATTCAACATCGAAAAAAGATTGTTTATGAGTATGGTGAAAATAATTGGCTTGAAATTAGACCCTCGGGGGATGTTTGATGTGGACAAAATCAAATCTAACCTTATCGTCTCAAACTCAAAAAAACGACTGCAATTGAAGAGTTGTTATTTTAATACCGAAACAAGTTCGCTAGAGAATCCTAACTGGTCAGAAGCCTTCTTGAATAATATGTGGTAATCAATTTGGTAAAAAGCTTGATTCATTAAATTATTTTTAACGAGTATGTAAAGGTTGTACCCGAGTGTTGTGTTTTTTATTACTGCTGTTTTTGAACTGAATATTTCGTTGACATAAAAACATAGAAGTTCTCCATGATTTCAACTAAGCTCTGGATATTGGATATCGCTTTTCTTAATCCCTTTAGAATAGTTGAAAAGTTTTCGGTTGTGTGGTGGTTAAAATCTCTATCGAATATATTACGATCGAAGTTGCTTATACGGACAGGAAACTGTTCCAGACTTCCGTAACTCCGAGAGGATTATTACTCTTGGGTAAAATACACAACGACTACTAACAAATATTCTCGGGTGCGATATTGAAGCAAGTGTGCAATGGCGCACGAGGTAAATGGAATGCTTAACATTCTTGTCCAGAGAAGGTATATTAATATTAATTAATATTAATAATAGTATTGATGGGTAAACATGTCGCATTAAAATACGTTATTATACTATCGAACGAGAGATTTTTATTCCCCCAACATCTTAACCAACCACATGTGGTAATAGGAGACTTCAATAGTCACAGTACAACTTGGGGATATTTTGACAGGATGGAGAACTTCTAGAGAGGTGGACCGAAGACAATGGCATGACCCTCATCCATGACCAGAAACAACCCGCTTCCTTTAATAGTGGCAGATGGATGAGAGGCTACAACCCGGACCTTAATTTCACCGACAACTCTGTTGCTGGAACTAGCAATAAAACAGTCATGGACCCTCTTCCACACTCCCAACATCGACCAATTATGCTAAAATTCAGACCAGTAATAATGCCGCAGAAGGTCCCATTTAAAAGGAGGTTTAACCTAAGTAAGGCTGACTGGAACAAATTTACAAAAGAGATCGATGAAGAAATTAGAAATCTTCTACCGACTCCAGCATTTTACGATGAGTTCATCTCTATAATCAAGAAGACAGCGAGGCGCTGCATTCCCCGTGGCTGCAGAACTTGCTATATACCCGGTCTCTCCAACGAAAGTAAAGGCACATACGAGGAATATTTAGAACACTATAGTCAGAATCCTTTCTCGTCGGAAACTATACAGTTAGGTGACCAGCTGATTGACTCCATAAGCAGGAAAAGACAGGGAGCATGGAAAGACACGATAGAGGGCCCCGATATGACACAGTAGCAGAAAAGCCTGGAGCCTCATAAAAAAGCTATCAGGAGACCCAACATCCTCCAAAGACCAAGTAAATGTCACCGCCAACGAAATCGCACATCAACTACTCCTAAATGGTGAGCCTGATCAAACTGTAAAAGTGACCCACACCTTCAGGATGGCACAACAGCCTAGACAATCTAATGAGGCATTGCAGAACTGAAAACTGCAATCAAGTCTCTGAAGGCCAGGAAGGCCCCAGGCCCAGACGAAATTCTGAATGAGTTCCTGATAAACCTAGGCCCATCAGCCCAGAACTGGATTCTTCAAATGTATAACTCCTGCTGACCAACAATACAATCCCAAAATTGTCGCTAAAAGCTAAAATCGTAGCCGTCCTTAAACCGGGGAAACCAAGGGAAGATGCTAAAAGCTACCGTCCGGTGTCACTGTTGTGCTCCCCTTTCAAACTCTACGAACGCCTTATACTTAACAAGTATGGGCCCCAAATCGAGAACCGTCTAATTGCCCAGCAAACAGGATTCAGACCTGGGAAATCTTGTACTGGTCAGGTACTAAGCCTCACCCAACACATTGAGGACGGCTTTGAGAGAAAGGAAACAACGGGGGCCATCTTTATAGGTCTAACGGCGGCATATGACACCATAAACCATAAAATATTACTGGAAAAAATGTTCAGAATAACAAGAGACTACCAGCTGACGAAAGTGATAAAAACAATGTTATCTAACAGAAGATACTATGTAGAGTTCCAAGGAACGAGAAGCCGTTGGAGGAACCAGAAGAATGGCCTTCCTCAAGGTAGCGTGCTAGCACCCATGCTTTTCAATGTTTATACAAACGACCAACCAATAGGCCCATCAACATGAAGCTTTATATACGCCGACGACGTAGCTATCACCTGCCAGTCAAAAAACATCGCAGAGATAGAGGAGAAGATAACATAATCCCTATCAAGACTGAATGATTATTACAGATCAAATCAGCCCCGCCCAAATCCAGCGAAAACGCAGACATGCCTATTCCACTTCAATAACCGACAGGCGAGAAGGGAACTACAAATAGAATGGAAATCAGTCAGACTCCGACACTGCCCAAACCCAGTCTATCTAGGTGTTACATTAGCCCGCTCTCTAACGTTCAGAAAGCATATCGATAAAACCAAAGCCAAAGTCAACACCAGAAACGGCATTCTCCGGAAACTGACTAATGCTCGATGAGGGGCAGACCCTAACGTCCTGCGCTCCTCGGCCCTCGCACTGTGCTACTCCGCAGCTGAATATGCATCCCCCGTATGGGAGAGATCATCACATGCCCATAGACTGGACCCTGTCCTGCATGACACGTGCAGATTAATAGCCTAAAACCCACTAACCTTGATCAGCTTTACATGCTAGCCGGAAATGCGCCACCGCAAATACGTAGGGAAACCCTAGCCATGGTCGAACGAAGCAGACAATGTGAAGACACCAGACATCCTATGTACCAATATATTCCGGCAGCGGCCACACTGAAATCAAGGCGAGGATTTATGCAATCTACATAGCCCCTCACAGCCTCTAAAACTGCTACCAAGGAGACAAAATGGGCACAGCGCCTAGCAATCAACGACATCGCAACCTCGAATATAAAAGAAAAACTTCCTGCAGGCTCTGACTTAGACTGGGGTACCTGGAAAACCCTCAACCGACTCCGGTGCCAAATGGGGAGATCCAAGAACAACCTCCTGAAATGGGGATACGTGGAAGAGGAAACGTTTGTATGTGGGGAATCCCAGACAATGGAGCACCTTCTAGCGTGTCAATCCCTCCAAGCCCCATGTACCATCCGGGACCTTTGGACGTGCAATGAAAATGCTGTGAAATGCGCTAGACACTGGAGTGATATATGAACAATATCTAATAATTTTTAGTCACAAGTTGTAGTCAGACACGATTAAATTAAAACTACATTTTGACGAGACCATCAATTGGAAAAGTCATATTAACTTAATACCCTTTCAAGATTTGTTTTAAAATCAAAACCATTCAAGCTTTGAAAGTCTACTGTACCGGGAATTAATTACAGAAACATCATTTTCGGAGCATTTTACGCGCAATATAAAACACACACAAAACACAATATAAAATTGTTACTAGCAAATTATTCTTGTTAACAATTTGCAACATTTTTTTTATCAAATATTAACGTCATTTTTGAATTTTAACAATCGGAAGTTAGTACTTAGTAAAATCTATAAATACTGTTTTAGAAAGAAATTAATTATTGATTAAAGCGCGTTGATCGGCATTAAGGGAACAAACTGAATGACATATTCTATACCCAAGCAGAACGTCTCGTAAGTACATGTATTTAACGTGTAAACGTGGGCCCCCATATATCAAATTTAATTTGGATCTTTTCCATCTAACAAATTTTCCTTTTCAGTTGGTTGCAAAATCTCAAGTGTATATTAATGGAGCATTCAAAGATGTGCCACTGATCACGCTCACAATCAACTGCAACAACTTAAAAGAATTTTTCTGGCACGAAATAATAGATGATTTTTTTTCGAACGGTACCAGAAGAGAGAAAACTTGCCCCATACCAGCGGTAAGTCAAAACATTTTGCAATATAAACAAACGGTATCTATTAAAAATTATTATAATAAACTTAAAATTAAAAAGTGTTCGAGCAAGCAAAAGTAGGGATAATATTTGCCATTATTATAAGGAGTGTTTTTTTTTTCGATGTATAGAACTTTAAGTTGCAATAAAACAACGATGGATTATTCGATTGACATGAATTTTATTTATCCGAAAGATAATCTTGTGGCATTACATTTTAAATATGATTTCTGACATATGACCGCCACGGCTGGCGCGGATGTATTCCAATCTGGACGTCCAAGTTTCGATGACTTTTTCCACCATTTGTGGCCGTATATCGACAATAACATGGTAAATGTGGTCTTCTAAATGGTCAAGCGTTTGTGGCTTATCCGCATAGACCAATGACTTTACATAGCCCCACAGAAAGTAGTCCAGCGGTGTTAAATCACAAGATCTTGGAGGCCAATTCACAGGTCCAAAACGTGAAATTAGGCGGTCACCAAACGTGTCTTTCAATAAATCGATTGTGGCACGAGCTGTGTGACATGTTGCGCCGTCTTGTTGAAACCACATCTCCTGGACATCCTGGTTATTCAATTCAGGAATGAAAGAGTTAGTAATCATAGCTCTATACCGATCACCATTGACTGTAACGTTCTGGCCATCATCGTTTTTGAAGAAGTAAGGACCAATGATTCCACCAGCCCATAAGGCGCACCAAACAGTCAGTTTTTCTGGATTTAACGGTGTTTCGACATACACTTGAGAATTAGCTTCGCTCCAAATGCGGTTGTTTGTTGACGTAGCCATTCAACCAGAAGTGCGCTTCATCGCTAAACAAAATTCGCTTATGAAAATCGGGAACAACGGCAATCTCGTTTTGGTTAGTTTCAACGAATCTACGCCTTACTTGATGATCGTGTGGCTTCAATTCTTGCAAGAGTTAGATTTTGTAAGCACGTAAACCAAGATCCTTCCGCAAAATCTTCCATAAAGTGGATGGACACAGATCCAATTCCTGTGCTCGATGGCAGGTCTTCCTCAATGCTACGCCCTACAGTAGCAATAGCTTCTTCTGTACGCACCGTACGGCGTGTCAATAAGAGTAAACGTGGTGCGAAAACGTTCCATGGTTAATCGAATTAACTGCTCTGATGGACGATTTTGTCGACGATAAAATGAACGTAGTGCGCGATACGTATTCCGCAAAGAACCATTATTTTCGAAATAAAATTGCACTATTTGCAAGCAATGTTCAGGCGTGAGTCTATTCATGATGAGTTGCCAAACCAAACTGAGAATAAATCACTTGACAGCTGTTAAACCGGTCGCCATCTTGAACAGTAATGCCAACTTAAAGTTCTATACATCGAAAAAAACCACCCATTAAAACAGACTTTTAATTAGAAACTTATGCATCTTTAACGTAGTGCCAAATGTGCAGTCTGTGACTTTCACGTATTGTGACTGTATCCACCACATTCACATACACAACGTGTCGTGATCTTAGCAACTGTATTAAATGATTCTTGATATATACTGAATGTCATTGAATATTTTCGGTTGCCTTTGAAGTTAATTAGCACCTTTTGATTTTTCGTTCAAAACGAAATTAGCAATCAAAAAAAGTTAAAACAACAGATCTACGAGGTTAGCGCCAAAATTTCCCGGCTTGATATAGATGCAGATCCAGTATCACGATAAAACTTTGCCTTCTTTTAAATATATGTCTTAGTAGGCTGCGAAAAAAAAATTGAAGTCTTGCGTCAAATAGTTTTTTATTGACAGAATTTTAAACAAGTCGTGTCCAAAAAAATGTCGCAAATAACGCAAATTGAGTATAGAGCAGTCATAAAGTTTTTGACAAAAGAAGGGTTAACACCTAAAATTATTAAAGAAAGGGTCGATGGTGTGTACGGCCAAAGTTCTCCTTCGTATTCTGTAGTGAAAGAATGGGCAAAACGTTTTCGAATGGGGCAGAAGTCCCTTGAAGATGATTCAAGAACTGATCGACCAGTGGATGTAATCACGGAAGATATTGTCGCGATTGTGGAAGAGGTGGTATTGAGTGATTGACGTTTAAAGCTCAAGGAAATCTCAGAAATTACTAAGCTTTCTGATACAAGTGTTTGTCGAATCCTGCATGATCATTTAGGTGTGCATAACGTTAGTGCAGGATGGGTTCCTAAAAGCGTTTCGGCTATTGAAAAACAACGCCCTGTCGAGTGTGCGCGGTCTTTTTTGGAGCTCTGTGGGTCGGAACCGAAGCCTGTGATAGAAACTATTGTGACGGGAGATGAAACTATGGTTCTCTATTATGACCCTCTATCGAAAAAACAATCAATGGAGTGGCGTCGTACGGGTGAAGCACCTCCAAGAAAATTCAGAGCCTGCCAATCAATAAAAAAGGTGATGGCCACGATCTTTTGGGATTGTGAAGGAATTCTTTTGATAGATTTTAAAGAAACTAATACCACTGTCAATGGTAATTATTACGCAACATTATTACATAATTTGCGAGACTGCATACGTGTAAAACGTCGAGGAAAACTGACCAGAGGCGTGCGTCTTTTGCACGATAATGCACCTGTCCATGCTGCTAGCGTTGCACAAGCTGCCATTTTAGAGTGTGGATTCCAACAGATAGATCATCATCCCTATAGTCCAGATGTGGCCCCCAGCTACTATTATTTCTTGGATATTTGAAAAAGGAATTACGTGGACGGCGGTTTAACGACGAAGTTGAGTTAACATTGGCTGTTTTAGCTCATTTTGCAGACAAACCAAAAGAATATTTTTTTAAAGGAATTGAGTTGTTAATAAAGAGATGTAATAAGTGTATTGAAGTTAAGTTAAAAATAATAAAAAATTGTTACTCTACTTTGTTTCTTTCATATTCAGGCCGGGAAATTTTGGCACTGCCCTCGTATTGTTTGTACACCCACCCAGCAAGTGATCGGAGTGGTGAATTCTTGATTACATCAGACGTTAGAAAAAAAAATTTTTTGTTTTTTTTTGTTCGCTTTTCAACATAATTTCCATTCGATTCCATACATTTCTCTAAGCGTTTTTCATTTTTTTTTAAATTTGAAGTTTTAATTTTTTAATCCATAGAAACTAAGAAACTAACCAAAACTAACCGAACAATCTTAACAGCGTGACAGTCGTTAGCTTTCATCAATCAGTCATTTGAGACCATGTTCATGCCCCTCTTTGGTTAACCCCACTCCCACCTCCTCGAATTTTTCGTACACATTTGATTGTGATTAGGTTGTGGCCTCAACTGTATATATAACTATATATATTAATACTTTAAATTGGAAAACTGGAAACTATATGGGAATTAATTTTAGGAACAAATTATTCCTCAAAGTTTGGCTTTTTTCAGTAGTATACGAGATTTGACAAAAAATATGAATTTTACTGAAGAGTAAAGTACCTTCAAATTTGACAATATCGAAAAATGTTATTTCAAAAAACTGACTAAAACAAAGTTTACATTTAAAAAATTTATTCATTTTTGAAATGTATTTCTAGGTACAACAAAAATGCAAATTTTACTGTAGTTACGTGTCGTCTAGGATGCACCGACAAACTAATGAAAGTTGGATAGTCAAAACGTGTTAGAATTTTACCCATAAGAATGGTGAAGCCTCAATTGTTTTTGATAATAGACATCCAATGAAAATATTAGTCATTCCCTATTACGAAAATAGTGAACAAATTCAATAATACTGCAACAACTAACAACAAACGTGCCGTGTAGTATTTATAAAAACAAATTAATAGGACCCTTTTTTCTATAACGTCATTTGCAGTTTTTAACAACTCTGATGCATACACGCACTACCCTTAGAATGTATTTGATACCAAGGGGACGGTATTGAAGTACGTTGTAGGTTAGGGAATATCTTGAACATACATTCCATGTAAACGTCATTCACTGATATTCTGATCTTTTTTGGCCTTACTTCTGTTTACCAGAAAGGATCGTTTTAAAAAGGCTCTTTTTGTCAATTGGAAGAATATATATTGAACAAAGCGGTGGATTTGTCGAAACATTAGCGGAATGAGGGAAACTTACACAACTTATTATTTGAATGTGTTGTTTTGTTTGTGAAATATATGCAAATGCAATCATTATGTGTTTAAATTGTAAACTTGTTAAACAACATTAAGTAACGAGGAAGTTATGACTTTTATACTCACAATCATATATATTAATATAAAATAGAAAATAGTTTTTAATTCTGGTGAATGCTTTTTAATAATATTTTTGACATTTTCACTAATTTCACTCTTACGAGAACTTTTTGACAAACCTACTGCTGTAAAAAATTAATATCTAAATTTTCCTAAAATTAATAATTAAAAAAATTCCCGTTTGGTTTTAACGCATTGCATGAACCTCTTGCAACTCTTCAGGAATGATGCGCTGAAGTTGCAATCGTAAAACCATCATAAGAAGAGGGCAATTATTTTTATTCCCCAAGATGTTGCATCAAAAATCGCAATATAACCGGAAAAGTGAACCCTTGCGATGCTCTGAAACATTCGATAGACCAATCGTTGACCGAACAATTTCAATTGTTGATTTTTAATATCTTGTGCTAAACCAGCCTGTGTTATCGGAAATTGCCTATTCCGGTTGAAAAAGCAAACTACCGAAGCTCTTTTCCAATGATAACTGTAAATCAACATCAGTAGAAACTAAATTTATAGAAAAAATGTCCAAATTATTTTTCTTTGGTGTTTTTTTATGGTACTGGTTTCAACTCAAAAGAAATCCAAGCAAAGTTTGGTTAAGGTTACGGATTGTTTTATGATGTGGAAATGAGATTATACTAATTGGCAAAAAAAACTGACCCAAATTCCGATTTGGCTTTCCCAATTTGGGGAGTTGGCTAATACGACTTTGACGATATTTTAAAAATTATCGATTGATTCCTAAGCAACAAATGAGACAAAGTTTTTTCTTTAAATATGAAATACCCTGTAGAATGCAACTGTTGTCAACTGTGGAGCATGATCTTTTATGCACCAAGTCAACGCCTCGGATTTTCGGATTAAGCTGTGAAAACAACAACAACAAACAACAAATAAATATCAAGCCTTAAGTTTAATTAGAAAACGAAAAAGAACATTTAACAATATTTAACAAGACTTAATAAATAACAACCTTTTATAGCTATGCTCTCTTGAAATTCTTGAAGCAATAAAGCTGTTGTGAATATTAAATCGTAACTAGTATTCCTACAATTTGAGTTACCTATTTTCGATAACACTTGCAATTAAATCAAACCAATTGATCGTTCTATTTATGAAAAATGAAAAAGAGGTCAACGGATGTTCGAAAAATTATTTTATTTTATGTAGTCGTGAATTTCCCGCAAAAATAATAGTTACATTTTGGTCGGAGATACCCTGTGTGACAAAAAAAGCTAACCAAAACTAACAAAAAGTCTTCAAATAAACTAAAGGGATAATAATAATCAGAGCATTAAAGTTGCTATACTGATCCAGTAGATGCAAAGATGCAATGCCACAAATATTTGTTATTTCATTATCACGACCGCAACTCAGTCTGAGGAATTTTCGATTCTCAAACTGATAGCGGTTGTAAAGGGGCACAAGAAGAAATGTTGCTTAAATAATTATTATGTGCTTCTATTTTATATTATAAAATCCGCAAAATCCTGCGGTAAATATTATTAAACTCATAATAACCACTATTTTTTTTCTTACTTGATGCCCAAAGGGCATATTGCCAAACAGGGGTTGAAAAGATGAGGTGAAATATGCTATAATCTCTTTGGAATCTCGCTTCGTTTTCCAAATACAAGACGTAGAAAAAATTTTCTTTTTGTGGTGAGTAAGTGATGATATGAATTAGATGATAATATTCCAGTGATATTTGCCACACACAATCAGAGGTTTTAATCATATTGCTATTAGATAACATAGGGGTAAAAATTAATGCACTGCAGGCGGCGTTGATATTTTTGTAGAGATGACAATGATTTTCCGCGCATGCCTCTACATTTCACCCACTAACTTGCACTTCTCACCATTTTATTTCTAAAGAGCGATTTCCACACTCTGAACTCGTTTTCCCAAAACATTTACAGAGTTCTAGGCATATTTTAAGAAAATACTAGTCAAAATGCCGCATTCAAACGACAAGTTTTAAATCCCGTTCATGGACATATTAAATGAACCCTCTCCAAATTTTTTTCACAGTTGCTTCATAAGTTCCTGTATTATCGGCATGGGCACGGCCTTGTGTCCGTTTTGAGCTTCTCAACTAGTTCACTGGCAGATATCTGGCAAACGAGTTTCAAAATTTCGTAAAAATAAATACTACGGGTCTGTTCGGCATTGATTTTTGTTCTCGTATCTTTTACTTTAAATGTTTTTAGGAGCTCAAATCTCAGCCAGAGAATTGAAAAGTTACCAAAAGTACCACTGTGATATCGTTTGCCAGTAATTAATACTAAAAAAGAAATGCATCAAATTTTGTTTTTTTTAACACTACCACGCGACATACCAAATTCTATGTTCTCGTCTTCGTCCTTTTATAGGAGAGTTTAGTAAACACCTCACTAATTAGAAGTAATTTGGTTCTTAACTGTAAAAAATTTAATATAACATAAATACGAAAAGTAGACACACAATATTGAATATTTTCTTTTGTTGTAGAATACTGTTTAAATTATACTCAATAAATAAAATACTTTTACTACTTTGGACTATAAAATACTCAAATTGACCAAATATGAGCAAAATGTCACTTCAAGACAACAGCTTGAATCTTATTCAAATGGAAACACCCTATTTTATTTAAATTTTTAACGTTACTTTTTTATCCAACTGTATTGATTTACCACCACTAAAGTGGTGTGTTAATAATTTTTAAGGAAATGAACCCCAAATAATAACACTGGATCTCAGTGGCAAACGTCACCTTTGACATAAAATTCAAAATATGTCAGAAACAGTAAGATGTATATAAACAAACAATTCAAAAATGATTTCATATAAAAGGTGTTCTATTTAAAATAAATTGGTTACTTGTCCAAGAAATTACAAACACCCCGTATGTATGGTAATATAATATGTATTTCACTTTTGTCTTCAAGTATTTTGGATATTTTTAACAGATTATGAGACAAGATAAATCCTATAATAAACGGGCCACCCATTATACACAATGGATTCTTCTCGAATCTGTGTGTCCATATTTTAATCGGTTCATTTGGCACCGGCGTGTTTGAGATCTACTTTTATTACCTCCACGATTTCTACTATTCAATTAAATTACTTTTCCATGATACCAAAAAGTTACGCGCGGATTTATGAATTTCCAAAGTTGAAAATTTTTAATGGACAACGGGTTGCTGGTTATTTTGAAATCGCAATTTTCTGCCCTCGCCCTTCCTCCTTTTCTGTACGTTGATTTATGTTTTCAATCGACGCAACGTTCGAAACAAGAAATAGGAAGATTGCCGCATTGTTGTGTATCCGAACAATGCAAGCCTAATCAGACGAAAATAAATCCGAGGTCTACACCTAATCAAGTTACGGGGAACTTTACAAAAGGATCATTAAATTGCTTTTCCACTCTTCACCCCCGTCTCGCACCATGGCGCGCGCAACATACAGAAAGGTTACCGCATCAGGGACGAATTAATCTTTTTCAGCCGCAAGAAAGCGCCCAAAAAAAATTGAGACAAAAGTCGGCGGTTTATCACGCCCAAGAATAATAACGGTCCTGATGCGGTATCGATAGCAGCCCGAAGTAATTTTATAAGGCGAGCTGCCAGAGTTAGGACGGCGTAAAATATAATGATTGAGTTTCGTCCAGAAAAAAAAATCATTCACTCCCACTTAATTATTTCTTTCTACTCCCTTCTGTAAAATACCTTATTACACACCAATTTAGCATTCGGAATGTGCCATTTTACTACGTCAGTTTCGTTTCCCACGGATTCGAGACACTTCCGGGATATTACCGCACGGCTTGAATTTTGACGTTTGTCATTTCTGACGGTCATGTCAGTGAATGTATTCGTGTTGTTTTGCGAAAATGAACCAAAAACTAACAGTAGTAGAAAAAGTATAGTATGCAACACATTTGGTAAATTTTTTAAGTCACTCCTTTATTAAGCACCAGCGGAGCGTACCAAACAAACTCGTAATTCAAATGCCGTTTACCACACTTATTGCATAATATGCTATTCCAGGTCTGCGCCATACTTTATCACTAGTACCTGGAGATTTTACTCGAGTTTCTTCTGTGCACAAAATTCTCTTCTAGTCATCCGCAGGCCATTGTACATCATCTCTAGCTATTTTAATTTGGGTGATGTGTGATCTGCAGTAAATAGCGGTACTACTAGCAAATCCGACTTTTTTTAATCATCTCCTGACGGTTTAAAGCAGAAATCCAGACATTTCCAACAGTTTCGAGTTGATTATTACTAGTACATTTTCTTTTTGCATAATACATGCTGTCGAAGAAATCGTTAATTAATTACATGTAGCCTTTTTCCTGCTCTGTCCACGTTTTCTATGACTAAACTTTCTAGACATTCAACCAATTCTTAAATGATCACATATCGCATACTTGTTCCTTCTTCTAGCAACGTTTCTTTTTCTTAAGGAAGTTATTCAATTGTGACTTAGCGAACTTATCCTAACAACGAATACTGAAACAGCAATTTCAAATAACACTGGAAATTCCCTAAACATCTCGATGCATGTATTTTCTACTTGCATTCTAATTTCAATTACTGTAACAGAAGCATCGTTGATTATTTGATTAACTATTGTTACCCATTACTCGGAAAAATCCGATGTTCTTGAATAAACCTTAGCTTTCTCAAATTAAAATTAGCTATTTTGACAAGATAATTTTCACAAATTTGCAACCTTCTACCACGGAACATTAGGGTAAAAAAAACACTCGCTAAGTTGGTTTTCTCGTATACATTATACATTTGGTTGCTTTTAGAAATAATCTTTACTTTACTTTAGTTGCTCAGAATATATTTTTAATGGCCCAAGCGACAAAAGATTATGGTTTTAAAGTGACGCGGTGGTTTTACCTGTAATACCTAAGACCTGCGATGATTAATGAATTTCCATTTGCAGAGAACCTGAAAGGTGCACTACGCCATTTCTTTAATGCAAATAGCTTCTCGCTAATATACATTCTGTTTTCAATTCAGAGCATAGCATGTGGAGGTGACAAGCAAAATTCCGGAAGTCTACACAGTTTTCTATATCCAAGTCAGTTGACGAATTTGTTGCACTACATTGTAAATTTCAATTGAATAATCCATTAAAAAAAAACTTCGAATATATGGCTATGAGATAATGGTGGTGGTAGTAGTAGTAGTAGTAGCAAAGATTACATATATATCAAAATTCATTTCTCTGCATGGTGATGTTGTCATAATGGTATTGCTATGGAAGGAACCTTGTACCCAAAAAAAATCAAGTTATCAAAATTTCCTTTTAAACGAATAGGAATTTCAAAAATAGTTTATAAATTAAGAAACATCACATTTTGATATAAATAGACTTCGAATCAAAATTAATAACACACTAAAATTGGGTGACTTCAAAATTTAAGCGATATTAAAATAAATACATATGTTTATTTAAATTTAAGTTTTAGGCATGTAACGAAATCTTTTAAGTTTGACATTCTATGTTTGTCAAATTCTGTGGGAATTCCCGTCTGTCCAAGTTAAAATAGTCCCATTTTTACATAGCATTTTTTTTAACTTACTTTTTAAATGAAATACGGAATTAAATATCAAACGTAACAGTTACAATTTGTAAAAAAAAAATTAAAGAAAATCATAAACATTAAAAAAAATTAAAAGTAGGTGCCAAGTGTATCCTAACTTCATCCTTACAACCGATTGAACATCGACGAAACTGTAAACCAGACGTCCAATGTGTGTTTCATCGGTATTAGTCCATATTTCTCTGATAATGTTTCCGCCATCACCCAACAAGGCAGATGGGGGTTGATTATCTCTAAGCTAACCTACTTATTTGATCCCTTAAATGTTCTATTGGGTTAAGGTCTAGACTACGTCGACACCAATCCAAGGTGTCAATATTCAATAATTTTTCAATTCAATAAATTTGGGATAATCTAATACTGTTGACGGAAATTACCGCTAGCGTCAGGAGCACAATTTTGGTAGGAACCTAAATTCAAATTCAGATCCGACAGAAATTTTTTTCGCCGCCCTGATAGTAGTAATTTCGCATTTTATATATTGTTAGTTTTAAAAATATACAACTTTGATATTGATTGATTATTTACTGCAATATATGAGCTAAAATCTTTAAACACTTGGTATGTTATATACCTATTTCTAAGTTTGCAATTTCAGCGGCATCATCGGTACTAACTTAACTACCCAAACTAACCATCTCTCATTCTTTGTTCATTGGTTACTAAAAATACCAAGAGAGACTCTAAAGTAATTGAACATTTTTGCTTCATGTGCGTTTAGTATTTCAATCAAAATATAAAATGCTCCTACTTCATTGCTCTAGTCAGTGAATCCAAAATCTTCTTGCTAACGCTTTCTTTTTTTTTCGACTGTATTAAATACACAAATGCGATTTTTTTCGTACCTTTCAAATTTAAAAACGAGCGAATGTGTCGTAATGGCCATATGAAAATCTTTGTGTACCTGTGTTTCTGTAATTTCAGCTCGTTTCTACACCATCCGTGAATTCTCCGTCTGTTTTTTAAACATTCCCGAAATAATTATATACAGTGTGTCCCACTTTAGAACTGTATATCCTTGTGAGATCTTTTTTTGAATCGATTTTCATTTATTTTTTGTTGGATAGATCTCTGAAAAGTGCACTAAAACCTTGTTTTGCTCATTGCTTCAACTTAAAGTCATGGCCAGCTGGGCCTATTTAACAAAAGTGGTGTGGATGGTGTACATCGTTGTAAAATCTTTGATTATGCTTTGATTTTGATATCTTATTTTTTGTTGGATGGATCCCTCAAAAACGCAGTAAAACCTTATGTTTCTTTTTACATCAACCCTAAAATCATGGCCGACTGGGACTAATTTTTGATGTCAAATATCGAGAAGGGCTATTAGGGATTTCTTTAAGAATAAAGTATCAACGACTTCTTATTCAAAACCAGATAAAACCAGCAATACTAATTTTCATGAAGTTCACTTATTACTTCTGTAGAATGTTTGTTTATGGCTCAATTTTGATCATTCTCTTTTGCTGGATAGATCGAACTAAAGGGAAAGGAAACGGGTTTTTCGTATAGCATCGACTAAAGTCATGGCTAACTGACACAGTTTTTTAAAGCGGAAAATCGAGGAAGTACTTTTAGAGATTTTTTAAATTGAAAATGACAACAGATTTGTGTTCAGGACTACTAGACCAATGACCAGTTTTTTTTATATTTTAGGAAATAAATATTGTAGATCTTGTAAATAGCGATTATGTTGTATGTGATTTTAAGATATTAAAAATGTTAATTATACAGATTTCAAAAATAATGATACAAAGACTTTTTAAGGGACATTTATTTTTAAGTATAATCTGTAAATTCGAAAGATATAATGTAAATAAAATTAAAATAAAAATTAGCTAGAGAATTTGACTCTCGAATATTCGCTTCTCCATGGCACTGGGTTTTACAAAGGAAACAGTATGCCGACGTCAATCAATTTTGATATTTCTGTTATTTTCATTATTAGACGAGAATTAACAATCCTTTTTAATTAAAAAATACAGCATTGTATTAATAAGCAAAACAAGGTTTTAGTGCATTTTTCAGAGACCTAGCCAA
Source organism: Cylas formicarius (assembly GCF_029955315.1). Classification (NCBI taxonomy): domain Eukaryota; kingdom Metazoa; phylum Arthropoda; class Insecta; order Coleoptera; family Brentidae; genus Cylas; species Cylas formicarius. Next base: position 13,564,950 of record NW_026844214.1, on the reverse strand, counting down.
CAAAAAACAATCGACTCCAATATACTACACGAGTTTCCAGAGAAAGTGTTAATTTTTAATTTGTTTGATCCTTGTACCGTTTGCTATATTTTCCAAAAAACTTAACAAAACATATTGCAGGGTAATTTTTATATAAGAAATTGGACACCGAAATTGGCTCGCACTCCGAGGGCCATGCTAGGAGGTAAATTCAAGACTATCGCGCAATGGAGGAAAACACGCTCCAAGAAGGTGGTGTTTTGTATAGCTTTCGTAACCAGCGTCGTCGAGAATCTGCAAAATTACAGCAAAAATTACGTCGATTATTACTGATCTATACTTCGAACTACATGGATTTTTCAACGGCCAGATTAAGCTTCGTTCTTTGTGTGATTTCAGGAGCGGCAGTATGAAATAATTAATATATTAGAAGTTACATAAAATAATAAAGCCATTTCTTTTAACTATCTTATATTAGCGGTTTTTCGTTAAATTCGGTATAGTTGGCAACATTAGTGAATTTGGCATACCTTTTAAAACGAGTTTTATTTAACTGATGCAATTTATATACATTGATGCACTAATATCCTTTTTGTCTTTAATTTCTGTTACTTAGTATATACATACAATCAAAGTGAGTTGCTCTTGATTTGGATACGATAAGTAAAAAATAATCCAATCCGGTCCCAATGAACAAATAATTCAATTGAAAAAAAGATTGGATACATTCATGATTTTATCAAATTAAAATAAAAAATACTTAATATTGGAGAATGAAACAGAAAATGAATACAACAAATTAATATGCACAAAAAAAAACAAATTTGAAATTCATCTTTTTTTTGGTTCCACTACGAATGTCAAATGTAAAATTAAATCAATCTTCTAACAGAGATGTTTTTTAGATTCTTTTCAAAGGTGACAAAGAGAAAATTTCCTTTTGCTTGTCCTTGATACAATTACACACTGTAGTTTCCGTTCACCACGGATCACGACGTTTAAAGCAAAAAAAAATTAAGTAAATCTTTTGATGCGTTATCAAATTGCTCTGGACTGGCTCAAAGGGACACATCTACCACTTCATAGGAAGCCAAAACAATTGTGTGCACCTAAAACCAATATCCCTATATTTCAATATAATGACAATGACAATCAAAACCAATCAGAGCAAATAGATTCATAATAACTGGTTAATAGTGCCACATTCCAAACTTGAAGACCATAGATTTGGATTAAACATAGTTCCTTTCATTTTTTCAAACTACTTAAGCCATTTACTGCTTTTCTTAGAAAATTAAGCATTCTCTTGGTTGCTTAACTAGACGATATTCTGATTATGGACTTAAACAAATCTCAATGGCAAAAAAAAGTTTAAAGTTCAAAATGCATCTACAAAATATTATCATATCTATACACTGAATGCACCAAATTAGACATAACAGAAGAAACCGATGAAAAGTTGTTCGGAAAATATTTCCATAACATTTAAGCACTAAAGAAGGCAAGCATAAACCGGGAAAAAAAACTTTAAATTAGAAGCGATTTTAATAGTCAAACAAAATAAATTGTGTGGTCGCCGGAGTTATGTACAATGATTTCTACGTAATAAGGATAGGACACCGTGAGATCTACGATGTCAGCTTTTCGGAAACGAACCTATAAAGTCTTAGTTTTACGTAATATGATTATTCTTGTTGTAACTGCTGCTACAGAAACTCTTAATTTTCGATTGTATTTTGAAAATAAAGTTTTTAAAAAGTCATCTCGTCTTCGCTTGAACATAATTGGCGCAGTCGGTAGGATTGTGCCCTCGGAATTCGGAAAACGGAAAAGCAGAGACAATTCGTGTGTGTGCGTCGCATCGTGCGGAAAAGTGACACTTGCCGAATTAGGCTACCCGTAGGAGTGGTTTCAACCGCTACAGCGCAATCCAAAGAACTTGTTGGCGAACCCAGAGAAGACTCTCGTAGGCAGTATGCAACAAAGGATCAGGGAACGGAAAACTGTAAGTGCGATTTTTTGTTTTCGCCCCTTTAAGATCCTCCTTTAAGGCGTTTAATAGGGATAATTTTAGGCAAGACGTATCGGACGTCAAGTAGTTAGGGAAACAAATTTTTTAATCGATCAATTTTTGTGTTAAATTGTGAATCAGAAACAAGCTGCGAATATTTCAAAGCATTAAGTAGTGACGTAGAAAAATATCAAAAAAAATGACAGACCAAGTAAATTGCAATTTATTTAAATCAAAATTGCAAAACATTCAACCCTACGAAGGTGATAGCAATACCTTAAATAAGTTTATCAACAGATGCGAAAGCTTAATTAATGGTTGCGCTTCCCTTGCAAATTCGGAATTAAATAAACATATTTTTGAATGTATCTAGGAAAAACTGGTAGGCAGAGAAGCAGTTCTAGTAGGTAATCGCACAGAAATTAGTGATTGGAAAAGATGCATTGACTCAATGTTTTTCCAATCGCCGAGATCTGAATTGTTTAATCCAAGAGTTAGTTAGGACTAGGCCCGATAAAAACGAACACTTGATAAATTTTGGAAGTAGACTTCAATTATTAAGGAGCGACATTGCACAGCGAATAAGTAACGAGTCTAAATATATACCGGAAGAAAAGCTTTCATATATTAAACATTATCATCAAACCGCCCTAAATATATTGATCGCAGGGTGCACAGGCGTCTTAAAAAACAATATGCATTTAAAAACACCGCAAAGTCTCGAAGACGCCATGGCATATGTAAATGAATTCGAAAATTTTGAAAGATTGTATTGTATTGTATTGAACGAGCCTTATAAATCTCAAAAACCGAACTTCCTAAATTTAAACTGTACACCGACAAATCAACATCTTCAAAAGTTTTGTCAAAGACCGTTTAGCAATAATGCGTTTGTACCACCCAATCTCGCTCAATTTCCAAATCAGCAATTTAGTAACCCCGCACAATTTGGTAACTTAACGCGATTCGGTCAACAACCTTTTAATCAAAATTGCTTTAAGCCCCCACAAAAAATGTTTCCAACTGGCCCAGTTGACGTAAGGCCCAGACAACTACCCCCTCAAAAACACTTTACCAACAGTCAAGTTTTCGGTAAACCAAAAAATGTACCTGCCCTATGTCGACAACGTCTAGGACACCTTCCATAAGACGAGACCAATATCGAAACCAAAACGACTATTTCCGATCGAACCCAAACACGCGAAATAACTTTGTCTTTGAAGAATTACATTCAAATGACGTGACGAACTTCGACAACCAAGACTCTGAGGATAACTTAGATTATTTTGACCCGCGTTTTGAAAATAATTTTCCTCAAGAATATTTTGAGACAATCGATAAATCAATACAATGTCAATTAGAAAATCAAAGCAATCAACGCTTAGACGTATCCCAAAATTTTTGCGAAACCAGCCAACAAGAAACCCCAACTTATTTGAAATAAACGTATTTTCGTATAACCCCCTTCCTTACTTGCAAATTAACTCTTTAAATATTAAATTATTAATAGACACTGGTAGTAATAGATCAGTATTAAAACCTATTATTGCTGAACAATATTTTTCGAATTGTATTTATAATGAACAAAATACTATAAAAACAGCCGTATGCAGCCAAAACACTCAATTTGAAGCTACTATAGCTCTACTTACAGAGTTTGGTATCGATTACGAAATCGATTTTATCCTTTTCGATTTTCACGACTTTTTCGATGGCGTTGTTGTTTTAAGTTCCGCGAACCCACATTTTCGATGAACTCTCATGAGAAAATTATTAAGAATTTGCCAGTTAGCGTTTTTGACGGCGATACTTTAGTACCACCTACTGAAATAAATAACTTGTTTATTCCTAGAACACTATCCCACGCGACAAAACGGATTCGCACCCGTTGAAATATAAAACCACAGCGATAAAACCATTAACACGACCTTGTTGCAACCAATTCCCATACAATCGTTTATACAGGAAGCATTCGAAATATATTCTTTGAAAACCATAAAAAAATTCGATAAAAATAAATATTTTCAAAATTCTCCCTCAAAAATCGATATAACCAAATTAATACGGCTATCCCACATGAACTCAGAAGAGCAGCAATCAATCACTAAATTATGAAACGAATTTAAAGACATTTTTTATAAACCAGGCGACGCGCTAACATTTACATCCAAAATTCGACACGAGATAAAAACCACTGACGAAGTTCCGGTACACACAAAGTCATATCGTTACCCGTATGCCCATAAAGAGGAAGTAAGGAAACAAATAAATGAAATGTTAGGGAAAGGTATAATCCGTCCTTCAACGAGCCCTTGGAGCTCTCCCGTTTGGATCCTTCCAAAAAAAATCGATGCCCCAAACGTACAAAAGTGGCGCGTAGTAATAGATTATCGTAAATTAAACCTTAAAACAATCAACGATCGATATCCCATTCCAAACATTTCTGATATACTAGATAAGTTAGGACGATCACAATACTTTTCGGCTTAGACCTAGTCAGCGGTTTTCACCAGATCGAGATAGCACAAAATTCGATAGAAAAAACAGCGTTTTTCGTGGAAAACGGACATTATGAATATCTACGAATGCCATTTGGATTGAAAAATGCGCCGAGTACTTTTCAACGCGTTATGGACGAGGTCCTTAAAGATATTCAGAATAAAATTTGTATGGTCTATATGGACGACATAATTATTTTTAGTACAGGCTTGCAGGAAGACATTCAAAATTTGGGCCTTGTATTTTTGAAATTACGCGATGCAAAATTAAAAATTCAACTGGACAAATGCGAGTTCCTAAGAAAGGAAATCGAATTTTTAGGGCAGGTAGTGACGCCAGAAGGCATCAAACCAAACCCGAAAAAGATCGAGGCCATTCAAAAATTCGCGATACCCCGTACACAAAAAGAAATTAAACAATTTTTAGGCTTGCTCGGATATTATAGGAAATTTATACAAAATTTTGCGAAGATCACCAAACCATTAACTCAATGCCTAAAGAAAAACCAGAAAGTAATACACTCTAAAGAATTTGTGGATTGTTTCCAACATTGTAAAAATATACTAACATCAGAACCAGTACTTGGGTACCCCGATTTTACCAAACCTTTCGAATGAACTGATGCATCAAATTATGCTATGGGAGCAATATTATCGCAAAATGGTCACCCAATTAGTTATGCATCCAAAACGTTAAACCCCGCTTAAATAAACTATTCGACCATCGAGAAGGAACTGCTAGCAATTGTATTTGGTTGTAAATACTTTAGACCATATTTGTTTGGACAAAAGTTCTCTGTCCTGACGGACCATAAACCCTTAATCTGGCTTTCAAGTTTAAAAGAACCAAATATTCGCTTAATTCGCTGGCGCCTCAAACTCGAAGAGTTTGATTGTATTTTAAAATATCAAAAAGGAAAGAAAAACCAAGCCGCAGACGCACTTTCGCGAAACCCCGTAGATACTAGCGAAAACATTGACCTTAACGCCTTGGAAACTTTATCTACGACTAATGAACTCGCTGACGCGAACGAAACTATAGAAAAATTCTTGGAAAATGCCGAAGAATTACCTGAATTAAATCCGGACGAATTAGAATCAATTCTAGGCAACAATTCCCAAAAGAACATAAGTATTTTGTCAGACATTATTCTGCGACCCGCTCAATATTCACAAAATCAACCGCCATTACTAGATACTAGCGATTTAGAAACGGTACATACATCTCACGAAAATCCAATTTTTAACATTCCCTTTACAGAAAGAATATTGAATATTTATAAAAATCAAATAATTGTAACCGAAGGAGATATTAATCGAATCCAATACCAATTTTCAAATATTTTCAATAACACTAGAATTTTAGTAGTATTTCCAAAACTTGAGCCTATCCCACATATAATAAAATTCTTAAAGGAATTTATAGACCCCAAAAATCTTTACGCACTTTATTTTAGAACCGAAAAACTAGCTCAAACCTTTACTGTAACACTATCAAAAATTTTTCTAAATTCTTCCTACAGGTTTGTTCAATGTTCAAAATTCTTAGAGGATATTGAATCCCAGGACGAACAACAGGAAAAATTAAAAATTTATCACACCACAAAAACTTGCCATAGGGGCATCTCTGAAATGAAAATAGCATTGACCGCTAGATTCTATTGGCCTAAAATGACCGATGATATCGAGCGGTTTGTAAATATTTGTGATACTTGTCAGAAAAACAAATACGACAGAAATCCCCCGGTCAATAAATTTAGTCTAACACCTATGACATCTAAACCATTCGAACAAATTCATATTTTCTAGATACGGTTAAGCGTATTCTCTTAAAAGTCTGACAGGAACAGCTGTCATTGATTGCCTCCTAATTTTTGTATCACACCATAGTTTACCTTTAAAAATCACGACAGACCGTGGAACGGAGTTTAAAAATAAAGACATAGAGAACTTTTGCAAATTGTATAAAATTGAGTTGCATTATACCACTTCAAAGAACAGTAACTCTAACTCCCCCGTGAAACGTTTTCATTCTTCTATAATTGAAGCGTATCGATGTCTTAAAGAGGAACATAAACAATACAACCCGGAACAAATCGTAAAACGCGCTTTATTAGGATATAATAACTCCATGCACAGTGTCACGAAATTTACGCCTTTTGAAATAATCAAACGTCATATAAATGACACAAATCCTTTTGACATTAGTGACCACGTGATAATTTCGGACTATGTTCAAAAACACAAAGAGAGTTCGAAAAAGGTTTACCAATTAATTTCGGAAAATAATCAAATAACAAAAGAAAAAATAATTGATAAAAGAAACAAATAACGCGAGGACCCCCTGAATTTCGATATTGACGAACCGGTCTGCATTCGTACTAAGTTACGTAATAAAGCTTTACCTAAATTTAAGAAAACTACTCTAAAAAATCAAACAACCTATAAAAGTAAAACCAATTCGGGAACGTATCATAAAAATTCTGCCAAACGACCAAAATCTAAACAAAAATTAAATTCGCAGGAAAATGAACCTCCCGAGGATCCTAGTGGCATCGGCGTTAGCAACCCTAGCCCTTCTCCCTATAAATTTTGGTCCTTCTAAATTAATCTATACTAAACACACCTTCCTTTATTTCGTTGACTTAAAAGAAGTCCATTCCCAATTCATTAACGTGCAAAACCACTTTAATATAATTATGAAACAAATTTCTGAAGAACACCCAAATAACCCTACGTCCTATCACGGTCTTGTGGAAAGCCTATTATTAAGAATAGATTACCTAATGAATTCAGTACAAAATAAATTAAAAAACCTTCAACCTCATTATAGATCAAAAAGAGGACTGATTAATGTAGTAGGTAAAGTACAGAAATGGCTTTTCGGCACTCTTGATCCGGATGATGCAAAAAACTATGACGATGCTATCGATAACTTGCGGAAAAATCAGAAAAATGTATTGAAAACTCTAAACTCTCAAATATCTTTATCAAAACGGCTGATTGATAATTAAAACTTAACGATTTCGACTCTATTTCGTAATCAAAACCAACTAGAGAAAGCAATGTATATATTAAAAGGATCTGTTGATAACACGATCGATAATCTTCAGTTATATAAAACCTTTCAAAGTGTTTTATCTCAAATTATACTTGACTGTCAAAACCTGATAAATTTTCTGGATAATTTAGAGAACGCAATTGTGTTTGCACACACTAATGCTTTACACAATTCAATAGTTTCTGTTTTAGAAATTCAGAAAATGATCGATTATTTAAAATCAATTTATGATATAAACGAATTACCAAAATTTAATAACACGTTACCTTATTACCAATTTTTAGGGACTCAAGCAAAATTTACAGATAGTAAAATAATTTTTGCTATTCACTTCCCTATTTTAAGGCTTAAATATTTTTCTTTCCATCACCTGTGTCCTGTTATCCAAAATAACACGATAACTATTCCAAAATACCCCTATTTCGCACGAGAAAAAGAAGATATGCATTTCAAACAGTCCTGCTGTCCCGAAATCGAGCATACTTTCTACTGCCATGAAAACTACAACTCGAAGGATCAATGCACGATTCAATTGCTTGAAAATCAGCCTATAAGCAACTGTCGAAAACACCATATCGAATTATTACAACCTCTTGCAGAGCAAGTAACGCAAGAAAAAGTGCTTGTCTTACCTGTTAAAAATACATTGGTATTTACTAAGTGTAAAATTGATCGATACCTTAAGATCGATATTCCAACACTTATAGAAATTCCAGCTACTTGCCAAATTACCTTGGGCAAGAAAAATTATTACAATAATGTCAAAATTATGAAAGGAAAGCCTTTGCTTTTACCTGAAGTCTATATAGAAGAATTGAAACCAATTACGTCACACAGATTAGCGAACATCATTCAAATTAACTTGCGAGACCTATATCAATTAAAACAGATAAAAACTGAACTACAACCCATTGAAGAAATTGGCCAGCCTATGTCTACAAGTTTAATAACTAATATTATTGTTATTATACTTTTTCTAGCGGTCATTGCAGCCCTAATGATCGTTTTTAGAAAGAAACTTCTACCGAAATGTCAACGTAATCAATCCGAACCCAATAAATCCAATCAGCCGGAGCAAACTCATTCCATTATGTTTGCTTCTTGAGGAGGGAGGAGTTATATACAATGATTTCTACGTAATAAGGATAGGACACCGTGAGATCTCGATGTCAGCATTTGGCCACGATGGTACTATGAAGAGACCGTGAGATTAACATTGTCAGCTTTTCGGATACGAACCTATAAAGTCTTAGTTTTAAGTAATATGATTATTTTTGTTGTAACTGCTGCCGCAGAAATATCTTAATTTTCGATTGTATTTTGAAAATAAAGTTTTTAAAAAGTCGTCTCGTCTTCGCTTGAACATAATTCCGGCAAAACTTTGGAATTATGCAAGAGAGCAAATCGGGCGATTTCAATGGCAATCTCGGGGAACATTCGTACCCATTCAAACAGGTTGTATTCATTTCGATGCCAGCGCTAACAACTTTTGAAATATTTACATATCCATTTACTTATTTGAATATTATTTAACTATCAGAGCCCTCTTCTTCCGAAATGGAAGTACTCAAAGCTAATGAGGACAATAGACAACAAGCAGATCATGCCAATTTTGAAATAGCTTTACGTTGATATCTTGTATCAGTCAACTTTGGGAATGGTACTAACACAAAAACTTAACGGTGTTTACAAGCTACATTGCGCTAACAGAAAAAAATAAAGCAGACAAAGAATCTAGCTCATTATCAATAAGTGTAAAAGGTATATTTCCTGGTTTCCCGATCCAGAATCTTTTTCAGTAGACACTTTCACTATTCGGTGGAACAAATATTACTTTTTTTGCTTGCGCTACTCAAGTGTTGAATAAATCTATTCAAGAAAAAGCGGTTAGTTTTGTAGTTGTGTCACATTGACATTCACAACCGTGGTACCCTATTTTTAAAAGAATGTAGGGAGTATATAGGCGGTTTTGTTTCAAAACGCAATGATGTAATGTAAAAAAACGATTAGAATCTCGTGATTCAAAAAATCAAACGCTTCTATGAAATCTAATAATACTAGAGCAATTATTTTATTATTATTAAAATATCACCTGTCAAATGTGCTATTGCAGTTGTACAGTTAGAAAACCAGATTCCTTTTTCGGTAATACAAAAAAAAATTATTAAGGTGAACGCGAATTTTAGTGTCTATGGTTCTCTCCAAAGAATGTTTGATATGATGCGCAGTATTTCAATTATTACTTACTTTATTATTTTTTATTTTATTATTTTGTTAATTAGTATTGAAGCTTAGACTTTTTAAAACTTTATTTTTGGTACCACATTTCATTTTATGTACATAATGTAAGTAATTGAAAAAATTTGATGTGATTATTACCATGAATTTTTAGTTTATATTGGCCGCAGGTCTCTCAACGACTTGTATTGTCCTTTTAATGTTCTCGTTAATTCAAGCGATCAATGGTGATCTTTCCGCGACCCCTTCGCTAACTAAGATTGATATCATCCACACGAAGTTAGCCGCGCGTCCACAATCGCTTAATAAAGGCAATTAGTGGACCGAAGTCCAAAGCCGAAATCAAATTTCCGTTTGGTCCGCTAGGACACATCCGAACTGTCCGGTATCCGGGGTGTAATTTTAAATTCATTACCGAATAACTTTCTGTTGTTTCGTCCTCGGGATTAGTCCAAATTGGTTAATCGAATTTCGAGTTCGGCCGGGGCAAAGTAGTCGCTCGACCCCCCGGGGAACTAGGTGAGAATTCGCAACTGTGTGAACGATGACTCGGGGTTATTTGAGTTTGTTTTGTTATAGCCCGCCTGTATTTGCTCTTGTGTTTTTGGTTTTGAAATATTATTAGAAATCAATAGAGTTATTTAATTCTTAAAGCATTTCACACAGCATACTTCACATGTATTGTTTTATTTTTCTTAGGAATAAAAAAATTCAATTGTCCATTTTGTAAATTGGAATTTTCAAGTACCTCAACAAAAAAAAGACATATAAAAACAAAAAGTCAGATAACCCAAGATAAAATTTCTTCGAGAATTATAGCTGACAGTTCAGCTGAGCATATTTTTTTTTCCAATAGGTAATGTTCTTATTGCAGAATATATATTTATTAATTTTAGGATCTGATACTGTAAAGTTTGTTGAAACTTTGTACAAGACTAAATAAGATTGTTCACAATTTTATAAAGAAAAAAGGAAAAAGAGACCTTAATTAATAAAACTGTATTTTCATTCATTTTCATACGAAAAGTAATGTCTGACCCTATTATATCTAAAATTAAGGTTTTTAAAAAAATTTTTTGGACACGCTCCATCCGGTCGACATACTTGCGAAAGAACGGATTCCATATGGTGTATGAGTATTTCAAAATGGATTTGATGACGATGTTATAAATTAGAATGACTGATTTGTGATTGCGAAAGCCGTTGGTGTTATTTAACACAAAGCCAAGATTTCTCAAGCTTTCTTTACTCAGAATCAGTATGATGCTTAATTCTTTAACTTGAGTAACTCTCTTAAGTTTTATATTGTCTAATTTTAAGTCAATATTAATAGGTTCGTTTTTCCTTGTAAACGGTATTATTTGGCATTTATCGAGATTTAAAAAATATGTGATCATTCTGGAGTCCTAAAATTTTTCTTTCTTTCCTTACTTTTAAGACATCTACAATTAGGCTGTTACTGGACGTTGAAAACCAATATCAAATATAAAAATATTGAAAATTGGGGGTCCCTGATGTGACCTCGAAGGACTCCTTTCACGATTTCACGACTTTTCACCATTCACAACCACAAACGGATTCCTATCGGTTAGGTAACTTTGCAACAAATGAAGCAAGTCGCCGTGCACACCGAAATTTCCAAGCTTCTTTACTAGAGTAGGGTGATGATGCTTGTCAAAGAGCCTTAGAAAAGTCAGTATACACGGCACGGTTCTCAAACCCATTCTGAATAGAAAAGTTAATATTATGGATAAAAAGGTTTCTAAGTACGGAAAGTTTCTTGTAAAATCCATGTTGATTCACGTCTTTGTCATTTTTTATCACAATTAGATACCTTATTACAATTAGGTATGCTGTTACTTAGGAACTTTCACGTATTATTTTGCTCAATAGCAATAAAAGCTCAATTATAAAACATAAGATGTGTATTATTTATTGAATTTGCTATTCGAGTAAAAAACACCAATAAAAGTATTATAAACATATTGTCACAATTATTTTAAATCCTCTCAATCCAGTTTATAATAAATTAATGTTTATTCATCAAAAATAAGCAAACTAAACGATCACAATTATAAGTTCACCAAATATTATGTCCGGTTTTGATCAGTAACAGCTAATGTAAGGCACCGGACATTACCAATAGGTTAGCCAATAGATAAAGAAAATGTTTATAAAAGAAAACATAAATAATAAAAATTATAAGGTACGGTAAACTATGAAAGAAAATATTGATTAACTAAACATCAGCAATAATAACATATACAATTACAGTTTTATTTGGATGGAAACATTTAATTGGTTTTTGTCAATTATGATTTTGTCAGAGTCTGAGGCAGATGCGTCTAATTCAAAATCGCTTAGATTACACAAATTATGTAACTTAATAAGTAATAGGTTCCAAAATGAGTCCAAAAAGAACAGAAATGGAAGAATATCTTGACAAATATACAATTGATCAAAAAACAATTCAATATTTAAAGACATTTTATTATATTTAATTATGTCAAATTGTCGAGATATTCCACCTCCATTTAGGAAAGGAGTTAACTAAACTTCTCTGTTAGTCATACCTGAATAATAATATAATGTTTTAAAATACACATCTGCAGGTTACTGCTCCATCTTGAATCCACCCGGTAATCGTTAAACAATTACCTACGAAAAGTTTCGCGCAATGTCCATCGCGTCCATATTTCCTCCGATTAAGCGTTTTATTGCGAAACTTGGAACGCCCGAGCCATTATTAAGTCGAATTCCCCAACTTACCTTAGGATGGTCTCTAACAGGAACGACGACTCTAACGGCTACTTTTATCGGTTTGTCTCTCGTAATGTCAACCATTCGCCGACTCTCCGCACCCTTGCCGTTTCCTGCAACGAAATTCGTCCTTTGAAACGAGCAAAGTTTCGTTATTTGTCGCCGACGTCTCGTTTTAATTTAGCCGTGTTATTTAATTTGTGAAGGGATGGGAGAAATTTCGATTCCGTCCTAGTGATTTATTTATTGAGGTATTTTTCTATTTATTCAATACAACGCCCTTCGGTAACAACCCAATTACAGAGTAAGGTACAAACCTTAACATCACTAACAAACATCATCTGATATCATATCAAAATGAGATTTCTTTTTTTTAAAGCTGTCCCGAAAGGGATATTTTGCGGCCCAATATGAGGCCACAAAAATTAGCATAATATTCAACAAATTTGGTAAACGGTATTTGAATCACGAATGATTGAAAAAGTTTATCAATGTGTTGCATACTATATACTTTTTCTACAAGGGTGTTAGTTTTTTTGGTAAACTTTTGCAGTTCAAAAACTCTACAATTACCTCTTGGAACTCTGATATGTATTAAGTTAGTCAGATTGGTAAGCTTGAAGCTTAGTAGGCATTTAAAAATTGCAATGATAATGAGGCAGAGCTCCATCTAGCTGAAGCCGAAGCCACGGCGATGTTCTAATATTTAAAGGGACTTCTAACAATTTAGACAGTTGATATAAAAGAAAGTCTAAAAACGTTCTACCAATTAGCCCACACCACTCGTTAAGGAATTTACAAATATTACAAGTTGACTACCTCAATAAATTATCTGTCATTTTTAAATACCACAGGCAACTAGATGCAATAAAACATTTATTTAGATAAGATTAAAAACGACAATTTCGCGTATGCTGCCAAAGAAGAAACCCTAACACCAATCGATAGGTAATTGAAAAATATTATAGCCACTTGTTGTCTAAAATTATTGAAAATACCTTTCAAATTTAGGTATCACGAACCCTTATTGAAACACGCACTTATTTTGATGGCAAAATTCAAAAGAGCAAAAACCTGTATAGTATGAAACCACTTTAAAAAATAACCAGCTCTAATGGAACAGAAGCTACAAAATACTTCTTATAAGTTATACGACATGAGTTCGACTGGAGAAATGTAATATTTTTCATATACAATCTGCTAAAAATAGTTTGCTAGTAAGGAGAGCAAAAATTTAAAAAAAAAAACAGGAATCGCTTAACATTAGGGCAATTTAATCAAGATGAAGCCACATAATGGTAAATTTAAGTATAATATATTAAAATATATTTTTTTGTTCGCCTGTTCGTCGGGCCAGTCATCTTTGTCTCTCTGTGCAGTAAAAATTTAGATTAGTTGTGTAACCCTTAACATTTTGCTTGGTTTCAATATCTTATCGGATTTTTCTAGCATTTTTGCATATTTTCCAGCGAATACCTTAAAATTTCAGTTTGTTAACATTCCCATCAATTGTAAGAGTACCGAGTACAAAGTACAAAGGAAGGACGGTAGGGCTTATTAACTATGTAATCTAGTATGTAAAATTGAGTTTTTCAAGATCTTGTATTTTATTTGAAAATGCATTAAAAGGATTTTTGATACGCTTTTGTATATTCTGACTCAATAAAATAAAATCTCCATGCAAGCGATAAAAATTTCCGACAAAAGAAAAGGTTAAAATGTTTTGTTTTCCTAAATCTCTGGCCTTACTTTTACCTCGACTAATTTAGATATACAGAAAGGCCGGCACATGCAATGCAGGGTAAAAACATTGCCAAATTAGCAGCACTTTAGTAAAAGGATTACTGAGCTAAATTGGCTTGCCAAAATTTCTTTCAAATCGTGATTGTAATTAGAATGAATATGGAGAATAATTTTTGTCGATCTTTTTCACGCATGATTTGTTTAAGATTAGTTATTATTTTATATTAGAAAATTTAACATTGATAAAGTTATAGCCCCGTAAAGTTGTTATTCGCTTGGGGTAACAGGTATTTATTATAATTGAAATAAACATGTGTTTTATGGTTAAACTTTACTGTAAATTTCGTTGAGAAGATTGGAATTTAGGTAACAATAACTTTATTGAAACACAAACTTATTTTGGTAGTAAAATGCAATATAATTCTTTTATACTTTTATCACTTTTGAGACAACCTGTATAGTATGAAAGTAATTTTAAAAAGTAACCATAATAGGACTTTACATATCCCAAAAGCAAAAATTTTATTTTGACCTCAATATTCCGTGGCGTATAACGCGAACAACGACCAAAGACGAAGTTGCATCTCCTTTATCTGGCAACGATAGATTCGATTGATGCCATAGGCGTTTTTGTTTGTTCTGTTTGATTCGGGCTTTGGAGAAACCGATGAAATCGTGTTTCACGAAAGTAGCTACGCTCCTCACTAAACTCGAGATCTCGGTAACGGTAGGTCATACGGGGTCGCCGTTGGTACACATGGATTTAGCGTCGAAAAAGAAACTTTTTTTTCTGTTCTCTGTTTCTCCGTAACGGACATCCGGCGGATTTTTGATTCCGGATAACTTTCCAACCGTTAAAACTACGGACTTCAAATTTTCCTCCGTTCTAATACTAGACGATCCGCAGCGTCTTGCAAAATGTTAAGGCTATCCGACAGCCGCGGCCATTTGACTTGAGATTCGACTGGAAGTCAGGTTTAATATTTTTAAATATTGCTTTTCGAAATAAAAAAATCTCCCAAACTCATTATCCGATAGATTAAATTATCAAATCAGCGGGTGCCAGAGATTCGGGTCAATAATTCTGTTTATGCCACTTTGTCAAAAATGTACCGGAAATGTCGGTTATCGGCAAATAACCTAAAATTCCTTAAAATTTGTCTTTTTCCGGCGGAAATTAATAGTTCTAACTCTAAAACAGTTGCAAACAGCGCCGTTGGACGTAAACGTTTTGGTAGGTAGCTGAGAGAGCTGCAATGTTTGCATTTACTGTTCTCGTCAATCACACAGGGTGCGCGAAATACGCTTTAGAAAGCGTTTGGTTAAAATTAAATATTAGCTTATAACTTTATTACCGCAATTGTAATTTAAGTTTAATGGTTGTGTAGATGGTCATGTGCGCTATCATTTCATGCATTTACTATTTTCACATGTTGTACAAGTCGCGTGATATATTAAACCAACACCCTCAAGTCCCTGATCAAAACGATAATACTGGCAATAAATAGGTTGTATACACACCAAATCAAACATTCGATGCACGTTGGTTAGCTCCGTGGTTAAGGCGTCGAACGCGATACGGAATGTTTCGGGTTGAAACGCAATTGCAGGTTAATTTTTTTATATCTTTAAATATTTAAATATTTAATTTTATTACATTCTTCTTCGTGACTGCTTAAATTTGGTAAATTATTGTAAGTGAAGTTTTTTGGGACGAAAAGTAAGGGGTGTTCGATGCATAGAACTTTAAGTTGCAATAAAATAAGTATGGATTATTCGATTGACATGAATTTTATTTATCCGAAAGATAATCGTGGCATTACATTTTAAATATGATTTCTGGCATATGACCGCCACATCTGGCGCGGATGCAGTCCAATCTGGACGTCCAAGTAACGATGACTTTTTTCAACATTTGTGGCCGTATATTTGCAATAACACGGCGAATGTTGTCTTCCAAATGGTCAAGCGTTTGTGGCTTATCCCGCATAGACCAATGACTTTACATAGCCCCACAGAAAGTAGTCTAGCGGTGTTAAATCACAAGATCTTGGAGGCCAATTCACAGGTCCAAAACGTGAAATTAGACGGTCACCAAACGTGTCTTTCAATAAATCGATTGTGGCACGAGCTGTGTGACATGTTGCGCCGTTTGTTGAAACCACATCTCCTGGACATTATGGTTATTCAATTCAAGAATGAAAGAGTTATTAATCATAGCTCTACACCGATCACCATTGACTGTAACGTTCTGGCCATTACTGTTTTTGAAGAAGTACGGACCAATGATTTCACCAGCCCATAAAGCGCACCAAACAGTCAGTTTTTCTGGACCTAACGGTGTTTCGACATACACTTGAGGACTAGCTTCGCTTCAAATGCGGCAATTTTGTTTGTTGACGTAGCCATTCAACCAGAAGTGCGCTTCATCGCTAAATAAAATTCGCTAATGAAAATCGAGATCAACGGCAATCTCGTTTTGGGCCCTTTCGACGAATCTACGCCTTATTTGATGATCGTTTGGCTTCAATTCTTGCACAAGTTGGATTTTGGATCCTTCCGCAAAATCTTCCATAAAGTGGATGGACACAGATCCAATTCCTGTGCTTGATGGCGGATGGACTCATTCGGGTCTTCCTCAATGCTAAGCTCTACAGCCGCAATAGCTTCTTCTGTAGGTACCCTACGACCTCTCTGGGAATGCGAGTTACCAATAAGAGTAAACGTGGTGCGAAAATGTTGCATGGTTAATCGAATTAACTGCTCTGATGGACGATTTTGTCGACGATAAAATGGACGTAGTGCGTGATACGTATTCCGCAAAGAACCATTATTTTCGAAATAAAATTGCACTATTTCCAAGCGTTGTTCAGGCGTGAGTCTATTCATGATGAATTGCCAAACCAAACTGAGAATAAATCACCTGACAGCTGTTAAATCGGTAGCCATCTTGAACAGTAATGCCAACTTAAAGTTCTATACATCGAAAAAAAAACACAAATTATAAATGTTTTCCAGTTCAGGACAAATACTTATTTCTTTTTCCAACACTATAAAAATTTACAATTTTTGTTTTAGATATATTTGAGCAAATGCAGCGTTGCCAAATCTACAGGAAATTATTAGCAATTTTATTTTTTCAAATGGGGCACCCTATATTTTCTTTCAAATTCGGATCCTTTGGAACATTTTAAATAACTTTTTGGATTTACGTATATGAACTAAAAATTATTTTATTTTTCTTGATTTCTTGAGTGTAAAAAAATCGCATGATTTAGTGTAGTTGGCACTGGTGTTCCGATAATGTGAGAAACTATCCTCTATGGTTTCTTGAAAGTTCCATAGTGGTTCGCAGGAGGATAGAAAAATAATGCGCCCCTCTAGGGACTATCGGAGTGATTCCTAGATCTTTTTAGCCCGCTCGCGACTCGCATTCTTTCTGTTTTCAGAGAAACAAAACATATCCTTCTCGTTTTTGCATATAAGAAACCAACAGCTAGTTTCTGAATCTATGCACGGTTTTTACCATCAAACAAAATCTGTTCCGCCGATTGCCTTTTAATAGAAGCAACGAATGGGTCGTCCACAACCAAAACGATTTCCGAACAGCTGTTGACTATAAATCTGCGATAATAATATTATCGGCTTCGACAACTAGGCAAAACGACCCATTCCTACGCGGCAAACAATACAGAACAGAAGCGCTTCGCTCCTCGGTGTCCGATAAAATTCCAATATTGCTGCAAAGGAAGCCGTTTTCATGTCGTCCGCGCCTCGACGTCACTTAATAGACTTTGCTTTAACAGAAAAAAATGTCTTCGCACAATATTAAACTTAATTGCAGAAAATGAAGCAAAAATTTATATAGTGCAGCTTAGACTTTTATCCGAGAACTAATTTGACACAGTCAATCGCGAAACGATTCGTAGCAGTTAATCTATCACTTTTTGACCTCGGTTAAAGCGGGGTCGTAATTTCTTTTTCTTTTTTTATTCACGCCCTCTCGTCACGGAGGCTGGCGATCCAAGTGGCAATTGCAAACAGCAGCACTATTTCCTCCATTATGAGCCAAAGTAATTCGTATGTCTCCTCTTATCACATAGCCTAGTTCTCTAAATATTGACTACGCGAATAATATGGACCACCCTAATTTTGTTCAATGGCAACAGAGCACTGAACGAAATCTGGTCTCATTTAATAATGCCCTGTACCTGCATAACGTCAGTAGGTCTTAACCAAGGGTGTGGGGAAGCCTCATTCGACGACGACCATTTTGTGATTTTAGAGGCGTCTGATGTACATTTTTGTATTGTATAATTTATACAAAGGGTTTAGTAAATAATTAGGTTATTAAATATTGAAGCAAATTATTGAATTATTTTTTTTAAACGGCTTAACCAAAACAACTTCTTGTTCTGAACTAGTTGGCTGTTACTTGATGAAAATCCATTTAACATAATTAAATCAGAACAAAAACTGTTCAGATTTTCACAGTTATTTATTACTTTGTGACAGCTGTTTCGACAATACCGTGGCATTTTCAGATACAAACTATGACAATATTCCGGCATCTATATATACAATCAATTAGTAATAGAGTCTTAATTACCGATGTAGGGTTAAAAATTTAAATTTAACAACGAAGACGCATTTAAAACCAATTGGTCATTAATAGATTCGAACATCTCATATAATAAATCTCCATTATGTAAAATATGAACATTTTCGTCAAACTTGTGAATTTAGATGAATGGCTGGGAACGTTTATTTTTATACGCTCTTTTATGTTCGTTAATGCGTTTTTTCAATGTTCTACCAGTTTGTCCGATATAAATTTTGGGCCACGAACCTGTAGACACCGGATTTTTGAGTTTTTCGTGACTTAGTTTGAGTGTAGAATTTGGCATCATCGGAAAAGCAGAAACCTTCCTCCAGACAAACTTGTGATAGGGAATCAATTAAAAATGCTATTCTTGCCGTTCGAGAAAATATCTACAAGCTGCTAGAGATTTACTTCTAGGGCGATTTACAAATATACCAGAAAGTTTAGAAGCAGAGTTGCTAAATTACATCCTTACTATGGGGCAAACTGAGTTTGGTTTGAGCGGACGCCTAGTGGCAGTACGTAACAATTCAAGTGACAATCAGACAAATGAGGAAGATCAATCGTTCATACCAAGTCTACTACTGCTCCCGCTTTTACAACACCAGAAAATTTAGTTCAATAACACGTTTAAGTAGAACAAAATGCAACAAGGGAAGAAAAGCTAGACATATTCCCCATACAAACTGAAATTAAAACAATCATTTAAGGAGAAAAAAGAAATAAATTCTAAGACAAATAAAAGAGAAAAAGAAATTTTGGAGATAAAGTCACCTAAGGAGAGAAAACAACTAACTGGCAAAGAAAATGTAAAAAAAGACCAACTTGTAAATCAGGAGAATGGTCAAGTTCTAAGGATCCTAATGATTTTTCAGTCAAAGATAGCCCAGATGGCTTGTTTTCAGGGGATGCTGGTGGTGAATTATGGGTTCAGTGCTTTTCTTGCTCTCCATATGCACATGAAGATTTCTCCGGGGTAGAAAAAGACATTTTTACATGCGAATTTTGTAGCAGCCGTTAATGCTATACGCCAGTGCTAAGTTTTGATTTATTTTATTATTGTTATTACACTAGTTTTTACAGAAGCAGAATTCTTATACCTATGATGCTATGATACCGTCGTTAACAGTTTTAATATTTTTCATAAAATTAGTTTTTATTCAATTCGTTAAGTTTTTTTTAAAGAAAAACCATTACTTATACATTGTGGGATATGTATTTGACTGATCGGAATAACCTTAAGAAGTTTTTTCTTTAGCTTTATTTTAAAAAATCGTCACAATAGTCAATATTTTGATATAATATTAATATAATATAAAACATTTTAATAATATAAATATTAAATCTTTTTTTTCTTAGTAGTGTTATGCATGCGTTATTAGTGATTTGTGCAAATGTGCAGTTGTCATCCTCATAAAGCCAAACAGATAATACGCTCGTAGGCAATTCGAAGCTCTATGGCAAGATCCCTTCTTGTAAAAAAACTTCTTGTAAGAAAACTTCTTCTCTCGAGTAGCACAAGCAATTGATGTTAGCTCGTACATATTTTTGTTCTATTGTTTATCCCTTGACATACAACTATACATTTATTGGTGTTTTCGAAAATACCATTACTTTCGGTTTTAAGACATTGAGATGCAAATCAAACATTTCGCTATCATGAACTATAAAATCATTATTTTTGGTAGGTCTTGGATATTCTCCGCTGTTTCGTGTAGTTCCATTGATCTTAATTTGAATATATTGCTGTTCTGGATTTTATCCAGATTGGGAAATTCGAAACACAATTAGTTTGGTGTGTGTTCTTTTTTTGTGGATGCTATAAGGTATATACTAAATGGTAAGAGATACAAAAAACTAAGATGCGTATCCTGTTGTCCTTTTTTGCATTTGTTTAATGGCGGAATCAGATGTATGCTAACTAGATTGAATTTTGACGATTGTTATTCTCTCTTATTACTCGGTTATTTATGGAGATAAAGGAAACTATAAATACAAATGAATATATATATATATATATATATATATATATATATATATATATATATATATATATATATATATATATATATATATATATATATATATATATATATATATATAAATATATATTTATATATTTATATATATATATATTTATATATTTATATATATATATATATATATATATATATATATATATATATATATATATATATATATATATATATATATATATATATATATATATATATATATATATATATATATATATATATATATATATATATATATATATATATATATATATATATATATATATATATATATATATATATATATATATATATATATATATATATATATATATATATATATATATATATATATATATATATATATATATATATATATATATATATATATATATATATATATATGTGTGTGTGTGTGTGTGTATATATATACATACTGGAACATATTTTTTTTAGTTTACCATCGATAGAAACATAATTCCTTTATTTTATAATAGATATATTAAAACCCGAGAAGTGGATACTTTTCTATAAACTCCACCCTATTGCTCGGATTTTTATTATATTTGATTTTTAATAAATACCCTAAAATAAAAATCGAGGAGCGTCAGGTTAACCTTTGAAATGTATTTAAAAAATTAATGGGGATACATAGAAGGAATTGTTTACAACATGCTTCCAGTCACACCAGGAATCCCGCCAATGTTGTCCAACCTTGCAACAGTTTCAAGAAAAGAATATACAACCATCACGTAGTTGTCGTTATAGCCTTGATAAAAATTACTTTTCAAGTTTCATAATTTAAAAAAAAATTGTTTTGTTGAAATTATTATTATATATGTTGTTGTTTATAGTATCTACTAGTTGTTGCACCCGTTTTGAAACAGATGACAAGTTGTAACTTTACAGCAAAAGCAGACCAAATTCAATACCTCGATAAATAATCTATCATTTCTAAATTCCATGCAAAAACCATATCTTAGTGAACTTTTTTCAAAAGGCGAAGAGTAAGTTCTGGGACATTCCCTGGAAAGTTAAAAAATTTAGTGCAGCATTTAAATTAATTAAGTTATAGCGACTTAAAGTTCTTATTAGATTATTAGATACATTTTTGACCAAATTGTATAAGAAAGCCATTTCAATATTCCTTGCGTGAACAACCCTGTGTACCATTATTTATAATGTGTGCAAAAAAAGAGATTGCAATTTTTGTTGTTAACGTGTGACTAAAAAATATTAATTAAATAAGTATTTCGTCTTGCGCGTCATTAACAGCTAGGCAGATGCTTTTGTTTCTAATTATCATCATATCTAAGTTCTACTACGATGCATTACATTGCATTCTTCCAAAAAAATAACATACTGGGTCCTCGCATGTGAATTTCCCGACATTTCCAAATATTAACAAACCGACGGCACACGAGCGTAAAGTAAACTTGGGGTTTCGGCGGTGTCAATATTTTACGTGCATCGTAATTGCACCCCATTGTTCTATTTACACATGTAAAACGGTGCGGGGGCGGGTCGTGCCTCCCTCATCAGCAATACTTTGCAATTAATTATAGTCCTGCGGCGATTACCAAGTTGCGAAAGCGCATTTTCATAATGAGAGTGTCCCCGCATTACAACTACTGTGATTAAGGCGGATTAATTGATACTGTTAATAAGCCGGTTGATTTGGAAATTGAAATTTTCGACGAAAATTTTTGTAGGTCCATGATTTTGAAACAAAGCACGAAAGTGAATACCTTGTAATATAAAAATTAATATCACTAGATACAAGAAAATCAGCGCCACATAATTTATTCATAACATTGCCTTCCTTGTCATGCAAATATAGGTATTTATGCAAAATATTAGTGGGGTGAAGAGTTGTCTAAACATGGTTGCTAGGGTACCAACTTAAGGTGGTAATTGTAAATTAATAATATTCAAAATTTTATAAATATATTACAAATACTTAAGAGATAATGCAGATCTGGTGCCTTCGAGCGTTCTTTGGAAACTATAATAGATAATATTAAGCACCATCACACAAAAAAATAGTATAATTACACATGAAATGACCCTTCCGAGTTCATTGCAAACTTCATAGTATTGAGGTAATATTGCTATCAGCCTTTTTAATAACAATATTCAAAAACACCTTGTCCCTTCAAAAACGCGATTTTTCTCACAAAAAATCATCAAAAGCAGAGGCAGTTTAAGACGCATGGGAAATCGAGTTAAAACTTGCCTACATTGGCGTAACCGTTTATTAGTTGTAACGTTGGGACAATAGATATTTGTTTATTTTGTGGGTAATGTTTAACGAAATATTAACAAGTTATTTTGTTAAACATACAAAAATACCGACTAACTCGAGGTTAGCGGTAGGTAACAGTGTTAAGCTGTTGGGTCTTACTATAGATAACAAATTTTCGTGGTCACACCATACAGATGAACTTCTTAAAATTTTATCGAGTCTGATATTTTTAATAAGAAGACCAAAATCTTAAATAAATTTCGACACCCTTAAAACATCTCATTTTGCACTGTTTCATTCAAAATTTTCATATTCCGTTCCATTGTGGGGGCACAGACTGTGTTCAAATTACAAAAGAAATTAATTTAGGTTATGTGTGGTGGCATTATCCTGCTCATTACAGACCCCTTTTCTTGAGTTACAGGATTATGCCTTTACTCTGCATCTTCGTTTATTTTGGCCTTAATTGAAATGCATCATAAAAACATACACTTACCATCCACAACTAAAAATCGCTCTTATAATTTTAGGAATAATTTAATCACTATCCCGCTGCCTATGATGTTAAAATCTGTTTTTAATTCTTCGAATTACACACTGCCGACAACTATTCAGGAATACCTTGAGAGTAATTTTGTTTTCGACAAAAAAATTGAGCCGTATTCACGTTTTTCTTTTTTATGCTAATATTTATTTCAATTGACAATAACATATAGCCTTTGATAATTTCGATTTATTAACATATATTAAAATTTATTCTGTATATGATGAAACCATAACTTGTAAAAGTTCCCGGTAAGTTCTACTTATATTTCTATTTCTATTAACATAAATTCAGTTAAATTTCAAGTTTATCTATGTTCAAGCTATTTCGTAGGTAAAATTTGGAACGGCAGCATTGTCTTCGTATCATGGCTAGATTAAAAAAAAAAAACAAATTTATTTGTTGGCCTCGGAATCTACGAATGTGAAAAAAACTGCTAATCGATGGAAAATTGAGATGTATTTTTAATTTATATAAAAACAATTATAAGAGGTTATTCACGCTATGTGGCATGGAATATTATGGTGCAAGGTTTTCAAAAAGTTTAACTTTTGGTTTTAAATCCTATTATACATACATAGATACATACATTTTTTTTTAAGTTTTGAATATATATCAAAGTCGATTTTTTAAAAATTTAGACCCCTGTATATGAAAGCAGTTTCGGATTCGGTTTGCTACCAAAATTAGTGTATATTTCGAGAACGTTTATGATACCTAAACTTTAAATAGTGGTGTGTGACCATAACTGTTAACTTATGCTCTTATCATATCAATTCGCTTTTCTTTTGGTTAGTTCATTAGAGCTAAACACCGCAACGATAGTATCCAAATTTCTACAATTATGAAAAATAATCGCAAAGTGAGACAAACCTGGCAATCTAACGAAATTATCTAAATTTCTACATTTCTAAATTCCATAGACAACAAGATGCAAAAAACTTTTTTAGAAAACAGCAAATGGCATCAAAAAGAACATAATTATAATCTACGAAAATGCGAGCAATTAGCCACCCACCTAACCACTAATCCACCCTAACACCCAACACCAACATTCTATTAACCACACTCATCCATTCCGTATAGTGCGAAAACACCTCTATATAGATCCTTCAAAACTCTATATGCAAACAAACATCTATTGAAATTTAAAGTACAAAAATTTGGCTCTTCTAAAGTTACATGCTGTTTTTCATTTTAGTATCCATCCCTAACCGTATCTGATAATAGCAGATTAGAAAAAATTCAGAACTGCCTCATTCGTTTATGATTTGTGAAGGTTCGATAGTACATCCCAAAAATATTTAAATTGAAATGACCGAATACCTATTTCAATTTTTACTAGAAATTATTGTAGTTGATGTAATGAAATATTTTTTACCAAAGTACTTGAAGGATTTTTCAGTATGACATTCGCAGTGCTCCTCTAAAGGCAAAAAACATTATGGACATTTGAATGTATTGCCATTCGATTCAACTTTATAATAGTTAAAATAAATATTTTGGATCCAGTTCAGTTTTATTGAAGTAGGCAAATGACTGTAAACTTTTGCAGGCATGACAATTGGGCTATTCCACAATGCACAATCTATGACTAATAATTTTCTTTACACAGGTTGGATTTTTGAAGTAATTATATGTATTATGATTAGTTCTAATATGCAATATACAATTGAGGACAAAAAAATAAGGAGGTTTAGACAACATTGTTCTAAGGATACGCTTTTGCAATTTAAATACTTCGCCAGATCGTAACGTGGTACCCCAACGCGCAATCTTATAATATAAACATAAAAGGTCAAAATCAACACATATAAATGTAACTACTCTAGCCTGACGAATTTGAAGGGCCTATAAATCATGCACTCCATCTATATGGAATACAGAAAAAAGGCCGTTCGATTGGGGCACCTCAATATAAGTTCCATTACATAAAAAAGGGCCCACCATAAGATGCGAAAATTACCGAAGACCGATCACCAAATACCACGTGAAGACGCAGGTTTTCTGAAGAGAAGAATAGAGAAGAATACAAATACTAAACTTCAGACAGCTTATTGAAAAGGCCAGACAGCGTCAATTGATAGTATCAGAGTATGTTTTTCTGACTATTGCTTTCTTGACTACCAGAATTCCAGTATAGGCTGTTCAACAATCTTGTAACTCTTATAAAGAATCTATATGAATCAAACATAGCAACAACTCGGAGATAGGTTCTCAAGACAAGAGAAATGATAGAATCTCTCAAACGTGTAGAATATGGGAGCAACAACATCGGTTTAAAAATTAATAAGAATAAAACCAAAATAATGAGAGTCCAAAGATTTATTACCTTGCAATTGAATGATCGATAAAAATAATATGAACTAGTAGACAGCCTTATCTACCTAGCGACATCAGTAGACTGACCAAAATATGGAAAGATCGATACATTTCCCTTGAAAACAAATATAATATTGGCAAAAACGTTTCTCCATTTTCTTAGATGGTACTAAAACTTGGATCTTCCGTGCTGAAAAACGACAAAAAATTGAACGAAATTGAAACGTGGTGCTCTAGGCAAATGGTGTGAGTACCTTGGAAAAGTCATTACACAAACGTCTCTATTTTAAAAGAACTAAAGATAAAACTAGTCTATCATCAATATATCTACAACGGGTTGTACAGTCTATAGAAACTGATCATCCCCGATAAAGTCCCTGGCAAGAGACCAAGAGATAGTAAGCGTTGAAAGTCATATCGCTCTCCCCGTATAATGTGCCCCAAGATATCTTTCGTTTTTAATATGTTCGAAGAGTTCTCGGTCATCCAATCCAGCCATCCTGAGCACATCCTCATTCCTGACCCGTTCTGTCCATAGTATTTTTAGCATCCGTCTCAGAGTCCACATTTCGAACGCTTCAATGTGGTTGATAGAAACAGCTATAAGCGTTCACGCTTCGGCTCCATACAAGAGAACCGACCAGACATAACGCTTAACCATTCTGTATCTGAGTTTGAAATTTAAATTCCTGTTGGTGAGAAATTTTCTTAGTTTAAGAAAAGTTGTTCTTGCTTGTTCTATATTGCATCTAATTTCTGGGTTCCACTGATCCTCCACCATACAGTCCATACGAGAATACCACAACTGAACAATTTTTTAATCTGTTACGTTTTTCAAATACTTGCCCCGCTGATACCAAAACAAACTCGTAACTAAAGTAGCATTGATAACACACTAAAGCATCTAAAGTATCTTCGGTGATTATTTAAAAGTTCTTTTTATACACTGTTCTTCTGTGTTGGCCTGAGTTGCCATAAATAACTTACATATGTACACAATTGGCCATCACATTTTTACATTGTATCTCACAAACAATTTATTTGAACTGTGGTTAATAAAACCATAATAATAAAAATAAAAAAAAGTCAGCACCTTTCTTTGTTCAAAATTAAACAAAATTCTTCTTCTTACAGTTTCCATTAAAGACATATGGATGAGCTCTGTAATTTGTCTGGGAACAGTACAACTAAAAAATGCACATCTGTGTGCTATAAAAAATTTAAAAAATTAAAACATAGTCCAGAATCGTTAACTCGAAATATTAAGTTCATAATGCTGGAACAAACTCCACTTTGGTTGATCGTGGAGAAAGCAACCACGAGACTTTTTAAGATCATAATATTTGCAAAATTTCACCTTCAGTCTCGTATTTATATTCATTAGGAAACTTTTAGCCCGTTTTTTTTTCTTTACCGTCGCAACAAAAAGAATACATTATCTGTTCTTGGGTGTTTATCTTCGCTCCAGTTGATTATTTTTTGTCGCGACACGCCTGTCAGCAGCGTGAGCGATCGCTCCCTTGGAAAAGCATGTATTATCGAACAATTTTTTGGGTTTGGTTTTTATACGAAACGGCAGACGACGCTAAAGCTTAAATTTTCCTAATTACGTTGAAACTTTGAGTCGATAGTAGCGAAATAATTACGACCAGGGAAGCCACAAGCGTTCCAGAAAAAAATGGCTAGAGAAACGTTCCAATTAACAAAGCTATAATGAAGAAAACTTGGATAACTACGAATAAGAAAAGTAAAACATATCAGGTTTGATACTGGAAATTCGCTGCACTCGTGAAATAGAAATACCCAGTAAATGTAACTATAGGGAGTTGGTTCTCCATGTAAGAGTTGACGTTGTTTACTTATGGCGTAAACATTGTTGACATATAGATAGATAGATAGAAGATAAGCCTGGTAATCTTACAGGCGGAAGAAGGGTTACATCACCTTGTCGCTAGAAGTTTCTAATAACTCCAGCACGTATCTTCTCTAATTAATCGGTAAATAAATGTCGGGAATATCCGTCGATCTCTAGCGCTAACTGTTCTTTTTCGCAATCACTAATTCTGGTTATTGCCCCTACTACTGCTATTATATTCTATATTATCAATGGTCTGCACACTTTGCCCTTACTATTGTAGCATTCCAGTCAACCAAATTCCCGAAAAGACCCCGAACCTTTTATTAGCCTACTCTTCTACCTTGTTCAAATTCACTTTACGATACACGGCATGTGCTTTTGCTAAACGATGTTTTTGTAATATCTGAACGACCATTCTGTACAAATTCTCAGGCGGGACCAAATTCAAATAACGTTTACTACGCGCATTGCAGGTAATCATCCGACAATACCTCAGAAATATACCGGGTGTCCCAGTATGGGCAACGAGGCATAGTAGGAAATTATTTTCGAGGTTCCGAAATAGCCATCAGGAGGACAGTTGTTATCTTGAATGTTAAAACTCAGTTTTAATTTAATTAATAATTGAATAATTTAATTTCAGGAGTAAAATGGTGGGGGTGTTCGAACATTTTTTTAAGTAATTATCTATATCTTCAAAAACAAGCCACCTTAGGAAGCATTTCAATAAGCTTAGAGTGGCAGATGGCATTTTCTGACCTAATCGCAAAAAAAATATAAACCGCTTATCAATATCTTTATCCCAACATAAAATATGAATAAAACAACTCACCAAAAAAGTGTTTCAGGCACTAACTAAGTAAAATTTGGTTTTTATCTGACCAAACGCAACCTTCAGGTCGATATTTTTTGAATTTTTCTAAAAGTATACTGCATTAAGAATGTCTTATTAATTTTATCGTAATCCAGCGCCTAAAATGAATGGACGCATTAGGAAGGAAACTTAGTACTGATTATTTCAATACACATTTTAATCCTTGGTTAGTCTTCAATAATTCATTGGTTTTAGGTATTTAACTACACCTATTTATTAATGAAAAAATTAGTGATACTAGTAAATTAATTGAAAACGGGCAAGGATACCAAGTTGTAGTAACGTCAGCATAACGAGAAAGATGGCCTAGGAAAAGCGTCTTTTAACGACTTCAAGTTTACTAAAATGCGTTTAGCCTTTTTGGAGATACGAATATAAATTTAATAAAATGTTCGCACATCACCTACAACTTGCAGATATAGAGAGCAAACAGCAATAAAACAAAAAAGATTTAAATTTGGCTCAGCCTTTAAACAGTACCTGCTTTAACTATGGTTAACTTTAAAAAAAATGGTAGAAAACGAGTTTTAAAATTCAAGATAACAATTACGCCCCTACCTCTATATACCCGAAAATAATTTCCACCCGATTTACTTATTCATTTTTCTTTACTTTCATGACACTCCCCATTCCGCTAATACTGTACTATTGCCCTTAATGGAACACCAGGTGAATATACTGAGTGATGACCTCTACCTGGAACAGATACCATTCTAATATTGAAAACAGAAGATTTTTTGCTGGTAGAATATTGGGTTTCAATCTTAAACATCTAGGTTCATGAAATAAAATTATACGTTCAAATGCGCCACTTTACGCCATTTTCTTTCTAAACAGCGATTTCAACGCACTGAACACGTTTTCCCAGAACGTTTTACGACATTTAGGCATATTTTGAGAAAATACTGTCATAAAAATAACGTATCCAAACTTACTGACGGTTTGTCATGTTGGGTGGTGAAATGCCATAAAGCCATTGGTTAAAACGAAATTTTAAATCTCGCGCAAGTGCATGTTCAATGGACCTTCTCAAAAGTTCCTTTCATTGTTGCTTAGTAAGTTTTTGTATTATCGGAATAGGCAGGACCCCTATATTTCTAGTAGCTATTTAGTGTTGCCATATGATTTATTATTTGTAATTAAAAACATGTTGTTCTATCACATTTGAATTAGATCTGGCTACCCTGCGACAGCGAGAATATCTAAAAAAATTAACTACAACCTCCTATGGTGGTTTTTTAAGAGGTTATATTATTTAAATTGTATTTCATCCATCATAATATCGTTGCTATCCCATTTTAGACTTCACTGTAGTGTCCAGACTCTCATAGGTTAGAAACGAGGTTTATCTCCACATAGAGAACAGGTACTGATCTTTACAACAATCACAAATTACAATTTTGCATAGATTACACCAAGTAACAAAATTAAAAGAAAAATGTGGTACCGACAATTCAAAAACGAATTTTAGACGTTTTTAAGTTTCATCAGAATTCTTCTATCAACTCTTTGAGATACCAGTTGATATTAGTTCTTTTAAAATACGAAAATAAAGGAATAAATATGTTTATACTTAAATGACAAAATATAAATTTCCTAAATAAAATTAGATTCTAATTAGTCAAATAAATACCTCTAATGCGGTAAAAAGCGGAGTGACTAAAGAAAATATCCCGTTTTTTGCCTTGGAACATGAGAAATGAACACTGAGTTAACAAAAATAGACCTTCAAAGAAAACAAACCGTGACCACAATTCACCATATCAATGATCGAAACTGAATCTAAAGCTTAGAGTTCATTTCTTCAAGTAGTACAAAATTGTATTGATAACCACAAATGGAAATCGTGCTTTCAAATTTTAATAATTTCGATTGTAAAATGAATATAAAAGTTCACTATCACCACAGCCACCTCGATCGCTATAAAAGTGTGGAATTATACCACTCCCGCGGTTTGCGCGTTGTTTTTGTTGATGAATTCTGCCATTTGTTCACCAACTACTTGGGGGAGCGGAAGCAGAAATAGACGGATATAATATTGTCAGAGAAAGTCATGTACTTTGCTGAACCACGGCTAACGACTGCGCATGGTGACTTCTGCCGTTTGTGTTTGCTATAACAATACTGGACGTAGACATCACTGGGATATCATGTGGGTAGAAACATTTTAAGTGATAATTGAATAATGAATGTTAACCTAGTTCTTGTAATAAGTAGTTTAATTCATTTGTATTTTTTAACAGACAACAGTGATATAATAGTTATACGCAAATATACACAAGCTAAAAATATGAATTGATAAAATATCTCAAAAACTTGATATGATAGATAAAATCTGAGTGCTCTTTTGGATATAGAACCCAAAAATTACCCAGGAACGGTTGAAAAATTGCAGGCACCAAAAATTCTGTTGTTGTTTCTAACAAAATTTTAGATAGGACACAAATAACGCGACACCCTGTACATCGCGAAAGAAGCGACTAAAAAAGGCAACGAAAAAAAAAACGGCAGAAGCCTTAAATCCATTTAAAGCCGGGCGAGCCGAGGTGGAAAAATATGGAGCCCGTACGTCTTCGTAGCGATATCCCAAACAAATAAACGAAATTTATCTGCCCGAGCTGGCATTAATAATAAAAACAGATCATTTGGAATATTCCGCCGACGACATCTGATCGTAAATCACACAATTGAGCCATTTCTTGGGCCAGATTTGTTGCGGTCGTTCATAGTGTGATTAAATAAGTTCTTAAAAAATCTAAGAGATGGCGATTGTAGTATAAAAAGTAAATATTTACCATTAAGTATCACAATTGTTGTCGATTCAAGTAAACATCGTTAATTTCCCTATAAAAATAGATAAAAATGAGTTTAAAAGAAAGAGTTTTAAAAGGGTTGACGCCGAAAGAAATCAAAGCTGAGTCCGATGAAGTTCTTTACAATTGGGTGAATTAGTTTAGAAGGGCCTACCATAGAAAGGATTGACAATATTGCCGATGAGGGAGATCAACTAAACGAAGTGTGCGAAATAGTTGAGCAGTTTTGGCGCTTTCCGTCGAAATATCGACGAGTTTCTGCGTCGATGTATAACAGTTATTGAACGAACCTCGTAATTTTGCAAGTGTCTTTCAATTGAGTAAACACCATTTTAATGGCCAAAACGAAATATTTTTATACTAAAATTAGAAATAGTTTAAGTGCTTAAAGAAAATTAAAGTTACATTGTTACCAAGAAACTAATGAACGAAACCAGGGGTGGAAAGCAGCTACGTCATCTGAAACAAACAACAATATTGCAGGCAAGTAGTGTTTTACTTGTTAATTATGTGCCAGGTTTTTGAAAAATGTCACCGCTATACAAAATCGCATGAGGCTTATCAGGTTTAGAAACTTAGATTTTGCAAGCGACAAAAGACCTGTAAAGTAATAACATTTTTAAAAAATATGTAAATTTCGTCTTTGTAAATCTGATCACCACCGTAAACTAACGGCATAAACTCTCCATTTATCAAACCTGTGTTTGTGTCAAAACGTCTTCTGATTATCCCAAATAGGACTTGTCCGTTGTAGGTTGAACGGTAGAAAATAAGACGTTCATGTCCAAATTTTGCCACTTTTTCCTTTAAGACCTGTATTTTAAAATGGACACTTTTGTGAGAAAATTGAGTCAAAAAAGATTTTCAATTCAAGGTAATGATTTATGACACACTCACTGCGATGAAAGACGACGGTTTGCAACAGGAATTTTCCATGACTCCAAATTTTTCCGAGATCTCAAAGGGCCTTTTCAAATTCCAAAGTTGTACGTTTTTTTCATATTCCAAATAGGAGTCTCCTCTTATAGGAAATTTAGTTTTAATTTCTCTTACGCCGTAGAGTCGCAAAAGATTTCCAGTCTTTGATGTCGTCTTCTAAGTTAGTACTGATGAAATGAAAGAGAAAAGAATCCACTTCATTGGATAATTTTCTAGCGATTCCCTACCCAAAAGAAAGAACATGAACGTTAAAAGCAAACATTGACAACTGCCGTTTATAATATACTTCATTTGTAGCAGGGATGGAAATATTTTTTGCAAAAAAATGATTAGTCGTTTTGCAGCTCTTTCTGCTTCCCTTTTTCGACAATAAAACGTCTCAGTCTTTCTCTTATGCAGATCCATCCTTTTCAGCAGACATGCTTTTGATCTTAATATGAAATGCGCAAGTATTAGTACGGAGATTTTCGAATGCTCTATTAAACTCGACGTTAAAATGGTTCTGTATGTTTCATGAGACTTTAATAGCATTATGCTTTAGGTTAACCATTTGAAATTGTAAGTTCTTTGGGTAAATAGGCCTTTTCTGTATCTCTTAAATTGCTTATATGGTTTTAACAATCCTTAAAACTTTTGATGTCTTCACATACGAAACGCTTTGTTAAGTAAAGCAGTTTTCTATGGATTGTACTATGCGTTTATCCTTAGGAGCTGCACCAGAGCGTTTTAGATTTTCTGGTATAAAGCAATACCACTATCTAAGACGCTCAATCTGTACGAATAACCAGTATCAAGACAACATCTTTTTGACGCATTCTTTTTTGTTTGACAGGTAGCAGCGTAATTAGTCCAGCTAGATGATATTGCGTTTCTCTGCCTCTCGTCAAACACAACAAAACGCAATGTGTAGATAATTTTTTTGCAAGCTCTGTCAAGGGCCCGCTTTTCTTTTTTTTTGTTCTGTCTATAATTTTGTGTCTTATGGACTCATCTGAATCAGTACTAGCCATAACCGTTAGGTGTAATATTACACACACACAAAAACAACAACAAGCCAAACGTTTACCATTGGAAACGAGTTAAAAATAGTAACGTTGACAAAGCTGTGTCTTTCCCTGTACGCTATATATTGAATATTAGTTACCTCAGGACTAGGCTGGTTTTGGTTAGTACCCTTTAAAATGATAATAAATGTCATGTAAGACGTGCAAAATTATTTCATATATTTTAACATTTTGTTTTACCTGCGGTCCGAATAATTGCTGAAAAACTATAAATAGGGACGTTTGATGTTTTCTAGGGGCCATATTTTATTTAGGAAAATCTAGTTTAACACGTTTTAGAAGAAGTTTTCAAATTTTTTCTTATGGAACATTTCTTTTCTTTATACTTTTTTAATTTTTAATGTTTGTTAGATTTCACCCACAACTTTATGGCTTCAAATTATATAAACTCCTCCTTATAAAACTAATTTAATGCGACGAAGTAAGAAATTAAAATAAAAGAAAATGAATTGTTATAAAATTATTAACGGCATATTTAATTACAACAACTTATGACCGCGGGAAAATAAACTTTATATCTTTGTAATGCGTCAAAAGATGGCAGCTACAGAGCAACCGAAGCCTCGACGTTCCAAGAAGAAATTGCTCTTTTTTGTCTCTGAATTCTTAAAATTTTACATTCGCTAGTCCGTTCGTAAAGTTGGCGGAGCGCATTCATTTTTGATCCGACCGCACGTTCTCCTTTAAATTTTAATGCGTTTTGACCGCCATTTGCCCGAAACAACAACTGGGACACTTATAATTTAACTGCAGTCAACTCGCGGTAAATTGTTGGCGAAAATGAGCTGCGAATGTGGCTGCTGAACTGTGAGTTGAATCCGCACGTATTACGAGAACTGCGTTTAATGGCTTCCTGACACCTGCAGCTGTCCAGCCCCGGAAAAGTGCACGTCATATACATTATTGGATGGGAGCATCCTACACACTGATGGATAACCACCTTCAGTGGATGATCAAACAATTCTTGCAAATATAACAAGTCTACATATATTATATTAATTTATTATTATTAATTATTAATTAAATGGAGACACCTACTAGCGCACTTGCCGATAATTGAGCTGCGAGTGAATAGGGTTTGAGCTCTCTACGAAGGATGACATTTTTAAAAAAGGTGGAATATTATATAATACAATAGCAGCAATAACAGAAAAAGCACCGTTTTCGACGGTCGTACCAAGCGCCTGGGAGTCCAGGTTTTACGGAGTAAGCTATAAAGTCCCAAGGGCTCTCTCTCTCTCTCCTTCTCCCTCTCCCTCACCCCCTCTCCCTCTCTCCCTCTCCCTCTCTCACCACCCCTCTCTCTCGCCCTCTCTCTCCCCCCTTTCCCTCTCAATCCCTCTCCCCCCTTTCCCTCTCCCTCCCTCTCCACCCCTTTCCCTCTCTCCCCCCCTTTCCCTCTTACCACCCCTTTCCCTCTCTCTCCCCCTTTCCCACTCTCAATTCTGCTGCTTACCCCCCGCCCCCCCCCCCCTCTCTCTCTCTCTCTCTCTCTCTCTCTCTCTCTCTCTCTCTCTCTCTCTCTCTCTCTCTCTCTCTCCAGAATTGTTTGTAGCTGCGGATTTTTCCCCCTTGTGTGCCTCTCTATATCTTGCAACTCGCAACTCTGCTCGCTTTCACCCTAAGTTTCGGCTTAAGAAGGTCAAAGACCTCGGACATCATTCTATTTACTTCATCTTGACGTCTCTGGATGATTTGCTGTCTCACCTTGACGCTATGTTGTGGACTTTGCGCCTCAGTTATGATCTCAATTTCTTGTCCAGGACAGTGATTTGCTTCTGTAGACGGACCATCAGGGTTTATTGCTTGTCTTCTTTGTCAGTTCTGCAGGTTTTGGTGTCTAATTGTGCAACTGAAGAGTTGCCATGGCAGCAGAGTAGACTAGGTCATGTAGCTGTGTTATGTTATAGCACTTATTTACCTGATCTCTCAGTACAT
Organism: Cylas formicarius; assembly: GCF_029955315.1. Classification (NCBI taxonomy): domain Eukaryota; kingdom Metazoa; phylum Arthropoda; class Insecta; order Coleoptera; family Brentidae; genus Cylas; species Cylas formicarius. The sequence continues at coordinate 13,529,445 of NW_026844214.1, read as the reverse complement.
CATTAATTGAGTTAAGGATTTTCTTAGTGTCTTTGTTTGTCCTTAGACTTCTGGACATTCGCATGTAGGGTGTCGTAGGCTGGACGGTCCCCTGGCAGAACAATCCGAACATCTTCTTTTTCGGCATGTATTCCTAGCTGCGCAGCCACTTCAATTTCTATACGTTGCATAACTTGCGGCGCTAGGCGGTTTTTTTAGTCTTCATAAGACTAGCTAATAAACAAAATAACGATGTATTGATATTGGTTTCAGATTACTGTCTTCCACATAACTCTACAACTTATAACTCTCCAGTTGGAGCTTTCTAACCATCATATTTAATGTATTTTTATTCACCACGGTATCGAATGGACCTTTATACCCGCGCGTCCCCGTCAGAACAAAGGGGGGTAAAAAAATGAAAAGAAAGAAAAGTGTCAACGTGGGAGGGCGCGTTTTACGTCGTTTACTCTCTCGGCCAGATTCGAAACGTCTCCTTTTCATTTCGCTGCGATCGTCGTTAACTAATAACGGAGAGGTCGCTCATTGTAACGTTCGAAGACGATTAATAAAAAACCATCAAACTTTAAGGCGGCTTTCGCGTATTTATTTTCGTCGGGTTAAAGAAAGGCGACGGGACGACGCGACGGGGTGATTATTAATGTGATGGGGTTTCCGCAGAGAAAAGCGGCGTCTTCGCAGGAGATATTCCAAAATAAAACGCGACAGTTTTGGCGGAACGGGGCAGTGTTTTAATGCACGAATGCTGTCCGATGGTAATGGAAACAAAAGAAATCAAAGTGGCACCATAAATAAATTAGATACAAACAATATTAGATATCTTGAATATTTTAAAGACAAACTATTACGTTGGGATATTTATTTGTATCTACACTACACTCTATAAGCATAAATGTTACAAAAAATATAGATAAGTTTGTAAGTAAGAATTTTGGGATGTGACGTCACAAACCATCCTTCTAAAAGCAAAAATTAATTGTAAATGTGCCATAGGTTTTATAATTGTTAAAACGGTTAGAAGTCAGTTGGAAATATTGTTAAAAATGTTAAAAAGATTTTTGAAAGAATTGTTTATATTTTGTTAGAAGTTACAACGAACTCTTGACAGATCATTAATAAAAGAGCGAATATTTGGAAAGCACGTTTCTTACATTTTTGATGTAGCCATGGTGGATTTAATACACGCGAGTTAAAAAATTGAATTTAAATAAGCCGACGCGTAGTACAGCGAAATAGCAGATTATGCAACCAGTCGGATAAGCGTCAGTTTAGTTAGGAGTTTTATTTGAGTTACTAAAAACCTTTATCAATGCGTTGCATGCAATATTTTTTGAGGTTGTAGTTTTTGAGAACATTTTTGCAAAATATCACGAATACGAATAGCGACGTGCAAAGTGGTCAGAACAAAATGCTATGGCTGAAATCTAAACTCGTGACTAAGCACCGGGAATGTGCGAAGTGGCTAAATTGCGTCTCAAAGAATATCGTCCTGCAGTTGACCTCCAAGAAGTAATTACGACCTTCATACTTATTGTTGTTGGGTCAATCCAACAAGCGATAATTTGTTCATAGGTAAGTGACAACACAGGGCCGAGTCAGGTAGATGTGGACCACGTGTCAACTGATATCAGTGGCAGTTTTGAATAACCCGTTTTACGGCGCGTTTCGATTTTTTTTTTGTAATATAGCGCCGATAAAAGATATTGTTAACAGTGAATGATTAAACGAAAAAAAGACGTAGTAATTTTCAATGTCAAATTGCGCACTTAGAGATTTAATAAATACCCTTATGAAATGAAAAAGTATAGCGATGGATAATTTAAACAAGAAAAGTGTGGGTTGATTCCAGTAAAAACTATCAGACAAAAGCACCTTCAAATAAAGAAGAACGGATCACCAAATTCATCAAGTTCAAAAATTGAAATTCATTATAATAAATCTGATGACAGCTGGAAAAATGCTGTACAACAAATTTTAAAAATTGAAGAAACTTCCCCTAATATGTAAAATAATTTAGAACCCATTGTAAACTATCTTAATGAAGACTAACAGACTTAAATTTTGAATAAAAACGTATTTATTTAGGTAATTATTGCTAATTTGTATACAGATAATCTCATCGTATTTTCTAATGTACTAATAGTACAAATGTGATTTTGTTATACTGAAATAAAGATTTATAATATATTATATTATAATATTAATTTCAACATTTTAAAAACACTTTAAAAGTAAGTCCGTCCTACAACACCATCAGGATCAGGCGTTTCATTGACGTCGGCAGGTTATTTCGATAATAACTATCACCAGCTATATACTTTGAAACAAAGTATACTTTTATACTGAGGCACCGCCCGTGATTGAAATTGATAGAGAACTAAAAATTACTGCGTTATTTTTACATTTTGGGAAAACCGATGTATGTTGAATCGATATGAAATCGTTTCTAGAATTTTAAATAAAAATGTAATATTTTCTTTTGAACGTGCGAGCGCACTTCGGGAAAACTGGAACAGAGAAAACCTACACGATAAGACTTTATATATTTTAGTGGGCTCAAGTTTATTTTGACGCTGCCTGATACACGACTTACAATCCGTCATCCTCGCATTAAACTGCGTGTGAAAATTAACTGAGAAGTGCCGAGAGCCCTACAGCCGGTTCCAGGGAACACGATTTATATGTTTATTCCGATTCTCGATGAAAACGTAACTCCCGCAAGTAATCTTTGTTTCCGATTCGTATTACGTTTGTTTTCGTTGCAATGAGCACAGACGATAAATTTTAAATATCACGTGCTGGAAAACTGTCTCTGTATATGGAACGGCAGAGCGCAGGTAAATACTTTATCGCAAATGGGGGTGGCACAACCGCGTTGCAGTCGAGCCATTTCGCAAAGTGCGACGGCTAATTGGAGTCGTTGCGAACTGACTAAATGGGATCTTATACGTTAATATTTTAGCGGAGCCCTAGAGTCAACTGCGTAGTTGTTTTGACAGGCTCTTGCCGCTACTAATAAGGACCGTCGTATGCGACTCGTTACACTGACTCATTTTTGTGACCAGAACACTATAAAACAGATGTCGCTTTTTGAAAAAGTTTGGATGACCATAACACGCAGAAAAGACTAAAATATTAAAACATCCACCGAACAATTTTTTGGACCCAGATCTATTCTGTCGCCAGCAATGAACACGGAGGGTTGACCTAGATTCGCTTCTTATAGTTTGTTGTCAGCCTAGTGCTTATTTGCGTGCGTTTGTGTCGCTCAAGTCATCCGTTTTGGTTTAGTCTAGTTAAAGAGTTTAAAATGACGTTGATTGAGCATCCTATTACTAAAATTATGTGATCGTTCAATTTGGAATAACGTCTAGATCATTGTGCGAAAAAAGTAGAACATTAAAAATTTCAAAAGTTATAATCAATTAAAGATGGTAAAAGTAGTATTGAGTTTTATAGTTCTTAAACTTATAATTTTTTTGGAAAAATCCTTAAAGAAAAGGAAATTTACTAAAAAAAAAGTTCGGATTCCCGAAACTCTACCTTCATTGTTAATAATTTTAATTTAACGTTGAAAATTGCCATCCGAGCGCCATAATGATGCGCATGGCGTCGCAAGTTAGTAAGTTACAATAAAAAATTTTTTAAACACTTAAAAAACTGTTTCCCGTTGGAATTTTTCATTAAAGTTATTTTTCCAATAAACTAGACCATTGTTAATTTTACAAAATATATAAATAATTGCCTTTTTTTGCTTCTTTGAGTATGATAATGTTATAAAAGTTTAAATAAATTTAATGCTTTATTTATAATTATTTTTCTAAATTAAAAAAAATAGATTTTTTTTGTCAATAACTATATATAGCTTTTAAACTCTTAGAGATACGGCAATGAATATTCAGGTCATTTTGTTGGTAATGAAATTGTTTTTCAGTCATTTACTAATTTTGTATCTATTTTTTATCTGACGTTAGAGATTCTTTGGGTATTTTTTGAACCTCGTCTTCTAGCTCCGTAAACAATGCAAATTCGGTTGTTGCACTTTAAGGCAATTTTGTGCAATATGTAAGAGTTGCAAATATTTATTTTTTATATGTTTTTTTTAATTACAATTTTTTCCAGAATCTTCGGAACTTTTCTTCTTCCAGATACTTACTTACTATTTTTGGGCTGTAGTTTTCTTTATAATGATATTTTCATTACCAACAAAAATGTTTATTGTCGTATCTCTAACAATTTAAAAGTTATATTAGTTTTTAGGTCAACAAATGGATCAGCTGCTGCAACTCTTGTACTAAATGTGTAATAAATATTTTCGGTATTTTAATGCACAGTGACGCTTTTGTAATTTAAAAAAAAGAACAAAAAAGTTAACAACACTGGTCTACAAATATTTTTTGTCTCCTTATTTCCATTTCTATATTTTGTGCTCCGAACACAGAATTCAACAGGCACATAAGTACAGCACATAGATTTTGAATAAAATGTCCATTTGATTGAAAAACGATATTATTAAAGTAACAACAATCATAAAAAATTAAAAAATATTACGGTCTAAGTTGTACAGTGGGAAATGCCAATTTTGGTGATTATGCCATTATAGTGATAAAAATACAAGTTACTTTGTAGTAGTTTTTTTTCATCGTTTCCATGGGAATTTCTTGACGAATGGACCAACAGAAATCAGCAAGCATTGCTGCTGATCATTTCCCTTTGTAGCGTCTTTCAATTTGCATAATATCCCGATGACACCTCTCACCATGCTCATCTGATACGGCACCAAGATTTTCAGGAAAGAAACCTTCATGGGAGTTCAAAAAATGAATTTTAAGTGGCATGGTGCATCGTAAAACTTTATAAGAAGAAAGAAGCTCTCGATTGATTTGTCGGTAGTTGTCAGCTAAAGAATTTCCAAGAAAATTATACATTTACTAAAGCCACTCTAGCTCCTTTTTCTCCTTTGTCCAACTTCGAATTAAAAGCTCCAACAAAAATTCCTTCTTTCAATTTTGCGTCACTGATTCGAGAAAATTTTGTTTTGAGATATTGAAAGCCTGCACTATCCTTGTTCATAGATTTCACAATGTTTTTCATGAGTCCCAACTTTATGTGAAGTGGTGGCAGAAAAATTTTGTCACTTGGTACTAAAGGTTTACGAGATATATTTTTGAGTCCAGGAGTCAAGCTTTTTCTTTGTGGTCAAGTTTTAACTTTGTAATGTTTTTCTATTACGCGGCTGTCCCAGTCGCATAGAAAACAAAAGAACTTCGTGTATTGTAATCCAGTAAGTATAGCGTCAACTTTTAAATTAGCACAAATACTCCATAGGTATTGTAGGTATTTTATTTTTTCAAGTAATACCTCTAGATTTGCATAACTTTCTATCATGTTTGTTGCATGTGCAACGGGTGGGTATTTATTACCATTATATTACGCCTCGTCTTCATAATTAAGCATAATGTAGTACCTTACACTGTGTATTCAAACTACATTTTAAAGAAATCGCTACCATCGGCCCGTCATCCCGGTGTCGTACCTCAAAATGCTTTGCCAGTAGCATTTCTAATTGTAATATTTTATGCCGGATAGATAACACCACAACAATAGCATGCATTAATCGAATGGGTTCCGTTCGTTATCCTAAACTTAACTCATTAGCAAGGGAAATATGGCAATGGTGCGAAAAAAGGAAAATTTTTGTATATGCATCGTAAATTAAATCTCAGGATAATATTGAGGCAGACAAGGAATCTAGACAGTTGGAAACGGAAACCGAGTGGGAGTAAAGAGGCATTTCAAAAAATAACCCTTCAATTTAATAGGCCCGACATTGACTTATTTGCTTCAAGAGTTAATAAAAAATGTTAACGGTTTATTTCTTGGCTGAGAGATCCAGAAAGTTTGCGGTAGATGCTTTTACAATTAACTGGTCAACTTTTTATTTTTATGCATTCCCACCTTTCTCGATCATATTACAGTGTTTGCATAAGATAATCGAAGATAAAGCAACGCACATTTTTGTTGTACGTACCCTACTGGACCTCTCAGACATGGTTTCCCGTTTTTAACTCTTTGCTTGTTAGTAAATTATTTTATTTTACCCCAAGTAAAGCTTTACTTCTCTCTTATGATAGGACTCCTCACCCATTATGTCTTATCCGGCAAGCATTGCAGTTAGGCGGAGTACCTGACACATCACTGGATATTTGTATGGCTTCCATTACCAGTGGTACCATTAAACAGTATAATTCCGGTTTAAAATTTTGGTGGGAGTTTTGCAAGCAAGAAAATCTAAATATTTTTTCAGTGGCCATACCAGATGTCTTAAAATTTTTGACATTGTTTTTTAATAAAGGCGCTTCTGTGCAATAGCTCAAATAGCAGGGTTAGATTTTACTAATGATTTTAGGCTAAAAAGGTTTTTTAAGGGAGTCTTTAATTTGCGACTCAACAAACCCAAATATAACTCTACTTGGGATCCGTCTATTGTCCTTAACTACATAAAAACATTCCCTAATGATATTTCCCTACAAAAATCAACTTATAAGTTAGCTATTAGCGCTTAGTACTGGACAAAGGGTACAGACGTTGGCTAGTATTGAAATCTCGAATATTGAGATAGCGGACGATGGCGTCACCATTAAAATCCCTAAGCGACTCAAAACGTCTGGTTTAAATATATTACAGCCAACTCTAATTCTACCATTTTATAAGGCAGATTCTTCAGTATGTGTGGCTAGGTGTTTAATGCAATATTTAAAGGAAATGCAAAAAATAATAAACTCCCAGTGCAATTCACTATTTATTACTTTTAAAAAGGCTTTTAAAAATGCAAAACCTAACTCCATTAGTAGATGGATAAGAGCAGTTCTCAAATGTAGTGGTCTTGATACATCCATATTTACTGCTCATAGTACACGGCATGCAGCCACATCTGCCGCGGCTCGCAAGGGTGTAAGTATGGATGTAATTAGGCTGGCAGTAGGATGGACTGAAAAGTCAAAAACATTTGCTAATTTCTATCAACGTCCTTTGTTAAAAAGGTCAAATTCTGCCGAGGCTGTTTTGGGCTCTTAATTTCCAATCACTTTTTATATGAATTTAGGTTTAGGTTACAAAGATAGCCTTTTGTTTAGTATTTAATAATCGTTTTGTTACCACACTTTTGTGATAATTTCGTTTCTTCCTAGAATAAACTATATATTTATAATTGTTGCAAACTTCTTTAAACATCTACATTATGCTTAATTATGAAGACGAGTGGTAATATAATTAACAGATCAAACGAACTTACCTGTAGTGAAGTTCGATCTGAATTATATGAAGCCTCGTCGAAATAATCAAGTCCCTCCCAACCCATAACCCTAGGCATACAATTATCAATATTTGGTTTGCTTTAAAAGAATGAGGTAGGACACCGGGATGACAGACCGATGGTAGCGGAATGCAAAAAAAAGTCGATTTCTTTAAAATGCGTGTAGTTTGAATACCCATTGGAAGGTACTACATTATGCTTAATTATTTCGACAAGGCTTCATATAATTCAGATAGAACTTCACTACAGGTAAGTTCGTTTGATCTGTTAATTATGGAGTAAAACGGCTTTCAGACTTATCTTTAAGACGTCAATAAAAAGTCTTCATTCATCAATACTGGAAAACTAAGTTCTTGAAAAAGCCCGGCAGCATCATTACAATATAGTAAATCATCTTCTTTCGTAATTCGTGAAATTTTCTTGTCTTGTCTTGATCCGAGTAATTGTGCTTTAGATTTTGATTTTGAGAATCCTCCATTTTTATGATTCCCCAAAGCATTGGCATTGTGAACTACATAGATTTGTGACTACCTTCAAGCCAACCTCTTGAGCAACTGTTACAGCATATTTTTGGTAGCCAAGTTTTATCTGATAAGCTGTTTTACCAAGGTCGGTTATGGCATTTCGCTGCATTTTTAGAGTAACCTTACCACAAATGTAGCAAAAACAGTCCGTAGAATTCTTATAAGTTCGCAGCATTCTGTAAACTAAAATTAAAATAAAATTTATTTTAGAAACATTTTCAAATTGCTATTTTATATTTATGGACTCCGTTCATGAAAAAATACATCCACTACGCTCATAAACTACAAAAATATAGAGAATACGAACTTTATGCAAACCTTATCAAAATGTTTCATACAGAACGTAAACAATTAAAGGACAAGTTTTCAACTAACTCTCGTAAAGTCACAACGAATACTGAGCAACCGCATATGTACTCACAAAAAAATCACATTCGGAACTTTACTTCTTTATCTACCTATTTTGTATGTATATACACTGTTAACACAAAATGAATTCAAAATAACCTAAATTTATGATATTTAAAAAATAATTATATCGAAAAAACAAAAAAAAACAAAATCCGCATTTTTTATTCGACAATTTTTTTTACTTATTTATTATTAGTTTTTTGATTTAGATCCAGTTAAGATATCTGCTACTTTTCCATAATATAATAATAAATAATTTTTTTTGTGGTACTTATAATATCATTTACTTAAATTGAAGTATCAAATGCTAGTAAAACAAGAATTGGAAATTATTACGAGGGGGGGGGGGGTTTCATGTGTCCTATTTTTTAATTGATTGCGATATAGGAAACAAGAATTTTTTACTGCTAAAAAAGGACATCCGGGTCCACTACAGATTACACTGTCGAATGAAATTAACAACCGCATATGTACTCACAAAAAAATCACATTCGGAACTTTACTTCTTTATCTACCTATTTTGTATGTCAATACACTGTTTATGATGAAATGAATTCAAAATAACCTAAATTTATGATATTTCAAATATAATTAAAATAAAATAAACGTGATAGAAAATATCGTCCAAAGGGAACATATTCAGAGCATTAAAATCTTCAAATTTATGGCATAAGTTTTTGAAGGAGACCAGTGCAATTTGTTTGTAACAAATTGTTAATATAATTTTTTTTTTTATATTGAAATAGTTCATTTATTTATTAAAAAATTATAAACCAATGGAGATATTTTTTAAGAATAAGTTAATAAATATCTCTTGTTTACATAAAAACAGTAAAAATGATTTTTTTTTGTTAACTTAAAAATTATTATAAACAAAGTATTAAATTTATTTAAACTTTTATTACGCTATCTTATTTTATGTGCATATAAGAGAGGCTCCACGAAGCGAAACAATTGTATGGCAATTATTTAACTTTTTTTTTAATTTGCACTAATAACGGAAGTCCCGGAAAAAGTTGTTAATTAGCAGTGGTCTAGTTTATTGTAAAATTAACTTTAATGAAAAATTCTAAGTGTTCAAATTATACTATAATTTTTTTTATTTTGAAATCTGTTTTATATATTCTGTTTTTTTTATTGTATCTTACGAATGACGCCATGCTCGCAACCTCAAGATGGCGTGCGGACGACAACTTTCAACGTTAAATTGAAATTATTAATAATTATTAATGGAATCAGAATTTTTTTAAGTAAATTTCCTCCTCCTTTCTTTCAAAATCCAAAAAAAATATTGGTTTACGAACTATAAGCAAAAAACTAAACACTGCCTTTTACTATTTTTAATTGTTTATAACTTTTGAAATTTTTTAATGGGCCAGTTCACTTTTTTCGCACAATGATCTTGACATAATTCCGAATCGAATGAGCTATATCACATAATTTTAGTAATAGTATATTCAAGTCATTTTAAACTCATTAACTAGACTAGACGCAGGCGAATTTAAGAGAATTCCTAGTCAAAAATCAGAAATCCAAACCTGAGAATACAGAGAAAACACTTACCTACCCTACCCATATGTCAATTGAAAGCTGGCATTTTTTATTTTATTGTAAGTTGCTTTAAAAATTAAGTTTCTTATAAAAATCTTAAAAGCTGCCATGGAGCCTCTTCCTAGTGGTAGTTAAATTTCAACCCTCTATATAGAATAACCTTATGTATAGAATAAAAAAAAAAATTTGGTTTTCACTTTTTCTTTAGAGAAAAAGTCGTTATTTCGGCACATTTCCGCTAGCAAACCATATGAATACTCGTATTCAATAAATATCAAAAAAAGTTTGACTTACAAATCCTGCGAAAACAATGTTTAAAAAAATTGGGTTGCGATAAACAAAATCCGCATTTTTTAGTCGACAATTTTTTTTTACCTATTTATTATTAGTTTTTAGATTTAGATTTAGTTAAGATATCTGCTACTTTTCCATAATACAATAATAAATAATTTTTGTTGTGGTACTTATAAAGTATCATTTACTTAAATTGAAGTATCAAATGCTAGTAAAATAAGAATTGGAAATTATTAGGAGGGGGGGGGGGTTTCCATGTGTCCTATTTTTTAATTAATTGTGATATAGAAAACAAGATTTTTTTTTACTGCTAAAATAGGACATCCGGGTCCACTACAGATTACACTGTCCAATGAAAAACAAAGCCGAGCAGGCGTGGCCAACAGAAGTTAAGAAGAATGCAGATCTGTAACCAGTGCAGGACCGCAAAGTCATAGGTTTAGTTCTACCGTGTACTATTGTACTTTGTAGAGAAAGAATGATAAGTATAGTTTCTTGGTTAATTTTTGAAGACAATTAAACTTTTGCATTTTTTATAAAAGTACAATGCTAGTTGACAATTTCTAGCTATATTTTGAAAAAAAAATTGACTAATTTAATCACAACAAGCAATCAAATGAACTTACCTAAGTGATGTTCGACCTTGATTATATGAAGTCCTTGTCGCAGTAAATAAGGATGTTATGTAATACCTCCGTTTAGTGCGTAATCGATCACTAGATTTAAAGTATAAAAACCTTTTTTTTTTTCTGACATTCCTGACTCGTACTATGTCAACTAAAATTACCTGCTTCAGTCATTTTAAAGTAACCTTCGTTGTAACACTTAAGGGTTTACGGAAACGTTGGCAGCTTATTTACTTTGACTAAGACGTCATATAATCAAGATCGAACATCACTTAGGTAAGTTCGTTTGATCTTATGATTATATGCAGTCTCGTCTCATAAATAAGGATGTTATGTAGATGTTTAGAGTAGGTTGCAACAATCAATTATTTACTTCAATGTTAAGTAAATTTATTAATACCTTACCATTATTTGAGAAACAAATAATAAATAAATAATAAAAAATAAATTGAAAAAAAATCCTCAAATCTAAAATAAATTACAATAAATGAAAAATACAGAACAGCTACTTAATAAATACTGTTTCTGCGAGAGTTTTGTCGGAAATGACACGTGTAGTTAACACCCCAGAATTATTTTGACCAGTCCACAGCCTTTCTATTACACCCTTACCCAAAATAATCTTAATCCAGCGACTTGACGTTTGCCTAGAAGCTTTATTTACGAGACGAGGCTGAATATAATTACAAAATTCGTATAATAAAAAAAATTAAAATATGTTTTTTAATCTCCAGTTTTTTAAGGTTGCAAAGTTACCTAACTAATTGGTTGATATTTTTTGAAAGAGTGGACTTTTCATGTAAAAAAAAAAACTTTTTTTTATGTATATGATTTCAATAAAATCTGATTGACGCTTGTTTATAAGCTAGAGAAAAAATATGTACCGTTCAATTTATCAATTTCAATTCTTTTTTTTTATCAATTTAAATTCTTTTGTTATTCTGACGTATGTACCCACCATTTTGTTAAAGATGACTAGGGATAATGGAAGCAGTTAAATTGGCACTAAATAAGAAAGGATTTAGAAAATTCGTATACGAGTTGTAAACATTCTTCAACCGTACACCTTAGGGTAGATTAGGTTATATATATATATATATATATATATATATATATATATATATATATATATATATATATATACATATATATATATATATATATATATATATATATATATATATATATATATATATATATATATATATATATATATATATATATATATATATATATATATATATATATATATATATATATATATATATATATATATATATATATATATATATATATATATATATATATATATATATATATATATATATATATATATATATATATATATATATATATATATATATATATATATATATATATATATATATATATATATATATATATATATATATATATATATATATATATATATATATATATATATATATAATTTTTGGAATTTGATAATAGTTCCGAATTGTCTCTTGATTGACTCACTGTAATTTTTGTCGAAGCTGGACGACATTATCATAAGAAGTTCTGTGGACCTGTGGAGAAAAATTTTGACCGCCACGATATTGTGCGGAGACTCACCATCTTGCTGCCATATTCATTGGTTCATAAAATATATTTTTTATATTGTTATTAAATTGTTATTTTTGTTATATCTATTACAGAATGTCAAGCAAAACTGAATTGTCCTTTGGCACTGCGTTTTACGCGTTTTATGCGTTTTATGCGTTTTACGAAATTTAAATGCACTCACGTGTATCTTCAAAGAACCCTAATATATTTGTTTAATTTTCTTCATTCAAACCAGATTTATTCAGACATACTCTTTTGATATTTGTTTGGAAGGAACTCACCACCACCACTTTTGTAATAATTTCTAATAATAATCTATAAATCTAATAATAATAATAATAACCGTGTCAATAACTTATCAGAATTAATCAATATCGCTTAGCTATGTCAAATATAAGAATGATTTTAATTGTCAGTCGCAGCACTCTGCCTTGTGTTTAATATGTCATTTAGGAAAAAACTGGGCTGCTAAACTTTCATTTGTGTTTTTGGGTTACCTTTACAGTATTAAAAGCAAAAAAGTTACAGCCAATCAAAATGTTATCAAGTTAAATGGGACGCTAGGTACATACATGTTAATTAGTAATAATTAAAGACGAAATTCTGAGAGTGGAAAACTAATCGAAACCACGATTAACTATTAGCAAATAATTTGTAGATTGGTATAAGACAAAAGACACATAAACATTTCGAATCGATGGTTATCGCTTGGAAAATGTTTTCCCACCCGATATATGACAAAGCAATCTACAATCTTCTTCAATTGTCGAATTTATTGGTGAAAAGATGAAAAAAATTTAAACAAAACTATGAGGCAATGTCCGTTATTAGAATTAAAAGTTATCTAAATTTGTTGTTTTTGTCAATCCAACATAATTTCGATGACTTTAAGTTTCCTTTAACAGATCAGATAATAAGTATAACGTGATCATAATTAGAAAGAAATTTTGGTTAGTTAAGGTAAAAGGGAAAACAGTAAATCTACTTGGAATAACTATTGAAGATACCTTGAAGTGAGCCCCATGTTCGGTTTTCGAGAGGTAAATTATGATCAGTTACATTTGTCATTAGAAGAGTGAAGCGATTTTTAGACCATCACACCGTTTTCAATATTTACTTACCTTGTTACGGTGTTATTTTGAAGGGCAACTGGAGCTACGACATATAGACCGAATCATATTAATTAATAATTAATCGGAAAACATTTAGAGAGCTTCAAACATTCATATACCATATCTGAGGATCTAGAATATTCATGTGATTTTGTTTATCTTTGATAATTGACCAGCTACAATCTTTATCATATTAAATGTAGTCAATAAATGAGTTCCAAAGACGCAGACCTGAATATAAAATAGAAACTATTTAAAGCAAATGTTGGTAATTTTATAGCACACGTCTGACTTATTTTTTACTCATTTTGATTCATGTTTCGTTGCCGCCTCGTTTGCCTCTGCAAATGGAAAAGTCTCGACGTAACATTGAAGTGGGCCTTTGTGAAAAAAAATTGTTGAAAAGGAACGGGAAAATGAACAGTTTTCTGAGCATGTATTTTTATTCCTTGGTAGCTTTAATGCCTCTCGTTTATTATAAAAACTAATTACTTTTTTTTTAAATAACGAACCAAATTCTAAATAAATAATTCTGAATTAAGCAACGTTATTGAGGAATCAATCAATCAAAACAGTTATACAAAAAACTCGTGTGAGAACCTAATATAATATAATGAAAAAAAAAATAGAATTACTGTAATTTATGTTAACGTATGTGAACATCACCGACTAAATTAACTTGAACTAACCAAAAGTTCTTTTCCTTTCTCGCTGCTGTTTTAATATTAAATTTATGAGATATATTTTTTGTACGATGCAACTCAAATATTGAGGCTCTCAGTGTATAACTAAACCAAACGAAAATCAAAAAATCAAGTGTGGATTTTGAAAACATTCATAAATAATAAGTCGAATCAATCACTCTGGGTATATTTAAAATTTGTTTATCTAGATTATTTGTTGAACTGAGGTGACTTTTACTTGATGAAAATCCATTTACCAAAATAAATAAGAACTAAAAGTTCAGATTTTCACGAAATTATATATTATGGCATGACAATTGTTTCGACAACACCGTGTCTTTATCAAATGTTGACATTTGATAAAGAACTTTTAGTTCTTATTTATTTAGATTATTTGTTGTTAAATGACGTCAGGGATACGATTTGGTGCAAATTAAGATCGAGGAGCAACATGCATTCCCTTAATTTTTTTAACCATTAAAGCTTCACATTTTTTAATAACGCAGCTTATCCACATCCTTGGGGTATTAGGGCGTTTTCAGTGTGAAAGTGGAATTTTGCTTAACGAGCAAAAAGTGTTGGGCATAGGCTGTTTAAAATATCTACGAAAAATCGTTTATATCCTCTTAATATCACAATAAACTATCTAAATACCCTCAAAAATGTTGGGTAATGTAAATCATTCTTACAAACAGGCATAGCCGACCAAAATGTATTCCTAATCATAACGAATTTGCGGCTTCCGAAAATTAGGCAAAATCTGGTGGAAACTTGAAACTTCAAACCAGGTCCCTTACATGCTTTCCATTCATTTTACTGACTGAGTGCCTGCACCCTAAGAAGTTTTCAAGAGGAAATTGGAAGCATTGAAATATCTCACTCCGAGTACAACAAAACAGCGCGGCATATAAAAGAGCAAACGTCGTGAAAAGGCTGGTACATAGTGGAACCGGAGCGAAATGCCTTTGAAGCAGGCTATTTACTCAGGCAAAAAAATACCGCGGCATGTGAAAGTTTTCAATGTAAAACTTACGTCAATACTGTGTATTGACTCTATAGGGACCTGAATTGAAAAACAAACAGGGGAAAATGAAAACGACTTAGATCAAATAATCGGAAATCGGAAATTGAAAATAAAATACGTAATTGAATTTTTGGAGTGTGATTTTAGCACTTTGGAATGTGTTTTGTCAACTGAAGCTAGAGTAGGTATGTTTCGTAAACCATTTTCATTTTTGACTAATAAATTAATGTATGAGGACGGGTATATTGGAGCATCCTAAATTTTGAATGTTCTGTACTTCTGTCCAAATTAATAGAGCAACTTTTTTTCCAACAATAGGCATTTGAAGTAAATCATAGTGCAGAACACTTCACGAGGTTAAACATCAAATCGGGGTGCTGCAACTATTTAATATGTAATTGCTCAAATTTTTAGTATTTATTTATACGAGTAGTGTTAGCACAAGATTGGTTTAAGCAAGTTTTACATTTACATGAAACTTCCTGTTTTGGTTAGTAAAACCGCCTTCCTCGTAAAAGAATTTTTTTTGCAGAATTTCTTACCGATCTTGCTTGAAGCATGTATTTCCACCACACAAAACACTCCAACTTGGTTTCAATATACATAATAATAATAATAATAATATTAATAATAATAATTGCGCTCTTAAAACCACAAGAACCAAGACAAGAAATAAACGCACATCATGAACTCAAACCCTTTTGCTAGATACTGGCCTTCTAATAAACAATATTACCCCTTTTTTCAAGGACTTTATTGTGGGGAAGGGAAGTTATAGCATAAGGTATTTCATTAAATACTTTTTTCTACTCCCGTCTGTAAAATACCTAATTACACACCGATCTAACCTGTGGGAAGCGCCATTTCGGATATTTCCGGGATTTTACCGCACGGGTTTGGGAGCAATCGGATGTTTTGGGAGATTTTTCCCACTCCTTGAAATGTGACGTTTGTCACAAACTAAAGGTACAAAAAGTATAGTATGCAACACGGCCGTTAGTTCTTGGGTACATTTTAGCAAAACAACACGAATAGATTCACTGACATAACCGTCAGAATTGACAAACGTCAAAATTCAAAGCGTTGGAAATATCTCTGAAAACATTCGATTGCTCCCAAATCCGTGCGGTAAAATTCCAAAAATGTCCGAAGTGGCTCGGATTCATGGGAAACGAAACTGACGTGATAAAGTGACGCTTCCCGCACGCTAGATCGGTGGGTAATTATGTATTTTATAGACGGGAGTAGAAAATAGTATATTATGCATTAAGTGCGGTAAACGGCATTTGACTCACGAGTTTATTTGACACGAGCGGAGCGCAGCGGAGCGAGTTTTTAATAGACGAGCCAGTTAAAAAGTTTACCGAACGTGATGCATACTATATTTTTTCTACGGCCGTTGGTTTTTGGGTACATTTTCGCAAAACAACACGAATACATTCACTAACATGACCGTCAGAATTGACAAACGTCAAAATTCAAAGCGTTGGAAATATCTCCGAAACCATCCGATTGCTCCCAAATCCGTGCGGTAAAATTCCGAAAATGTCCGAAGTGACTCGGATTCATGGGAAACGAAACTGACGTGATAAAATGACGCTTCCCGCACGCTAGATCTTTGGGTAATTAGGTATTTTACAGACGGGAGTAGAAAAACTTTTTAAGTCACTCGTTTATTAAACACTCGCTGCGTTGCGCTCCGATCCTGTCAAATAAACTCGTATGTTTTGACAATTCAACACTCTTTGGTGACACCTCGTAATTTTTCTTGTCATCAACTGTTATCTACCTTTTCATTTTTAAATGTATAGTGAATTCCAATTGAAATACATATCAATCACATCAAAATCTAGCCTATATTAAACAATAATTACTTAATTTTAATATACAATTCCTAGTTATAAATTGTGCATTGTTTCGAATAACCCAGTTGTCATGCATACAAAACTTTATGATCGTTTGCCAGCTTCAATGAAAGTATTGCACTGTGCAAATAAATTTCCTGTAAAAAATAGTTGGTGCATGATGGCTTTATCCTACGTATGAATTTGTGTTTAATTTATTTTGTTTTAATTTTGGTAATGTTCGATACTTGCTTGCCCAAATCTAAAGAGAGATAATTTGTTTTGAATTTGAATATGCTTGTTCGTTCGTTTTGTTATACTGTGCAAAATACAATGAATTGTTTAATATTATATTATCCCCCTTCTTCCACCTTGTCAGTGGTGAGAGGGCTCAGTAACATTCAACATCCAGGGAATTATGCCGGTGGTAGCGTAGCTACTCGTAGAGCCACCTTTGCGGGTAAGGGCTTGTGATTATTTTCCCAAGATAACTCACATGGCTGAAAACCTAGAATCGATGGCCGTTAGTCCAGGGCACTCCTTCAGTAGAGAGACGGTGCTAAGAATCTCCCCATCAGCCAATAATCAAGGAAAGTCTTTTAAAATGCATAAAAATCATATCAGAATCGCAACGTGAAACGTACGTAAATTATATCAGAAAGGAAAGATGGAGAACGTTCTTGCAGAAATGAGGAGGTTGAGAATTGATGTGTTGGGTGTGAGTGAGGTGCGATGACCGGATTCTGGTAAGTGCACGACTGACAGAGGAATACTCTACTACTCGGGCAACGATGGGAATCACCACTATAATGGAGTCGGAATCGTGGTAACGAAAGACATGGCGAAATCAGTGATCAATTTCTTACCTTTCTCCGATAGGGTCATTATGATTCACATCCAAACGAACATTGGTAAATTAAACCTTATACAAGTATACGCCCCGACAGCAGATAAAAGTGACCAGCAAATTGAAGAATTCTATGAACAACTCCGGGATATTCTAAAATTAAGAAAAGAACGTGACTTAACTGTTATTATGGGCGACTAAATTGCAAAAGGCAGATATGAAGACTATGTTGGTGCATACGGTTTAGGACCGAGAAATGAGCGGAGAGATCGTATGTTGCAGTTCTGCGTGGAAGAAGACTTGGTCGTAAGCAACACACTATTCAAACTTTCAAAAAGGAGGCTGTACACCTGGAAGGCACCCGGAGACAACAAAGATCATTTAATTAGAAGCCAGATAGACCACATTTTGGTGAATAAAAGATTTAAAAATGGAATAAAAGCAGTACAAGCTTACCCCGGGCGCAGATGTCGGATCCGACCACAACCCTATAGTTATGGTCATGAAAATAAAACTAAAAGAGTCAAACAAAATACCAGAACATATTCATAGTTTAAAAGAGCCAACTATAAGAAACGCTGCCACCAACCACCAACTGAAGAAGATCACAACACAAAATGGGAAAAAATTTAGGACACCGTAGTGACAACAAAAAAAAATTGTTGGGAAGGACAGGAGGGTGCCGAACTAGAAATGGATGACACAAGAAATGTTGTCACTAATGGAAGAGAGAAGAAAACATAAAAACAATAATGAAGCAGAATACAAGTCCATTAAAAATCCTATTAGTAACAAAATCCGCGAAGCGAAGGAGAACTCGGTTAAGGAAAGGTGCAGAGAAACAGAGGACCTAGGTGGTATTGGATCGAAAAGAGACTCAGGTATTTTAAGAAACGAACAAAATTCAATACTTTTGGACATTGAGAATAAGCTGGAGATCTGGAGAACTCAGCCTTTCAATGACCAACGAGCAACTGACTACGAGCTAACAACAACCGAGGACCCACTTCTAATATCAAGAGATGAAATTCACCACGCTATAAGGATATAAAAATCTGGCAAAGCAGTGGGCCAGACGATGGGCATTGTGAGCTTTTGAAATTGTTGACGAATATTCGATGCAGGTCCTCTTAGATCTGTCCAATGACGTATACAAGACTGGTAATATTCCCCGTGATTGGCTTCTGTCTACTTTTGTCCCAATCCCAAACAAATCTCGACCATCTAAATGTCTAAATAAGTCTAATGGACCATGTTCTGAAAATACTCCTAAGAATCGTGCACGCCAGAATACAAAACATATGCGAAACTGAAATCTTTGACACGCAATTTGTAACTCGGGAAGCCATTTTCGCCTTTATGTGTGCTTTTTCGATTATAGTAAAGTGTTCGATAATGTCAGGCGTGAAAAACTAATGGAAATCCTACACTAACTGAACATTGACTATCACGATATGCAGATTATATCATAGCTGCATTGAGCTCAACCCTCTAAGGTCAGAATATATAACGTTCTCTCCCAAGATGTCAGCATACGGAAGGGTGTCAGACATGGGACAATGGGAAAATCCCTAATAATATTAGATACGCTGACGACACTGTTTTGTGTGCGGGCTCTCTCGAGGATTTACAGAGACTATTAAACAAAGCCTACAAAGATTACGGTCTCAACATGAACATCAACAAGATTAAAATGATGGTTATAACAAAAAAAAGCAAGCAACAGGTCAGCTCATCGTAGACGGGAAAACAATTGAACAAGTAAGACACTACAAATACCTTGGCACCATAATTTATGAAGACGTTCAACATAAACACGCATTGAACAGGTAAGAAAAGTCTCCATATAAATGAAAAAAACTATTGACGGCTCCGGACCTATTACTAAGAGTGAGAACAAACATGGTCCAATGCTATGTATTTCCCGTGTTGCTTTATGGCTTGGAAAGCTGGACGCTGAATTTGAGAAACCACAAGGACGTTGGAAGCTTTTGAAATGTGGACTTATAAACGCATGCTGAGAGTCTCGTGGTTGAGTGGAACTACAAACGAGGAAGTGTTCGGAAGAATGGGCAAAGAACTCGAAATACTCTTTACCATTAAAAAATGCAAACTTAAGTTCCTGGGACATATATCACCCTATACAAGATATGAGCTGCTGAAACTCATTATAGAGGGCAAAATTGTAGGTAGACGAAGTGTACGGCGCCAAAGAATCTGTTGGATGCGCAATGTTCGAGAATGATTTGGTCTATCGTCAATTGAATTATTTAGATCAGCAGTATCAAAAGTAAAAGTAGCCATGATGATCAGCAACCCCCAAAGGAGAAGCTGATACAAGAAGAAGGTATTATTCCCACCCCCAGAATACCTTGAACGATTGACGCGGTACTGGTTGTTGCTCTTACGAATTTGAGCTAAAAATAGCAAAAAACGGTGAGTAAACAATAAAATTACACATTGAAATTTGTTTTTATCTAGACGCTACAGCGCATTTCCTTCATAAGTTATAAAATTGAGAAATACGGAAAAAAGCTTCAAACAAAAGTCTACATATTTTAAAATTATGTTGATATTCAAATTTGTATAAGATGGCCTTCTATCCTTAAGGAAGAGAGAGGAAGAGATATTTAAAGTTTTATATAAGAACATTACAAATGCACAACACTGCAAAATTGGCAATTTTTCGGAGACGCCCGCAGAATTTTTAAAGCAACATTGTGAGAACAAAGTTCGGTGTACCATAACCACAAAAGGAAAACATTTTTAAGGGATTATGTTATGTAATAGCGTGAATAGCATTTATTCGTCTGTACCGTGTGTTTATTTATCTAGGCTACATTTGGCTTGGCTGTAACCTTTTGTTTTTAATGATATCAAGGTAAATAAAAAAAACAAAATATAGGGTTAGCAGCCAAATTTTACCCTAAATGATATGTAAAACAAAATACTAACAATTATTTGAATTGTCAGCCTACTTGATATATTTTTTAAATAAAACGGTATTCAATAGAACACATTTTATTACAACTATATAAAACGTCTTAAATTTTACAAAAATACGAAATTTTCATGTAGTGCTGTGACAATGAAAATCGTCCTTATATTTGACATATTTATATGCGATATTGATTAATACTGATAAGTTATTGAGACAATTATTATTATTATTAAAATTGCATTTCTTCAATTAACACATTAGACATTAATGAAGTGATGTGCTTCAAGTATACTACCAGAATAATAAAAAAGTAACTGCTAGGCTTCGGTCCAATACGTGGAAACCCATAATCAACGGCAGTCAACGAGGATATCGCAACGAAGATCGGGCGAAATAGAGAACGCAACAATTCTCAGGGCGGAGCTGTCTCGCCTCCCGCAACACAGTTACCACCTCCGGCGCAGGGTATAAATAGCACACGCGTCGCCGAAAACCTCATAGTGTTCGATGTGATTTCGGAGCGCGAAACGTCTGCAGGATTCCAGTCCGATCTCAACAAACGAACGGCTGATATCCCGGAATATATTGGAGCATATTTGGTTTCTTCTGTTACTACAGCTCGTCAGGAGTCAGTTCAATCCACACAGTTTTGAAGAAATATTATTACACGGCATTTAAATTTCGTAAAACCTTTGGCTTAGTGAAGAACAATTACAAAGGATGGTTCAGTTTTGTATATTGTATTTCGTTTCATTCACTACAAAAGCTGTAATGCACAAAACACGCAATGCGCAAAAGAATGGTAATTCTAGACAAATGCATTAAAAAAATCACGCGTTGCAGTCGATTAATATTTGGCGTGGTATATAGATAGACACACATATTTTGGTCCGCTATTCGTAAATCAAAAATTAATTTTCAGTCAGGTATATATAATTGTAGTCAGTATTCAGAATAACTTGTTCTATTGAATACCGATCAAATATGTAGGATATCCTATTTTAAAAAATATCATATAGGCAGAAAATTGTTAGTGTTTTAGTTTACATGTCATGCAGGAAAAAACTTGGCTGCAAATCAATTTTTTATCAAGAAAAATTGAACACACGGATCCATTTAAACCATTTCATCTGAAAAAATGTTCAATGAAACTAAAGAAATTTCCATGATCTATTTTATAAAAACGTTTTGATGCAAAACTCGGTTAAATCAAAAATGGAAATTAAATTTAACCGACCGATGTCGTTAAAATCTCAACCCGGGATTTTAAGCGAGCGATTTCAAAAAAGTTGTAAAATTAATGCGTGTTTTATAATAAGCTCGTAAAACTTGCCAAGAACAAAAATTTTACGGTCCATTGATCGTTCTCCCTTTCAATTTTTTAACGGGCTCGGATACCCCGAAGGGACTGCGATAAAAGACTTATTTGAGGCTTTGAAATTTCGCGGGTAATTTGACAGAAAGTGTGCTCTTACGGTCGGTCAAAAGTTCATTGAGTTTTATGTCTTGACGTAAAGTCATATAGATTTTGCGAAATGCTGATTTTCAAAACAATGGCATAACTAAAAACAAAACAATAATGGTGATTATAACTTAAATAGCTTAATAGCTTTAATAAGCTAAACTAAACTGTACCGGGTGGGATTATTTGAATAATTTTACAAGAAAACTCCTTCTCTAAGAGAACCTTATTTTTCGTAAATGTTTGAAAGTTTTAACATTCGTTTGAAGGATTATTTGTAACTCCTCAAAAATTTTCTATTTTGTGTAATTCATGAGGAGTATAGTTTTTTGGCAGCATATATTTCAGAATCTTGTTCGATATACAAGTTTCTTGCTGTCTTATAGTTTTATTTTAGTCTTATGTTTCGAAAAAATGGCAATGAATTGGACCGTCGTTCGTAAATCTTGGCTAACAATAACCAATTTCCTCCATAGCCTGGTGAGGGTGAATTGAACCGTTGGTTTTTATTTATCACTGTTTATTTTCTCTAAAAAATGACTCACTTAACGTGACATCCTACTGCCACAGAAGAAACTTAAATATTTTAAGACATTTAATTTTGGATCTTGCTAACCCGTTTGTTGCTGAAATACAATCCGTTAATACGTAAAACCATATGCTAATTAAACAATGAGAGTTCTAATCAAAATTAATAATCCTTTGGACCTATTTGGTGAAATTGCTTGCGTGTGATATGGAATGGGAGTGGCAGAAATAAAGCTTATTTTTCAATGTCTCAGATTTGAGATGTAGGATACCATGACGAATCTGTTCGCTACATACACACTTATATCCCTTAAGTAATTTTCGCTGAAAATCTGTAGATTGATCGGTGAAAAAGGTTTATGTCACATAAAGCTCTGCGTCACAAAGGAATATATAAAGATTGAATGAATTTTGGAAAGCATGGCATTTCTCACGGAAACTTTTTTTTTGTAAGCCAACGTCAAAATATTATCTCGGAAAGTTAGAAACACATTAAACCTTATCAAAAATGGCGGTTGCATTAAGTACTAGATCGTTTCTCAAAATTCGCCACCCCTCTTAACTTTCTATTTAAAAAAAGTTTTTATGTGAAAGTTTTATAGTTTTTACGAAAACAAAAAATAATGAAAGAATTTTTTTTTCTATCTAGTAGATTTTATTGCCCAACAGAAATTACCAATTACGGGACAATAACAAAAATACATAAAACAATTAATTTTAAAAAGTCAAAACTAAACAAAAGAAGCAACATAGAAAACAAAAAACAAAAGTTGTGAACATATAAGAAAAATAATATTAATACGAGAAAAAGACGGCGCGAACTACTTAAACTATAACTACCTACAGATGGACTTTAACCGTTAGTGATATAGTGCTAGTTGCAAATTCTAATCAGTTTTGGTAAACTATTATTAAAAATATCACAATATTTACTAATTAAGTTGAAATGCGAGCACATCTGATACACCTACGTAATAAATTTGTTCGGGGAGTCCCTAAGCTAAACGTAAGAATGTGTCTTGCATTAGCCCGCGGAACACGAAAATCAATTTGCGCAAGTAAACTCATCGAGTCAACATTACTATGCAATAACTTATGTAAAAATATTACACTGGCCGTAAACGGCCTCTGATCTCTCCAAGGCTTGAATATTAAATCTGTCCCACAAAATACCACCATCAATGCCCCTCCCTGGATAGAAACCATCCACTCTAAGAGCAAGAAACTTTATAAATCTCCTTTGAACATACTCAAGTGACCGAATATAATTTGAGTAAATAGGTACCCATACTACCGATGCATACTAGAGCTTGGAGCTAACCAACGAATAATACACTATCTTTAGATCAAGAACATTAGAAAACGCTGAGCAGTTACGAATAATGAAACCAAGAACCTTAAGGGCAGATCCAACTATGAAGTCGAGGTGTTCCGAAAATGAAAACTGCGAACCGAAGATAACGCCCAAATCTTTTATAGAATTGCATCTGAACAAGGTAATGTTATTTAGTTTATAAAAAAATAACCATGTTTGAAGATTTCTTGTGTATGAACATACTATACACTTAAAGACGTTAAGAGTGAGCTTGTTTTGTACGCACCAATCGGAAATATTTGATAGCTGGTCCACAGTGTTCTTAGGAAGAAATAGATCTATATATTTTGAAGTCGCCTGCAAAGAGCAAAAAGTCACAGGAAATTTTGTCCGATAAATCGTTTAGGAATATTGAAAACAATAATGGCCCAAGATTGGAACCCTGGGGCACTCCGGAAGTTGCAACAAACTGCCTTGAATTGAATCCATTAAAACAAACAGAAAACACTCTGTTGTGTAGATATGAAGTGAATAGAAATTATTATATAAATTAAATTAAAGAAATTAAATTATATAAATAGAATAGAATTATTTCGCAGCTTTGAAAAACGTAGGGTTTGTTAACGTGTTTTAAACGGTTTAAAAAGAAATTAGCTTCAAAGGTTTTAAAATGTGAAAGTAAACCCCAATATCATAAGGACGTAAGGGCACAAAAACAATTGAATGCGGTAAGGTAAGGTTGTGGAATTGACCGGTTATATTGTTTGTGCCAATTGACCAGTTACATGACCATCGCGTTGTTCTGAGAACTAAATGGGCTCGATATTTTTGATGGGATTCCCCGAATCGCTAAGTATCGTATTGGGGTATTCCTTGAAGATGGTTATGGGTAAATTGGACATCACAGACGCATAATAATTTATTATAAAGTACAAATTATTATTAAATAATGATAGATAATACTCTATTTTGATCGAATTCGACTACTCAATTAAGAAGTGGTCAATTGATCGGCCTCAACCCTACGGTAATGTTTTTAAGTGCAAATTTTTAAATCTACAAATGAGCGCTCCAGTATTTTCAATTTAAGATGTTCCTATAAAAAATACCCAGTGGGGTAAAATCTGGACTATTTGTTGCCCACGAATCAAACTGCGCGCTATAATAGAGGCCATAGGTTTATCACAAGGTATAGTGGCCTCTATTTGCTGAACTATTATTACTACACTCGAAAGACAAAAGAACGGCCAAAGCGGTTGCTATGACCCGGTCTTTTGGGATGCTCGCGGAACCATTTACAATGTAGAAGATTGCGAGGTCAATGTAGAAGCCACATTGATTTGTTGGTAAACCGAACAACGATAACATAACTGTATTAACATCATTATTCGAGCGGCCGATCAAAGAAACCAAGAAAAAACGAGGTCATCTGAAAAGATATTCTGTTTCATCAAGATAATGCACTGGTGCATACCTGCGCAGTTGCAATGGCCAAAATTACGGAATTAGGGTTCCAATTAATACATCTAAGGCAACCAGCAGATTTGGTGACTATTTCTTGTTTTCAGACTTAAAGAAATGCCTTTGTGGAAAATGCCTATTTTGAAGGGCTTCCAAAATAATATTTTTTGGACGGTGTAAAAGGATTGAAACAATGTTTAAACAAATGCATGCATTGCATTGCAAACGTATTTTCTGAATTTAAACAGAATAACTTTTATATAGAAAATTGTTTAAACAAGATAAGTTTTGTCCAAGAAATTAAAAATATTCCCCATATATTTTTTGAAGGAGATATTTTCGGGCACATTTGTCAAACTAACATTTTTTTAAATATTCTATCTACGAAATAAATTAGCGGAACGATTTGTGAAATACCCGGAGTTTTTTTTTAATCCTCTCTAGAAACAACTTTTGAGATATTTATTGCTGAACTATCAAATCGAATCCAATCAAAAGTTTCGTTATTCTCATGACAATTACAGAATTGTATTAGGATCCGGAACAGAACAATTTATAACGCAACACGAGAACACAACTAGCGAAAAAATAAGTGAGTAGGTATGAGGAAAAGTAGGCATTATGCACCTCAGTATTTTCTTCTGCATAAGAATAACTTTATAAACTTATACAATTTGAAATGCGCTTTAGCATACTGGAGCAAAATATTCGGCCATAATAAAATTGTTCTGTAAAGTTGCAGAAATATGTAACAAAATTGTTTTTGTTTTTAGCTTTTAAGTAGTAATGTTCTTTATTTAAAAAAAAAGGAAAAAATGAGATTGAGTCGCCGTTTTTGGAAATAAACCATTGGCATATCATAATTGTGTTTAAAATATTTTGCTTCCTGAAGCTACGACACTGCTTTTTTGTATCTGTGTCAAATATGATAAAAAGTGGTTGAGAAATGAGTAACGAAAACGGAAAACTTTTCTTAAAGAAAACCTGTATTTTTTCATGAACCCTGTATTGCGTTCTTAAGTGCTCGTGGGTATTAAACAGGAAAGTTATGTCTACAATTCATACTTTTAAAATATTTATAATAACGGAGCAAGTTGAAGATTATTTGATTATTCGATCCAAACTCGACGTCAACAACTGCACTAAATTCTCTTTTGTTCGACTTTCGCATACGGAAATGTCAGCCACAGGTGGCGTCGATCTAAGGGGCGTGCGAAAACTTCACTCATGTCGTACATCGATTCGCCTACTTTCTTTATTTGTTTTACGTGAGTCGGTTACCGGTTCGTATTGCTAAAACAATAACTCCTATTCTTTTACAATATGGTAGGATACAATAAAAAATCGTGGTATACCAGGGAATGCAAAAAAGTTGGAACACTCTATAACCTTTGAACGGCTTAACGCATCGATTTGAAATATGAGTGCCTTAGTTTAGACCAAACGTGTAATTTTGTGACACTATGAAATTAACGCTCTTCCTTCTGGTTTGTGCTTAAACTACGGTTATTTTTCTTTTTTTTATTTTAAAATTCAGGATAGGACCATTTTTCCCAATCATTTATTTTTACTTTTATTGATTGTTGAAAATTGTATCTTATGACCAATATTCTTTCGAATTTAAAATCATGTTTCGAAGGAGTTTTTCGTAAAATATTATAATTCAATACCTGATAACCTGGTAAATTGAAATTGTAATACGTTTAAAACTAAATATAGGATCGAATTACTGCACCTACAGAATTTGATGTCGATTTTTTCTGTTTTTTTTTAGTTT
Organism: Cylas formicarius; assembly: GCF_029955315.1. NCBI lineage: Eukaryota > Metazoa > Arthropoda > Insecta > Coleoptera > Brentidae > Cylas > Cylas formicarius. The sequence continues at coordinate 13,502,146 of NW_026844214.1, read as the reverse complement.
TTCTAATGCATTTGTTATCACAGTCGTTTATTATTACTATTGTTATTATTATTATTATTATAAATATTTATTATTATTATTAGATTTTTTTATTTTTTGCCAAACCACGAATGTCGAAAATTATTTACAGTTTTTAAAAAATCACAATGACTTCTGTATACTCTACAACTATACAATATGGTTTTATTATTTTACATGTATTATATTCTGATGTCATCGGACAAGTCTTAGAAATCTCTTATTCTTCTTAAAGTGCCATCTCCATTCAATGAAGATCGGCAACAATTATTGCAAATTCATCTCTATTTTGGGCTTTTCTTAGTAATGTGTGTGAGTTCAAACTAGTCCAGTCTCTGATGTTCTTCAGCCAAGATCTTACCTTCCATTGTTGAAGGAAATTGTATTTATCATGTCTAATAAGATGACCGAAATACGCTGCTTCTCTTTTCTTTATTATTTATTATACTCGATGAAGAACTTCTAAATTTGAAACAGTCCATGCTATCCTTAACATTCTGTGATACACCTACATCTCAAGCGCTTCCAGCTTATTGATCGTGCTTAGTTTTAATGTCCATGACTCAACACCGCAAAGAAGTGCGGAGTGCATGTAGCATTTGACGAAGTTATGTCTTGTATGAATGCTTAGACAGTTGTGGAGAAGGTTTCGCATCTTTAGGAAATTTGTTCTTGCCATTTCGAGAGGTGCTCTTATTTCCACATCGGGATTTAGGTTTTCACTGATCTAACTGCCCTAATACCTGAACTCTTACTATTGGTGGTCCACCTACAGTTATGTTCGTGCGTTAGCTTGAATTACCTTTGTATTTAGTACCTTTGTATTTATCTTAAGGCCCATCCGTTCGCTTACGGTGGATATCTTAGCTAGCAGTCTTTGTAGATGAAAGCCGTCAGCAATCATAACTGTGTCATGGGCGTATCTCAAGTTGTTCAACAATCTACCATTTACCTTTATGCCATCCTCTGCTCCCTCGAGTGCACTTTGAAAAATCAACTCTGAGTACATATTAAAAAGCATAGTACTCAGCACACACTCTTGCCAAATTCCACATTTTATGGATATCACTGTTGTTTCGGAACCTTCTAGTCTTACTAATGCCACTTGATGTTCATGCAGCTTTTGGATAATTTTAAAATCTCGAGAATCTAAGCCTCTACTGTTAAAAATGCTCAGTAATTTTTGTTGTTGTTGCAGTTAAAATGTAATCTATGACACACATGTACATTTCTTTCCTCTGGTCTCTACATTTCTGCAGAAGTACCAACAGTGCAAAACAAGGCTTCTCTTGTCCCTAGTCTCTCCATTTGATTTTCGCTTATATCTTGCTCACATTTTTGTCGAATTCGATTGTGTATTACCTTCAAGAACAATTTCAAAGTTTGACTAATTACACCAAATAAATGAAACTCGTCGCATCTTCTAGCTCCAGATTTTTTTGGGACGGGTATAAATGTCGAGTTTAGCTAGTCTTCCGGTAGATAGCGTTAAAGAGTTGTACTAAAATTTGTAAGTTATTTCCGTTTATTAGTTTCATTAGTTTAGTTTAATGTACTTTAGAGACATTGGCTCTGAAAAGGGCCCTTTTTTAATGGATTCGATCTGATGGCAATCAGTGTAACTTAGCTTGTGGAAAGATTAGCCGGTTCTAATGCACCGTTGCCCAGGGGACGCCTGAATAAACTAATTGTGCATTCTTCGGGCAGGCTCTTTCCGCGAGACACTGGAGTGATATATGAACAATATCTTATAATTTCTAGTTACAAGTTGTAGTTCAGACACGATTAAATAAATAAATGTACTTTAGAACTTTTTCGTTCTCTGAGCTCAGTATATCTGGACCGTGTATTGTTTGTATTTCAGTGCGGAAACAAGGATCTCCGTGGTCAAACTGTTCGCTTATGTATTTGGTCAATATCCCTTCCAGTATTTGCTTATTTATGACTGATTCGTTTTCATCTTCCACAGTTTTGGTACATAATTTTTCGAAGAAACTTCCACAGACTAATACTTTTATAAAACTTCTGGATTCCTCCTGCGTCGGTTTTTGTTGACTCGGACTAGTTAACGTTTCGCCAATCATCGTGTTGGCTTCTTTAGAGCTTGACTGAAACTGGTTCGTATTTTACTCTATACCTGCTTTTATATTGATCGAGAGGGGCGGAGCTAAATGAGGGGCATAAACACCCTCTTAGATGACTGATTCCCATATTGGTCACAGGTAGAGACCTTAGTCGCGGTTAAGATTATTAGATTGCTTATAGATTTCTATAGACTCTCGGATTTTTCGTTGGTAGAAGAATTGATGACATGATTGTTTTCGGCAACTGCGGATGAGTTTATTTGTCTTAGTCTTAAGGCTCTTTCATGTTCTTTGAGCCTAGCTGATATTTTTCGTCCAGTCTCTCCAATGTATTCCTTGCCGCATATGCACATATATAACCAAACCTTCTCACCTTATTTGGAAAATGCTTGTCTGGAACATATTTTTCTTATAAAGGTCAAATTTTTAAACAAACGTCGGGAACAGTTATGCATTCTCCACTGTCACCAGTCATCGCGAATATATTTATGGAATTTTTTGAGATGAAAGCCTCGACACCTTCCATCTCAAACTAAAATTATGGAAACGTTGCGACGATGATACTTTTGTCATTCGGCCTCATGTTCAGGAACCCCTAGCAGATTTTCTTAGACATTTAAACTCTATACCCCCTAACATTCGTTTTACCATTGAAAGAGAAACTAATAATAATTCTTAGATAGTCTTATCAATAGAAAATCAGACCTAACATTGGGACTTGGTGTTTACAGAAAACCTACGCACACAGACAGGTACCTTAATGCATTGTCACATCACTATCCGGCCCAAACATCATCGGTTACCAACTCTCTTGCTTACAGAGCCGTAAAACTATCCCAGTTCGAGTCATTGCACCCAGAATTAAAACACCTTATCTCTGGTCTTTTCCCTAATAATTTCCACATTAAAGATATTAAGCGTTCCATCACAAAATACACTTCACCACAATCTTCAAATTGCAATGAAACCGAAAGCAATCCCACACTTGCGACTGTTGTCCTTCCTGATATTCAAAACATCACTGACCACATATCAAAAGTTCTAAAGAAATATAACCCCAAAACCAGATTTACCACTTGTCCCAAAATTTCTCAACATCTTAAATCCGTTAAGGACAAAATTCCATTTGAGATGCCAGGAGTTTATAGCATTCCATGCATATGCGGCAAAGAATACAATGGAGAGACTGGGCGAAAAATATCAACTAGGCTCAAAGAACATGAAAGAGCCTTAAGAGCATAAGCAGTTGCCGAACACAATCACGAAACCGGACATAAAATTTTATTCGATAAAACTAAAATTCTTGCATGTAATCAATTCTTCTACCAACGAAAAATCCGGGAGTCTATAGAAATCTATAAGCAACGAAATAATCTTAACCGCAACTCAGTTCTCTACCTGTCACCAATATGGGAATCAGTCATCCGAGCAGTGTTTATGTCCCTCATTTAGCTCCGTCCCTCCCAAACAATATAAAAGCAGGTACAGAGTAAAACGAGAGCCAGGTTCGGTCAAGCTCTGAAGAAAACCAACAGGATGATTGGCGAAACGTTAGCTAGTTCGAGTCAACAAAAGGTATACTTTTGACTCGTTTTTGGAAATTTTTATGTTGGGTTTTCTAATTGATTTACGCACTATTTCTTTTTAGTGTAATTCGGATTTGGGCTATTAGGGGATTATGGTCGGATCCAACATCTGCCCCTGGGTAAGCACGCCATTTATATATCTCCTTGGGACTAATTAACCAAAACTAACAAATCTAAAACTTCTAAAGACAGTTCAGCAATATCAAAAAAGCCCTCTGCAAATGGTGTGGATCGTATGTTTCAAAATTTGTTTTTTCAAAAAACGTCAAAATGGAGCAACTTTATAAACATATACATAATAGATATAATGCGACACTTCCTGTGCAATATTTTTAAGACGATTTTATCTTTGTGAAAACTGTTAAATTTAAAGCTCTATAAATACGACAAAATGCATTTTTATTTTATAGCAATCAGTTTTTAAGGCCTGGTTTGCGAAACAACCATATTTAGTTTTCCATTTTCCAAAAAAAAAGAAGCCCCATGTCCAACATTTAATACGGACTCGTTCCATTGTGCGCTACCGCTTACAAGCCCACAGCGAATGTTTTCCCACCGGATCCCGCGGGAATATAACTCGGGCAAATCAAGTCGGCCGTAACGGGTTACAGTTTGAAAACAAGGTAATAATTTATTGCGCGTGTTTGAAAGACTCCTCGAGTTCGCGCCCTTTTGGCTTCGGGGGTAGGACGCGACGTCTATTGTGAAGAAGCCAGGCTATACGGGATAAATGATTCAGGGCGTTTTGCAGTCTTTCTTCGGGTGAGATTAAATCTTGCTGAGCGTCGTCGTCTAGGAGTTAAACGTCTAATTTAAGTCGAACGCGAGAGCTGCTTTCACGGATTCAATGGAGCGAAGGAATACGCTCGTGCGAGAATAGGGACAGACTTCCTCGAGAGAAGATTGCGTAGGTCGTTCATTAAATTGCAATGTGTCCTTAAGTCAACGACGAAAGAGAGGGTCGAAGAACATAATGTTCTCTATTAATAGGGAGACTCTAGGTCACCTTTTCTTGAGATAACACCAATATTTTAAACCTTATCCCACAACCACAGGAAATAAAATAAATACACGAAATATGCAGTATCGTTTGTCAAAATATAAAGTTAATTAAAACAAAAATGCATTATATATTTCGCTTCAAATAGCATCACCAATACAAATAAAAAATTAAAAGTTAAAATAAACCACACACATGAATAACTTTACGGGTTGCATCCAGCCTCAATATCTGAGAGAATGGATAAAACTTTTCATTTCAACTTATCCCATAACCGAATTTAGATTTAAGGTACTTTTTACCTAATAATATCATTTTTTCTTCTCCCCAAGGTAGGGATCTAACCAACCCTGGTCGGTAAGGTCTCAAAGCGATGGAGGCGAAGCTAAGAAGGTCCACAACAGCTGCGTTTGTCCCAGATTGGGCGGCTACAACAAGCACCTAAAAGTGGCAGCTGACTTTTCAAAACTAACATTCAAGTAGAAGTCATGAAGACTGGAATTGTTGTCGTTGGACAACTGATGGCGTGGTTATAGTCACTGAAGCGTTATTTATACAGCGATGTAGAAGGCAAAGGAAAACCACTACATTATATTTCCTAGTAGAAATTGCCATAGCTGAAACAAGTAAAACAAAGGCTCCCAGTTCCCATCTTAAGTGCCGGAAGACGAAAAATAATCTGGCTGGCAGCAGCGCGGAGCTATTTAGAGCGTCTGTCAACAAGATCCGCATTTCCATGTTGATTTCCAACCTTCGATAGAAGACGAAACTCTGAGAAGTATCACTTTGCCTTCAGATGTTCACTAGCTTAGTTAGTTAAAGAGGAAAAAAAAGAAACGAGTCAATTCAAACAGAATCTATTCACGGTAGGGTAGGTGGGTTGCTTACAATTAACAAAAGCTGATAGCATTGATTCTTAGTTGGCTATATAACAAAAATGTTTGAAGAATAGGACGTCACCAAATTTACTGTATATTAACTCTCTTTAATTTATCAAAAATTTGCAAAAGAAAACAACAAATTTATTCGATGAACAGCACAGAAAAGCAATTTAATTAAAGAAATCTGATATCTTCGATACAGCAGAAAGGTATCACAAAATTCTGCAAAATGGTCGCTAGCTGGCTACGTATGACCATGTTTCACCTTACAACATTCGAGTTCGAAAGATCAGAAAGAATAAAATAAATAAATTTGTGTTGTATTAACTATAAATAGCGGAGCCGTATGTTACATGCAACATGTACATGTTATAACTAAATTCATATTGAAGTATTTACGTAAAAAAGGACAAAATAGCACTTAGCACTATACTCTACTTAGACACTAGGAGAAATGCAGATTTGCGGCTTACCTCAACGAGTAACTTGAGGGTTTACAAAGTAAGTAAGTAGATAAAAAAAAGTGTTTGGGTTATGTCAACCCGGCAGAAGGGTTATTAAATCCCTTACGGAGGCAAAATCGATAACCCCAAAACGAAAACTAAAACGATATCCGAAAAACCGCAAAAATTAATTTTTAAACCCCCCAAGCTCTCTTTTACTGGTCGCTACTCGACAACCAGCATCATTACTTCCGTTTCTAGAAACCATAATCGATATTGCCGACAATAATCAAACTCCAAAAAAATCCAAAGATGTGAAAGTCTACCTATAAAAATCAAACATTTCGAGGATTCGGTAATAAAATTGGTAAGACTGAAATAGCGAAGTAATATATGGTTTGACGAGCATAAGAGGCGGCCACAGATATTTTTCTTTGGTTAAATTGTGCCGTATTTCTCCTCCAAATATGCGCAGTCTCATTGCCAAATTGGTGTCATATTCCTGCTGTGTAAAATAATAAAGGTAACATGGCCGTGTTGTTTTGGCCCTAAGGCGTTCAAGGAAAATGTAATTCTACGTTAACCCGACTTGTTAAAAAAACACAATTGTGATGCGAATAAAAGCAGGATAAACTCAGGTATGTTGTTATAATCTTCCAAAAGTTGAATAATGGTTTGTACATGGTATTTCTGCAGGCAAGAACGGGAACGTGGAAGTTCAACAGGATAAAACATTCTGAAAATGTAAGGACACAAACTGCAGCCGAAAAAGAAATAAAGAAATTCTACGATTCCACTAACAACTTTCTGCTTAATAATTCTATTTTAGTTGGAACCGGTGAATTTCCTCAATATTGCGATTATGTGACTAGAATCCCGAAAATACAATCACTGAAGAAACAATGAACCTAATGGAATGGGATTAGATAGATCTACACAGAAATAGGGATCGAAGAAACATGGGCAGTTGCAGGAGAATTGAAAGTTAGTGAGAATTAGTGACCAACTTAGAGTATCTTTCCTTAGCGAAACGGGTAGTGTCGATCATACTACAATAAGTCAGTGATAGTTAATGCATAGATTATCGTTATATTCCATTTTTTCCTATTTTAAAAGTTACTGTTGTGTATTTTATGTAATGGCACAGCATTTTAATTTTATTTATTAAATATATTGAATAATCCTCTGCATTATTTGGAACTAAAAAAAAATAGAACGGAGAGAATACGTTTAAAAATAATTGAATTTTGACAAAAATCCCAAAAAATAATAATGAGCTTCACACCTACTGTTCATAGTTCATGAACAGGTAAGAGACAATACAGGGAACGGTGGGCTGATATCAGTGGTAGTGTTGAATAACCCGTTTTACTGTGCGTTGAAAAAACGCTTTTTTCTACTCATTCACTAATTTTCCCGTTAAATTACTTGGAGATATAATTTACCTTTAGGAAACTGAAAAGAATAGATCCGAAAGGAGACGTACCATTTACCTAGATGAAACTTGGTACGATGCACACAACGAAGTATCCAAAGGTAAAAACTGTCCAATAGTAAAAACTGTCAGACTATAGCACTTTCAAATAAAGGAAACTCACCACTATCCAATCTGCTCGCTGTTGTCTGCGAATAATATTAAGGAATTTAGCTATCATGAAGTGCAGAACTTGAAACTAGAGAAATGCAATTAAATTGTCAGAATAGAACAGACCTTGTTTTGTCAGCTCGTCGTAAGGCGATCATATAAAAATACAAGCTAGTTGGGACTCCCTGATACAAAATTCAGTTTAATATAAAAACGTGAAAGTGTTTGGGTGTATTTCGTGTCCGCGCTCTGAGATTTGCCATTTCGCACGATAAAGCAAAACAAGCCTCACGGTAAATCATGCTGTCTAATCGGAGAAATTTATGGCCTCCAACTCTGGGGCGCAGGTATATATATATATTTTTTGATAATCTGTTGAATCCTCCGACCCCGGAGTCGTCAGACATTTCCGACAAATCTTCGTAACGGGGGTGATTTCGGGCGTTCCCCAAGGAGAAATTTCAATTTCCACCTGCGACTCCTACCAAGAAACCTATTGCGAAACCTGACTGATAGTCTGGCTGTCGGCTTTATTAAGGGTGCGATAATAGGAGCATATACTCGAACGACTTAATCTAAAATAGCATTTCTCAGGTAATAAAGTCAAATAAATACAAATGGGGAATTCGTCGATCTGCTATGAGAAAACTGTGGGTTGCAAAAATTGCTAAATTTGGAATTAAACTAATGTTCGTGAGGGCAATCCGGCTAAAATATTTTTAAGGCGACGAAACATCCAGATATATCGGAAACGGGTGTTACAGATTATCACATAGACTTACCACCGAAAGCGGGTAGTCGAAGACGTGCAAGCAGCGAACTAGATATAGTTATTGATATCTTGAAAAAAGATAAACTCCTCCAAGCTGTAAAATGATTCCTTCCTTCTTTGACTAAATATTTGAACCTATTTCTTGGAAGTTGTTGTTTGTTTAATTCTCCTAAGCGTAAACTAGACACTTAGCATATAAGCACTTGGCAGTGGAAGAATTTTAAGTTCCCTCTCTGAGGTTTGTGATTATTTTAATTACCAGTCTGTGCTGCATCGGGAGCTTAGTCCCACTTGATCATAAGTCAAGTGGGAACCAATTAGAGCATGATATGCATAATATGTGTGCCTTTTAGGCTATGTACTAGAAAGATGTTTTTTGAGATTTTTTAGCCATTTGATCTGTGTTTAGTTTAGTTTTGGATCTAAGACTTTTTCACTTTGTCAATTATTTACTTCTTGATGTGCCTTTGAGAGAAGATTAAAGAAACTGTTTTTAAGTTATTTTTTGTAAACCAGTCGTTAGCTATTGTTAATTCAGTAAGATTTTTTTTATTTATTAACAAAGTAGTGTCGTCCGCAAGCAACGCCAGCCAAGCATTCAAAAGGGCTTCTGGAAGGTCGTTGATATATATGAGAAAAAGGGTAGGTCCCATTACTGAGCCCTGCACAACGTAATTTCTCACTGCTAATGTAGTCGAGGTTTTATTATAAACAACGTATTGTTCCCTCTCAACTAGGCTTCTATTCAAGATGTAACTGTAATATTTTAATTTTTTTAATACAGTCGAGTGGTGCATACAGTCGAACCATTTAGTAATATCGCAGAATGTTGCACTCCAAAAGTTGACTTGCTCTTGTTCTTGTCCTTGTCTGCTATCACCAAGCTTTAACCAGCTTGATAATAGCAGAATCGGTTGATCTACCCTTCCTGAATCGGTATTGCAGTCCGCAAAGATTTAAATTCTCAAAATATTTGTTAATTTGGTTTTTTAATACTGATTCAATGGTTTTTGATATACAAGGTATAATAGAAACAGGTCTAAAGTTGTTTGCAGTACACTCCCTCCTTGATTAGATCATTTCTGAAATGAGGAAGAGGATATAGATATTAAAATATTCCTTATTTGGTTTAAGGTTTTCATGGATATGCCAAAGTGAATTTGGCTATTTTTACTTTTTAATTTATGAAAAACATTCCGTAATTGATTGAAGGTCACTTGTGAGAATTTGGTTTGATTTTTTGTTTTGATCACCTGTTATTTTTTAGAGCTTCGATTTTTTAAATTATATTCCAGTAGATCTTAGCTGTATTTCCTTCATCTCCAATTATTTTCTTATTAAGACTGCCTTTTGCTTTCTTTATTTATTTCATTTTTGTAAGAGTTGTTGTAGCTTTTAATATTTCTTGTAAGATGTGCAGTGGGGTAGTCATGGTATAGCTGTTTCATCAGGCAAACATTATTTTTTATTAATTGAACTTTTGTTTCTTAATTACATTCGTATTAATTATTACTTCTTTTTGATCTTGTATATTTATAATTGTTACCGAGTCAATATTTTTTTCGAGTTTTCCTAAAACTAAAAGAATTGATCAAGTCGTTCAATGTTAAAAGAAGGAAGGTCATTAGTGCCAAAGTGGACATTACAATCCCCGTTTATGGTGATATGATATTTGGATTTATATATTTTTGGGTAAAAGCTTTTCTGGCGTAAAAAACTTCCCATATCTGTAGACTGTAATTATCATTCGTTTTAATTGTTTACTAGCAGCTACTGCAATGTTGCAATGGTTACCAGTACTGATTGAGTTTATATCGCTTTCACAAGTAAATCCAGCATGTTCTCTTGTCAGAATGATTGAACTGCCTTTATCCCTCCATAAAGATGATAAGTTTGAAAATTAAAACCTCTTCTTATGACATAAAGTGGTCGGTTAATGAGATCACGTTTTTCGTGTTTTATTTTACTATTGAAATAACCTGTTTGTGAAAACCCGGCCGGTGACGGATGATTGGTAATGTATGATCTGTGTTCGTGGTTGGGTTCCTTGCTGGTGCCACGAAGGGTAAAGTTATTTGTGGGTAGTCTATTGTGCTGTATGTATTCCTTGGGGTCAGAAATTTGGGTCATAAATCTGATATTTTCTATCCGCCTGTACTGCCACCTTGAATGAATTATAAGTGCAATAGTTTTTAACATCTCTTACGACAGTACCTTTCAGGAAGTTTGTTTTCAAGAAAATATTGAAGGTTCTCTTTATTATGGGAACTGGCGTATTCTGACACAAACATCCAGTCTTGCCACTACCTCTGTATTTTCCATATTAGTCCCAATAATTTTGTATGTTGTTGTGTTGTCTGTTTTTTGGTCGCCATTCTGCGCTTGACTCCCAACAATTTCAGAAATGGCTGCGCCAACCTCGTTTAATTTTCTTGTTTTACAGTGAGTTCTATGTAATTTTGTATGCATATGTAATATTCTTGAATTTTTAAGATGTGCTAGACTGCATTTTTGCCAATTTATTACACAAGCAGGAGTAAAATGTTCTGCTCCCACATTTGATTATCATTATTGATACAAATGTTCCAAAATAGTTCTGTTCAGCTAAATTGTAACATACATGTTGTTTTTTAATAGCATATGAACTTAACACTTCCAGAAGTCGCCCTTTCCTGTAATTTGATTCAAAATAAATATCGTTTTGTAACAAATATTCTTGAATTTCAGTATGCTTGATGAGTTTGGTCCTTCCGGTAGCATGCGGAATATTTTATAAAAGCAAATTTTAAAACCAGCTTTGAAAAAGTTCTGCATTTCTATTTTCTTGATAGCCCAAGCTATCTCTATCTCAAGCTATCTCTATCTCAAGCTATCTCTATCTTCTTCACAGAGAAACAGTTTGGAATAAATTCGTCTACTGATTCAGCGTGAACTACATTTTCGCTTATTTGAAGGTGCTTTTGTCTCACAATTTTTTACTGGAATCAATCCATCCATAGAATACTGTATCGTGCGTATCGAACCAAGTTTCATTTAGGTATATTTTACATCTGTTTTCGGATCTATACTTTCTAATTTTCAGAATGTAAAAATTCCATTTTGCAAGTAACTCTATGGATATCCTTTATCGAGGATATTGGGGTTTTTGTAAATAGGCAGGTTCCTTTTAAAGCTAATAATAACAAATACCAATAAATTACTATCCCTCCTCTTTACCTACTCGAACAACATTTTTGATTAGGCGTAGGTTTAAGTAATATTTGTTATCAATAAAATAATAAAACAAATACATAAATATGAGACCGTAAGGCTGGAATAATATAAAGCGAAAGCATCAAATATCTCTCTAAGATAGCAAAGCGAATTTTTGATGTTTTAGAGCAACACTTTTAGTTGCTTTCCTTTTTTTTCAGCATTTTTGAATGTTTGTCGCAAAGTTTCAAATAACCAATAAATGACGTCGTGAAAAATATAAACGTGATACATAAAAACGTCCCACTCTTCCGTCGAGAGCTTTGAAATGTCTCCTTCATTTTTATTATTTGCAGGCAATATTGGTTTCAACGCGGGTTATTGAAAATATACGTTCAATTGTTGTTTGTCGAACGCTGGCGTAGGTGTATAATCAAAAAACTGCCGCATGGCCAGCCCCTCCGTTGTCAGAATATTGACACATTTTTCCGTTTATTGATTTGGTACAATTGCTGGACAAAGAAACTGCGGATTTTCCTAGATTTTTGTTATGTATTGATTAAAAAAGTTTTAATTAAATTTATTACACTCACAAGAGTAAGATTGCCTGCTCACATATTTGACTTGTGAAATAAGTACTTTATGGCGTAAAACAATTGAAAGAATTTGAATAGCATATGAATTAAACATTTCCAAAAGTTACGCTTTCTTGTAATTATATTCAAAATAAATATCATATTGTAACAAATATTCTTGATTTTCAGTCTTTTTTAGCAGGAGACTGTGCTTGCTTGCGTTGTATTTTACAACGACAATGTTATCCGGAATATTTTCTAAAAGATAATTTTGAAACCAGTTATTTACTTGTCTGCTAGTCTTATTAATATTCTTCGTATACAGCAAGCAACTTCAAATAAATCCCTCTTCTGATGCAGCGTGTCAACAATCATCGCATACTTTGAATACTGTACTTACATCTCCAAGTGCGCAATCTTTGAGATTGCATTGCCACTTGTTTTTTTTTATTTTGCGGTATACAAATCCCATTTTACAAATAACTCTGCGGAAGATAGCACAGCTAATAATTATATTGGTTTCATCTTATTTTAGCTTCCTTTTAGGGAATATGTTTTCCTTTTTGTCGGATGTTGTTCACTATTGTCCAGATGGTGAGATTGAAAATAGCCAATAACAACAGGTATAAACGTCGTAATTATTTTTTGAGGAGGGCCAAAAGCCAACACACACTTGAATAACATGTTTCCATACCTACAGATAAGTTATCCATCTATTTGAAGACATAGCAGACTGTAGTATTGCATTGCTGAAACTATGGCATAGATACGTAAAACAGTCGCTTCTTCGGCTACAGCCAACGCTGCAATAGATACACTTGTTGCACGATAATAAACAGAGACATCGCAGTAATTAAAAGAACTGTCGCTGGAAACTACTGTCAGTAAACTAATTTATTTTTATTTATTTTAATTCGTCATTCTGATCAAAAATTTAGAAAAAATTCTTGATTCGTAGAAAAGTGTTGAAATAATTATTGTCATCATGGTTGATTTAGATTTTAGTCGCTCCGAACAATTTTAGATACAACAACGTTGATAAGGTACCTGTAGGATTTTCGTTGAGACAATTAAATCAAAATTAATTTTTGTACTCTCACCAATCTAGAGTGCGGGAAGGTTCACTTTATCACGTGAGTTTCTTGCCCCGCGGATCCGAATCACTTCGGACATTTCCGGGATATTATCGGTTAAACCTAATTTTCGGTTTCTGCTCTTTCCACGATTTATTCGATCAATTATTGGCCTCCGGCTATTTTCCAAATCTAAACTTTGCACACGATTTCAAATGCACTTGCAAATGTTTCTATTATACACAAATAATGTTAACTAGGCGAACGAACAACAAGAAACTTGTAGTATCAACTACGAAAGTTCGAGCTCCAACTTTTAACTTAAATTAAATTTCCAATTAACGCTTTTCAGTTTCTGTCTGCGAAATTCGTAAAGCGTAAACCAATGCGACATAATTCGTCTCTTTGTTAATAACGAGCAACCCATCCGGCCAAAAGTGAATTATCACAGATGTAAATGTCTGAGAAATAAATTCCTGTTCAAAATTAACGCACCACTTACATTTTCTAACTTAATGGTATTATTTGGACAGATATCCCCCAAATATTCGCATTAGATAGCTCATGTCATGTTACTTTATAACTGTATGTCATTTAGTTAAGTGAATAAGTACTTCATTCACGTCATTTTTTTCAGTTTGATAAGTGTATTAGTATCAGTAGATATCAAGAAACAGAAAACATACGTAGAGAAATAAGTAATCCCGGAGTAGTAGTAGAAGGCCTGCTAATGCACTGCTACTTAATGCAGTTCACGCCCACGCAGATTAGGATTAACTAGAGATCATGCTGTGGATAGCTGGAACAGAGTTTTGTTCAGAGACGAGGCAAAAATGTAGATGGTCGTGATAGAGTATGGAGCAGACCTGGAAAAAGATTTTTTGATTATCTATCTCTCCAAAGCAATCATTTTGAGGCACAAACAGAGCCCCTATTCAATCGATGCTTATGAATCCAGAATTCAATCTCGAAAACGTTATTCATGATCAATTAATCCCGTTTGCAGCACATTTAGGAGACCGCTTAATTTTCACGCACGATAATGTATATTACTTAAATAAAACCAACATCCAAGTCATGAAATGGCCACGACGCAGCCCAGATTTAAATCCAATAGAGCACACCCTTCGATATACCCCTTTATAATTTGTAAATTAATTAAAAAAAATTTTGTGAAGTTAACTATATTGCTATCATTTTTTGAATCTGACCTCCAAATTTTGTATAATTTGCAAAAATTATAGCGGTGCGTTAGTTTTGAATAGCAGATAATTTTCGACGGAAATTTATTCATAAAAAGAAGAAGACCCGATATTATTTGACCACTATCTGTTACAAAATATTTTCAATATATTTTTTAATATTTCTTTTAGAAAAAACCTCTTCAAAATTTTGGAAAATGATTGATAATGGATTGCGCAGCTGTGACAACGCAGGCGCAGACAATAATATTTCTGCAGAAAACGCACTTAAATAGTCCTTCAGTGTAGAGAAACGGAGTACAATAAAGCAGTTCTATATACCGCAATCTACTCTTTCAGCTATAGTCTCAGGAACGCGGAAGGTAATAGTGGGGCAAAGATATTTGCAATGTTGAAACTGAGGTTTAGTTCCTTTTAATATAATTAATTATAAGTGTCACGAGGTCACGAAACCTAGTTTATTTGTTGTATAACGACGAAGAAATGTCTCAATAAAAATGCACAAAAGTCACTTGCAATTTCCCTCGAGCATCAATTTTTGGACTAATGACCAAATCTTTGCCTATCCCGACGTTGCATTTGGTTGCCATTTCCCTTTGTTTTGTGTAAGTTAAGTGTTAACGTCGGTTTATATGTTAACAATACCTGAATTTATAGATCAGCTTAACCCACCAGTAGCAAATAAGTTATTGTGGCCCAGACGTTTGGTCGGCGACTAATGATTTTACTCACTAGTCCCTTCCTTTTCCGTCGACCATGGTATAATTTTATGGCAGTAACGTTACGTTAATCTTTGTTAAACTTAAATGGCGAATCCACTATAACCTTACTGGCGCCTAGGCTTTTATTGTGATATTTAACTGACAGTGGATAAAAAAATAATTGGTTTCGTTTTCGTACAGTTGTGGATTCATCAAGTTTTGAACGTTGAAGCAAAAGTCATACAACTATGATACCAACAAAAGTCAGTGTAATTCAGGCTTAGAGTTTAGAGGACAAAATAGACAGAAAAGCCTGGAAGGAATTTTTTCTTAGAATTGTTAACGATTTTTTACGTCAGATGTTATTCCCCTAGCATTTTCAGCAATTGTGGTAAAATTGGCGACCACCCGTCAAACGCAGCAATATTTGCTACTGTGGACTGCAGACGTTTAACGTGTTTTTCCGTGGTGTTTTGAAAAATTAGGTATATTTAATGACTACGGCATATTTTGGATGCATGATCCAGTTGGCAAAAAAAGTTTTGAAATTTTATTATTATGATCCAAAAAGTTAGCTTTTGTTAAAATATTTGTCGCAAACATTTTGGTACCTTATAAATACTAACAAGAAATTATTACAGAGTACGCTGATTCACTAAATATCGTTTGGTGTTTCAGGTACAAAAAAAATAAATAAAATAGTAGTTCAATTTATATTAAGACAGCTATTGAGCAATATAACGTTGGCAGCCCTTGGATCCAATCGCCTATGACAACATCAGTGCTAGCTCAAAAGCCAAAAAAAAGAAATAATTGCCTCGGGAACTCGCAAAATGAACATAAAAGTTCCTCCCTATACCCAATATTCCATAGAAGCGGTAACACTGAGAGCATGCTATCACTAAGTGGCCAATATCCACATACGCTGAAAACTCTATCTCACTAAACAAGGCGCCGCCGTGGTTATTTATTGGATTTTCCCAGAGCGTGGTCGTATTTATATTTTGTGCCCCTGGCTTTTTAATGAGAGTCAGTTAAAAATAAAAATTTCAAGTTCGTTAGAGAAACTCGCCAGCCAAAATTGGTCGTTCAGGTTTACGACCGGAACAAAGTTTTTGCACGCCAGCCTCAACAGTTTACAATGTATTCGTGTTAAAAAGACCGTATGAAACGTAAGTGCCAGGAATTGCAATATACGTTTTTATATACGGTGAAGACCTTAGTGAAATAGTTATTTATTTATTTATTATAAACTTTTTGTCAATTACAAGATTATAGGGATACACACAACTGACATTATTCGCAGCTTAAGATTTATTGTATTACAAGTTTAGGTTAGTAGGTTAGTAGGTTAGTTTTAAAATACATAGCAAAACACTTTAAGTTAGGAATATTTTATCTATAAATTCGTTCTTCAGGTTTTTTAAAAAGTTTTTATAGCGTTATTAAAAGTCTGATTATGGCATCTTAAAGCACCTAATAAATATGCTACAGCTACTATAAAACCTGGCCTCAAAGACGGTGCTGCATGTTTAGTTTAGTTAAAAGGAATAACTGAAAAGTGAGGTTATGATTGCATAATTGCGTACTAATACCTTTAAATTGATTTTCCAGTTACTTTTAGTTATATAGCAATTACGAAGTCTTTTATAAATACCTTTTTGGTTATGACACTGTAAGGATTCTAGGTTTTATTAATAAAATAAGTTTCATAGTTGTTTAATATTACTTGGATGCCCATATAAAACTGAAAGTTTATATAAAGCGAACATCGATGAAAATGACCATTGTTTTTTAGAATTGAGATATATGAGAAAAGAGATATAAAAAAAGAAAAATATTGAATTTTAAGAAAGATTCTTGACACTTAAAGATTATTTACATGATGTACATTTAATTTTTCAAAGGAAGTTC
Organism: Cylas formicarius; assembly: GCF_029955315.1. Lineage (NCBI taxonomy): Eukaryota > Metazoa > Arthropoda > Insecta > Coleoptera > Brentidae > Cylas > Cylas formicarius. The sequence goes on along the minus strand of NW_026844214.1, from coordinate 13,485,120 downwards.
CACAGGCTACTGTAATACTATTTACAAATCTTGTATGCCAAATAAAACTAAGCCGTCGTGGTAACTGTTTTTTAAATTTTATATTTATGCAGACATTTTCATAAGCTGAAGCGAAAAGGGTGCGTTTTTTGTTTATTGTTTATAAATACTATAGATAGTTTTTGTAGCATTAAAATATATTCCTTGCCGCTATAAAACTTATTAAGAAGGTTATGAAGTTAACGACAATAAATACAAATAAAAGGAGTAAAAGTTTTATAATGAGCTAAAATTTGTCCATTTCAGTGCTATAGACGTTTTATTAGAAGGATGAAACCGTTGAACGATCGATAGGTTCTCAGGTTTTATAAAATAGGTAATCGAAACGTAGCCGGTTGCCACTATAAAATAAAAAGTGTGTGTGTGAAAATAAATAAGAACTAAAAGTTCAGATTCACATTTGATAAAGATACGGTCTGTCGAAACGATTGTCATGTAAAAATATATAATTTCGTGCAAATCTGAACTTTTAATTCTTATTTATTTTGAAAAATGGATTTTCATCAACTAAAAGCCACCTCAGTTCAATTAGTGTGTGTGTGACTTATTTGGTTTCTTCAAACCTTATCAGTTCTCAATATAAATGTATAATTTCTCTTAATTTTTAAAAAATAATCTCATTTATCGACTTACCTTGATTTAACTAGAGAACTTATTACTAATCTCTTTTTATAAAATATAGTTTCTTTTAATTGTCTTATCATCTTGTTATACATTTATAAAATGCAAAAATGTGTGTTTAAAAACAAAAAAAACCGGCAACTAACTAAATCGGGCGAAATATTTAGGAACTTACTTTGTTGCTTATTGTTCTCCATTTGCAACTTACCCATTGGTCGAAATTAGCCTCATAGTGTGCACAAAAGCAACGCGGTTAAATTTTAATGAGCAATTAGCAGATTCGCAACCGCCTAGCTAGGAAAATAAATACTGTTTTTAAGAGGTGCATTTTGGCGCCCGCGGCGAATTTGTTATTAATGAATTTCGCCGACCGAAAAAATTACGTTCGGGCCACAATAACTGTCTCTGTACAATAGAAATGATACGGTTAAAGCGGCGCCATTTTAATGTGTTTGTCCGACGTTAATGAAAATTTGAAATTTCGCCGCCAGGTGAGTTTATTCACGTTTATATTATAACGCGAAATATTTGCTTTTTGTTAATGTATTATGCAAACTCCCGCATTCGCTACTGAAATTTGAAAAATTATTTGATAAAAGCTGCAGGATTTATCCTCCTGTTTTCAGCAACCATAATTTTTCGAAAATACTGGCGATTAACTGAAAAATAATACGAAAAATTTGAAAATCAAAACATCAACGCAGATATGCTCCTGTTGTTTGTTTGTGTTTATACGATGTTGACATTTCGTGCCTGCGAAGGAACATCCCGATCCAGTTCGTTGTTTCCAGGGGGATTTGTTTGTGGTTGAATCTCTCGTTTTCATATGGGTCATGTATCCGTTTTGTTTTAGGTTTGTCGTCAGGTTTTTCAGCTCCCTGCAAATATCGTCTGTCAGCAAGATTGATCCTAATGTGTTTGGGATTCCTGCGAATGGTGATGGTGCAACAGGTATCAATCCGCTTACGTTGGGTTTCTGTATATCGCATGTAGTTTCTTTGGCGATTAGGTTCCCAAGTTGGTTTTGTCCTCTTCTACTTTGCAGATGAACTCAATTTTCGGATAAATGACGGAGAAAGTTCTATAGTTCGTCTCTTAAACAGGTTATATCACGATGTAGACTTCTCGAAGTAGACCATAAATAGCTTGACTCCAATTAGCGATAACAATTATTTTTTCTACCAGCGTGTACTGTATTACCCAGTGTTTCAGATATATCCAAAGACGTCCAAATAAAAGAGCCCCCACAAGTCATTCATAAAATTACTAGTGATCTGATGGCATTTAGGCAAGGGACCAGTGAAATGAGGAGAGTTGCTTAAATATGAAATACTTGCTATGGTAACTACGCAGTCAAGTAGCCCTTTCCTTCTTTGGAATTAGGTGCGAAACGGTCGAATTCACTTATCAACTAGTACATTTATAGAATAAATATATGTATGTTTTAGAAGAAAACAAAAATAAATCTTATATTAAGAAAGATGTGTGAATTGAAACTGTTAGTCAGAATGATCCAATCAAATAAGTATTTATTTATGGTTCAGTTCAATCACTTCCAAGATCAATATCGACAATGTCAAAATTATAGGTTAAAGGTTGGCAAAAAAAAACGAAAATTTCATAATGTAGTTGCGAATTGAAAAGGGGTTTCTTTTAGGGACACCTATTATGTAAATTTATATAAAAATAATATAAAACAAATATAATTATTAAAAACAAAATTATAATTGTTTTCCTTTGCATTTCCACTACTTAACTAAATATTGTAATAAAAGTATTAAAATTTATTTTTATAAGATTTAAAATATAATCATGGCCTACTAAAAAACTTAATAACTCCTTTGAAAAAGCAGCTATCAACTGGAACGAAAAACTAAACCATTAAAACAGAACAAGGCTTAAAAGGTTTGACAATAGAAATTTTCTATTCTTAACACTAAATTTCCGAGGGTCTTTTAAATTTTTAAATCAATAGTGTTCCTATACTAAACATAGAAAAAATTACGAATTTAATGAAATACATATTTGAAACACTCTGTGAAATTTACTGATAAGAATAGAAATATTTAAATATTCAATATTTTTGTCCAAGAAGCGTATACTCGTATATTTGTTTAAAAATTTTCATTTTAAACTATGTAAAAATAAAAATAACTTTAAGTGAGTCATATTATTTAACTAAAAATATATCAAACTTTTGGAAACCCCCGCATATATAGATATATTACAACATTGTCTCAGCACGTCAGGATTTTGCATCACCTTAAACCAGAAACAGTGCAATCTTCGTTGATGATATATTTATGAATATAACTATAAAATATAAATAAGATGTGTTTATTTACATTTTTCAACTTACTGTAACAATTTAATTAGCCACGAAATTAGCTAAATTGTCTTTGTTTCCTGCTCTACTAGCTCACTTTGCAATTTTACCTTTTATTTCATTACTAAAGATACATTCATATCTTCATTTTTATTTTCATTCATTATTTATTTTTAATCTCACTTAATTCTTATAATGATTCCAATGGCGCCCAAGCCTTTGTTTTTTCTTTTTAATAGAATATTAGGGAAATTCCAGTGAAGCCATAGTGTTTTGGTTAGTTAGTGGCTTTTAACTGTTACAATCGTATTCACTTTAGTTTTTACTACTCTCTTTCTTCTCCAATCACAATTCCTTCTGTTTCCCACAGTACTTTTAAGTGAAATTGAAAAAAACCATTCGGTTTCTATTACTATGCCGTTACAGAGTCCTGCCGCAGATTCGCATCCACTTTCGATACGGCGGAGTTCTTTTATTTTAGTCCTTTCTTTTCGACCCCATCGTCGAGAAACGCTCGTCGAGACATTCCGGCGTTAAACGGCCACGTTTTAGTTGGCTTTTCCATCTTCATTTCCGGAAATTGTCTCCGCTTTCGCGTAAACCCCCCTCTCGATAAAAACCCAATAAACAATATAATGCACGGTTTTCCGTCCGACGACGGCAGAAAGATCCGGCCGAAACGTTCGGCCCGGAAAACATAAACGTCGCTTTTATCGTTCCAAGGATCACGCGATATATCTGGCACATGTTGCAGCTGAAGCCAATCAAGAGAGGGGCTGTAGAACCCAGTAGTTTACTGAAAGGCAGCAAGTGTTTTATACGATTACGTAGTCGCAATCCTAGATGTGTTGTATAATTTGGCTTTTTATTAGTGGGACCGCGTGCCCCAAAAAATAGATTCAATAAACTGTCTTTGTTGTAATGCAAATACAGACATTGAAGCCAGGGACTTGTGGGATGAGGAGTGTAACCTAAAATTGAATTGACATCTGAAATTATAATGTAACATAATTAAAATAAATATAAGTAAGTAGTAAGAATGTATAGCCGCCACCTTCGATTCGTTTATCATCATATAGATATAGATAATAGAGATATAGAGGCCCCGCCTATGAAGATAATACAAACACGTATGGAGCAGCAATAAAAAAAAATTATTTCGTTTTTAACCAATGACCTGGAATCAATCAACAACCAACGCTGACGGATCGTCAATAAGTTTGGATGCGTCATTTTTACGACAGTATTTTCTCAAAATATGCCTAGATCTGGTTAAATGTTCTGCGAAAACGACTTATGTGTGTGGAAATCGTTGTTTAACAACAAAATGGCAAAAATGGTATTATGCTTATGTCTTACCACTTCAATTGAAATTGATCCAAAAAGTTAGATTGGTTAAAATTATGAAATTCATTAGCTCCATTTAGGTAATTATCGGATGGCCTGTGACGGCGTCGATGCTACGTCCACATGCATGTTTACGTAGCTTCCTTCTTCCTGTTTCTAGTCTTCCTTTTAAAGGAATCTGCTTTCAAGTGTTTGAGAAAATGCTTGGCCTGTCTTGCCTGCTTGTTGTGCTACAAAAGTACTTTATTTTGCTTTTGCTTTTCTTTTGCTTCTTTATTTCTTTAGTGTCGGGCATATCCTCTAAAGTCGTTATTTTAATTTTGGTCCAGGTTCGCAGATTTCGGTTTCTACGTTCTAGATTTTAGCGGTCGGTTAAACAAATTAGATAAAGAAATCTCTCACAAATGACATCCAAGCAAAGCCTGCTAACAGCGTAACATAGCAATTTTCACTGTCACTTATCTTTTGCTATTCTCTCATGAAGTAAGCAGCAAAAAAAGTGTGTTCAAATTCTCTGTGTGATTGGTTACGTTTTTCTTAGAATATGTGGTTTTTAGGGGTTTAAGGGTTTAACAAAAGTTATGGTCGAGGAAAATATCCTTTATGTATTTTTGTAAGAACTTGTTGAATTATGGAAATTCATATAAATAAAGGTTTTATTTGTTTTTTTATTCTTGTATTTATGCAGGATTATTAAGGACGTACGGCATGGAATATTGTGGTCAAAATCCAAATTTCTCAAAAGATTTTACTTCTGGAATATATGGTTACTTTTTAAAATTAATCTTAAACCATTAGGTTGGCCCCAATGTGTTAAAGGATTACAATAGTTTTTTTTTAAGGTTCTAGATTTCTAGATTTCTAGATTCAACTATAAGAGTATGTTCCAATAGGGTGTTTGATACATTTATCTTAAGATTTTTCAAATAATTTGAATTTTGTCAAAATGTAATCTAATTTTAATTTGTCAAATTCACATCATCAAAAATTGCAGTAGAGCATATTTTATATCCCTTTTATAAAAACTCCCCATCTTATACATTCAAATGTAATCAAACTACAATTGTTTCTTCAATTCCCCGTTTCCTCTATAGTTAGTTTTGATTAGTTAGTTGCCGTTGTAGCCTGGATCAAAAATTACTTTTTGTACTCCCTTCTGTAAAATACTTAATTATACACCGATCTAGCGCGCGGGAAGCGTCACTTTACCACGTGAGTTTCTTGTCCGACGGATCCGAGTTACTTCGGACATTTGCGGGACATTACCGCACGGCTTTAGGAGCAACTGGTTTATTAAAATGCTCTCTCCACTGGTGCCAAATATTCTCGTGACTCAAAGACCGTTTACCACACTCGTTGCATAATATACTTCCAGTTTCATAATTTTTTAAAAGATATTGTATATTATAATTGTTATTATTCATGTCATTGTTGACAATACCTACCTAGTTGTTGCACACGTTGAATTTTAATAATAATAGAATTTGCCCGAATGTCAAGTCACGATAAATTCAGTAAATTATCTAAATTTACAGACAATCTAATAAACAGACTTTACTGTAAAGGCAAATCAAATTGACTACCTCAAATCTGCCATTTCGAAACACCATAGACAACTAGATGCAATAAAACGTTTTTTACCACGCCAGTTTCGTTTCCCATGAATCCGAGCCACTTCGGACATTTCCGGGATTTTGCCGTACGGATTTGGAAGCAATCGGATGTTGTCGGAGATATTTCCCACGGTTTGAATTTTGACGTTTGTCAATTCTGACAGTCATGTCAGCGAATTTATTAGTGTTGTTTTGCGAAAATGTACCCAAAAAGTAACGGTCGTAGAAAAAGTATAGTATGCAACACGTTTGGTAAACTTTTAACTCGCTCGTTTATTAAACATTCGCTCTGCTCGTGTCAAATAAACTCGTGAGTCAAATGCTGTTTACCGCACTTGTTGCATAATATACTATTATTTAGATAACGCCAAACACCATAATTTATAGGACACCTTAAACCATTCCATAAGTAATTAAAAAGTACATTTCCTGCTAAGTCAAGTTAAAAAATATGGAATTCCATTTAAATTGATCAAGTCATAGCCACTCATACTCTTAACCATTTTATAAGATGCTTCCTATCTTATAATTGAGGTATAAAATCTGCCCTATATACTTCTATGTATTTTAGATATGAGGTTAAGTTACATTTTGGCAAAAAAAATATTTAAATATCATAACCGTTATTGAAACTTATTTTGTTCGTAGAATCTAAAAATGCTATAATGCAAAGGGGTTTCTGTTTAAAAAAAAAATGATGTTAACTAAAAAAAATTACCATAATAAAACTTCAGATATCCCAGAAATAAAACTATTTCAAATTCTTGTATTTTGTCCACAATCGTCTGGATAGCGTGATTAACCCTCTAGATTTTCTTTCTCTGATATATTCTCCTAAATTTCCCACACGAACCTTATTAACATTAATGACAGGACAAACCTATCGGTTGAAGTTGACATGTGGCCCGAGTACCCATGGGTTCCCTATTATCTCCAGTCATCGCCAATGTTTTTATGAAATTTTCTGAAGAAGAAACTATGTAAACAGCCAAGAGATCATCTGGAACCACAATGAAAAGGTCTAGATCGTTTTCCTGTGGCATATCAAAACTATTAGGCCGACACTCAAGTTCGCAATAGAGGAAGAAGTCAACGGATAACTGACAATTTTAGGCTTTCTAGTTAAACGAAGCCATGTGCATTTCAAGCCGGCACACACTGGACAATATCTTAATGCGGCTTCAAATCAATCCAAAACAACTAAACGAGGAGAAATGAGATTACTTCTGGAAAAAACCCCAAGACTATGCAGCACACCACAGAAGGTTATCAGAATTCACTCAAATACATCAGGAAAGCTTTCATCAACGGAAGAAGAAAAGAAAACACCTGGCTAAGGTAAATGTGAGGAAAATTCTCAGCATCAAGAGTCTTTAGATTTAGCCATAGACTTCGCTGTGCACTCACCAAAACAAAACCACTAAAACAGCAAATATATGCCACAGAACACAGAAATAATGTACAACGAGGCGAAACAACAAAATTCGAATAGTACAACACGCAAGGGAAAAGCAACAAGGAATTCTGTAGAGAGTTGGACTGGTACTAGGAAGCAATTTTATCCAGGGAAACCAAGAGGCTATTAGCAATCCATCAGTTGAGATAAACAGGCTACACCTGTAGTTACAGGTAACAAGGACCACCAACAAAAACATCACACACCTGCAGTGACACTTTATCGCCCAGCAGTCACATCCAGCGATCAGCATTCACACCCGTTGCACACAAGCACGTAGTTGTAAGAATTATATCGTTATTCTTGATAACAGTTCGATATGCATGCCAGCCGAGACGTTGAGATATAATTTAAAATAGAGGAAGGGAAGTCCAAATAAATAGTTTTGGTAAGTTACCTAATTTTACATAACGAGAAACAGCTATGACGTCAGATTCGAGTTAGAGCAGACGCCCGGTATTCAGGTCACCTTTTCGATGGTAAAATAAACCAATTATTACGAATAATCCCGTGGGCTATATAGCCCATAACCTAAAAAAAGACAATGGAAAGACATTACGAGCAACAATTAATTATGTTGGCTGACGCAAAGTCCCCCTTCGCATCACGAGAAAGCCGCAGGATTCTGTTTACCTATATCAGACGTTCTCTCCTGCTTGTGACAAACAATTATCCTGCAAATACGTCGACAAGTATCGGGGAACAAATTGATCCGCACTACCCGTTTTCTGTCGCCACAGGGTACATCGGGTAAGATCCAGAGTCATCGAGACAACATTAATCTTATACAGTATTGTCACGTCCAGTCTGGAGTTACTAATATTTTCGCTTAGCGAAAATTGGATTTTGTCGTTAGCGCTTTGGGCGTAATTCCATTTTAAGATGTTAAAAGTGCCCGAGGGACTTTGTTCGATTGGGATTTATTAATCGTCGGCTTCGATCAAAATACTGGCCTGATTACCCGCCTCTAAAGAAGATTTTTTCCGTCGCGGCTTTAATATAAGTAAATATTATAAATTAAGTATTATTAGGGCGCTCCTAAGGGCACACGATCTAAACATTACGCGAATTTGGAAACGAGTTTGCACATGATGTCTTTACCGATATAAAACTGATCGAAAATCAAAAATCACAAGTCGAGGCCATATCTGCTCATCCTGCGTTGTTAAGCATTTGTTTATTTGGATTAGTTGGTTGTTATGTTACTTCAAAGATATGATTGGACTCTTACTTTTAAATACATCATTTATGTGCAAACTATATCTCGATGTAAGATTGTTTTCCTTTTTTTTAAATTTAAACTTATTCTGAATTTTACAAAGAAGTTTAGTAGTTTATGACCCAGTAAACGTCCAGTTTTTTTTGCTGCGCTCTGGCAAAAATAGAAAAAGTTGGTGCAGTGTCAGAAAATTTTTCGAATGACTCATATTTTTCATCTCTTTCCTTCCATTTTTTTTCTACATGTTCTTTTACAGAAAGGCATGAAACATTCAACAGAGAGCCAACAAATTACCATGATAACTGCTATTTCTACATATGCAAAGTTCGTGGATATAATAATAATAATAATAGGGTATTTCAAAATAAATGCGAGAAACTTAAGTTGGCAATCCCTTGTCTGGGGCGAAACCTAAATTTGCCGTAAAATTAATGTTTTTTATTTTTTATCTTAAAGACGAAAATAGATAGAACAATGAAATATTGCAGAACTATTACTATTATAAAAGCACACTTTTGTGTATATATTTTTAAAATAAATGGAAGGGATCGAATTAGACTCCACCGATCATTCTTTTTGTCTAAATTTAAAGAAAAACTTGTGTAATTACATGGAAATAAATAAATTTTAACACAAGGGTTTATTAGAAACTTTTTTTCTCCTTCAATTTTTTGAGTTACATTGTTTGGCCTATTTTATATAAATAAATAATAATCAATTGCCAAATAAATCGGGTTTTTAATAGAATCGTTTGAAATCCACTGGAAAAAATAGATCGATTTCACTGTGGGGCGGCGTATTTTGTCAGATTAATCTGGCCTACGGGGCTCTCCGTTTCTTTGAGCGTATTTGTGATTGGAATCGGAATCCCGTAATTATTATTCGTTTGACGAAACAGCGGGCGCATGCTGCGTACATTTCATCGTTCCCGTCGCGTCAAAGAACCGCTATATACAGAGGAGACCTAATTGCGTCCTACTTTAGCTGCCAACAGACCGAGTTCTGTTAAATGATATTTTTAATTATTAGTGGCCTGCCGTTTCCTTTGATTCTCGATCTATCAGACGTCGGGTATTTGACGGGATGTCAAACATATTATTCTACTTGTTTAATATTCGAAAATTTTTTGTAAATACCACTAAAAATTTATGAAAACAGAAAATAAAGTTGCCTTTTCATTGCAGTACTTTTTTTTGTCTGAAAGCTGGAAGGTGGCGGCAGAGGATCGATAAGATAATTATTTATTATTTATCATCATATTATTTATTACGGTTACTTTTTTAAGTGGTTTCCATACTATGCAGGCTGTCCCAAAAATGTGAAATGTATTAAAGTTGATGTTTTTTAATGAAATCACAGATTATAGCGTTTTTGGATTCTACATACAAATTAAGGGCATTGTTTCAATAACCTTTATGATACCTAAACTTTAAGGGCTTTTAAATAATTTGAGTTTTGGAAAAAATGAAATTTTATTTTCTGAAATACCTAGAAATTACTTAAAATATGTCAGTAAATTTTACACTAAAGTGTCACAATAGACTATATCTTATATCGCAGTTATCAAAAACTTTCTATGGTATGCAGGAAGGCCAAAAATTTATCCTAATCTAATAACAACTTTAATGGGCTATTTAACCTAAGCTATAACTTGAAAAATTTAAATGGAACAGCATATTTCTTCATTTCTTTGGGAATACACTTTTCGACTACCCACCGAATGGTGTTAGGATTTGCTAGTTGTCCCTTCGTCTGTTCGTAAAATACGTTTTACATTTTTGGGACAACCTGTATAGAATTTTGAGAGGATGAAAGTAATAGAAAAGACTAGATTATTTCACCCGTTGAAAATACGACGAATTCTATGTGCTTCTTTGTTTAAAATACGTGCTCCTACCTGGTACAACATCTCGCATTTAAATTTAAATATTATTCTCTTGTAGTTAAGGAGGAAGTAGTCGGCGCGATAAATTCTGCCTGTCTTCGACGCCGACATACGGAGCAGCTCCGCAATGCGGATAATAAGGCAAGAAAAAAACGGGTTATTATTTGGGATGCGGGGAGATTTCCCGCGGGAATTGTCCGACATTTGCAGTTTTCATTTACAGAAGTTAATCTTAACGCCCTCCATTTTAACGTTATCGATCGAACTATGTTAAATGCTTGCGAAATGTGTTCACAGAAATTTTCCATTTCTATTTTTGCTAAGCGATTCAACACTCGCTTCTACATCTTTCCATCAAAATCCGAGATATTTTTGTCCTAGGTTTGGCAATATCCATAAATCATTATAGTACAACTTTTTCTCGCAAGCGATGTTAAAAATGTTGATGGATGCTAATTTTGAGCAGATGTTTTAAAAAATTAATAATTATTTAAAAGCTTTTAAAAATTCATATGTTTTTTTGTATTCTTAGTTCTAATGCAAAAACAGCGTAGTATATAAAGAAAAAACGATACTGATCTACAAAAACAAACCGAGACAAGAAAGAAAAAGGGGTTAAAACAAAGGAAAAAATGAGCACTGAAGGAAAACTGTTCTTGTCCCTTCATAGGAAAGGCCCAAAAAAGAGTGGTGACAATTGAAGCCCCTATCTCTCAAGCCAGCAAAACAGTAGCATATATATGTACAATGTTTTTAAATAAAAGAATGTTTACAGATGAAGCAACATATACACGCAGAGGTTTAGAAGATTTAAGAAACAAGCACGCGTGGGTTCTAGAAAATCCCCATTTGACAACTGAACGCCATTTCCAACAGAAATTGAAAATAAACTTTTGGTGCGGAATAACTGCTCATTAATCTTAGGACCGATCCAACTACCACCTAATTTAAACGGTGGGCTGTATCTCAATTGTTTGCAAACTCAGTAGGCCGATTGTCTGGATGATCTATCCTTAGAGTTAAGAACAATAATTTTCACGCAAGATGGCACTGCGGCGCACTTTTCCAGACATGTTATAAACTACCTAAATAATCAATTTCATTATCGTTGGAGTAGTCGTGGGAGTCAAATACCTTGGCCGCCTAAGAGTCCGGATTTCAATCCCATTGATTTTTTTGTGGGGTTATACGAAGTCGATAGTGTATAAAGAAGTAGTTCATACTCGAGAAAAATTATGGCAAAACGAGAAATTATTATTTAAAATCAGGACAGTCTACTAATAAACGTGTCTCTAAATGCATCACAGTGAACATTTATTGCCGAATATAAATCTCTTTTTTATGAATTAAATTAAATTTGTATTTCCGTGAAATTGTTTGGAATGACGTCGAAGTTTTTTTGAGTCTCTTGTGAAAATCTCAAAATAAACAATATTACAAACGCTTTTAAGGTCTGTACCACCATTTATATGCGTTATCCAGGTTATTTTAAAATTGATGACATAAAAAATGAAATTGTAAATATTACGTAATGATGTATTTCAAATTTCAAAGCCAAATTTTTCTAAAATGGTGCGAAAATTAAAGAGTATACCTTTATTGTGGAAAAAAGTTGTAAGATGTAATATCTTCATATACTAAGGCGCAAAAGCACAAAGAGTCCCATACGTAACGCCCTTTACAATATGCCCCAAAATTATTCACGAATCATGTCAAAAATACCCGATTTTCCAAATTTTGCAAAAATCTAGATTATTTCAGGAATTACTTTAAAAAATCTTTGATACCCTGTATCTCGGTTAATAACCACTTTTGGAAAGGTAAGTTTCGCGACATCGTAATATTTGTACCTAAAAAACTATTAACATCTTCTTCTAGCACCCTTTCCAATTTGTCCAAAGTAGAAACAATCTCATCTTGGTCACCATTATCAAGATTGTGAGATTGAAAATCACTACGGTTTTCTCTTTTCATCAATATTGGCGATTTTGTAAATATCAAAATTTATTTTAAAGCTTCTCGTTCAATGAGTTTATATATTAAACATGCATACATGTTTTTCACATTTTATTTTGCATCTAGTGACCAGTGATTTCGACGCAACATGACTGAAAAATTAGTGACAAGAAACTTTTTCGTAGCACACGGTAAAATGGGTTATTCCACACTGCCACTGATACCAACCTAGACGTGGTTTACCCAGTAACAATAGGTATGAAAGTTCTAATAACTTTTCGGGAGAGGGTTCATCAAAAGTCAAGACGCTACTTTGGAGCACACTTTATACTTCTTTAATAAATGCTATAATATCTATATCTTTTTCTGTTCCAGTATTATATAAAATAGTCAAAATTTAGTTTTGGCAGTATTCGACTTTTACGCTGTCAGATATCCCTTACTACTTGTTATTACCTATACCGACGGAACGCACCATCGATTTATTCTTTCACTATCCCCACCTCTCGCAATGCGTCGCTAAAAGCCCGTTTTAGTAGTCTAAATAATTTTCACTCCGCCGAGATCGCCATTCGTAACAATTAGCACCAGTAATGGCCTCCTGAGGCATAAATTACACTAGCGGTCTTTTAGCGGATCATAAATCGGAATCAGAATCGGAATCGTAAGAGGCGCGGCGGATTGTTAATCGTTAAAAATTAACGTTCCGAATCAATTATTTTCTGTTTTGCTCAACAATCCACCGATCCATATATATAATATATACCATAATTTGGGAATTCGTTATTAACTTATCAAAAATCCACAGTCATACGATATCAAAGACATGAATAGGCAGCTTAAGGTTTTATTATGAGGAACGGATATTTATAACGTTTCCGTTCCTTTATCTATGAAAACCTTTAATCTTAGTTACTTCAGGGTTTTAAAAAGGCTTTATAGCGTTCTTAAAAACCCTATTATAATAATTACTTACTTAATTATAATAATAATGCACTTTATAGATTACTCCGTAAAACCCTCATAAATATTCTACAGCTGCTATGAAACCTGGACTCCCTTGTGCGTGGAACGACCATCAAAGTTTCCTTCGTTTGCACAATTTTAAAAGATATGTTTACTTTAATTCTAAACGACTCAAATATTTATAAAAATCGAAACCAGAAAGTGAGGCTTATGATTGCGTTGTCCTTCGATATTTGTGCACGGATAGTTTTCAGTTGATTTTTGGTTAGTTTTTTTGAAATACCTTAACTTATTAAACTGTAAGCATCACCTTAGGTTTTATTGCAAGAGCAATAATGCCATAAGACACCTATATTAAATTTAGTTTAGATCATAGTTAGTTTAAGGATAAAATATAGAAATATTCGATAGATTTTTGTCATAAACAAAATCGTTGTAGGAAATTTTCAAAGTTTTGACTGAAACTCAGGGGGAGTTTTAAAAGCTCCGAAGAAGCCAACAAGACGATTGGCGAAACGTTAGCATGTTCGACGCAGGAGGAATCCAGAAGTTTTGTAAATAGTATTAAAGTGGCCTGTGGAAGTTTCTTTGAAAAATCCATTGCTGTCAACAAGATTAAGAGCAAAATACATTGAGGACAATAAAATATGTTGTAAACAAAACAGATAGAAACAAACTGAAGCCAAACGGGAGCGCTTTTTCTTTGGTGTGAACACTGTATGTAAGTTAGGTTTTATAGCAGTAACAATAATGGCCTTCCTTGCTGTTACAAAACCCATTTATGGTCAATAAAGGCAACTTTATAAGATTCTCCATTTAAGTCAGTTTTATAAGAAAAACGTCCCGAGAACAATTTTTAGGATCTCAGGTTTTATAAAAAATTACCAAGTTACCAATATACAACCAAAACCGTTAGTTGGATACTATTATTCTGAAAGAAAACAATTTTTAGGTACTCAGGTTTTATAAAAAATATTCTTGTATAGATCAAGATGTTTCTTCAGGTCCTTTTAAGAAAGTGCCCTTTATAGCAATACTGAAGAACAACGACAGAAAGCAGCCACTAGATTTCCCTTATTTGGAAAAGTTTTTGAAGTGATTACTGAGGTGGGTTTTTGAATGAAATATATTCTGCTGGGAAGGATGCGATGCGTATGTCGTGGGAAAGATTAATCGAACTTTGCATTTATTCACAGAGCTTTGCACTAGGATCTTTACTAATTGTTATATAAATGGCGATATAAATTATTTGTTTACCTTTCTCCACCTCTCCAAGTGTTTGTAGTAGCAAAGACTTACAACATCTGAAGCCCAGTAGTCGTGTTTCAATAGAAAACGCCAAACTTTGACGATACCTTAAAGTTGAGTTTTTAAGAGGCAATTATCATCATATTTGTCAGTAGAAGGACTAAATGAGTATTATTTTCATTTTTATATACAGTTTATTTATTGTATTATTTAGTGGGGCCACTCAAGCAATTGATTGAGCTTTTCAGTTTGTATAAAAGGTGCTGATTATCGTGATAACTGATAGCCATTTTTATAAAATAAAATAAAAAAACTTTACCTTCCCTTTTAATTTATCATCAACTGTTAGAAAGTTATATGCTTTACATCAAGCCTAGTAACTCCACGTTGGCGATGACAGCTCCCAGGGTTGCCGTAGGGGATGGATATAATTCGCCAAGCATGGCTTCACGAGATTAGGACATTCGCACAGAAAGTGTTCGACTGTCTTGTCTTTCTGTTGTTTCAGAAATTGTTTCCGAGAGTTTTTCTTTAATGACTGACGACGACAACAGACCGATAGAAGACTCCGGTTCTATAAAGTTTAGTCCATTCTGGCCGCATGCCCCTTAATCCAACTAAGGATGACCACATTGTCAACGAGGGCACGGTGACATTCCAATGCAAGTGCAGTGAAGTAAAACGTATTCTATAAAGTACCAGAACTGCTTGTCTGCTATCTGTATACATGCATAGAATTTTAGCAGTCACTTTGAATCTGGTGATTTCTTTTCCAGCCGCAGTAATGCCAGCTAGTTCCGTCTGTAGCACACTGGGCATCTTACCAATAGCCATCATAATGTTAAGTTTTGAGGGATTTGGAGTGCTCTCCGTATCACAATCCTTTTTTTACTATTCGAACGATCGGAATAGACGTTAATTACAACTGCCTCGTTGGTGCGTATATTCCCTCTATGTTTGTAGTGTACATCTTGTTGAACATAAATTTTGGCGCGATGGAATCCGTCCTCGCCTCCAATAGTACAAATGAGGCCGTAACCTCATTTCAGACACCATTGCGCCATGGTGCGTTCCCTGCACTGGACATAATACCAACTTCGCGGAAATGCGCCATAGTCATCAAAACCACCTCTCCTATCTGAGAGATGTGAGACACATCATTACCTCCTGACCTCCACTTGGTGTGGTTTTTATGCTCCTGTAATAGTCAGATATGCCATCCTTTGGATCTGTTCTACGGTCCGCAGTTTTCTGCTGTGGCTTGTGGTCCCAAGAAATCGCACTGTATGTTAGCACCTTTCCACGCGGTGTGACCAAGTCGCCCAGTTTCCCTTTTCTGGTGAAAAGAACCATATCGGTCTTCCTGACATTAATGAACAGAGAATGGTTTGTAAACCATTCTTCGATTATTTTTATAGCAGTTCGTATAGGTTCGCCGAGCGTGCGGCAGATGCATTAGTGTAGTAATTTTCCTTATTGAGGCAATCAATAAGAGCGTTTAGAACTATGTACCACAGAAGTGGTGATAAAACCCCTCCTTGTGGACGGCCCTTAGTCACCTGACCTCTAATAGTTTCATCTATCCCACACGAATGTTTATAACTCTTTTAGAGAGCATATCAAATATCCATCCGGTCACTGTCTCCGATCTGTCCCTATCGGTGAGTGATTTGTTAAGTGGCTTCTTAGTAAGTACTTCTCGCATAGCCGCCCCAAGGTTTTCAAAGAAAACAATGTGAGCCTTATGGGGTGGTAAGCTTTGGTGGGAACACTACCTTACTTCTTTCCAGATCTTTGAAATATACCTCAAAACCAATGATAACTGGAGCAGGGTTGATAGATGCCATCTTGTCCTGGTAATTTGGTTGCCAGTCCCCCCATCGGAGGGTTGGTGCGTTTCCGCCTCCTCCATTATTTTGTATATAGTATATCTTTAAAAACTATGTCCATTGTCTCAGTCCGTCAAGATATTTGAATCACGTTAAAATTGAAACAATGCCATCTTCCTTGATGATGTATCAATGGGATCGACAATTATACCCTATGTATATCGACTCTATTATACTTTACTTAATATACGTATATCTTTTGTATGACCTGCATTAAAATTATTAACAACTAACCTCCGCGCGAATAATTATAAAGAGACCAAAGTTCTTAAAGCAAACGAGAAGCTGCCTCAACAGCAAATTGGAACGATGGGAGATAGACGTCGTCATTTCTAAGACTTTGTTTAAATCCGAATTTAAATTGGTTGTCGGGAGACTTTGGAGGTTTCGTCTAATTTCAAACTTGTGAGACGTTATTACGGCTTCGATTGCGGCGGGCGACTGCTATCAGATGAATATAAAATAAAAAAAAAACAGAAATCGCTGTAAAACAATCTTTTAAATAAAATACTATTTTGGGCTACAATTGTTATCTCTTCCTTCGATTGTAACGATTTTATGTAACGACATTTTTATTCAGATTTCAATTTGAGCATATAGCAAAGTTTTTTCCTGATACTTGAAACACCCTGCAGAATGCAAGAACTGGAATCACACTGCAGCATTATCTCTTTGGACCGTTTTGTTCATCAAACCGTAAGTTTAATTAGAAAACTAAAAAGAACAGAAAGATTTAAAAAATTAAGTATTTTGACGTGCGTTCGCTTGCCAAACGTGATACAAAGCTTTATTCTTTAAATTTGCAATACCCTGTAGAATGCAACAGCGGTGGCGGCTGTTACCAACTGTGAATGTTTTGTTTTTTTTTAATTATGACATTATCTTTGTTTTTTATTGGGGACGCACCATTTTTAGGTCGTCGGAACGCATCAAAGAAAACAAAAAAAATGAAATTAAAAAAATTAAAAGCATTTTAAGAATAAGGTTAATATCTAGTGTGGCTTCGTCCTGCCAAACTAACTTCATCAGTAAGTTTTATAACAAATTCGTATGGAATGCCATCAAATTTTTCCCAAAGTGTAATTTGCAGGTTGTTAGGTAAAGCATTCGTTCAATATCCACTTCGCCCAAATATTCTCGTGCCATCTACGGGCGCGCATGATCTCCGAATTACACTTCGGAAAGAAATTGATAGCGTTCCATACGAATTTGTTACCAAGCTTATGATGAAGCCAGTTTGGCACGAGGAGGCCACACTAGATATTTTAATTTTTTTAATATTCATGTTTGTTTTAGTTAAACTTCGGTTTGCTGTTTATTTGTTGCATGCGTGTTGACGACTTAAAAATGGTGTATCTCCAATAAAAACAAATATAACGTAATGATTAAAAAATCAAAACGTTCAGAAGAGATCATACTTCACAGTTGAAGACAGCTGCCACCGCAGGTGCATTCTAAAGGGTATTCCAAAGTTAGAAAAGAAACTTTTGTATCATTGTTGCACCCAGTATATCCTCAAACTCAAATCTCAAAAAAAATCAATAGACAATTTTATATAGTATCACTATTGGGAATCAGTCTACAATAAAAAAAAACATCAAAATCAAACCAGCGGTTCAGGAGGAGGCCCATTTTGAAATTGGATTGGTTTTTATAAAGCATATGTATTAGAACCAAAGCACCCAGCACACTATTAGCTGTCCAGCATCAAGATCAGTGCTGTCGAATGCTTGTTGCCTGGCGTAGCATCTTCGTAATCACCGAAAGATATTGTTTGCTTGTTATTTACTGCGGCAGTCTCTTGAATAAACGAAAATAATTTATTTCATCGCACTTTATCGCCGACATCGCTAGGGTAACAGAGGGCTCCGGTCCCTTGAAATTTTGTCAGCAAATATCCCAGCTAAAAACTTTTTTTTTTCATAGAAACATCCATAGTGTCGATAACCGAAACAGAATAGTTCGTAAAAAAAATCGGAAATATTATGTTTTAGTTAATTAAATTAGTTTAATAATTTATGATATTCTCTAGTTAATAACAGCAGGGTATTTGTACGCAAAATATACTAAAGCGCATTGTAACTTTAGAGAAGGAGGAATAATGCATTTTTGTTTCTATTATAATTAACCTTTTCAAAAGTTTTCTGATCTGGCAAAGTTCGACATAGAAATCGATCAGTATTCAACCCTTCTGGCCTCCAGCGATGAAGGAAGGGGTGTAAAAATATTAATTATTTGTAAAATACTCGGACCATTTTTTATATATTTTGGTCAGAAAGGAGCAAAAAATAGCAGCAAGTTATGTTTTCCAATATTACTACTTCGTATTACTATATCTTATACTTCCTCCTCCATCTTAAATCAACACCCAGTTTATATTTAAAAGAAACCCCGAATCGAATAAAAATAATATATTTACACATAAAAACGTAGTCGTATCTTTGACATAACGTAACAACGAAATAATTCAGATAAATAAATGGTCAATAACGCAAATATTGTATCGACTTGTTATTTATGGGCCCTGATATTTTTTATTTTCGATCAAGTTTATATTGTTGATACCTAACGTGCCACATATATTGAAAACTGCTCTAAAAAATGGCGATTTTTTATCTATTCACGTCTTGCACATTCCTCCGCCAATATTTGTATGCAGAATGTGTTCCGTTACGATGATCTGTCCGCATTGGGTCGCTTTCAATCGACAACACACATCCACATTTGCCGTATGTGATGCACGCGCCCTGTAATAACATTGTATGTCTAACATAATAATGCGCCGTGAAATATGAAAATGCCCGACAAGGAGTGACAACGTTCGGTTAAGCCTAAGCGGAGAATCATCCTATGCAACCGCTAGGGGATCTTTTATCAATGGAAGACAGCTGTCACCCGCAGGTGGTCTGAAAATATTCTTTCTTCTTTGGTATAGTCTGTCTATTTGTCTGATTTTGAAAATTTTAAGTTTAAATATTATATTATGTTTATTTAGGTGTAATAAAATCACATTAATGCAAATAGAAAATACGAGATACGAGATATACTCGTAGAAAGGTTTTTTTGAAAAGCACGGTAAAACGGATATTATACTAAAAGCATATCATTTTTTCTAATGATGCTCAATTCACGAAACACATTTCAATAATAATAACCATGTGAATAACTTGAGTTTTAATCAATATCGCTCAGTCAATTATAGGAACGACTTTAATTGTCAGTCACAGCACTCTACAAAATTATATGAAAATGTTCTATTTTTACCAAAAACAAATGTTGTTGTTTTATGAGTGTGTTATTTAGAAAAAACCTGACTGTTAACCATGCATTTTGTGATTTTAGTTACCTTGATATCTTTAAAAACAAGCAAGTTTTAGCTAATCAAAATGTTACCAAGAAAAATTGTACACCCGGTATATTCGCACAGTATATACTTGGCAATATTTAGAATGTGTTTTCACATAATTTTGTGCATGAATTGCAGTAAACGATCACATTTTTTTTTAGGACATTTAAGAGGCACACAGAACAACGAAATTCCGAGGAAAATTAAAAAAAAAACAAAAATTGAGAAGCAAACATATTATCTTAATAAAAAGTAATATAACTATTTATAAACCTTTCATTTTAATATAATATTTTATTTTTTAGATAATTCCATACTTTAATCAGTGTTTTATTTATTGCATAGTTTTTAATTAATAAATAATAATTGTATGATATAAGATGTAAATAAATTTTATTGTCATATTTTATAAGTCAATTTACCCTCAAAGTACAAATAAAAGCAGTATAAACACATTGTCAATTTTATTTTATAAACTTATAATAGAATTAACACATTAACCAAAGTTTACTTGGTCAATGATTAACAACAAATAATCTAAGCGATCATACTTATGCGACATGCGTTCTCCAATCTGTCAAGAAACTAAAGAGAGCTATGCGGATGCCAAATTTAAACACGTCCGATTCGGTTTGAATTTGACGCCATAGTCAAAACTAGCCGCCGCGTTCTGATTGGCTCGGCACGTTGGAATATTAATGTGTGCTCGCTGCAAGCCATGCCGAAAACTGAAAATTGCATACTTTTGTCTGCCTAACGTGAGTGCGTACACAGTGTTGCCGGTTTTACAAACCGAACAACCACTATTTGAAATCCTGCCTACCTTTTTGCCGAACCCTGTACTATTTGGTTTTGGGGCATTGAAAATATAGTTTCCGATTACCGCCTGCAAGAAGACGTACCATGAACCGTATGAATATGCCTTACGATACTCCAGCCTGCGAGTGGCTCCGTTAAAATTATGTCTCGTAATTTTTCTTTCTTTCAATTAAAATTTAGAATTCAGATTTAAAAACTATGTCTTCGATTTTCAGGAATATTGCTTAAAATACGATGTTCTTGCTTTTTATGAAGGTATTTATATCGATTAGAAAAAACATAACAATGGCCGCCATATAAAAGCACGATATATGTTCACTAGGATCGCTTTTTAAAAACTTATGGTTTTATATGGACTTTCAAGTCATATCGAACACTGGAAACTTTTACAAAAATTTCCTGGTACTATAGACATTAGTACCAGGAGATAAATGAAAAATATTAGTGCGCAAATGTCAAATATAAATTATGCCATCATAACCTCACTTTTATTGCTGCTTTTTAAAACTGTGGAAACGAAATAAGTTAGAGTAAAGTCCAGGAGTGAAACTACTATAATTTGGTTTTTAAGCACGTCAAAAAAAACCGAATTAACCAACAACGAAGATTTTATAGATAAAGTAACGGAAACCAAATAAAATTAAGTGGTTGTAGAAAACTTTCAGAGTTTGTTATAATGTTTATTAAAACATTTTTATAATAATATCAAAGTAGAAACCCATTGCTGCCAACTTTAGAGCAAAACCTAAATACAATGACAATATAAATAGTATATTGTACAACAAATAAAAACGTAAAGCGAAAAGAGGGTGTTTTTTATTTGGTGTTTGTAAAAACTGTTTTATATTGAACTGAAATTTGGTCACCGCTACGTTTATAAGATTCTCTATTTGAGTGCTATAGGGGTTTAATATAACTGACGAAAACGTTTCGGGAACAATTGATAGGTAATCGAAACGCGGAGTACCATTATGAATAATAGAATGTTAGTGCAGTCTTAAAATCACTAAAAATGCTTCCAACTTTTCAACTGAATCTACGTATCGCAATCCGAATAACTCTACCGAACTACGGACATTATAAAGTCTACAGTAAAGCGACGAAAGACGAAAGAAAACGAGCAATTTCCCCCCGTAAGGGTTCGAAAAATTATTTCTCGCCTGGATAATTCAGTTATTATCTGGCTAACGGGCATGCAAAAGTAGCAGTAAATAAACTGAACGTTGGAGAACGAAGACCGTTGGGGCGGATCGAAAAAATAAATAACCACCCTACGACATTTATGCTTTGAATGGAACTTAATTTGCGCCCAGCAAAAAAAACGAATTACTCGAGAAATCGAATTTTCCTTCATAAGCGTTTCAATTTGCCGGTTATTTATGGTCACGCGCAAACTTTGCTTTCGCATTGCTTTAATAAGTGGAATCGACATTTTGGTGGTACTGCTGAGCTTTACGCATTATGAAACGCCAATCGCGCCAGTTCAATCGGAAGCTCGACAAAAAAAAATCGGAAAAAATAAAAAATACACGAACAATTTTTTTTTCATTAATATAATAAAGCACAGCCCGAGAGGTGGAGAGAAATTTAACTTACAAATGAGAATGAATACCTTTTTGCATTGCAGATTTAGATTACACGGAAAAAAACATTTAAATTGGTAACAAGAAACAATGAGCTTTGTGGATTTCTGGTGTCTTCGCAGCTAACATTTTTTGTTGCATATTGGTAACGGTTCGAGAAACATTTTCGTTACTCTTATAAAGCCCATGTAGCATTTAAATTTAAAGCATTTAAACAGGGACCAAATTTTAATCCCATTTGAAAACTATATCTATTTACGCACTGGCTTGAAGCAGTTTAAAACTTTAATAAAACATGAAAGTTAAATTTATGTTTATGACTTTTTTGCGCTGAAAATGTACTAGCTTTTAATAGCAAATTTTTGAAGAAGTCCTCAAATTTCTAGAATGTGCCTTAAAATATTCCTCCTTAGTTATGCAGGTTTTTATGTTAATCTCCAACTAAAAGTTATTGGAATACCAATTGAAAACTTTTAACGCCCGGAATATCAAATGCCAACAATGGAACCATAACCTCACTTTTGATTTATTGCTCATTTATTTGTTCTTGAAAGAAGTGTGCTTAGTATTTTATAAATATCTAGATAACATTTAGAATTAAACTAAACGTGGAACTGAGGAAACGAAAAAAGCTGGAAAAAACAACTCTGAAGGTCGTTTCAAGCGCATGAGTCCAGGTTTCACAGTAGCTGTAGGATATTTATTTGTTGCTTCAAAAATGTATAAGGGTTTAACGGAGTAATCTAGAAAACCCCCCTTATAGCACTTTTTTAAAAACTTGTAACCAACACCAAAAAGTTTTATAAAGATAGTAACGGAAACGTTTTGGATGCAATATTCCTAAACTCAAAGTGTTTATTAAACGTCGTACCAAACTTGTAAAAATAAATTTAAAAAATATCAAAAACTATTATAAACCCCTTACAAATGCAGATCTATTTGTGATCTAATGGTTTTCCCTATAAAGGAAATGATTAACAAATATTTTAAATATGGTGTATAATTCTGGATTCAACATCAGAAGTTAATTTTGTGAAAGTTGTTATTCAAACTTTCAGAAGAGTCGTTCCGAGATCAGCATATTGTTTTGACAGTTTGGGATCCTTATATAATAGGCAAAATATAACGTTCTGAGATCGTGAATAATTTTTTTTTTGTCATCAGTGCTAATAATTACCCTCTTACATTATTTTTTTACTAACATCTTAGCATATTTAGACAACCGAATTTTAAAAACAGTATTTTAAGATATAAGTAAATATATATTTAATGGTTTTTTTTTACAAAATATACCTAATGTAAAAATTGAAATTAAATTTTATTTTATAGTGAACCTAGTGTTGAGTTTTGTTGAATAAGTAGCGCATTTAAGCAATATTAATGTTTCTGTATATAATATAATTTTAGGTCTTTAGTTTTGGTTAGTTGTAACTAACCAAACCTATGTTTACACTTTATAATAACATATTTACTGTACTTTTCCGCTTTAAAATTGTTTATATGCTGGGTGTAGAATTTTAAGGGAGAAATAGTTTTACACCTACTTATATGGCATACAGGCTACCAATGATTTAGTGTATAATTTTACAATTCTTTTTATCGGTGTATTCAAAATTTGTCAGTTTTTTAACCGGCTAAACTGACTGAGAGCGAAAATTTTCGATTTTGCCCCCTTCTCTTTGCCATCGTTTATGTGATAACGCCCGTACTTATTCCACAGACATATAAACTAATAGCAAACGGCAATGCCAAATAGTTTGAACACGGATATGCATTGTCCCTGGCTTGAATTATTATCCGACAATATGGCCGCTTGGGGAGTATAGCCGACCGTTACTTAAGAGACAATAATAGCCTAATGTCCGCCTAGATCAGTTCATTTGCTAACATATACAAGTTTAGTTATTCCATTGCTACGAACGTAGCCATTAGAACTGCGTTTGATGGCCCATATCGCGGCATAACGGGAACTGTAACAATGTGATCCGTTTAATGTCGTTAGATGATTTCGTTATAACTGTCAATATGATTATACCGTGAGTTCAATTTATATTGCTGTTTGGTTTATTCTAAGTTTTTTCTTAAACAAAACAAAACACTAACAATTTCCTTAAATATTAATAAATCAATCAATCAATTAATAGATCACGTTATTATGATGATATAACTCATTTTATATTTCATTCATAATTCGTAAGATATTTGCTTTATTTTCTTCATTCCAAACGCGTTCATTCCGACATACTTTTTTAAAATTTTGCACGTTAGCGGTTTCTTCAACCTTCTCTGCAACTCGTCGGTCTGGATACGCTAATAGAATACTTTATTAATAATAACAATAACTGTGTCAATAACTTATAAGGATTAATCAATATTTCCTAGCAATAAGTAAGTATAAGGATGACTCTAATTGTAAGTCTAAATAAATTGTCGAGGCAAATAAATTTTTACCTTTAAGTGGCACTCTCAACTATTCTTCTATTCTATTTGTCAATAAAAATTGATAAAAGTGAGTTTCGAGCAGTCATTAAACACGCGTATTTGAAAATATTGAAGCCGAAAGAAATTAAAAGTCCGTTGGACGAAGTTTATGGCACATCTGCTCTTGTGTTTACTGTTTAGTGTTACTGTTTACAATTGGGTGAACAAAAATTTCAAGTTTAAGGTTTAAACAGGTTGGTATAACCGCCAAAAAAATGAATGTAGGTCCGGACACCTTGTGGAAATATCTGTTTGTGAAACAAAGTCTCGGGTAGATGAGTGCCGCCTTTGATCATAGTGGAAAATAAACGCAATCGTGTGGTGGACTCTTTTATGTCGCAATGCTGAAGAGTTTCTGCCGCGATATATTGATTGATACACTCCAAACACAATCAAAGGGCGAACGAGCTCCAAAAAAGGTAAAGACGGTTATGCAGATCGGTAAATTTATGGCCACGATCCTTTGGGATGTTCGGGGAACGGTCTTCATTGATTACTTGCGAAAGAAAACAAAGATAATGGAAGAGTGTTATACATTATTGAAACAGCTGAGCAAATCAAGTAAAGACGCCTTCATCTGAAAGAGAAAAAGATTCAGCTTCATCAAGACAATGCACAAAGTGCATACTTGCGTAGTCGGAATAGCCAAAATTACGGAATTAAAATTCCAATTGTTACAACATCCACCGTATTCACCAGATTAGCCCCCAGCTACCGATTTTTGTTGTGTTGTTGTTTTATTTTGTGTTTGATGCTATTTCAAAGAGCTTCCAAAATTCTATTGAGTTCAGAAAATGAGTGACATTTTGACAATTTTGAGCAACTTGGCGTCATTAGGTTATGCTTCAGAATTGGATACAGTGCAACTGAAACCGAGTCCGGAATCTTGTACCTTAAGATCATCTACTGACGGTCAGTCACGCCACCGTTCATTGGAATTTGATGAACATGGAATTACCGGTGACGAGTCTTGGGTATTTTAGTTCCATCTAGAAAATAAGCATCAGAGCATGAAATGACAAGGTGAAAAAAAGCAATGATTTCGACTTGCTTTTTCGAACGCGAAACTTTCGGCAAAGGGTTTCTACCTCAAGGCCCGGGAATTCTTGGAAAACGTCATTCTTATGAGACCAAACATCATGGTTGTTGATTCGCGGTAATGCTCCCTGTCACATTTAGTCTCCTTATTACCTCAATATCACCTCAAGGGACGTCATTTTGGGGTAGTTGTAAACTTGAACTGAGGTGGATTTTACTTGATGAAAATCCATTTATCAAAAGGAATAAGAACTAAAAGGTCAGATTTTCACGATTTTTTTTATATGACAATTGTTTCGACAACACCGTGTCTTTATCAAATGTAATATTTACAAACTACCTGCTGCTATATATACCGAAAAATGACCATAAAACCTTAATTAATGTTGTGAGAATTTAAGTTGAATAAAGGAGAGATATTTAAATCTAATTGATCGTTAAGCAATACATTTGAATGTCTCATTTTGTTAATCTCAATGACTTCCAATAAATTTAATTTTCTACTTTTTGTGGCTGTATGTAAAATATCAAAATTGTCGTCAAAAATGTATTTTTCTGTGTTTAAGTGTGTAGCATAATTAGAATCTAGACTATGCGTTTCTCGAAGGATCTACCTGTTTGTCCAATACAAATTTTAGGACAAGATCCCCATTTCAACCTGGAAACACCTGATTTTGGGGATTTTGAACATATCGTTTTATTGTTTTTTAAATATTTTCCTATTGTGTTGTTAGTTCTGAAAGCTATTTTTAAACCACATTTTGACAAATGTTTTGAAACTTTTTCACTAGGTTCTCCTATGTATGTAATTGTTTTAAATTGTTCGTGTTCTGTATTAGGTTTCGGATAAATAGAGTTTACTGTTGTCTGTATTTGTTTTTATTTATAATTTTATCTAAAATCGACGGATTGTAGCCGTTGATATTAAGTTCTTTGCTGTAATTTTCTGTTGAGAGTGACGCATTAAAAAAACTGTGTATAAATGAGTTAAATGCAGCCATTTTGTGTGTATAAGGGTGACTTGAGCTGTTTTGTATGACTGTGTCTGCATGTGAAGGTTTATGATATATTGAAAAATCTAATTTGTTTTGCGCTTTCGTAATAGTTAAGTATAAAAAATTAATAAAGTTATCCTGTTCAATCTCGACAGTGAATTTTATACGATTATGTAATGAGTTAATGTAATTTAAAGAATTCAATTATCTGTCCGTTCCAACAAAGCAAGCAAAGACATCGTCTATACCAAAACAGAAAATTTTTAAATAAAAGATGTTCTAGAGATATAAATCTGTCCATTAAATTCAAATTAATTTTGGTCTAAAGATACTATAAATTAATATATATATATATATATATATATATATATATATATATATATATATATATATATATATATATATATATATATATATATATATATATATATATATATATATATATATATATATATATATATATATATATATATATATATATATATATATATATATATATATATATATAAAATCAGTCTAATTAATCTGTCCATTAAATTCAAATTAATTTTGGTCTAAAGATACTATAAATTAATATATATATATATATATATATATATATATATATATATATATATATATATATATATATATATATATAAATCAGTCTAATTAATTTATAGACCTCGAATCTAGAAGTATGTTTACATATTAGGCAACCATCTTGGAAACATTTGCGGCGAACGCCAAAAATTCTGAAAATGCCTGAAATGCCAACATCGAAAGCTTTCCGAGAGTACGAACGTATCTTAACAATGTTTCCATGTTTTCGAGTATATTTGCCCGAGTCTAGAGAATGTTTCTGAAATAACCTTCGGAGATTCCGCGGAAATTCACCTTTTCGCTTTCAATCGATTTTCCGAGAGTGCGTTCTCGAGGTAATGCTTAAATGCACTACTAACCGGAAGCCTCTGCACTTCGGATAAAACAATCCGGTACCTGTCTGTTTCGAACGACTCTTTTATTAAATCGTTTAGCTTTTCGTTCGCGCAGTTTTGCTTTCGCTACTGGTGCTGGTCTTTGCCGAACGGGAGAACACGTTAATTTTCTAACCGTGCCGAGTCAATCAGAAGACAGCATCACCAATCTGAATCGAAGGACGCTTCATTTCATATCGGATATAATCGTGTCCTTTTGAAACAGTTTTTTTGTCGCCAGTATTGCATCCACAGAAAATCTTGAATTGTTGTTGATATTGACTGCCTATATTTACTTTAGTTTTTTTTTTATTACTATTCGAAATCGAGTTTCAGCGTCCAGTTTAGTTGTGAAGGTATCTTGTTATTTATTGCCGGCCCTTAAGCTTTTATTTGCAACTTAAAAAGTAAGTATTCCTTTTATTTGATCTTTTTCACATGTTTTATTTTATATTTTTTTAGGAATAAACTGACAATTTTGTAACTTGGAATTACCTCTTAACATACAGAAACAAAACACTCAGCCCAAGATATAGTGTCTTCATCTGACAGATCCAAAAAACTCGACATATTATCTGCCCGATATGACGTGATTTTTAAATTTAAATAGTTATCAAAACTTAACTATATAGGAATCTACTTTGTATTTTACAAATTTTTATTACTTTTCAGCTTTGAAGGCCCAGGAGAATAGATAAGTAAACCATGCCTGGCTTACTGGTAGAAAATACCCACACGGTGAAGAAAAAAACAGTGCATGAGTGATTGCAAAGGTTGCATGTGTAGTAGTAATGTAAGTATAAAAAGTGCAGTTACTTCACCTAATCAAAAATGATCCGTATGTCTTGGCTATATTGCTACCATTTTTAGATGTGGATTTCAGAAATGACAAACAAAATTCCTGTGTCAATTTATGACATCCAGTAATGAACTATATAAAGATGTCATACTAATAGCTATTTGAAAATTTTACAGGAGTTAGCTAATACAATTATTTGAATAAACAATTATTTTGACATTAAGTCATACAGGGTATCCCAAAAATTAATATTAATAAAAAAAAACTGTTTATTAAATGTACTTGACATTAAGAAGATTAATAATTTATTTCGAAAATCTCTATACAAGTCCCTATACCAATCGTTAACGTTTTGTTAGATTTGAGTGAATAAGCATTATTTCAAGACGATTTAAAGCATAAATGAGCCTAGCTAGGTAAAGAATTTATGACGCGGATATTTAAAACAAAGACAATATTTTATTCACTCAAATGTAAAAAAACAGTTGCCGCTAGCACATATATGGAAATTTTGTAGATAAATTGTTTAATGCAAAACATATAGGGTTAGATGAGTTTTTACCGTTACTGAATTTTTTCTATCTATATTTCAAAAAGATAGACCATGACCTATGGCGCACTGTGGCCATATATTAAATGTCAAACAATAAACCTATGTAGTCCTCCAGAACTTCTAATAGGGCACTCAACGTGAA
Organism: Cylas formicarius; assembly: GCF_029955315.1. NCBI lineage: Eukaryota > Metazoa > Arthropoda > Insecta > Coleoptera > Brentidae > Cylas > Cylas formicarius. The sequence goes on along the minus strand of NW_026844214.1, from coordinate 13,455,843 downwards.
TCGTCCTTTATAAACGATCCTCATTACTAGTCGTCTTTTTGCGCTATAAAATTTGGCTTACTCTTAGTTGATTTAACTTAATTATTTGAAACCGGCAAAATGAACATGTTAAAGCGCAAAATAACCCGTGCGGCGGTTCAGTATCGGTTTTCGTAAAACTTTGACGTCAGAAAATGACAGATTTGCGTAACGACCGAAAGTTTCGACATAAAATGTATCCCGCGCAATCTTAAAATGAAACACGCTGGTGCGAAATTGCCTGGAACCAGCTGCGTCTTCAAGATTAAAATTTAATCAGTGCGCTGTGTCGCGCCTGCGGGTAGCGATGTGAACCCACACAGCGGCTTGTTAATTTCTTCCGAACAATAATTGTAAGGGTTATGAAAAATTTTGTTCTTTGCTTAACCGCCACACATGACCTGTTCAAAATTAACCCAATACTATATTTTTCTAACTATGTCTTTATGCACTCTTTATTTAATTTTGTGTTAGTATAATACAAAATTAAACAATATTGCAACAAAAAACATTTAATAATTAAATAAATTTCGAAGAATTATAAAAAAAATGACGATCAAGTACAAAAACTCAAAAATTACAGGAATCTTAGAAAGAAAGGAAATTTCCAATTTACAAAAAATAAAAGAGATTCAATAACTCATATTACCTCCTCGAATTCTCATAACTGCTTACTTTCGTGGGGATAAGCATGTTGTTGTTGGAATGTTTTCCTATTCCAAGACAGCAACATGCACTAATTCTTACAGTTGGGGTAGGTACATAACACTAACTTATCTTTTTAGAATATTCCAAAGGAATTGTATTGGATTGGATTTAAGGCTGGGCTACGTGATGGCCTTTCCAAGATCTGAATGTGAATTTCATTTCAGTAATTCACAGATCTGCAGTAAGTAGCAGTAGTTGGCCTTTTACTAGCCAATTCAAATCTTTTGATCTTTAGATTCTTAGCGATTTCGAGTTGGTTACTTGGCTCTCCACTGGTACATTTTTTGCTTCGTAATACCTGTTGCCGGAAAAAAACGTTCGTCTGCCCTGACCATGTTTTCCATGGTGTATTCCGGTTTCTCTATTTTTCCAGCTGTTCGAGTAATTATTGAATGATTAACACTTGAAACAACTTGAAACAACTTGAAAATCTTCCGCATTCATGATTGCTTAAATGACGTACTCGATTTGTCTTTTCATAACGAAATATTGACCTAGCTAACTAATCCACACACAAGAGCAAGTACCAGTTTAAAATAAAACAGTTATTAAACTGGAAAAAAATTAGTGAACGAAATACTTAACTTTTTTAGCTTAATTCAATTATTGATTTAATAACAGTACAAAACTAGAAAAAAACATCTACTAGACATAATCAATCTGAAAATGTAAGTGTGTGTTTTAGAGAGTATTGCGGGGAAAAATTAAACAAAAAAAAAGAAAAAAGAAAGAAACTTCTGTTTCTGAGATACGGCTTCTACTGGACTTTTGACCTTCAAACAAAGTTCAAAAAATCAAAAATATTAATAAAATTAACATCAGCAATAATAACGTGTGACATTAATCTTACTTTGACTGGCTAAAATTGCATAAATTATATAACTTTGCCGATTCTCTAGGAAGTTTTAGTAAACTTTAAACTTCTGTAGAAAGAATCCAACATATTTTTGAAGAAAAAAAAATGCGTTGCTGTATATAATAAAAGGGAATGAAGAAAAAATAGAAAAAAGCCAAAAAGGAGCAAAAAATAGCAGCCAGTTTTTTCGTCATAAAAAACTGGATGTTTACTGAGTAATAAGTATATAGAAACTTAGCAAAATTCAGCAATATAATTAACTAATTTTTTTATCAGGGTCGTACTTTATGTTTTCTACATTATTTTTAATTCTTCTTCTTCTTTCTTCTTTAATTCTTCTTGAAAAATAATATAATGTTTTAAAATATTTGTGAAAATTGACTTTCTTTCTTAAAAAACATAAAAGCTATATTCTTAGCATAAGGTAATCCATTTATATAATCATCCACCGATTGAGCGCGCGGAAGACGTCGCTTCGTTACCGACCTATAATAACACTCAAGCATGTTTGTGGTCTATTATATTGAAGAAATAACATCATTGGAAGATCCACGTTATTAAAAAACGTGTTCTCTTATGGAACTATTAGTTCCTAACTAAATAAATGTTTCTGTTATTTTAAAAACAATGCGTGCAGTGAATCCTAATACTATTAGCTGTTTATTATTTTTTTAGTCTATTCCATGCTCTCTAATAATATAATTATAGGGGGCCAATCCAGTGAAACAGATCATGTGTCATTTACAGAAAATAACTCTCATTTGCGGTTTCAAATAAACACACAATCTGTTAACGGCAACACTCCATAGAACGTAAACATAATTCTGATATTCGGAAAAAAATATTTGTGTGGTCAACTATAGCATAGCGCAGCGACATTGTTCAGAACTTAAAGTCTATAACTTTCTTGTAGCATTTTATTTATACTACGTTCTATGCAAGTATAATTTTGTTTATTAGCATTTTTTTTGGCAAAACTATTTCCTGACTGTCTTTTTTAAGGCTTGTTCCCGTCCACTCGGAACTAAAAAACAATTTAAATTAATTTTTAGACAATATGATTTAAGCCAAATTCATCGAAAACACGTAAATGGGTACTCACGGCTTTTATAATTGTTATGGTTGACTCCAGAGGCGGTGACCTGTTCCCGGTTCATATCATGCTCCTGGCCCGACTTGAGGCCGATTGTTTCAACGGAATCGCAATCGAGATCCATCGGTTGACCTTTTAACCACGCCGCCACGTTCGATTGTCGATATGCGAAACTCTACCGAATTAAACGAAGTTTCGGGATCCAAACTGGGATAACCGACGAAGACTTTTCAAATTGACGTAGGTCGACCTCGCACTGGATTTAGCGATAGCCTGGATGAAAGCAAAAAGCTTGCGTCAATAATAATTTGTGAAAGTGAGAATTCACCGCGTCACGTATAGGACACACAGAAGGTTTAAAGGAAGACAGTTGAAAATTTAACATTTAAACATTTCTCATATATATGTATATATATATAATTAGAAGAAAATAGCAACATCATAAATTTGAGTGTATTGTGAAATATATTATGGTAGATGTTGAACAATTTCAACATTTTAAAAGCAAATAAGTTATAAGCCGACAGAATTAAATGACCCAGACAAAATTACCTTTTCTATGAAAAATAGAAACCAATAATAATCTTTTTAAGAGTAATATCCAAAAATACCTTGTCACTTAAAAAAACGCTTTGGCAAAATATTGTAACGTTTTCACATTAAAAAAGACATTTCTTGCAAACCATATCGCTATTATTAAAAAAATTATTATTTGTTATTTTGTCCGTAAGGTTTAACGCAAATTAGCAAGACATTTTGTTAACGTATTTTGAGTGAAATCTCTAATTTACCTATGGTAAAAAACCCGCGCGATCTCTGTACTGGCAACATTGTCTCAGTCCGTCAATGTTGTCTCTCTTGATTATGTATCTATGTATGATTTGAAAACTTATTTAAAATTTACTGCTTTTATTTATCCATTTAGTTCCCTGACTACGCAATGGAATTTGTAATTCGACCCTCGTAAGAGCGTGATAATTGTTCTACGTTTATAATATTTGCTCAGACAACTGCCCACTCCTTTTTATAAACATTATGCCGGCGAACGCCTCTATGCACATTCTTTGTGCTGCAGCGCTAATCAAGTTGATGGCCCGGACTTATAGCGGCCCGAGTAGCCTTTGTTGCTTAATTTAATTTAGTGTGTGCGGGTTATTTCGACTAGTAGCGGCATCCAGTTTCCGGTCGCAACGAGCAACCCTCACCCTTGAACTAAATAGCGTTTGTTTTTGTCAAATACCGCGAAACTCTGCGTCAACTACCAGCGCTAAATACATTCAAACAACAACAAACGAAATTTACCATGCGGGGAGAACTCGGTTGGTGGATTTTTTAAACAATTTATTATTTGCTAGAGGTACTGAAACTTCACAAACTAAATGATTAGAATTATCATAAGCATGATGGTCGCTAAATAAATCCTTAGAAAGGAAAAATATTTCAACTCTATAGACTTGTGCAAACGTACTTCTATTTTTTATGAAATCTAAAAAGTAAGATTTTGAAAATCCTTGTGGGCGACTACTTCATCGTTAGACGTAAGCCTTTCTCCACCAACCATTTCTTCAAGCTTGGAAACAAGAAATATTTACTGGGTGCCAAATCTGATGAATATGGTGGACGTTGTAATTAATGAAGCTTTATTTCCATAATTTTGCGAATTTGCGAATCCGTTTTTTATATTTATAAAACAAGATCTTTTCTTCCCATGAAGATGTTTTTCCTTGATTACTTTGCTCACCATTCAAATAATGACGCATAACACTCCCCTCTTGTCGAGTTTCCTTACCCAAGTAATCAATGTTCCTCAAGTATCTCAAACAACAGTGGAGTTATATTATGTCTACGGCTGAATAGCCGTCTTTGTTTGCTTTCTTCCACTGTTCTGGCTGTTCATTTTCCTCCGAAGTGTTGTTACACTATATGCCCACGTCTCATCGACCCAGAAATTTATCAGGATTCCGACGGAAAAGCGCCCCAATAACTTCCGAGTCGACCACCCGATTACGTTTATTCTCACCAGCAAACAAACCCAGCATCCATCTTCCAGCGGACTAGTTAGGAGTACTACTTAATACTACGATCGCCAACTCTTGGATTTTCTAAGGACTTATTGGACGACCTACTTATATCTATAGCAATCCTTGTACAGACAACATGTAAATAAATGAAAAAATTATCTTTATTAGAAAATTTATGTTCCCACGATGACACTCCTGGCAGTCAGGGGAGAAAAAAGTTTTTCATATTGTCCGCTGAAGCAATATTCGTGACTCCGTTGACAGTTTATGCTGTGTGTGGTTTGTGGAGAGCGACACAAGAACAATATCTTACGATGAAATCCATTGTGTCGTAATTGAATTGTAATATAGAATGCCGATGTAATTTTGGTTGTGACTAGAGTAGAAAGCGTTATAAACAATAAAATTACAGTGGGCAAAGTTGAAGCTTAGCTTCATAACTTAACCTATACTCTTAATCCTTATGGCAACCCTGTAAGTTAAATAAGCTTACAAAAAAACCTGACTACAAGAGACAAATTTCATTTTTAAATGTAAAGCTACTGACACCTTTTAAGCTACTTGACACTTTATTATAACAGCTGCAGATCTGGTAACCAAATGATCTTTGATATTGTGCGGTTCTGTGCACGGGTGGTAAGGTATGCATGCCCTAAATCCGGATTATGTACATCATGCAAAAATTTTATTTTTTGAACCTTTAAGAGAGATTATTATAAAACGTTAGGCTATAACAAAATTTTTCATCCAAAAGCTTTCATTTTGGCAGTCACGCCCCAATCGTATTTCCTTATCCCATTAATTAACCGAACACAGTGCTTATGCACCGAATGCATTTCACATCAAATTTAAAGTTAATAAATTAAAGTTTAACATTAGTAAAGGCTTTTTTCATGAAACGTTCAATATGTTTTGTCAATCTTAACTTATCGTTCATTACCAGACCCGAATTCCTAGTATTGTTGGATATATCCAGTTTTTCTGCACCTGCAACAATGTTTAATTGGTTTCGTCATTGATTTGGACATTGATACAATTTTCCTATAACTCTCCCTCATAAATTTTCCTCTTTCATTCTTTGCGCAATTGGTTTTTTAACATTCCACTTCCAAAGGAAACATTTAATGAGGAATTGACAACGATTAGATAGATATAATTTATTTTACAATTTTGCCAAACAAATACAAATTATTATATCATAGAATAAAATCAAAACTTTCAAAACTTAGATTGCAATGCTTGAACTTCTTCGGAAATATTTCATTACAACTGGAAAAGTTATTCAAGAGTAGGAATTTGTTTATACCGTTTAAAGCAAACAATGAGCTCAAGAAATTTCTTATAAAAGTCAAGGATCCGATAGATTACTTTTCCAGATCAGGGGTATATTATTTCAGAAAATATCAAATTTTGGTGAGTACAAGTATAAGGACACTGATATCGGCTTCCACTACTCATTGACATTTTGACATGCGTGCCCAAAGAGTAAAAAACTTGATCTTCTAGCGAAATTAAAAATCACCAAACCAAAAAGCGTCCTTTCCTTGATTGCGTTAATGATTATAAAGTGGCACTACTACAATAAAAATCGAGGCGCCGCAGGCCTCATTCATATTTCCATAGAGAAGGGAATGATTTTCATCATATGGCCTATACGTGCGTCTTCACTTCACCGATTAATCTGCAATTTGCGCCATTTTCTATCTGAACAACGATTTACACACACTTAACTCGTAAAAACTTATCCGTATCCAAACTTATCGACGATCTGTCAGCGACTATGTTGGTTGTTGAATTCCACAAGGTGACGTAAAAATGTTTTCATAGTAGTTTCAAAGTTCCTGTACGATTGGCATAGGCAGGGCCTCCATATCTCTAGTCTAGTAGCTAAATGGTTTCTATATATGAAAATGAGAACATTCGTTTTTTAGATCTCGGTTAAATTAAATAGATTCCGTCTCATTCCAATTTATGTCCATGTGCGTTTGAATAGACATCTCTGAACGTGTATATGTTGCTAAATTTATTAAATTATTTAAAAGTGATTTTATTCTTTTTAAAAAATCTTTTATGGATCTGATGATGGGCGAAACGAGCGTAACTTTTCAAAAATTATTTTTGAGACCTTGACTTTGGAGTGAGTTTGAATCTTTATAAATATTTAGTATCGTAACTTAATTTCTCATTAAAATTAATGGCATACCTTACATACCGTAAGAAATCGATAGCAATAAGTTACGCTTTGTTTCGGTCGAAGTTTCTTCCGAAATCGATTTACATATAAATGCGAAACCGTTAACGTCAACGTAATATTTTCGGAAAACAACTTTCCGCGACCCTCGTTATTTAAAAGACGTTGTTTATTTTTAAAAAGTTTATATTCTCCCTCCTTATGTAAAATACGTATTCAAAACCTCCGCGTCGCCACCCGAAACGAATAAGATCCCCGGGATTTTGCCGAGGCGACATCCACTATATGCACGACAATATAATAGCCTCTCGGGCTGTATAAATACAAGCGCACCTTTTGTTTAATGTCAGCGTATATCTTGGGAAAGTTTCCTTTCATCCTGCGGCGGTATTTTTGCATCGTCTTTTATTCCTTCATAAGGAAGCAAGAAAAAAGTGTACGCCGTTCGACTCCAGTAGCTGTTAATCTGTTGATCAGTATCCTCATCTTTATTAGAATATAAAATATAAGTTTGTAATCAGAAAATCAAGTGTACCCTGGATTTTAAAAATACGAAGTCGAAAAAATATTTGCCTACTTTGCGTTGCTAAGCAGTTGTTTATATGGATTTTTTGGTTTTACATACCAACCGGGTCTCAATTTAAGATGGGGGAGCAACCTTCCAGGTATGTATTTTAAAATATTATACATTTTACATTTTTCACAAAGCGATCTTTATAAGTAATAACTTTATTATTAGAAGGTTTAAAAATAAAATACAAAATATAAGATATGACTTTAACAGAGAAGTTTAGTTAACTATTTTCTAAATTCAGCATTCAATATCACATCTGAGTATCTAGAACCGTGTTGAATAATAAGTGTCGAAATGTATGTTAATTTTTACTATTCATGTTATATATTTAGTATTAAATATATTTCAACTGCACCTGCACAATCTGTATCTCACTGAAACGTAGTCGATAGAAAATCTATCCATCTATCCACTATACATTTTCTCAGATATCTAACTTTTGCACCCTATCTTTCTGGTGGATTTCAACCCTGCTGGTAATTTTATAGCACACGTGAAACCAGTCATACCCAGAAATCGGATTTCTCCGGGGCTAATATAATTGAATTGAATTCATTAACTTCAGGTTTGCGTATGTGTGGATCACTGACCAATTTAACTGGAACTAATCAAAATTTCTTTTTCTTCTTTCTCCCTGCGTTTTAATATTAAAGGTTAGTGAATAAAATAACAAGTCGAATGAATATTTGTTTACTCTGTAGTATTTAGTATGTATTTATCTCAATTATTTATTACATTACTTTATTTTTCAAGAAGCGATTTTTATCAAGTGTGACTTTAACAGAGAATTTTAGTTCACTATTTTCCTGAAGTCTAAGTTTTGTGTACTCAATAAACATCTAGTTTTTTATGGGGATAAAACTGGCTGTCTCTTTTTGGAACAACTGAAAATTTAACAAATATTTCATATTTTTTAAAAGCATTAAAAAAATTGTAATAAAAAAAATTTGGCTAGTGTAATACTATTTACAAATTTTCTGGATTCCTCCTGCGTCGGTTGTCGATGAACCTAACTTGATGATGTTTCTCCAATCATCCTGTTGGTTTCTTTAAAGCTTAATTAAAATTGGTTTGCATTCTCTGTAGCTGCGTATGTAGTGTTTGAGTGGGCGGAGCTAAAGAGTGACATGAACATTGTCTCGTATGATGATGACTTCTACATTGGATTGTTTGGTTGTTTTCAGATTTCTATCGATGCTCGGATTCTTCTTCTGTTGGTTGATTTTTAATATTTTGTAATTGGTATTAATTATTCATTAAATTCTTCATTAAATATGCATGTTATTATTATTTTATAGGTTTATAGCAGAAAATGACGGGCTGAGACAACGTTAGTAGACTACGACTGCTTTACCTATACACTATACACACAATAATATTTTTATGTATTCAAAAGCATAGGTAAAATAGAAATTAACCTCGTTTTTTTATTACAAAGAATAATAGCCCCCATGCCGCAATACTGTGAATCTTGCAAAAAGTTTGGCGGTTTGGATTCAGAATTAACCATGGAACTGTTTTATTAGCCTTTGCCGATGATATTGGCATAATAGGCAAAACCACCATATCAGCAAAGAACCAATTGTAACGTGAAATATGACACAGTGACACAATGCTAAATGTCATTGAAGAAAGTTATAGAATCAGAACAAAGAGAACCACGAACTGTGTAAAGAAATAAACTTTACGAAACTGCGTTGGGCAGGATATATAATAAAACAGGAGAGCGATGGATTAACCCTTTGCACTCGTCTATATGTCATTTCGCGAGTACACTGTATTCGGACTATTATTTTATCTACTTATGGTTCTACTCGGATTTTTTTACATATTTCTTTTTAATAAAAAAAATCGTTTTATAAATCTATGGGATTTATTTAAAAATATTTTATTATTATTATCATAATCCCTACCATTATTATTAAATAAATTCATACACGATATAAAAAAATTACATCCTATAATGCTGTAGTGTATGGTACCGTTCGAAGCAGTCACCAATGTGTATGGGTGCAAGTGTCACAAATATATCTAGTTTCCTCCCGCCTTGTACTTTACGATTAGAACGTACCTCACAGTCTTTTTTCATTCCATGATTTAGGCGTAAAATATGTAATTTACCATTTAGCCGCTATTCTGTAACTACAGATCATGGTCTGCCAGACATTTTAGACCCCTGCCGAAACTTTTTTGTCACCTCGTCAACCAAGTCTCGAACAAACTTTAGATGCGCCATTGGTATTTGATTGGTCATTGGTTTTGGCCCCGTTGTGAAATGTTATATTATAAATATGCATTGACACTAAACATTTCGAGTCCCCAGAAAAATAACTTTCGCCACCATTTTAAAGACATCCTCAGGAAACAGTATGACGCTGAATAAGAGTCTGTGCGATAGACACTTCTCATAAATTAATTGTAATTAACCGCTACATTTGGCTTATTTACAACTTGCAAGTTACCTTAGAATCAGGTATAAATATGAGGTTGATTTGAGTAGTAAATATCAAATGAACATTTAGTTTTAACAATTCTTCTGCAAGTGACAAGCTCGTATAGTATCTATCGGTATAAAAATGTTATTGTCCAATAATTTTTGACACAGATGTAACACTATCCTTGTGCTTATAGGTAAATCAGGCCTCACTAAATCTTCCGATGTGAAGCTTCTTTAGTACGGAAAAAATGAATAAACATATCCGGTGTTGGCATCCGCCATTACCTACATAAATTCGTATCCCCCATTTTGTAGGCTTGTTAGAATTGTAAATTAAAAAACTAATTGTACCCTTAAATCCAATAACAGATTCGTCTTGACGGAACAAAGTGTTCTTTGAATTGCTTGTCCAAATAATCTAAATAGTGACTGACTTTCTGAGTTCGAGCCCTAAGAGAGATGGAGCAAGTGGAGCATCCAAAAATGTGTAAAAATCGTCGTCCTCTAAATATGCTGCTAAAACAAATTATTTTGGCCTTAGAATGTTGTGACCAAAACTCCCTGAAATTAGATAAGATTTCCTACCCATATTTAGGACAACCCCAATAAATACGGTAAACTCTTCTACTGTAGCATGTGCCCACGTTTTGACAACCTCTTCTGTGCTATTTTATGCCTAGTTATTTGTTTGTTCCACTATTTTTATTATTAGCTCATTGATAAAAAAGAGAGTGAAAAAATCATTTTCAGACGCGTCAATATAAAATGTATCGTCACCGAACTTTATCCAATCGTGTTACTTATTAAACTGAGTAATATTCTATATATATATATATATATATATATATATATATATATATATATATATATATATATATATATATATATATATATATATATATATATATATATATATATATATATATATATATATATATATATATATATATATATATACATATATATATATATACATATATATATATATATATATATATATATATATATATATATATATATATATATATATATATATATATATATATATATATATATATATATATATATATATATATATATATATATATATATATATATATATATATATATATATATATATATATAAAGTGAATTTGTTAGGAGCATAAAATCTTAGTCTTTATTTACAAAACAATAGTGGCAGCACATTTGAATTTCTGTTCAACTTTTTTGTTTCTAATAAATAAATCAGAAAAAAACAAAATATAGCTTTAAGTCTCATATTAAATTCTGACAGCTACACTATACGAGTTGATATATTCAATTATGCAAATCTGTTAGAGATAAAATAAATTATAACCTTTAAGACTTTAATTTTTATTTATACAATGTTACTCGGCTTAGTTCCCAAACATTTAATAAATAATTGAACAATGGTAAGAGACAATCCCACTAAGTCGAGACATTACTTTTACCTATACAAAATAAATACTATCAATGAAATCTAGGGTTTCAAAAAACATAAGTTGCCTGATTATATTAATGAATGTATACACTTAAATATATTTAAGCAATGTGTCGAGGAAAAAATACCTATTTAGGTTTCAGAAGACCTAAATTTTGAGTTTCTCATGTCGTTGTTAGTCAGAGTTTTTATGTTACCATGCTCATGCCTAACCCAGTTCTAGTTGTGAGTTTCTTTGTGGGCCATTGGGCCTTGGAATAGAGTCGGCAGTGTGGAGAGCTTTCAATTCCGGCCATGCCATAGTGTATACTACTAGGCTTATTGAATATCTATCTCTGGGGGCAATGCACAATAGGTTTGGAATAGTTAAATAAGAACAAACGTTGTTCAGATTTTCACATAAATATATTTAAATGACAGCTGTGCCTTTATCAGCATTTGATAAAGGCACGGTGTTGCCGAAACAGCTGTCGTTTAAATATATTTATGTGAAAATCTGAACAACGTGTGTTCTTATTTAACTATTTTAAATGGATTTTCATCAAGTAAAAGCCACTTCAGTACACAATAGGTTTGCTGAAACCACCTTCATCCACTTATAGATAGCGATAGATACACTGTCACTGAAACACAGATTTACGCAAACAATTGAGTATTCCATCATTAAAACTCCCAGCCTCCCAAATTTTGTAATGTAAAAATTGTAATATTGGACGAAAATGTAACAAAAAAATTACTTGAACATGTAATTTTGCGGGTCCCATGTCTTAATATTTAAGCAGATTCTCCTTAAATTTCCTCAAAAATCTTAGAAGTTTATAACGCACTTTGCACTGTAGAATTCTGGAGAGTGTAATTTTTACCTAAATTATTTTAAAAAATTTTAAAAACAAAAATAATTTAGGTGCTTTACAATAAAATATATACTTATATTGAGGACAACTCTAAAAAAGTGAGCCCTTCCCTGTGGCCACAGAAAGCCATGTTGTTGTAAAATGAACTTGCAAATTGAGTGTAAACACACCCAGTAACTCTGTTTGCGTCTCGAAATTAAAACGTAGGGTTGGAGATAAAATCGATGTTGGTTTGAATTGGCAGCGGTTCGGAATATTGCTAAAGATTTACACGCATCAAAGAGTGCCAAGGGTTGTTTGTTCATATCAAACAACCTGCTTCCGAATTTATTTATTCACTTTTGAAGTTTTCTTTTTAAATGCGTTACATCAGCTTTGGGCACATATTTCTTTTGCATAAATACAAATTCATACTAACTATGGCTTATTTTAACTTTGACGACAATTTCTACAAATTGGTTCGATATACAGTGTCACCATTAAAGAGCCAATCATATGAGAACATTTTTTATTAACTAGTTTTAACAAATTTTGATGCTGCAACAAAAATAAAAAAGAAATGAATTTACAAAAGTTTTTAAGCATTTGCCTTTACTTATTAACTAATTTTGGCTGACTATAGCAGGTGCCTCCAACCATCAGTTCGGGTCTGCCAAGGGCCCTGCGGATTCGTTTGCAACCCTTTGCGCTCGTATGCCGCCTTATAGGCGGCACACCATGTCTTATCATTACAGCAGGGCTGGCAGCCCCTAAGCTCATTTCTAATATTTCTAAATTGCTTTCTTGAACCTTCGTTGAGGACATGAATACATAAAAATAAAAGATAGCATGATATTTATTTTATACATGCCATCGTAAGCTGCTTATATATATATATATATATATATATATATATATATATATATATATATATATATATATATATATATATATATATATATATATATATATATATATATATATATATATATATATATATATATGATGACACTATATTCCGGGATATCATCCGTTCGCTCGTTGAAATCCTGCATCCGACTGGAATCCTGCATCCGACTGGAATCCTGCAGACGTTTCACCAAAATCTCACTTGGCATCTTCAATGCTCGCGCTCCGATAACACTTCGAACACTCGGAGCGCGAGCATTGAAGATGGCAAGTGGGATTTTGGCGAGACGTCTGCAGGATTCCAGTCGGAGTTCAACAAGCAAACGGATGTAGTCCCGGAATATAGTGTCATCACATTTTTCCATCCGTCAATCAATACGTGAAAAAAAAAAAAAATATATATATATATATATATATATATATATATATATATATATATATATATATATATATATATATATATATATATATATATATATATATATATCCATTTAAAATAGTTAAATAAGAACACACGTTGTTCAGATTTTCACATAAATATATTTAAACGACAGCTGTTTCGGCAACACCGTGCCTTTATCAAATGCTGATAAAGGCACAGCTGTCATTTAAATATATTTATGTGAAAATCTGAACAACGTTTGTTCTTATTTAACTATTCCAAACCTATTGTGCATTGCCCCCAGAGATAGATATTCAATAAGCCTAGTAGTATACACTATGGCATGGCCGGAATTGAAAGCTCTCCACACTGCCGACTCTATTCCAAGGCCCAATGGCCCACAAAGAAACTCACAACTAGAACTGGGTTAGGCATGAGCATGGTAACATAAAAACTCTGACTAACAACGACATGAGAAACTCAAAATTTAGGTCTTCTGAAACCTAAATAGGTATTTTTTCCTCGACACATTGCTTAAATATATGTAAGTGTATACATTCATTAATATAATCAGGCAACTTATGTTTTTTGAAACCCTAGATTTCATTGATAGTATTTATTTTGTATAGGTAAAAGTAATGTCTCGACTTAGTGGGATTGCCTCTTACCATTGTTCAATTATTTATTAAATGTTTGGGAACTAAGCCGAGTAACATTTTATAAATAAAAATTAAAGTCTTAAAGGTTATAATTTATTTTATCTCTAACAGATTTGCATAATTGAATATATCAACTCGTATAGTGTAGCTGTCAGAATTTAATATGACACTTAAAGCTATATTTTGTTTTTTTCTGATTTATTTATTAGAAACAAAAAAGTTGAACAGAAATTCAAATGTGCTGCCACTATTGTTTTGTAAATAAAGACTAAGATTTTATGCTCCTAACAAATTCACTTCTTTGACATTTTATTTCTTGTGTACTTACAATGTTTAGAAAATGAATATTTCACATCAACAATGCAACCTAAATTCTTAAATTTTTGCACAATTTCGCTAACTCCATTGTTAATTTTTACATTGAAATTATTAGTTGCGTTTGCAATATCTTAGAAACATTATTTTTGTTTTGTTTGTTTGTTTTGTTTAACTGTAAATAGTAGTTACTCAAAGACTCATATAAATTATTAAGTTCTAAGTTAGTATCTTTGTTAACTCTGCAACATTATTTGCAGGCCTCGTGTGATAAAGTGTGTCTCAAAGTATTCCACTTGGCAAAAAGTAATTATGTCAGTCATACCTATTGTTAATAGGTAAACTCATCAGCCAATAATTTATTCATAGATAAGGGACAAGACACGGGACAAGAAGATGTCGACCACTTATCGGCTGATTTGGCTGGCATCAGTGCCTTTCAATATCTACTACTTACAAAAACGCCAAAATCATCTATAAACGATATTCTTAACAACGAATTATTGAATGAACAAGATATTTTATTAAAGCCGGATTCTTCCTACTTTGGATAAACTGGGAAGAAGCTAAAATTATTTGCAAATGGGATTTAAATACCTCGATAAAAAACAAGTGGTAATGGAATCGCACAGATTTCGCACATTTAATTACAGTTAAGAAATTAAACACTACAGTACTGAAATGATCGGCTGATTTCAGTAAAAACCGTCAGACAAAAACATTTTCAAACAAAGGAAAACCATAATTCATATTGGATCAAAAGAGGGATTTATTCCATACTGTTTGCTGTGGTCTGTGAATAATATTAAGGGCTCTAGTGTTTGGAGTATAATGAAGATACAACTATACAACTTTTTGAAAACTGGTTTCTTTTAAAAAATAATTTAATTTAATAAATAACGCAAACTTAAACAAAAGAATATAAACAATATGTATCCGATACTTTAGCTGAACAGATGGGGCATACTGTCTTGGCGCAAAGTAAAATCAAATGTAAGAGCAGAAAATATACTCCTACTTCTTAAATTAAGAACGTAATGGTGAATAATAAGAGAGAGAAATAAGAGAGACAGCATATATTTCAGTGTGTTTTTTATTAGTAGGACTGTGATTTTATATACCTATGTAAACACTTTAAAATCCGGTACTGATGATCTGCCTCGGCTGGCCAGGCGTTTTATTATCCTAGAAAATTTCTTTTGTAGTGCGCCCGCGATAGTCGATGGAAGTTCCTTGAATTGTGCGGGGGGGGTGGGGGGTTAAAACGGTCATCATCATCATCATCATCATCATCGTTTTTGAATCCGGACCCGGCAGGCCGACTCAAAGAGTGTTTATTTTTGTTTTGATTGTCGTGGGGCAGCGTTGGGTTCCGAATACTGCTCCTCTCAAGTGTATCCTTGGTTTTCTCAAATATACGTGTTTATTTTACTCCAGAATTCCACCAGATTTTATTATGTGTTTTCACGTAACCGCAGAACATTATGTGAAGACCGCAACAATTTCGATAATTGCCATCAAAAGTCAAAACGATATACTTTGAAAAAGCATACTCTCTCACTTGTATTCGGTCGATGAGGAAGTCTTTAAACCAGATTAATATTATTCGTCCTAGTTCTTTTTTTTTAGTTTAAGCGATAGTAATTGTCTATTTATTGTTTCAAATGCTCGCTTATAATCCAAAAATGCAGTTTCCAGTGTAAAGGTTGCACAGTAAACAGTAAAAGTATAAATAAAAATAAAATTCACGTAAAGCAGTCAGCCGTAGTACAAATCAAAATGTCTGTTAAATTTTACATTTTGAGAAACAATTGAGGTGTTACTTTGTACTGCTTGTCCCCAACAGCCTTCCCACGCGAAGGATATGAAAAACAAGGAAAAAAATGCTAATTTGACAATCCTCTCCAAGCGTAAGTGATATCAACCAATTTCAAACTAAAAGCTATATAATACCGACGCTCCAATTTTAACCTAATTATACCCGGTCAAACGCGAATTTATTGAACAACCAATTTGCGCGGAATTAAAACGTATTTCGGTCGGCACTGATTTTCAAATATTGCCGGTAAATATTTTTGTTGAATTTACCGATATAAACTATCCCATTAATTATTAAATTTGTTTGTCCGAATGTATTGTACAGATTATTGGGCTCTACAGCCAGTATTACATTCATTCAATACATAGAATTTAACTCCGAAAAAATGAAAGACCTGGTTATCGTTCTTATTAAAAAACTTAACTTTTACAACAGTTTTTATAGTTTTATAAGAAACCACTGGTGTTACAAGTTTCATAAGAAACCAGTAAATACCAAATTTCTTGTAAGCCTTGTAAAACCTTTGGTTTTATAAAAAGGTTTTATAGTGTTCTCGAAAGCTTTATTATAAAACTTTTATTCTTTGGTTTGTGTAAGTTACTCCGTAAAAACCCTTATAAATCTTAAAGTATTTAGTAAATATTCTGGTGGAGAAATGAAAATCCCGAGATAATATTTTGCAAAGCGCACCAGGCGATAAATCATCGAAAACTACAGAAAATCTAAAAGAACTAACCAAAATTGAGAGATTCTTCAAGATCACATTATGGACAGGACCTATTATCTTGGATTATTTACCTCTCCCTTATTATTGGCTTATTAATAGCCACGATTCCATCTGTATTGAACGACATTGCAGCAATTTCAAATTCGGCCGCTTCATATAACATCAATTTATCCATTTTGTTTATGCATTCGTATTGTTTCCATCCAAATTCTGGCAATGCATTAAGACTCCGGAACAATTTTACTAGGCAGAGTTAGCAATAAACAACTGAAAATTAAGGTTCTGAGTCCATAGCAGATTTCAATTGATTGTCCGGTTACTTTTAGTATACAAAGTATGCAAGTATAATTCCGAAATCACCTTAAGTTTTATTGGGCAGGGGCAATAGTGTTACGAGACACGTAAGTAAGCTTTGTAGAAAAGAACTTGCACTTTTTTGAATTACAATAACGTTTACAATGGCAGATGACAAAAGAGCTGAAGCTTTTCTCAAATTTAAAGAACAACTTGAAACATGTAATAAGTTAATAAAAATACAACCGGTAACTGTTGGTTTCAAACTTATACAAGCTGAATTCATTAACACTTAAGGTGCGTGTACATCAGTGTATGCGCTGTTTGTTGCAGTATTATTTCAACGAACGTCCTACAATCCATAAAACACCCTCAAAGTTCAGTTTTTGCCATGTCTCTGTCGCGCGCTACGAACTACTAGTCATGAATACTGCAGCTCTCTTATTGCCCAGTTTGGAAAGAAGACAAAGAACAAGTTGGTGGCATCCCGATCTTTAAAAAAAATCGCAGCGAGGTAACGCTGCATTTAAATTCCCCTAAAATTAGTTAGTTTTAACTCCTTTAAGTGTTTGTTTTTA
The DNA here is from genome assembly GCF_029955315.1 of Cylas formicarius. Classification (NCBI taxonomy): domain Eukaryota; kingdom Metazoa; phylum Arthropoda; class Insecta; order Coleoptera; family Brentidae; genus Cylas; species Cylas formicarius. The sequence goes on along the minus strand of NW_026844214.1, from coordinate 13,437,985 downwards.
ATTATTCTTATGCGGTGGATACCACAAGAGAAGTGTACTCACTCTGATAGGCATGGAGAAGCGTATTCAAAGGTTTTTCAAAAGGGAGCGTTGAGCTAACCTGTGTCAATCTAGATCAATCGATGCATTCGGCGCGCAGGGCGCAAATGTATACGCACTATTAGAATTACAGCTAGAACAATACTAGGGACACAACAAATTTTTGTACCAACAGCAATCACAGTAAGAAACGTTGTGTTCTTTTCTTCAATCATTCTGATAATTGTTATGAAGTTGTAAAACAGGATCAAATAACAAAAATATCTAGCAAAAGAAGCTCTACAAATTAAAGTTTTACAAGAGACAAAATTACCAAGCTAACTACAAAAAATTAAATTCAAGTCCATAGCCGATCATCGGAATAAATAGTGGGATCAAAGGTTAACACGTTACTTCGAGTTCTCTGCTAAAAACTGTACAGGAACTGTGTGAAAAAGTGTGATAACTTAGAAGTTAACTTGACACCGTGTATATTGAAAACAAATCGTTCAATCGGTTAAATTTAAGGTTAGCAGTTTGAATTACTTTTTACTTTTACTGTAAAAGTAATTGCAGGTATCCTTCAGTCTATTTCGAGTCATCGCAGATACCTAATTGTTCCACCTCTGGACCCTTCCATACGAGATGTATTAGATGCCTGCCCACTAGAATCTCTATTGTTTGGAGTTGCACTTTCGTGAGAAGGTTATGATTTCTAAAGAGGCAAAGAAATTAATAGCCTCACTAAAAAAGAAGCCCCACAACCAGCGAAGAATGTACCCACTCAGTCATTCGATGTAGCTGGTTTATCGTCTTCAACAACACGTTACCCACATTAGATAAAAAATATAAGTTTTTTTTTGGGGTCAGTCGATCCTCAACGAAGTCTCGTACAAGAAGGAACACGAAGAAGTGAGGAAGTATCTATACCAAAAACGTCCGAATCGTCGTTAGCTCAGGTAGCTTCTACACAACATGCGGGTCGTACGTTTTATTACTTAGACCACTGGTCATAAGTTACTAAAAATTCCAACATTCTGGCATTTCTGGAAACAAAATACCTGTTAACCAGAAGCCAATCCAACTACTGAAACCTGTTATAAATTTCACTCACAGTGAATCAGGAATCATCAGGAATCAGGAAAGAATTTAAAGAAGTGGTATTGTTTCCTTGATCCTCATTTTAAAATGGAGGATTATATAACTGTGTTACAATTAGTATATAAGAATTGTTTTTTACATTGGATTTGAAGGATGCATATGATTAATTTCCGATCCATTATAAATACAAAAAATATTTGACAAGTATTATATATTCATATTCAATTGTCTACCCTTTGGTGTTTGCGCGAGCCCTTTTGTATTCACAAAAATAATGAGAATAGTAATAAAATAACTCAGAACATGATATATCGTCTGTATATCATATCTGAATGTTCTGATTATAATTAGTAGAACAAACGAAGAGGGGAACAAATATCAATTCTTTACTCCACAGTCTTTGGGCTTTATCATAAATGCCGAAAAGAGCTTTTTTCTGCCCTCCCATCAGTGTCGGTATTTGGGGTTCCTTTTTAATTTCCAACGATTATTACTATTATTACCAAAGGAAAAAAAGGTGTCTCTTGTACCAGTTATCATTGAAACCATTAAAAACAATAAAGTAAAATTATTAGGCAGATTAGTAGCGGATTATCCCGCGATTCGATATGACTTGGTCTATTTAAAAAGTCTCTAATGTGAAAATTTTTTCAGCTTTACAAAAACATAAACCTATTTGCAAAAAACGAAATATTTTACCCATTCCCGCCGTTTTATTTAATAACACAAGATGTAAGAAAAATTATTAATGATAAAGCGAGAGGAATTGTAATTCTACCGAGTTGTAAAACACCACCATGGAACCCTATCTATCAGAAATTATTACTAACAGAACCTTTGTTTTTCAAACCAAATAAAATCTAAATTTTTTATCATCTTTTCATCCATTAGAAAAGGTAACGGTTTTAATTTAACACCAAAATTAGTTACTTTGTGAGCCTTAATCGCCGGCCACAGAATACAAAAATTATCTAAAATAAAAATATCAAATATTGTTTACTCTGATAACAAACTAGAGATAAAAACCTCATATTGTAAAAACTTTCAGCCATTTATAGTTATACTGTACTTCAAAGAAAACCCAATGTCATGGCTTCTGTTATTAAGGCTTATATTGAAAAGATTAAAGAAAACAGACCCACAGGTGCAGATTACTTAATTATAACCTATAAGAAGCCGATACATCCAGTAAACGTATTAGTAAATGGATTAAATTAACCCAAGAAAACAGTGGAATTGATATGTCACAATTCGCAGCTTACAGCACGCGTCATGCTTCTACATCTGCGGTATATAGAACTGAAGTATCAATTTATTTAACTAGAAATGCTATAGGATGAACCAAAAAGAATGCCATATTTCATCGTTTTTATAATCGTCCTTTGGGCCTGGATTTAACAAAATTTGCAAGAGCAATTGTGGCTCCTACTGAGGTCTGAATCTTATTAGGTTGTTATGAATTATGTTTAATGCAACTTTAAATTTAAATTTATTTGGTTGGTGTTATGTTTTCTTCTTTTTTTAAAATTGAGGTTAACATAAAATATGATGCAAGAGACGTCAAATTCATTTTTGAATACACTTCGCATCAAAATTACCGCACCACTAAAATTTGGGTTAATTTCCAAGTTGATTTTCTCACCAACTGTTTATTCGATTTGGATATATCTTTCTTAATTGCAGATCAAATCTTCAGAGCTTGCCTTACAAAAAACATTTTTATTTAAATTTAAGTTTTAGGCATATTCAGCGGTGTATGTCCAAGCACTGCATAGCACTGTCTTTTCTCAGAGTTTGATTTGTCGTTCTCGTCTTTATCTCACTTATTAAATGAAATACGGAATTATATATCAAACGTAATAATTACACTACATTACAAAAAAAAATAAAACAAATTCATAGACTTTGAACAAATAAAAAGGCAATGTAGAGTGTTTACTTCCCTACCACATACTCGTATACCGCATATACTTTGCACCAGGCGTTTGATCTATGCCTGATGTTCTATTGAACTGGACTGCGTGGAGGTCAGTCCAAGGTTTCAATATTCACATGTCCAGAAAATTATTCAGAATGACAAAAAATATTATGAAAGTTAGAGTTACTTAAATGTTTCGAATTCGGGAGAGTCTTTTTAAAAACCTTTATTAACACAGAAAACGAAATGACTGAGCTTCGGGCTTCGTCTGCTGTTCTGGTTAAAGAGTATTTCCTTTTTTTTTGTGCTAAATTTGTTATTGAGGCAAATCACGCAAACAATCGTATTAAAAATATTTAGCTGAATATATTTTTATATAAAATTTTATTCTCCATTTAAAATTAAAAATCTTCATCAGAAGAGTCGTTTCCAAGAAATTTTAAAGAAATATTTATATTTTCCCGATTGAACCTGAATAAAGAATGGAATCTTTGTTTTTTCGTTTTTCGCCCAACTTTTTCCACCCAATGGATTAAATTTGTATTCTACATCGTCGAAAATTATTATATCATCAATACAATCACTGAAAATAATTTTTACAATAACAATTATGTTGTTTTACTAATGCAAATTATTTATTTACAATATTTTATACATTAGTATATTATATTTGTTAACATAAACAAATTCGTATCTATTTATAACTTTTCTCCTTTTCCGTTTCTGTTTCCCCAGTATACTTGTATATACCTAAAACTTAAATTTAAATAATATTATTTTTCATAACTACTGAGCTAGTTAAAAAAAATATGTATCCAAATCGATTCTGCAGTTCGCCAGAAAATTTGCTTTGAAATTGACCTAAATTCTAGTGGTGCGTTATTTTCGAGGCGAATTTTATTTCGATTTGAACTAATGCGTTCACTAAAGATCGGTTAACCCGTAACAAAAAACCCAACGCAGTTAATCCGGATCGATTTTGAATTAAAACAGCCTGGGGGCGAAATAGTTTTGTACTGTTTTTTTATCTACATCCAAATCTAGTCCCGGATTTCGATGAATCGTGATTTAAATTTCCCTCGTTTTTTTATTTATTTATTTGCAGGTCTGGAGCTCGTGTTTTATACCAGCCTATGGCCGCTTTGATAGCGGACGCCGAAAATGTGCTGTCGGAAATTGAAAAACTGCTATATAGGCGTTTACCAAGTTTCATTTTGGCTACGCGACAGGACTGCTGCATTAAGTTGAAAATACCGTAAATCTGAGTGACATTATTCCGAAATGTTATCTAATATATACATATTTTAATTTGCTCAAGAATTGTTTAAAGTTTTTAATAATCCGTAAGTTTTCTGGAACCTTATTGTATGTCTGCATAGCTAACCCTGAAAGGGGTTATTAACTCCAATATGAAAAGCTATATAGACACTATATTTCGTTTTATTAGTGAGGTAGTTTCTACATCGATACATTATTGGAATCATTGGCATAGTTTTTAAATAAATATATTCAATATGGTCATTTAATTTCTGATCAATTAAAAGTACTGAACATCTTGGATTTTTTATTATTAATTATAATTTTTAAATTTTGGATCTGATTATATTTTGGTTTAAATATTATAAATTTTGTTTTATCGATATTTATTGTGGGTTTGTTACAATATTGATAAGTTAAATAGAGATTAATAATAATAATAATAATACATTTATTGTTATAACCATCAAAGTTACATAGAACTAATTACATAACCAAAGTTAAATAAGTGAAATAATGGTCAACAATAGGCCTTGTTAGAGCAGCCATCTAGAAGTTCTAGATACTGTTCAGGTCTCAATTTAACAGCGAAAATATAATAATAAAAAATTTCATAGAATTTATTTGAAAGCGCCATACATAATTCTAAAGAAAAGAAAAGAGAAGAAATGGAGGGAGAAAGGAAAGGAAAGGAAAGGAAAGGGGCACATGTTTTGTTTTGAAGAGCTTAATATTACGTACGTACGTAACAACTGCTTTTTGAAATTATTCCTAAACGTTGAATTGGACTGATTAATATTAAAATTAGTAATAGTGTTAATGCAAATGGCTATATTATAGGAATATGATCTTTTAAATAATTCTTTGCGGTGACGGGGTATAACTAGTCGGTGTCTTCCACGCAGATTCAAATTGCGTATTGATATGTTAACAGTAATTTTTCTGTAAAGATAAAAAGGTAATTTTGTTTTAAGAAGGTTGAAATAAAGAGAACTCATTCGTAATTTGCATCGAAGGTGCATATTAAGCCAACCCGACGCAGCAAGGTACGGGGAGATATGATCTTTCCTCCTTAGCCCATAAATTAGCCTTAGAGAGGAGTTTTTAACCTTCTGGACACGGTAACGATCGGACGCATCCAGGCACGGTCCGTACACAGCACTGCAGTGATTGAATTGTGACAGAACAAGTGATTCACACAGCAACTTACGAGTTCCCTGACAAAGTACATGTCTACTGCCATAAATTAATTTTAAATTAGCATAGGATACCCTTAGTTTATTAGTAATATATTCCCTGAACCGCAACTACGAATCAAGAGTGAGAAACAAGCTTTTGCATGACTCAGAGAGTGGCAATTTTATGTTATTAAGTTTAATTGTTATGTTATACTTTGCATGGGTTAAATGAATATCATTTCCAAAGAGTATTACTGAATATTTATTAGGGTTAAGCTTTAGGAGGTAATCTGTTGCAATGTTAAAAAAATTTGATAAATCAGTATTGATGACATCCTCCGCGGTAGCTATTTCTTGAGGAAAAAATGAGTAGTAAATTTGAGTGTCATCCGCATAAAAATGACAGTTGCATTAGTGGAGGGCTCCAACGAAGTTAAAAGTAAAAATAGTGTACAACGAGGGACCAAGAATGCTGCCCTGTGGAACAGCCATGCGAACTCCTAGGAACGATGACTGCTGCTGATTGTAGACAACCCGTTGTGTCCAACCTGACAAAAAGGAACACAGAAACTTTCGAGCACCTTCGGAGAAACCAACGTAATGGAGAATGGCCAAGAGAATTGAATGATTTATCATATCAAATGCCTTACTGAAATCCAACAATATTAAAGCCGTTATCTTTCCATCGTCAGTCGCTCTAAAAATGACATCAGTAATGTCCAGCATGGCACTCTCACAACTATGATTAGGTCTAAAACCAGACTGTTTCTCTGGTAGAATATGATTAAAATTTAAAAGTTTACCATTTGATCGTTCATAATTCTTTCAAGTACTTTAGATAGAACAGGCAATATGCTAATTGACCGCAGGTGACTAAATTCGCTTTGATTGTTTATTTTCGGTAAGAGGATGACTTGTGCCAGCTTCCATGTTGACGGAAAATACGAATTTAACATACACTCATTTATTATATGCGTAATGTATGGGGCAATATATGGACAGCAAAGAAGTATTAATGATATATTTATATCATCATGGCCCGCAGCTTTAGATTTTATATTTTTCAGAATGTTGAGAATCTCATCTTCCGTGGACAATACAAAGTCAAAGTGATCACTTCTTGATTGGGGCTATCATTATTTTCCACACTGTTTATAAAGAAATTATTAATTTGATCAACATTATCTAAGTGATTTGGCAAAGGACCCCTGTTACGTTTTACAACATTAAGTTTCCTTAGTTCGTTCCATTTCTCTTTGGCATTACCATAACAAAACTTAGTTTTTAAATAAGCTTTTTTCTCTGATCTAATGGCCGAATTTGTATAATTACGTAATTGTTTGTAATACTCGTAATGTGCTGGAAGTTTAAATTTTTTTAGCGCTTTATTTCTCAGCTTTTGTTATCCAAGGCGCATAGTTATAGTTTTTATTCTTCCTAAAGCGTTTTAACGACGCGTGCTTATTAAATAGTTCCAATATGCAAGTGTTTAGGAGGTTTAGATTTTCTTCAATGTCACAAAAATAAAGTAAGTTATTTAACGGTAAATCTAGTAGATCCCTCTTAAACTCCTGAAGATTAATGGTTTTTAATGATCTATAATAAAGACTTACAGGTTCATTATCTGGCAAGTCTAGACTAAATTTTATGTATATTAAAAAGTGATCAGCGATGTTATTGTCAACAACCCCTACATCAGACACGTTTTTTACGTTGGTAAATATTAAATCTAACAGCGACATAGAATGTAATGCAATGCGGGTAGGTTCTTGTACATATTGGTCCATATTCAAAGTAGAAAACACAGTTCACATCTAGTTCCAAGATCAGTATTTAAATTAAGCATATTGACATTGAAGTCACCAAAGCTTATTAAGTTATTATAGTCTGAGTATCTATTAAACAAGGATTCCTCAAGGGTATTAAAAAATTGTGATACGGTAGTATTAGGTGGCCTGTAAACAGTACCCACCATAAAGATTCGATTATTTAACAGTACTTTAACCCATATGTATTCAATATGCTCAAGACAAGCAGAGGCCAAAACTTCACACCTTAAATTATTTTTAACGTACACTCCAGATGATTGTGATGCAGAAAATTATAATTCGGAATGCCTACCATCCGATCAACCCCCGCACCCAGCCACGTTTCAGATACGCCAATGATGTCATAATTGTTTCTCAATAATTGGCTTAGAAAAGAGTCAAAATTGGCTAGCAAGGACCTTACATTAACATGTGCGGCACAAAAATTAAGATCCATTGAGAACTAAAGGAGGGAAGGTTAGGAAGGAAGGAAATAGTTATCAAATTCAAACAAGCAGTGAAAAGTACGAGGGTAACAAAACCAATAAAGTTGGTGCTGCATGTAACCTAAAGTTAATTTGAAGTTCGTGTATTATACAGAAACATATAAATACTGAAAAAAAGCCTGTATCGTACATGTGGCATATGTGACATACCTAAATTACAAGATACAAAAACTATTCTTCGAAAAGTATATCATAATTGACTAATCTCATGGTGGTAAAGAATTTACTAACAAACTGGGAAATGTGAGGTTAACATTGCTTATCACTAAGATTAATAACGAAGAAAAAAAGTAAGCTGTTATAATTTGATTCACAATTAATTTCTGTAAAGTTGGAAAAAAAAATAGCTGTGAAGTGAAGTGAAAAGTAGCTACATACAGTTATTCCTTGATTTGGTCGGTGATTTGGTATATGTCGTCCTCATCCTGAACACGATATACTTCACCACGGCATTTAATGTAAATATTGCCGTTAAGACACCACACGCTTTTTTCGGATAATTTTTTAACCGCCACTTTAAATAGGTGATTAAGATCAAAATTTACAGTATTATTCTATACCTCATTACCTATACTTCTCTGCCTGTTTAATATGATACTATGATACTATACATACTATACAAAATTTACAAAAAAGCGTTTTTGTTAGGATTTGTATGGATTATTTTACTACAACAATACGGCACAAAGAGCAACAGTGTACACAGTGTGCAAAAAAAAACGACTCCTTATACTATCTGCAAACCCATGGGAGATACGAAAAAAAGTTTCTTGGACTCTCCTGAAAATTTAAAATATTATAATTTTGTTGATACAGGGTGTCCCAAATGTCACCCCCCCCCCCCCCGACAACAATTTTGTTATTTTAAACTAATCACCCTGTATATTGTGATATTTTTGGAATCCTTGGTTAAAATCAACGTCACTTTCTTAGGAAATTCCTGTTCAAATTTTGCATATTTTAGGCAGAAATTGAGGTAACGTGTTTTTTTTTTCATATTTTGATTGCCCCGCATAAAATTGGTATATATATTAGGTATATAAAATAAAATACCTTGTCAACGAAAAACATATACATCACAACACTAGGTATATAAAGTATGCACCGTGTCAAAAATAGCATTTTGCAACTCTGTCTCGATTAAATCTGCCACAGAAGAATTCAAGTTTGTAGTTTTGGTTAATACATATGTTTCAAAGAGATGCAATTTTCCTTTAAGTTTGACTACTTTTTTGTGTCAATCTAGAACTAAGGTGGCTCGCATTGTCCATTACTACCACGCTCTTTAGTAGTATAACAATTTGTTCCCAAACGGATCTTCCAATGGTAAGGCAGTAGTGTCGTCATGGTAGTGAACAAGGGAGCTTATATATTTTTTTCTGATAATGCCGAAGCATTTAGTTTAAATTTTCTTCCTCCCTTTATTTGGCAGAGCCTTAGTTGTGCAGATAAGTCTATCCAACCTTCACTTGGAACATCGTGGGTGTTATTTGTGTCTCATCGAGTTAAGGAATTTCCCTCCCATCTTACCTATAACCGTCAATTGAAACTGAAACTAGCCCCACGCCCACAGCTCATTGCTGGTCTTCCCACGCACGTCACATCTTATAGATAGCATAACCATAATGACTATAACTGCTTGCCTCAAGTGAAACAAATGACTAATTAAACTTTTAAATCAAAATTCATTTGCAACATAACTATTGCAATAAATCTAACCAAATTACTGAGATAATTACAGTCGATTGTCCCGATTATTTGTGTTTGTGGTTAATTATGATTTAGTACTTTTGTTGTTGTGTGGACCCGAACACTATCTGCATATCTCGAAACCGATTTTCACACCTTAAACGCTAGCGGTAGTCGAGGAGAAGAAATTTGCATTTTTAATTAGTTCGATAGATCGCCGGTAATACTATACTGCTATTTTAAACGAAACCAGAACTCAGTCTTAGTTTTCCTATCACGGTATCCCGCAATATACCTTCGCCAGGGGCTACCTGTTAACCGAACTGTCGCTGTTCATTTCAATCAGAAGTTTTATTTGCTTTGCTTCACCGCGGAGAATTCAATTAAGCCTCGTAATTCTATTCGGGTCGACAAACAAGGCGGTAATTAAAAGCCGTGAAAAATTTAAGCGTCTCTAGGCGGCGCGTTTGTATAGTCCATCGATTCGTACCCACGACCCTGTGGAATAGGAACAATGCGGAAAAGGAAAACCTACTGAAATCGAACCACATTGATACGTCACACCAGTCGCATTCTCAGTGCCGATTTGCTCAAAATAAATATAATTCTACAATAACATTTTATAATAAGATTATTCTACATCAACTCCCCGAACTTGATGATCTAGAAGTATGTCAAGAATGAATAAAGATAGATGTTTATAAAATGGGTTTTAACGAGATGACAATTTATCTTGACGCACTAGGTTTAAAAAAGTAGAAATTTTATTCGATAGAGGTTAACAAAATTTCGTGCTAATTTATCAAAAAACTTCCACAGGCTACTGTAATACAGTTTAAATATATATATATATATATATATATATATATATATATATATATATATATATATATATATATATATATATTAGAGGAATGAATTCAGGCTATGGAATATTAGGTTTAGGTATGGATTTTTAAAGAATTTTTGCTATTTCAAAACGTTTTTTGTTAGCTGTTTGAGATGGCAGTTTATTTAGGATAGACTCGACATTTGAAATAAATTCCTCTTTTGGGATAATAAGTGGTGAATATCAGGAAAAAATCTGTCAGAGTCCGTGAAAAATCTGTCAATCCTCATGACACTAAAATTCCTCGTCTCTACGGACTCCCCAAGATTCACAAACCAGGATTACCCCTACGATCTAATGTCAGTACCATTGGTTTTCCATCATTTTTTCCAGCAAAATATTGCTTCTATATTAAAACTGTTGACAGGGAAAACTTATAGTTTCGTACTTAATTCCTTTAATTTCATTGAACAATTAAAAACCATTATATTAAATCCAAACGATATTCTGGTTAGTTTTCCCTTTTTACTAATTTCCCTATTGCTGAAACTGAACAACATTATTTCAGATATATTAAAATCCGAGAATCAAACCTTCTCATCTTAAATGGAGAAGGCTTGTTTTTAACCGTTACAAGAAATATTTTTCTTTTAAGGGTTAAATTTATGAACACACGTCGAGTTCTCTATTATCATCAGTCATCGTGAATATGTTTATGGAAGCCTTTGAGAAGAAGGTCCTCGAGACCTTTCATCTAAAACCAAAATTATGGAAACGCTACGCTGACGATATTTTTGCTATTTGGCCTCATGTTCAAGAATCGCTACGAGATTTTCTTAGCCATTTAAACTCTATACACCCTAACGTACGTTTTACTGTTGAATTAGAATCTAATGATAATATCTCATTCTTAGATTCTCTTATCAGTATAAAATCATTGGGCTATTCTGTTTACAGCAAACCTACGCACACAGACCCCTACCTTAATGCATTGTCACATCACTATCCGACCCAAAAATTATCGGTTATCAACTCTTATATACATAGCCGTAAAACTATCTCAACGCGAGTCACTGAACCTAGAATTTCCAGATTAAAGATATTAAACGTTCTATCACAAAATACACTTTACCATAACTTTCCAGAGACAATGAGTACGAAAGCAACCTCACACCTGCCACTGTTGCCTTCCTTACTTACACCACTGACCACATATCAAAAATTCTTAAAAAGTATAACGTCAAAATCAGATTTACCACAAAGTAGAATGAGAACCAGTTTCGGTTAAGGTCTGAAGAAACCTGCAAGAAGAATTCAGATAGGTAAACAGTTAAACATCGTGCTATTATTTCATTATGCATAATCCATGAAATTACAAGGACATCTTGTCCTAATAAAAAGATGGGTAGTAAAAAATGCACTTTTACCATGTGACAACGTCGCAATGAAAGACGCTAACGCCTTTGTAGGAGAGTTTAAATTTCATTTTACGTGCGTGTTGTACAACGTCCACTTTTGCTTTGTTTTTGTGAGAATAGTAAATTTTTAAAAGTGAAGAACTGCTTTAGGTCAACAATATTATAAAGACTGATAAAAATACCGCAATTGTGTGAATTTTATAATAAACTTGTAGTAGATTTCCAAAAAACGCTGAAACTCTGACGTCAGGCGTTGTGTGCGTTACATGAATTTGCAGAAAATTCGCAGAAAACCAAAAGCTAATATTTGTAGCGACCACTTCGAATCTACTGATTTCGATTTTCAATGCAATGGAATTAAGTTTTTAAAAAGAGTTGTTTGTCCAAAAATGTTTAGTGGTGATATTTTTAACCACACTATACCAATATATTTTTATTAATTCACGGAAGTTCCTTTATTTTACTATTTGTAATACGACTATAACAATTTTACTATCGCACGCCAATGATTCATTGCTCCTTTCCAGAATTATTTTCTCCCACATGACATGCTTACCATAGTTCCCATTCATAGTTAGGCAACCCGCCTCACCGCGCTCGTCCCTTGCATAAATGCATTGTCGCCACAACAATAACAATTTTATGAATTACTCTTAGTTAAACGTCTGTGGCTGGGACTGGGAAAGATGACCTTTATTTTTTAGAAAAGTTTAGGGAAAAATGTAAGATTCTGTTATCGAATACAGGGGTGAGTACCAAATAATGCACAGTTTGCAAAATATATAAATGTAAATTGAAAGCGAATTTTAAATCCAACTCCCTGTATTTTATTGCGGAAATAAAAAGATCTGAAAGCATTATAACGTACCATATAACTATTTGAAACAGTTTTGGAGTTAAACGTCAAAAAGCTGGAACAATAAAAATTTTCCTAGTAAGCTATAACGATATAGTTTGACAGTTATTTTATATACATAAGAACAAGCAGTAAATTGAACGAGCTCTATCCCAAGTTACCACCGATGAATGAAAAGAAGTTCATAAAAATTGCGATCAATAATAGAAACTTCTTGCGGTGCCTATTATTCGTTCTGAATGTTGTCGACCAGCATGGCTATTTTTACTTTGTTGGCGGTTGTGCAGAACAGTCCGGTCGTGGTCATTTAGGTTTTGAAGGAAGCCACGAGATTCGTCTTCGTCCTGGTCCCCTCTTGCCATACACTTTTCCTTGTAGAATTAATTGGAAGGGGCTACAACGTTGTTCGTTCCTCATAATATGGCCTTGGTATTCCAATTTACGTTTTATAATTGTGGTAATAACTTCACATTCCTTGCCTATTCTGCGTATGAGATCATTATTTGTGACTCTGTGGACCCAAAGGATATTTAACACAACATCTCAAACGCTTCCAGTTTTTTTTTTCAACTCTTTCTGTTGGTTGATAGTCAGCTGAGTATTTCAGACTGGACGTTTGCTAATGACCGTATATTTTGTCTTCTTTTTGTTTATGTCCAATCCGTACGTATCACCAGTGTTTGTAAGCCTTCTAGACTGTCTGCGAAAATCACCGCGTCGTCTGCGTATCTGATGTTATTTATCGTTAATTAGTACGTCTTCATCACATTTCTCCGAGGCTTGTTTGAGGATATGTTCGGAGTAAACATTAATCAGCATGGGGGGGGGGGGGGGGCAGTACACATCCTTGTCTCACTCCACGCTCTATTGAAATTGCTTCTGTCAACTGGTTGTGTAGCCTTATCTTAGTACTTTGATTATAGCAAATATTTTTGATGATTCTCGGATCTTTATCATCTATACCAATCTCTTTGAGCAGTGATATAGGTTCGACATGCCTAACTCTATCGCCTTCTGGTAGACCACAAAGTTGAAGTCCTTGCACCACTGGAACAAGTCCTGGATAGCAAAAAGTGCCTCTCGTGTACCCAGATGATCACGCTTGTGGATGATTTTTAGGAAAGTCATAAGTAGGTGGCTCATAGGTCTTACAATTCTTTATACCCATCAGACTTTTTTGCATTTAGTTTCTTTGGTAAGGTCACAAATATCGATTTTAACCAGCTCTGGAGAATTTTTCCAGTATTATAGATAATATTAAATAGTTATATTTTATTCCGTTGTCATCCATTAACTTTAAAATTTCTGAGTTATAGTTACCATATTTGTTCCCTGTTATAGCAGTTCCTACCTCGTCGGTTGTAATCAAAGGCCAAGTTATACATTCTGCGTTACTCATGTCATTATGTCGTTCATCCATAAATGTTTCCTCTACATATTTCATCCAAGCGTCCTTTCCTTGTTCTACTTCTATTATTAAGTTTTTACTAGTATCCATCAGCTCATCCAGCTTATATAGGCCTGCCACCTCTTTGACTATTCTATAATTTACTATAAATTGTATGCATATCTTCATGCACCAGTAAACAGTACTATGAACAATATTATACTGAAATACACGTCAATAAAGCTAATTTTAAAGTCAAATAAAATACGTAACTATTACTTGATTATATTAGAATTTCTACAACCCAACAATAATAAATAAAAAGGAAATTCAAACTGTTTAAAAAGAATTATTATAAGTTACACAAAAAAAATATTCAAAAAAACAGATGAAACTCACTCTTTTGGGTTACAGAAACCTCCATTTTGCTTGAATATGAATTCGCCACATCAAAATTACATAATTTGTACATATTTGTATTTCAGATTGGTATTACTTTTCGTTCGGTATTCGACTTGGATAACGGCGCTAAATTGTCAACGAAACAAATTATTTATTCAACTAATATCTATAAAATATCGCAGTAAACCAGTGCACACAGAAGTCAAAAACTGGTAGGCCTAAGGTGTCCGTCTGACGTCGTCGTAAAGAAAAAGTATATCTCCTCAAAAAAAAATACAGCGGTCTTTTCACGTCGTATTTGAAAAAACAATCAAACACGAAATAAAGGTAAACAAACGAGTCCTTCTTTAGACGTTTGCTTTGCCGATTTTTATTCATAATTTTGTCGGAGAAAACACCCCAAGACAAACGAAAAACAAACAGACTTTTCGTCGCTCGTCGTTTTTTCATCCGACCCCCTGCAGGATGGTATCGTTTAATCGCATTAGTAGCGAGTTTGAGGAAACAAATATGCCCGAGAATAGAATGTAAATCTTTTTATCTCGTTGCGTTTCCGTCCCCAGTCGAGAGTCACTTAATATAAACAAAAGGGTCGGCAATAAATCGCCCGCAGAGTGTTTGAGGGGATGTCTTCGTCTAAAAGAAAATTTAACTCCGAATTTTCCGGTCAACAAAGCAAGAATTCTATGCGGCTTTCCTTCAATATGTCGGGGTACAATTTTAATTATTTTTCATGACCGAATACAAATGACACGCCAAGCACTACTACTTTGATTTGAGTGTCGAATTGATGTCGGACTGTTATCATCTAAAGTTTCCGTCTTCAGGCTCCAACCCTACATAGCTTTGTCTTTGGACAACGACTATAACTCGACCACTTAATTCTCGGTTCGACAGATGCTTTGGACTCCCAGATCAGCTTTACCCTTCCAATAAAGTCTAGTCCTTCATCGTGGACAGCTTTCCATCAAGCCTAGTGACTCCACCTATAACCCAGTCAAAATAAACATTTAACCTTGCCAAAATTCGGATAGAGCTAAAAATTGACAGAGACGAATTATATATATGTGAAATGTCAAAAATTCCCTTCGATTCGACTTGTGCAAAAAAAAATATGCAAGGTCAAACGTACAAAATTGATTTTTTTTTCCATTCTTCTCGATAACGGTAAGTTTTATGTTGAAAATAGGTCTGACAAAAGTTGTAGACCATGCAATTCTCTACAAAAATTGTTCAGGCCCTTTTCTCCTTACGACTCACCATTCGTGAGATATCGTGGTTTCCACTATAAGAAAATTCTTATTTTACATAATCTGCACTTAAACGCAGCCTACACACATCATCGGGCGTTCAATATAAATAAAAATAAGAAACAGCAGGTTTGCATTACTTACAGAATAAAACTTGTATAAATTGAACGAGTATTTAAAAATAAACGACTATACTATCAGCCCCTAATTCCCTTTGTCTGTCACCTTGAGTAACATCTGCTATCTACGTCATTGTTCTAGTGTGGAGGGTAGTGTACCTGCCTATTTTTGAAGGAAGTAAACGAGATAATGCAGTATATACTGTCGTTGTTGGGGAAGATGTTGATACTGGACGGACTCAACATGATTTTTTTTTACTTTCTGAATCCTGGGAAAGCTCAGTACAATCAACAATATATTCATCACAAGGTCAGAGTGCATATCCAAAATGTCAAGCTCATATTTTATTTTTACATGCTATACTACATCAGCATTTTTTAAAAGAGGTAAAACAGCAGTATTTACAATGTTCGAAAAAGACTTTTCTCTACACGACATCGTTACCAATGGAATTGGTTTTGTTCTTGCAATTTATGGTGCCCCAAAAAAATTGATTGCATAGATAAATATAGATATTTGAAGTTTGTAAAATTTGCATGGAACAATAAAACAGTACAGTTTTGTCTACCTTCAACATTTGCTTCTGATGGTCAGCATTTGCATCGTATGTATTATCAAGTTCAAGTGTGGCTAGGCAATGAGCTGAACCCAGAAGAATGGGGTTGGAAATCAACAGATACTTATTTGGAGCCAATTCAAAACTCTACTCCCGCTTGCTCCAGAAAAACTGCTCAAAACTATTTCCTGTAACTGCAAAAAGGGTTGTAGTAAGAATTGCGACTGTCAAAAAGTAGGATTATTTTCTTCGCCAGTATACATTAATTGTCAGGACCAGACTTGCTCCAGTATTAAATCGAGTTTAACAGAAGAAATTATTTAAGATTCTAATGAGGAGACAATTGATGCAGAAGAAAATGAAGATGAAGAAATAATTGTTGATGTAGAAGTAGACAATTATCTATTGTAACAACATTTAAAAGAAAACAAGCTATTCCCCTTTGAAAATTATCAATATTTCCATGCTATCAATCAATAGTATACGATCTGATCAACTTTTCTTCATTACAACAGATCGTGGAGTATGCGTCAAGTACATTACCTCATAGAAGGTGCGGGAATGTGCGCATACTATGTAAAATATGAATTTTCTAATAGTGGAAACCGCGATATCTCACGAATGGTGAGTCGTGAGTAAAAAAGTGCTTGGACAATTTTTGTAGAGAATTGTATAATCTATAAATTTTGTCTGACTTATTTTCACGATAAAACGTACCATTTTCGAGAAAAATGGAAAAAAAATCAATTTTTTACATATGACCTTGATTTTTGCACAAGTCGAATTGAAAGGTATTTTTGACATTTCATGTATAAGTTTTAATTTATTTTCGTCTATTTTGACAGGATTACTAAGCGACGAGAACTCCAAGAGTAGTCTCACTTCTAAACAAAATGTTAAGATGTTGGCACAGAATGTGCATATCGGAGTGCTACTCAGACGCAATCTGAATTGATGATTGTTAACAACCCTTAAGAATGCATGTAGCCATGCGTAGCATTTTCCTGGACATGAGCACGTATTGTTTGACTGCTATTTCGTTTGGATAACTCAATAGTTTCCTAGCTAGCCAACAGCTTTTTGTTTCGTTTCGATGTTTTAAAAATTGTTTCAGAAGGTTCCAGTACTATAAAGTTTACCCCGGCAGTGGTAGTATTCTTTTGTAAAGCGAGTGTTCTTTGTCTAGAACGACGCACCCTATCATGGCAGTAGGCAATTTTTACCACCGAGTATCTACTATTACTCCATTGTAACGAAGTTACTTAATTCCGGTCTCACCGCGATAAAACCGTTATGCTTCTTGCCGTCTATTGCAAACAGTCCGTGCCTGCAGTCGACGTAGTCTTTATTTTTACTTCTCTTTTGCTTTTGTGTAGTGACCGCTTGTAACCCGTTACCCGCCCGCCTTCTTATTTGCTTGAACTAACATCTTGCGCATCGACGAAATAGACTGTGATTAAATAAATATTTTACCGGACTGTCTAAAAGCTACACAGGTAAACGCAGTCTCCTTAGCCGCTATAACGGCCTAAGAAGGCTCACAAGGGATGGCATTCGAAGCAATCCGTCAGATATCTGCGATAACTGCTTTTGTCATCGTGAACTCCGAGCACCGTAGCGAACCAGTTTTGCAAAAAAGACTTTCCTGACCGTAAAGAAAGGACGTCGCACTGCACATTGCAAACGAAACGTTTTTTGGAAACAGGTTCGTCCTCTGGATTAACTACTAAATTTAAATTTAAAAAAAATTTAGGAAAAAGTTAGGAAAGCTGACATACAAATTTCTTATTCCTTCAATTGAATACGGAACTATAGCTACACAAACAATGCATTTCTTTATTTCGGAAAACATAGTTTACAAAAAAGAATGCACGGGGAAGGCTCGACTCTAGTTAGAGCCATTTCTTTTTTTTAATTATTCGCTACGAGTGGATGAAAGGAAAATAATTTTTTCAGACTTCTGTAAGTTCACCTCCTGCTCTGGCGACGAATACTACAGCGTTACAGCGTTAATAAAATCAACTTTATTCGAAAGTGTGAGGAAATGGGGCACCTACAAGTCTAAATTGAAATGACAGGCAGAAAGCAATAATACAAATTTTTATCCCATATAAACCCTAGTAAATCTTTTTGTATTCATTTATTTAGTAAACTCTCAAAACAACCAAACAATTTTAACCGCCAGTCAGGTTTTTGCCATTCACCAATATCGGTATCAGTCAGTCGAGACAATATTCATGTCAATCCTTTAGGTACAGAGTAGAATGCAAACCAGTTTAAGTTAGGAAGGCAATAGGATGATTGGCAAAAGGTTAACAAACCAAGGAATCCGGAAGATTTGTAAATACGCATATTTTATTTAGATAAGACATGGATTAATTAAAAATTATATAGTAACCAAGTTTTGCCAAAATGAAAATGATAAAACCCAAAAAAACACGCTTTGGGAATGAATAAATACTATAATAATTTTATCGGAAGATAAGGTCGGAAAACATTGTGAAGTAGTCAGAAACAGATACAGATTTAGTTGCTTAAAGGAAATTATATAAAAGTGCTTTAAAATATTGTTGAGGGTCCGGGACGCTAGGCTATTCTTACTGTTGAACTGAGGTGGCTTTTACTTGATCCATTTAACACAATAAATAAGAGCTAAAAGTTCAGATTTTCACGAAATTATATATTTTTGGATGAGAATTGTTTCGACAACACCGTGTCTTTATCAATAAAGACGCGGTGTTGTCGAAACAATTGTCATGTGAAAATATATAATTTGATGAAAATCTGAACTTTTAGTTCTTATTTATTTTATTCTTACTGTCCCTGCCTCTCTGTCTTTAAATGTCAGACCATATAATGAACACAGAAGAATTTGCGCGTCGCTCCAAAAGAGTGCAGAATGATAAGAAATTATAGAAAAGGACCCAACAAAGTGATAGTGTAGATAGCGATGCTTCATGTAAAATGCCATGCTTCACAACGCCTCGAACGAACATCAGCACATGTATCGCACTCCCGAACAGGCAAGAAACGACGTCACGAAAGAAACCGCGCGATTTAGAAAGTCGAGGTCGTATGTGAGCTTTATCCGTGAGGGCGTTAAATTTGTTATCCGTTCGCATTACCCTGGTGTATATTTAAGCTTGACGCGACGTTATGCAAGCGTTCACGCCTCGCTTCCGTCGTATCCCCATGTACAAAGAACAATTTCGCAATTGAATCGTCCTTTAAGCGCCCGAAGCGAAACAAAAAAAGACTTTGTCGGGTTTCAGTACATGAGAGGATTTTTCCCTAACTCGATTTGATTCGTTTGACTCGGGTTATTTGATATTTTGAACCCTCGATCTATTAAAAATATGAGTTGGGAAAAGAAAATTATGATTTCCCATATCGATAACTTTTGAATCCAATTAGGAAACGGAGTGTTTTTGCTGATGGATTTTGAGAAATAGATTACATTCTCTTCTACTTTTTCTCTGATTAGCAATGCTTAACGGAACTGGAACTATAGGATCAGGATTTAAAATTTATTGTTTATCTCCTTCCACCAAGACTTGAAAACCAAACAAATAATATAATAATACAATACCTCAAAAAATCAAGAAAACTGCTATCTGTCTCAGTCGGGGATCAAGATATCTCTATGAAGAGATACGGGATTGAGGCTACCTACTAGTCTAGTACACGGAGGAGCCAAACAAGACAAAGGAATAAGATTAGGGCATAGATATCCATGCCTCTGGGGATCTACCCCAAAGTCCGTTTACCGGGACTGAGGTAGTCGAATGTCCTAATAACGGGAGCCTCTATGGGCACAAAGTCTCAATCGCGCGGCTACGGCCGCTGATAGGAATTCTAACAGAACATTTCCATCCACACTTACCTCACACCACATAACCTCAGGCTTGACTGATTTCGTCTTAATGCGGGTAACTTAAAAGCAGATTACTGCAACTTAATAAACATAAAGCCTAAGACAATAGCTCTCCCTAAAGAGTTTCAAAAATCTAGTCAAAGGCCTCTTAACAAAGCAGACCTTCTATATACAAGACACCATTAACTATTACAAGCCAGGAATACCTCATCGATTCCCTGACTTTCGTGATGAGTTGCGTTTGATTTTATTGTACACGCCGATGCCCAAATCTTTTACGCCCTTTCGAAAAACTCTTTGAAAAACATCAATTTCAATGAACGAGTTTTCCGCCAGTAAAAATATTCCTGTCCTCTTCTCAGGTTCTTGACCTATGACCAAAGGACGTCATTTTGGGACAGTCGAAAACATCCAAACTGCTGTAGCCAACGAACGGAGCATCTCCAGCGCCGAATAGCTTCAGAAGGAAGTTATTTCAAATATGACATTATTCAATTGTACTTCTATTAGAATAAAATAAATTTAAATTTATTTTATTTTTTAAATTAAATCAGTCTCATTACTTAATTTACACATTTCGTATTTTACTGACGATAAAAATTTGAGTCGTCCTCAATCTCTTGCTCTTTCACACCCAGCCACCAGAAACACCCAGTAGCTGCAAGCGTAACCTAAACATGTTTTTTACAAAATACGTGTCAGAAGCTCGCGGCTCCAATCATCTCGCTCTGTTCCATCTCAAAGCTATCGAATTACCTCTCTATACAAGTGAATATGCTAATCTACTTTATAAACAGCGCCCCCTATTGTTTCGCCGAAGGGTTATTGTTCTATGGCGCACGTTCTCGTTCATTTGTCTTACTTAATCGCGGGGGTGTATTTGCGTATACCGCGGGAGGCGGCGAACACTGCTAGGGAGTAACAACATAAATCGGGATGATAATTCTCGAACATAATGGCGACTTCACATCCTCGCCTATGCACGCTCAAAAATTTCTGAACTTTTGAGATGCAAAACTGGTTCGAAGTGTTTTCGGAGAGCGAGCATTGAAGATGCCAAGTGAGATTTTGGCGAAACGTCTGCAGGATCCCAGTCGGATGCAAGATTTGCAGGATTCCAGTCGGATGCAGGATTCCAGTCGGAGTTCAACGAGCGAACGGATGATATCCCGGAATATAGTGTCATCACATTTTTCCATCCGTGAATCAATACGTGAGAATATATATATATATATATATATATATATATATATATATATATATATATATATATATGTATTGGTGGTAATCCGGGTGTTCATCCGTTCGTTGTTTGACCCTGGAGTAGGATCATTCGCCTGACGTTTCGCCAAAATATCACTTGGCATCTTCAGAGGCCGAGCGTCCATGTCACTCATACGTGTCCGCACTTAAACAGTTTAAGTGCGGACAATTTAAAGGAAATTTTTACAGTGAGGCTTCAAAATATCAACAGTAGAAAAATTAAAGATATTGCGCATGAAATTAATTAAATAAATAAATTATATTGTGAAATGCCAAGTATCCATAAATCGCGCTGATTGCGGTTATAAAACTGATTTGTCGGTAAGTTGCAATATATTGCTAAAAGTCTGTGAGCTAGGTTTAAATCATTAACATTTTGACATCCAAAGCTCTTATTAGGACAATTTTTATTTAATGGTTCTTGAGCAACAGAGTTAAACAGAGCAATTTGTTTTGTGTTTGGATTTGAACCCGTAAACTTCTTTAATGTTGAACGCTTCTTCCGAGTGGTCCATAAATGCACTAAATCGGGAACGATATCGAACATCAACCATGCAACGCAAATATAAAATTCATATGAACAAAATTTGGCAATTCCGAGTTTTACTCCACAAATAGCGTAATATTTTTTTCCGCCAGGCATCTCATTGAATTGCAAAATAGCCAAAATTCAATTTAACAAAATAAGCTTGTCATTTTCTTGTGACTTTCTAATTACAAAAGTTCGGTTGAATTATTAAGTATCTGATCCAATAACTAAATGTTTTTGACGTATCGCAAAGTCCAATGCACACACATTTATAACAAAACAAAGATATCGCGAAGCCACGAGCACCAAAGTTGCGAATGTTAATTCCGATGGAACAAGTGTTTATTTAATAACTTATAGTTGGCATATTGATGGATGCTAAACCTTCTTAAATTTGACAGAGAACATCAATGAATTACACAGCGTGGTAAGGCGAGAGTTTCAGTTTATAGTCGCGCGCTTCGGCTGTGTCGGTTTGTCTTACCGTCAATGTAAAGCCACCATTAGAGTCTACGAGCGTCGCTAAATTTCAACGGGAATTGCAGGCAGAATTTTTCGAGACGTAAATTTCGCCGAAAGTCGAGAATATTCATATCTGTTTCGAGGTTACGTCGTACTTCGCGTCGGCTCTGAATTAATAAGCAGCCGCTATTTCGGTTATTTCTCGACGAAAAATTTTTACATTCCGCAGAAGTGTCAAAATTTGTTAATTGCGCAAGTTTAATACCACGTGTGTTGTGTTTTTATGGTCTGCCCTAAAGCATATTGTCTTGACGCGTGAATAACCTGTCCAGTCGGTATTGCAGGACCGAGCATCATGGACGCACTAAATATTATTCTTAATACATTCTTAGGATACTCTATCTGTATAAGCCAACCAAAATTACTCAAGTTTCATCTACGCAAATTATATATCTGTTTTCGGACTTCGCAAATTAATTAAATTTGTATTCATCTTCTTCTAACTTGCGTTTTAGTTTATCTTAAGTAAAAAAAAATCTGTGATAAAGGGAATTTATTTTCTTTCTTATCATAATTGTTCACTACTGTCCAGAGGGTGAGATTGAAAATCATAATCAATAATAATAAATCCCCTACCTATTAAACACATTTGTCACAATTTGTGACATCTAATAACAAATGATTTCGACGCGATAGAAAAATTAGCGATGTACCCGGAAGAAGCTAAAAAATAAATAAATTATTGGTTGTTGGGTAATCACTTTTTTGGAAGAGGACCCGTCAAATGCCAAGACGACATACCTTGCGGCACATCAAAATCACACTGATGGTATTTTGACGTTTATCGATTCTCAGTGTTGTTTCACAAAAATGCACCCAAAATGTTGATAAAATTTTGCCAGTGTTTCATGTTTAAAAAAAATCAAACTCGAGATTAAAGTGGCCTTTATCAAACTTGTTGCATAATATAATATTGAGATGCTAGATGATGGTCCTTCATTGGCGTATGTGTGTGCATTTTACAATAGCGCTGAATTTAAGGCAAACTCAAAAAAACAAATTTGTAACGATACCTTAGACGTTTACAGCAGTCGGTACGTTTAATTGTCCTGAAAACTTGGTTAGTTCTGGTTGTATTTATCGATATAAATTATGCTGCTACGCTGCCGCTTCTTCGAGAAAATAGCATCAACATTGAAATTTTAAATAAGACACCATGTATATTATTGTATTTTCCTATCCACTAATACTTTATGATTGTTTCTGAATATTACGTTTCTATACCTATCTTCAGCGGTTTTCTAGAAAATAATTATTATCTTTATTTTTCCGACGAAAACATAGCTTCAATTAAATTTTTATCACTAGAACACCGGAGCCAGTAGAAAGCTAAATTTTTGGACATGGCTTAAAGAGGTATCGAAAAATATTTCTTAATATCGAAATTAGTTCTACCTTATACCTCACCAGGTACAAAAATGATGAAAATTGCTTTTAATGGAACACCTTCAGTATTATCACATTTTCTAAGAGTAAATTAAATTTCCTTTCGAAAATCGTTTAATTTCTGAAATAAAAGTTTCTCTTAAAACTGCATTACTATGGCATAATTCATCTTATGTTAAATAATTCATTTTCGGTTTGACAGTTCAGCAAAGATTTACTCATTATTGATTGCAGTGCAAATTTTGTCCATATCCGTTCAAAATGGAAAGCAAACCGAATTCTAATGCTGTTTTAATGAATTGTTTATTAGGCATTCACAGTGCAACAACACTATAACAAGAACATGCAGAAAATTTAATGAAATGAATCTTGATTTAAAACGCATGAGCAAGAGAATATTTGCCAAAATTATGAAAAGTTATGAAAATCGTTAGAAATCATTTTACGAACATCTTAAAAATTATTTACACTAACCAAATATTAGGTAGTTAAAATAAAATTTGTACACGTACAGAGTGGACGGATGGTAGTCGAACGTCGAAACCAATGGTCATTAAATAATTCGTATAATTCTTATGATAGCTCTCCATTGCAGTGAACCGGTACCCCATCTAGTTGGTACCAAGTGGTCCGAAGACCGAAGGCTAACATTCTCGAGAAAATCATTTATCACTGTTCTTAATATTTGAAGGTAATTTGCAGCATTCAATGGTTCATCGCAAATTAAAAAACTTACTTTACAACACGAGGATTGCAACAGACCAAAAGTGTTCATTCCTTCGATTGAAAATACCCTTCTGAAAACTTTGCTTCGTCGGCCACCTAAAAGATGGGATTATGCCAAAGTAATCCAGATTTCAGAGAAAGTTGCTTCTATTTCAGAAACCAAACTATTTATCATTCGAAAGGGAATTTAATTTACCCTAATAAAATGTGATAATGCAGGGTGTTTTATTTAAAAAATGCACTTATCACTATTTTTCGATCTCGTAGGTAAATCATTAGTTTTGCCCAACCCCGTATAATGTAGAACTAATTTCGATATTTAAAAAATCTGTTCAATGTCTTTCTAAGTTATGTCCCAAATTTTAACTTTCTACGGGCTTCAGTGTCGGAGTAATGAAAATTTCATTAAGGCGCTTTTGGTCAGAAAAATGAAGAAAATAATTATTTCCTGGAAAACAGCTAAAAACGGGTATTGGAGCGCATTATTTAAAAACAATCAAAAAGAATCAGCGGATCGGAAAATACAATAATATACATGGTGCTAGATTTAAAATTTAAACGTTGATGCTACTTTTTCGAAGAAGCGGCAACGTCGCGCTGTCTTGCGAACTGCTGATGCGATTTGGATATATTTTTTAAATTTTATCTTAAATCTTCAGAAGCAGCAAAATTATGAGTTGTCTATCTGTGCTGAAATCTGTCAATCATCTTAGAATACCGGGTTAGTAAAGAGTACCGGAACGCTTAAATATCATCAAAACTGATAACGCTAGAATGATAAAATTCTATTTCTAACGGTTTTTGAGCATGCCGAAATCAAAAATGCTAATAGCAGCGTGGTCAAATTTACCATCATAATTTTGTAATTTTAAATAGAATGCCCTATTTATTTTTGTTGCAATAAATTGCGCATGTCGAATTTAGTAAGGTCTCATGATTTCAAAATTTTGCTTCTATTAATTACTAAGCTACGGCGACGCCGCTTTTTCAGTATTAACACTTACCGGAACGCTTAAATATCTCCAAAACTACCAACGCTGGAACGATAAAATTCAATACGTGGAGTTTTTGAACATGCAGATTTCAAATATGATAACAGCGATGTTGTCAGATTTCGGAATGATATTTATAATTCTGGCAAACTTTCAGTGATGCACTTCTAAATTCATTTCAACAAAAATAAATGGGGCATTCCATATAAAATAATAAAACTATAACATGTAACGTAAAATTGATAAATCTGACAATCTTGCTGTTGTTCAAAAACATGCAAGTATTGAATTTCATCGTTCCCGCTTTGGTGCTTTATACTAACCCGATATATTATTGTGCGTGTCGAAGGTTCCTTTGCTCTTTTTTAGCTAAGTGTGTGGTTGTTCGAATAGGGTTTCTTCATCCAAGATCGATTGGTACTTAAGTATTCTGTGGGGATTAGTAACAACACGACTAGTTAGACGAACCCATTTCATGGTCAAATTTCTTCAAAAGCATCATTGGTATGTTATATTAGAGCTGATTGCTCTAATATAATGCCTTGTAATAGTGGTGTTAACCACTTTTTTAGTCTTCTCTCTCGAGCCTTAAGACAATGGGCTCTGGAGTAAAAGTTGATTATTAATAGCCCAAATTCAACTTGGCTTCTTGATGGTTCAGCCAACTTACCGCGTATAGTAGCTGTCCACCCACGAGAACTTAAAGCCTTGATCTCAATATCTCGATATACTTGTTCTTCATATGCAAATTCTTAATTTTCCAACATTGATTAAAACTATGCAACAATAAAACTTTCTTCGACCTTCGCACTATATGTATAGCATTTTGGAAATGACTTATTGTTATATATTATAGGATTTACAGGGAAATACATAACAATAATTATGGTTATTATTATCTATTATAGTCAAATCCAATCTTTTCATGCAGTACCATTATCATTATCATTATATGAAACCATAAAAAAATTAAACGAAAACACAGAAAACCAGAAAACATAGAAACTACCAAAATGTTGTAGAATTACAAATATACCCGACTAACGAAAAATGTTATGTTCTACATTTTTACAACAAGTATATTACAGTAGGTGTTAAAAAATTACAAAGAAAATATATTAAATATTTCGGTAATTCAATCAATAGTACACTGCATTTTACGTTGTTAGTTTTAGTTATTTTTTTAATTAGTAATTAGTGATAATTATTTTCAAGGAATAAAAAGAAAATGAAGGAAGGAAGCAGTAGTTGAAACCGTGGGAGCCAGTTTAAGGACTGTACAGGGAATAGTGTTTAAAGCTAAAAAAAAAAAAATACTAAAAAGTGAAAACGAAAAAAAAAATGTTCGGTATCAACAAAAAAATAAAAACTGAGAAATTTCAGAAATTCTCGTCTTCTAAGTTCTGTTATAGTGATCGCGCGAAATATGGTTGAACGCATCTTGGCGACCTATTTCAAAAATTAATCCCATTGCGTTAAACTGCCAATGATATGGCAGCAGTCGTAGAACCTTATTAAGCTCACAAATATTATTTTCTTGGCCAGACTACGACGCATTCAAATGCACGTAATGATGGAGCATCCAAATTTAATATCAGTTTCTCTTTTAGCCATTTTCCAAATATTTCACAGTTCATATTATCGTAATAGTCAATACAGCATGAAAAATAAACTCAAACAATTACACAGTTTTGAATCACTTCCATCCACCTTTCGTCTAAAATTATCCCTTTTCTAAATTTTGATATGCAATTTTCAATTAAAATTGAACGCCCTGAGTCACTATATGTGACTATTTTTCTGAAAAAACCTAAAACTGTTATTAATTTTGATAATTACTTAAGTTCAATATCCAAAACACTACGCTTTTTAAGAATTTCAAAACTGGAAGAGTTACAATGGTTTTTGATCTATGTAAATTATAAATCGCATTCCCGATTACTATTTTCCATCTTCCCTCAAATCTTCAGTCTTGGGCTTTCTTTATTTACACTTTTTAGTCTTCTTCGGTATATTGTGTTTTTTATGCACTCTTTTCCGCACAGTCCTTAAACTGATTACCACTGCTTTTTTCCACTTTTCTAGGGGATGCAAAAAAAAACAGAAAACTGTTTTTTATTATTCATATTTCCGCTTAAAATTATCAAAGTCTGAGAATTGATACCTGTCAATCAAAACGTTTTAAAAGCACTTGAAATAGTATACATACATAAATAGTATAATCTCTGTCTTATTTTTTTTTTTGCAATTTAATTTCTAGGGTAGAATTAATAAGATCAGCACGGTACTGTTTTGACTATAATCTTAGGTTACTTAATTTTGCTTTAAAAAATACTTCCAATCATTTTATCAAGTGCTGCGCAAAAGGGACATGAAAACAAATAGTATGGAAACTGTGCCACGGGTTTACTTGGAAACGAAACGGCTAACCCCGCACCTGACACCAAATTGGAAGCGCGTTACAAACTTTTCCGTAGAGCTACTTCGATTTCCATTTACCTCGCCATCGATTAATGATAATTAATAATGCATGTTGACCGAATTTAAACCGATTAAGTCCGTATATCTTATTTATCGGCACCCCGTTCGAAGTGAAATTATTTCAATGCGCGGCAATAAATCATCTGACCGACGTCGCGTAACTCATCGTTAAGGCTTTGCGCGTTTACCGAAAAAGATAAACGTACGTGACGCGGAAAATAAAGCCCGCCGCGCGAATATGCCTCTACGGATGAACGGATTTATTGATGCTGGATTAAGGAACATGTAAACTAGCCCTGGCGGAGAAAGAAGATCGGAATAGAGCAGAGGGTGGTTGATAATGAATGCGCTAAAATACAATCCTATATTACGCTGATTAAAATAATGACCAAATTTGAGTAACTTATACAATTTACTCTTCGTTTATTTACAACTAAGAAGTTGTCTTTACCTTTATAAATCATAAATATAAATAAGTTTTATGAGGGTGCGGAACACGTTTTGCTCGTACTGGAATTCTCGAATTGCGTTATTATTTCGTTTATAAACGCGAGACCTAACCAAAATGTTAATATATGTAATCAAATAATTTTCACATCATTCACAATTCACAATTGTGTATGAGACAAAAAGCATTGTTGAGACCCATTTATTTCCAAATTTAAATAACATAGTTTTAACAAAGCAGATTAGATAATATTAACATTACTTTTCGGGAAACATTGAGATAACATTGAACTGAAAACAAAAAATGGTGTAATGTATAATCACTTCATGATACAGTCATTAAGGGTATCAGGAAATATAAATATCTTCTTAGCGATTTTCAGAAAGTAGCGTACGTCATATACCTTTTTTTTTTTCATTTTTTGAGTCAACTTTTGTTAAAATGTTGGTTCTTACTACTAGACAATCTATAGACCATTTAAAAAATGGAAGCTAAATTTCACATATTGCGTGATATAAATTTCAAAAATCCCCTATGGATGTTGTCTATAAAAGTGTATTTAAGAAAAATTGAATAATCCACAGAACAATTATATCTGTAAAATTACGATTTTTTGAAATAAACATCAATACAAAAATCTTACTTATTAGATATATAATATATAGAACAGACCAAAACATGTTGCACCAGCTATGGTTAATAAAATTGACACGAAATCCAATTACATTTTAAGAAATGCCAAAATGCAAACAGAAAACTCCGAAACCATTAACACCATCAACGGGTGACATTCAAAATGAAATGACACTATGGAGTGACGTTTTAATCGTTATTTGTTGCGACACTAGCGACAAGCGGTTGCAGTTCGATGGACAATAAATTTTATCTATACTTCAACGTCAACTCGTTTGTCTTCATATTGTTTCATCTCCCAGGTAATTTTATTTGTAGTTCCACAAACTAATCAACAAAACGTTTCAAAACTAACCGTGACGCCGGAAAAACACAGCTGTACCACACCGCAGCTGCGCAAAGTGTCAAGAGTGTTTTTCGAACCTCGACTTCATCAACGGTTTGCATTATATAATTTCAATATCGACGGTAATTAGCGGCCCGAGTCTGACACAAAAGCGACAGTGTAATTATGGAAAACGCGAACGCTTTGGCGGGATTGCCAAAGCACCGTTTTAATCATTACGGGGGAGGATGGTAAAGATGAAATTATTCGAGTTTGGATCGACATGCAAAAACTATTATTAGCGCTTCATTGATCCGTTTGACGCTTCTCGTCCTGACAGGCTCGAGATTTTCAGCTAATTATTATACAAGTTGGCCCTTACAGGGGCGGTAACACGGCGAGTGGTTTGTCGAAGCATGATTTGCAACAGTTCGCAATTTGTCAACACAGTCGTGCTCCGTTCAAGTACATGAGAGCTTCGCTAGAACATCTGGATCCTGACGGCAACTAATTTCTCAGATATTGTCATGGATAGAAAACAGCAACATTATTGCTTCGTCTTCCATATAATCGAGTCCAGAGCCATGTACGATATTTCTATCTGCGTGGTCTACATGCCTAAGGTTCCGAAAAACTTCCTGATGAGGGTTAAAATCAGTCAGAATAAAAAGTATCAAATTATTACCCACAAACTTGTTTTAATTTGAAAAAAATCTGAAAAACGTTGCGGATTAAATTTGCCTTCACATACGACAAATCCTTGTCCAAATGTCCTTTTTAGGTATGCAGATATATACACTGTCGCCCATTGTTGAAGTCGTGACCCAAGGCTACTTTTTCTTGAAATGATAGGTGGCATAAACAAAAATATCGTCGGATTTTAAGATAGAGTTTAGGTTTGAAAATTTTGCATGTTGCTCTGCTATGCGTAAACTATCCGCAAAGTTGAGAAGTGTTCTGGCTAGGATCTAGTGGTTCAGTTAGCTTTTTTCTGGAGCGTACTCATTTTGATATATAATCTAAACTTGTGTTTTTTAATGGAACAAGCTGTATGTCTTTTAGTAATTTTATTAAAATCATTATTAGCTTTCCAAAAATATAAAATACCTGTCAGAATAAATTTGGGTTTTTGCAATATTAAATGCGCATTGATAATACATCCTGCCACATTTTGGGTAAATATGACCCTGAAAGACAAACAGACAGAAACTAAAACAATAATTACCAAATAACATAACAGTTTAAGAGCTAAAGTATATTTAGGGAAACGGTCATCCATTTTCCATGAACTAATCATAAAAAAAATTAATTAATTGTATTTTAATTAATTAGCATGCTGCATACAGGAAATTCCGTAAGAAAACTGATTTTTAGTTTGCATATCAAAATTTGTGAGTTATAAATAGTGGATTTTTGCTACAAATTCAGGTTGCTAGGCCATTGTCAAACTCGCGACCAATAGAGTTATCCAATTAGCCCGCAAATTTTCTAGCCTGAAATTGCCACATAAGTGGAATTTTGCTACGAATTCAGGTTCCTAGGCCAATGTTGAACACTTGCTCGTAGAGTTTTTCAATTATCCCTATAATTTTCTAGTCTCAAATTGCCACATAGGAGGATTTTTGCAACGAATTCAGGTTCCTAGGCCATTGTCAAACTCGCGACCAATAGAGTTATCCAATTAGCCCGCAAATTTTCTAGCCTGAAATTGCCACATAAGTGGAATTTTGCTACGAATCCAGGTCTCCATAATTTTTCATACTCGTTCCGAATGTGCGTCAGTTATTAACGCGATTTTTTTCAAAATCGACGGCCACCGTAAATTTATAATTGAGTCGAGTGGGACATTCGAAGCGATATAGCTATGGCCAATGAATTTAGAGCGGGTCAAAATCAAATTTCATTACTCATTCACGAACAATCGGAAGTGCCGTTGCGGGATTCGAAAAATACCTCCGCGCGGTCGGACAATGCCAAAATCTGTTATCGTCGTTTTTAACAGTCAATATCGGCCGCTCGGTAAATATTTGGATCGGCCGTTTAATTAATAATGTGCTCGTATACTGGCAAACGGCAATCGATCTGCAGATTACACTGGTTAAAAAAAATACAATTTCCGTTCCGTTTCGGTTCTCCCGAAATGGGAGAAAGTTGGGCAAAATCATGCAACAAAAAATTAAAGGCCATCTTAATAGTGGAATTTTAATTTATACATTGCCGCAAGGTATATCGGCTTGGCTTTTGACTGCAATTATCGAAATAACATGTCCGACTTAAATTAAACACCTAATCAATCGGCCCGTGCTAGTGCTCCATAGGGCGCCTCCCTGGGTAGCGTATGTGACGCCTCTTAGATATAGGTGATACCGAGGAAATGAAATACTCGAGGTATGGTCTGTTCATAGATATAAAAAAGAGACCAATTGCTTTTGAATGGGATTTTCCAAGGGTGGTCATTAACATACAATGCAACAAGATTAATAATATTAATACCTAAAGTTTCGAAATTTAAATTCAGGTAAAATTGTGGTCCGTAATAGAAAATAATTTTATACCTGCCTGTGTTTAATATGCTTTGGTTCGGTATACTACTTAGTTTAAGTTTATTAGTAATCATTCTTATTTCGTGTGTAATACAGCCTGTGTTGAATCGTGTGCGAATTATGCAAAATATGTGCGAGTCTAGTGTATCTCAGGAAATGCTCCCGCCCAAATGTAGAAAACACTATTCTATTGAGACTAAGGAAGTTATAAACAATGTTTATTTGACTCTCATTGAACGTGGTGCCAGCGAGCAAGCATCTTTAGAAGAAACGGCCACATTGACGAAAATTTCAATATCAACTGTATGGAAAATTGTGAATAATTCCATTTCAGCGAGGAAAAAAAGAAGCGATGCTGACATTTTCTCGAGTGCAGATGAAAGTGATCATATAATACGGCCCAAAACCAGCGTGTCTACATTAGATATTTTAATTAGGAGGCTCGAAAAAGATGAAACCCGTGTCTTCAATCTTACAGAAACCGAAGTTTTTAACATCCATCCACAAAGTTGGGCAAATTCTGTTAAACATATAGAAAAAGCAGAACAATCGTATATCGATATTGCAAATAATATAGAACAAATAATAATTAGAACAGGCGATGATAGCGATAGTGATACTGATATAATATGTGAATAATTTTCAGTAATTTAAGTAGGTAATAAAAATAATTTGTAATTTTATTTTAGATTTAAACATAAATTCATACATAAATAAATAAATATTGTTTACTATCTTTCCTAAAAAACCCCAAATAATTAAATTCTAAGCAAAGTATTGACCTGTTCGGCCATATTTCATTCTTACTGCTTTCCCGGGTCTTTCCTTAATTCGTATTAGTTAGTCACTTTTTTATATGTATGAACAGACTTTACCAAAGCATAAACATCTCAACGGTGTTGAAAGCGAAAAGCGCAACTGAAACAGCTCACCGGTTTTCGCCCCAAAAGGTGATCGACTGGCACAATTTTGGTCCGAACAACGACTATGCTTGCCAACACTTTTTTCAATCTCCGCATGCGACGTTTATACACCTCACATTCACCTGCGCCTGTATTAACCAGGAATATAAAAAGTTTAATAAATCAGTCAACACCTATCCTGGAGCAGACATCAACACAACCCACAACCCATTTGTGATGGACATTAAAATACGCAAAAACGCGTTGACATCCATACGGAGTCCTGTAGAAAGAAGACAAATTAATCAGAAACTTGAGAACACGTTTAAGGAACCAGATGAATGAACGAAGAGAACAGAAACAGAAAATTCTGTCAAATATGCCGAAATTAACAAGCTTATTCATGCAAAATGCGGGGAAGCTAAAAAAAGGTGGCGGACAATTCAAGAAAATAGAAACCCTTCAGAAGATACACGATCTCTTTAACTTACACAGAATATCAAGGAACATACAGGTAGGCAGTAGGGGGTCGCAGAGGATTATTAAGAGGCTCCAACAACCAAATATTTATAGGAGTAGATGAGAAACTAAAACAGTGGAAAGAATACACCGAAACCACTTAACCTCTACTCTGAGGCAATATTCAACGAAGCCATTATAAATAATCTTCGTTACGCAGAGGATACCGTTATAATAGCCAATAGTCTACCAGAACTTCAATGACTAATGGACCGACCTTATTGTGGAATATAGCGAGCAATTCGGCCATTATATGAACGTCCAAGACCAAACTATTGATATTCTCAAAAACTCAAAGAAACGCCACCCTAAGGTTCCATGGTTCCATGGTTCCACCCTGGGTTCCATTGAACGAATGTCATCTCTAAGATGCTTGATACGCTCGTCAACCAGCCTGGAGCTCCGAACCAGAATACTTGGCTGTTATATCTTTCCTACTCTTCTGTACGGGTGAGAGAGCTGCTGCCACAGAAAAGAAAATCAAGGAGAGAAAGCTGCAAAATTCATGGCTGAAAGACTTGCTCATATGAATCGAACAGATGTCTATAGAAATTTGCGACAATAGCCGTTGGGAAGAAGTTGGTATTGTAGGACAGATATAGACGAAATTTTAAGGTGTTTTAAAAATATAAATATTAGAAATTATGTTTAGGTATAATAAAATCACATAAAGTATAAATAAATACAAATTATGAATAATTACACATTTGTATAAAATCTAATTTTATTTCGCTCTCAGAGTCGTCATCAAAAATTGAATGTAAGATTAAATGTAAGAATCTTCCTTTTTTTTTCCAGCATTCATCAGGTGCATTATTTATTACACTGAGACTCCAAGTAGGAGTTAAAATTTTCGTGCCTCACATTTGATTAACTTGTTGCCACAAATGTTCTACGGGATTAAATAAGCAATGATAGGGGAAGATGTAAAACAGTATGTCCCATCTGTTCGGCAAAACTATCGCATGCTTATTGTTTCTTAATAGCATATGAATTTAACACTTTCAAAAGTTTCCCTTTCTTGTAGCTTGATATTGTCTAATTTCAGTTTTTATCCATTAGGATGACAGAGTTGTCGAAAAATTCTGCCATTGTATCTTCATGATGATTCAAGCTACAGCCCTTGTCCTTAATATTCTTCACAAGTAATGGCAAGAAGTGTAGACGCCCTGTGCAATTTCTTACCGGTGCAGCGAATACAACACGTATTCACCCACCTTACTTACGTTACAGAATTTTTAGTAAGAAACTATAGGTCAGAGCATCAAGGTTTGCGGAGCAATCTTAGTGTTTCGAGCTGACATTCATCGCGCGGCAGTTATAATACGACCAAAAATATACTGCATTGTTGCCTTGGCGTTTTAAGTATTTTACAGTACCTTAACCGTAGACCGTCGCAGGACCGTGGTAAAACACTTTCCAACACATGTTTGTTCTGCATTAAGTAGATCTTCCCTGAGATGGACCATAACGAATATTTGTAGAACCTTGAAATTTTTATTTGAAACTTATATGGATCGTTTTAAATTTGATTAAGCATTGATGCTGCGGTTTATTTTCGAATAAGTAGAAGCGTTTATTTTAACATCATGTGAAATGTATCGTTCTTAAGAATTTAATTTAAATTGCAATATGTTCGTATATATTACGGAAGTAAGCACTTATTTATGTACCTAATTTGACCCTGCGAAGCTGTTTTCACTAGATAGTGTCAAAGGGTAAGGGAAAGTACTCTATTTATCTTACAGATAAGTTTGAAAATAATCATTTTTGTCTTGTGTGCGTGTCGATTAACAACATTCTTCTTCTTGTATTTTTGTGTGTTCTACATAGTTCTTCGATTTATAAACTTCTTTAAGACTATAGATTACAGTCGCAGTAGATAAAGAATACAGATAACTATTTATTAGAATCTTACAATTAAACATTTTTTGAAGGTTCCTGTTTTTTAATACTTTAAAATGTGGAGAGAGTGGAATGAAGCAGATGTTCCCGTGTTGCAAGAAGACATAGAAAACAACGCAGAATTTGAAGACGAAGTGGAGATGGTAGTCGAACATACTGACAATTTAGACGAACTACTTCAGCAAATAAAAAAAAACGGATCCATTTGTTTTCGGAAGCTAAACAAATTGATTTGAATGTTTACAATTTTATAAGAAATTCAGAAGGGGAAGTAGGAGCAGCAATAAGAAATGACATGACCAAAGTTCCGAAGTCAACTGTAATTAAAATTTTTGCAAATAGGATAGTCAAGAGGAAAATGAGAGAAGATATATACCGATCGTGCGGAAAGTGTTATTTTACCATGTCAGTTTCGCGCGAGTTCTCAATTTCGCTTCCCAACCAGATATTTTCGGAGATATTACAGCACGGCTTGAATTAACACGTTTGTCAGTTCTGACTGTCATATCAGTGAATGTGTTCGTGTTGTTCTGCAAAAACTAACGGTCATAAAAAAAAATATAGTATTCAACACGTTCGGTAAAATTTTTAAGTCACTCGTTTATTAAACACTCGCTCCGGTGGTTCCAAATAAACTAGTGACCCTAATCCAGTTTACCACACTTTTTTTATACTTATAATATTTTGTTCACTCTTGTCCGGACGGTGGGATTGAAAATCGCTAGTTTTTTTCTTTCATTTAATAATTCATTGTTGGCAACATCCTTTACCGAGGATGGGTTGGCATCTTCCGGAGAAGATTAAAACTAAACTTAATAGAACAAATACTCTCTATATATATACACATCGGGCAGTGGGAGAGGGAATTACGTACTGTTCACGCAACCAATCAGCGCGTATAATGGGCTAAATGGGATTGGACCTCTGTCCTTGTTGAGTGCCTTATTCCCTCTCTTAACAATTTCTAAGCTTTCGTAGGCATCTAATATTCTACTATTATTTACATGTTTAACTAATTTTAAATTACTATGATTATTGTTGAACATATGTTCGGCTACACTTGATTTTTCCAATCTACCAAATTTTAAATGAGCTAAATGTTCCTTAAATCTAACATTAATTGATCTTTTGGTTTGCCCTACATATGACTTGTCACAATCGTTACAACATATTTCGTAAATTCCCGACTTTTCAAGGGTATCTAGTTTATCCTTGGGATTACCCAAGAGATTTTTTAATTTTGATCCGGACTGATAGACACTTCGAAGACCTGCGGCCCTGAAGACTCTATCAAGTCCACTTGTATATTGGGGAGAGAAAGGAATTGAGACTACTTTTAAATTTTCCTTATCAGCTTGAAAAGTCGTTGATTTTTGAAGTTTGTTTTTAAATCTAAATATCCTAATTAACTTATCGATAAAACTATCTTCATAGCCATTGATTCTAGCCACCTTTTTTATAACGCTTCTTTCCACCTTAAACCTTTCTTGATTTGAAGGAAATGTGACAAGTCTATGGACTAGAAAAAAAAAAACGTGCCATTTTATGTTGAAAAGCATGGTTAGAATCATTGGTTATGTATCTTAAAGTACTAGTGTCTTTCCTATAAATGTCAAAAATCTCTTGGGTAATCCCAAGGATAAACTAGATACCCTTGAAAAGTCGGGAATTTATGAAATATGTTGTAACGATTGTGACAAGTTATATGTAGGGCAAACCAAAAGATTAATTAATGTTAGATTTAAGAAACATTTAGCTCATTTAAAATTTGGTAGATTAGAAAAATCAAGTGTAGCCGAACATATGTTCAACAATAATCATAGTAATTTAAAATTAGTTAAACACGTAAATAATAGTAGAAAATTAGATGCCTACGAAAGCTAAGAAATTGTTAAGAGAGGGAATAAGGCACTGAACAAGGACAGAGGTCCAATCCCATTTAGCCCATTATACGCGCTGATTGGTTGCGTGAACAGTGCGTAATTCCCTCTCCCACTTCCCGATGTATATATATATATATATATATATATATAGAGAGCATTTGTTCTATTAAGTTTAGTTTTAATCTTCTCCTGAAGATGCCATCTTGGCCGGCGAAACGCGCGTCGAGTACGTAAAATTGAGTTTCGGTTTGTGGTAAAACGCGTTATTGTGTGTTGTGCAGTACCGAAGGTTCCAGTCAAGAGTTTGATAAAGTATTGGCTGTTGAACCTTTGATTCAACCTGCATAACCGACAGCATTATTCTTGGCTCCGTAATCAGCTTTTCTGGTGTATGGTGTGTGGAAAAGGACGAAAGAACACCTTACGATAAAATTCATTTTTATTGAATTTAAAGTGTAACGTAGAAGCCGGAGTTGTGTAGAATACGAGGCATGTAAATTTAATTGAGTCTGCAGGAATTTGAGAGATATTTTTACAGTAAGCCTTCATACTGACAATATTTAAATTATATGTCATAAAATTAAGTGTCAATCATCATCGAGAATTATTAATAGGATAGTTGGTATTCAACGTTTCTTGAGTGAGAACCATCAACGAAGGAATTTGTTTTGTGTTTGGTTTTGAGGCCGGTAAGCTTTTCCTTTAATGTTGAATACTCTGATGAATCCTTAAAAGGAATATTTTTAAAGCAATATGAAGATAAACCATAATAACAAACATGAAACTGATATGAAAAAGCAGCTGTTCCAAGTTTTAGGCTAAATAAAATGTACAAAACGAGGCAGCAACTTGCAACAGAACTTGGAAAAGCAAACAATTTAATTAAAGATTTTCAAAAGGCGGCTAGTTATAATAATACTAATAATACAACTAATAATAATAATACTTAAAAGACATTTAAAGATGCAAATGGCTTATTAATTTTGTTGAAGGTTTATTTTATAATTTAATAATTTACAATCTATAGAAAGTTTTATAACAACAATTTTATTACAGTTAACTTAACTAAAAACCTTATACAGCGTAAATGTTAGAAAGGGTCACATTATTCTCAATTATTCTGAGACTACATTCCTTTAAGATTTTGGCACGTTAAATTTATTGCGATAAGTTATCAAATTAAATTAAAAACTTAAAAAGAAACGCCATTATTATTGCGTTTCTTCTCAATTTATGACGGTGAATTTCGTAGAAAAGCGCATCTTTTATACGGCCATAGCAATTACGTAACTTTTATAGCAGAAAAGATATATAGGAATTTGAAAATTATTTCCCGCAATTGCCGTTAGTCTATTTCCTTACTCCTCATTGTACGAGTTGCGTACTTGTCCCGGTCGTTGTTAAAATACACATCCCACCACTAAAATTTGAATCAATTCCAAATTTAATTTTCCAGCGAATGGCTGAATCGATTTGGATATACATTTTTTAACCGTAGCTTGAATTTTCAAAATCGATGTTACAAAAACATATTTATTTAAATATGTATTTGTATATACATGTATGTGTTGTTTAAAGAAAAACTGGTTTTATATTCCTGTTTGTTTGTGAGAATTTCCATCAACACTATTAAGTGTTTGTCTCAGTCAAAGCATAGCCTTTTGTTTTTTATTCACATTTTACGGAATTTTATGTAACGTAACAATAACAACTTATTACAATAAAATTTGAAACAAAATCAAAACATTGAATAAAAACTCGATATCGGGTGTTCCCTCCCCTACTTGATCGATAACAGCGACCCACACTTTGAACCAGATGTTTGGTTAGTGCTTGATTGATATTAATTTATATTTCCTTAATAATTTTTCCTACATAATCCAAGGAAGCAGCTGGTGTTGATGATCTCTAAGCTACATACCCCTTTGATACTATCATATAAATAATTTTGTACGATTTATTCCTCATGTAGTGAGGAATTATAAAATTTCTATTGTAAACTGGCAAATATATTATTTTCACATCAAATTATTATTTCGTTTAATGCTAAAATAAATAAAAAACAAAATGCTAGACAGACATCTAATAATGTTGACAGGAATTTCTACAGAATGTGACAAACATTCTTGACACAAATATTAGTAACGCGTTAATTGATATGATTGTTAATGTTAAAGTACATAAGGTAATTAAAACTGATTGCTGGGAACTACGAGCAGACTTAAATAGTTTTACCGAATACCATGAAAGAAAA
Source organism: Cylas formicarius (assembly GCF_029955315.1). Lineage (NCBI taxonomy): Eukaryota > Metazoa > Arthropoda > Insecta > Coleoptera > Brentidae > Cylas > Cylas formicarius. The sequence continues at coordinate 13,398,507 of NW_026844214.1, read as the reverse complement.
AAATTAAAGATTAATACCAATAAGTGCTTTCAAGCTCAAAAATAATATTGATTTTAGTTACAGCTTAAATAATGTATTTCTCGAAAAGACGTCCTATGTCAAGAATCTCATGGTAATGTTAGACTCCATTTTTTGAGAAACATATTGAAAGAATAGTTAATACACCAAGTTTCTAGAAGTTTCCTACTTGTTAGATCAAACTTGAAATGCGCTTGTTTGTTATGGAGTGCAATGTATTTTAAATACATAAACAGAAAAAAACATCCATAAAAAGTTTATACATTGCCTAGTGTTCAAATTGTATCGAAACCTAAACTGCTTTTAGTATAGTCCAGCACACGATAAATGCTCATGACTTGTCTGTCCTATTATCTTATTATCAGTAGGGTATTTTTATTTTAGTATAGTGTCGACTCCTTAGTGGTGTTACTGTCAATATATGTTGTGTTTAGACCGAGGTTTGAAGAAAGTTTCGACAACAGCATGGAGTTCGGTGTATAATTAGGTATTTTACAGAAGGGAATAGAAAAATATATGTCTTCTCCCTTCTGTAAAATATCTAATTATATACCGGCACCTTGTGCGGAAAGTGTCGTTTCGCCGTCGTCAGTTTCGTTTCCCATGATCCAAGTCACTTCGGATATTTCCGAGATATTTATTATTTATATAATTACTTCATTATTTATATAATTACCTTACATTATTGATATAATTGCAATTATACAGTGCGCAATACAAAAGAATGTATTCTTATATTTTGTGTTTTATTTTCCAAACTACTACCCTGAAACGGTTTGATTTATTATCCCAAAAATGACTACGAGCAAATGAAAACGTTAGTAGAATTACGACAGTCATTACCATGTATCGTGTGAAGCACCTTCAATTAATAACACTCAGCTCCAGGCATTTCATAGGTTAAATTTTAAATAACTTAAATTTATTTTATTGTGACTTTTTTAATACCAACCACTTAGTGAACTACACAATTACTACAATGCCAAAGAACTACAATCACTACCTAGCTATTGATGTTTTCTTTATGGTTTCCTTTTGATCTGATATGATACTTTGATTTCCTGTTCTTTTACTTTTTTCTTTACTTAATTATGTTATAAAATTTTCATGTAAACTTTTTTCTATTACCTCGGAATTGTACTTGTGTCTCTACATTATGTTGAGTAGCGAAATAAACAAACAAATAAATAAATTTTGATGCGAAGTTTCTATTAGTTGTTGGCTTTTTATTACCTCACTCATAAATGGAACTTCTCCAAAGCCATTCGGTCCCATCCACGCAGTCCCATCAGTGATATTCAACAAATTTCCGAATGGCGCACCAATTCAGAGTTAGAATCGGATTTTATTTTTAATATCTGACGATTTGTGAAGATTTGGCGACATTTTTTTTGATAAATGATATTTTTTTGAAATCATAGAGTACAAAACAAACTAGCATCCATTTTAATCAGTTTGGGATATTGACATTTTTATTAATCTTAAAAAGTTAATAATTCAATTGTCATCATGCCAATATTGTACCATATACCTCCAAAGCAATGATGGCGCAACATTTTTTCTTATGAAACTTTGATGTGTTTGTGAATTTTAAAGTTTTTGCAACAATTTTCCACTGCGTCCGTTTTTCCATAAAAATGTGCGAGTTTGCGAGATATTTAAGTCTGTTTGGCCTGTAACATAAACAAACACATTTATCCCATGCCCTTGCGAAATATGTACCAACGCCTAACGAGTGAGGACACCAGAGACTTCTATTTTTCGTGACCCTTACTTTCATATCGATCACTTCATTTGGCGTTTATACCCATTATATTATTATTATTATTATTATTATATTTTTTAATTTTTAAGTAAAAATACACAAAAAAAAAACTTGTTAGTGTAAAGATAATAGGAAACAAAAACAGAAAATAAATAAATCAAATCATTTACATGAAAAAAATCGTGCAATTCTTACATAGGTTTCCAGGTTGTAACACTAATAAATATCACATACATCAATAAAATAATTGTTTATAAGTGGCAAAATTTTACTCTAATAAATAATTTGACATGATAATTTTGCGGGAAACTACTACACCATTAGGGATAATTAATTGCACAACAACGTTGTGCACATAAATTTTTAAAGATTGAATTAAAAATTAATCTGCATATCTGCGAACTTTTTTACCAATTACCCACACACATTGTGCACTGAGCTTCTCTGCAGTAACTATGCTTGGTTAGTATTAATGTCAGACTCATTTTTATAAGTCCACTAATTTAATTACCCTAATAACAATTTGAAAATCGTCAACATTTTCCTTGCAATTTATATTTTCCAAATGCAAATATGATTGGAAAAAAAAGTTTTTCAAGAGACCGTTCAAATTTATATTATTATAATATTATTATCATATTATAATTATTCCCGCTTTGTTATCGGACATTTCCAAAAAATTCGCAAGACAATCTGTATTTAGACGCTTTCTTCTTAAATATTATTAAATACTTTAGCCACAATACTTTAATAGAAACTTTGCATTAATCCAAACTATCACAATTTTTTTCTTCGGGAGGGGGGGGTCTTCAGTGTAAATTACTTCTATTGTACTTCTATTATACCAAGTGCATCCGAAAGCTCCCAACAATGTAAAATAATAATGAATCAGCTTTTTCACCTTTATACCTGGTGGGTTGGCCATTGTCGCCTCTGAGTAGATTGTGCTAAAAACGTTGTATCCCTGACAAACAGGAACTTTTTGATTTTGTCGATAAGTTCTCATCCAATTTTTTCAGAGTAGTAGAAGTGGGACAGCAGCAGCTACACACTCACAACAGTCCCAATATTTCGGAACACCTTTGCGAAAGAGCACGCCATCGGAACTGACAAACGTGAAAATACTGGAACACCACACAAGTGTCGAATGTTCAAAGCGTCGAAAATCCGGAACGGCGTTCGGTCCCGTTTCGGAAAGTCTCGGTGAGTTTCGATTCGTGAGGGATCTGGATGTAGCAGATGGTCGAATATCAATTGGAAAATGACAAACAGCTGTTACGTTTGAATGACGCGATTTTTATATCGAAATAGGAAGACTTTGTAATTTACCTTACACTTAACACTGCAACTAATTCAAAAGAAAATTTTTTGTTAACCCTTGGTATATTTTTCAATATTTTATCATCTTTATCGCGCCTATTTATTACAGCCACCGCTAAGGGAAAAGTTGACGTCTATCGAATAAGATTTATCTAAATTTTTTACAACAAGCACTAAAGCACTAAGCCTTTTTTCCATCTGGAATTTAAAACATGCTTACTTGCCCTAGGGACCACCCCGTATAGAATTTTTCAAAAAAACTTCCACGTACTATACTATTTACAAATTTTCTGGATTTTTCTAGCGTCGGTTGTTTATACATCAAGCTTGCTGAAGTTTCACCAATCACCCTGTTGGCTTTTTCAGAGCTTAACTGAAACTGATGATTGGTAAAACTTCAGCAAGTTTGATTTATAAACAACCGACGCAAGAAGATTCTAAAAGATTTGTAAATAGCACTCTGTATAGAATAGATTAAGGGCAAAATTTCAAGTTTTTAGAGTGTATCTCTTATTTGACATTTCTTAAACTTCGTCATAGAACTGACAAGTTACAGATAAGTGAAAATTCATTTTTTAGCAAAATAGGTAGGGTTTACACCAATGGGAATGAAATGATTATGCTGTGACTGGATTCACTGTGCACCTTGTCCTAGCCAGTTGTGAGTGAACCTTGGAGTAACACACATTTATGGGCCCCTACCCCTAGCCTACTTTACAGGTGAGACATTTGTCATAGTTACATGGGAATCACGTAAAAATGTAGTTGTGGTGATACAAAAATACCTTAAAATCTGCAGGATTTTGGACCTGGCTTCTGGAATCACGGCCCCAGAGCGGTTCTGGTTTTAACCTTTTAACATTCTCAAAATAAATAAGAACTAAAAGATTTTCACGAAATTATATATTTTGACATGACAATTGTTTCGTGTCTTTATCAAATGTGATTTGATTGTGACATTTGATAAAGATACGGTGTTGTCGAAACAATTGTCATGTCAAAATAATGGGTGTTTTTTTTTCGATGTATAGAACCTTAAGTTGGCATTATTGTTCAAGATGGCGACCGATTTAACAGCTGTAAAGTGATTTATTCTCAGTACGGTGCGTACAGAAGAAGCTATTGCTGTTGTAGAGCGTAGCATTGAGGAAGACCCGAATGAATCCATCCGCCATCGAGCACAGGAATTGGATCTGTGTCCATCCACACAAGATTTTGCGGGATGATCTTGGTTTACGTGCTTACAAAATCCAACTCGTGCAAGAATTGAAGTCAAACGATCATCAAGTAAGGCGTAGATTCGTCGAATGGGGCCAAAACGAGATTGCCGTTGTTCCCGATTTTCATAAGTGAATTTTGTTTAGCGATGAAGCGCACTTCTGGCTGAATGGCTACGTCAACAAACAAAACTGCCGCATTTGGAGCGAAGCTAATCATCAAGTGTATGTCGAAACACCGTTAGATCCAGAAAAACTGACTGTTTGGTGCGCTTTATGGGCGGGTGGATTGGATTCATTGGTCCGTACTTCTTCAAAAACGATGATGGCCAGAACGTTACAGTCAATGGTGAGCGGTATAGAGCTATGATCACTAACTCTTTCATTCGTGAATTGAATAACCATCATGTCCAGGAGATGTAGTTTCAATAAGACGGCGCAACATGTCACACAGCTCGTGCCACAATCGATTTATTGAAAAACACGTTTGGTGACCACCTAATTTCACGTTTTGGACCTCCAAGATCTTGTGATTTAACACCGCTAGACTACTTTCTGTGGGGCTATGTAAAGTCATTGGTCTATGCGGATAAGTCACAAAAGCTTGACCATTTGGAAGACAACATTCGCCGTGTTATTGCCGATATACGGCCACAAATGTTGGAAAAAGTCATCGAAAATTGGAAGTCCAGATTGGACTACATCCGCGCCAGCCATGGCGGTCATATGCCAGAAATCATATTTAAAATGTAATGCCACAAGATTATCTTTTGGATAAATAAAATTCATGTCAATCAAATAATTCATCGTTGTTTTATTGCAAATTAAAGTTTTATACATCGAAAAAAAAACTCTTATATAATTTCGTGAAAATCTGAACTTTTAGTTCTTATTTATTTTGATAAACGGATTTTCATCAAGTAAAAGCCACCTTTCCAGTTCAATTTTTAACATTCTGTTTACTTATCTATTTTTCTCTGTACGACACTTTAAACATTCGACACTTTGCTACCATCTCGAAAATACCATCTACCGAAAACATCCAATAGCTCGCAAACTCGTTTACCGGAAACGCCCGAAGTGACTTCGCTACTTAGGTATTTTACAGCAGGGATTAAAAAATTTTTTATTTACTAATTGTTGTTTGTTCTTCTTTTTAATTTCTACTTCTTACTACCAACACGATAGAATGTGCTATTTCATTTTAAACATAAACTTTCTAACTAACCAAAACAAAAGTATAGAGTGGGTGTTACTTAAAATAAACTAAGTCGTTTGGTGTTATAAGCCATTTCAATCTATATTACTGATTAGCTAAAAAAGATTCCTTTTTTCGAAGTGTTAATAAAATATTACATAAATGGAATTATACAAAGAAAAAAGAAAATGTATTTAGCAATTGGGGAACAAAATAAAATCGAGATGTTAAATGCGCAAATACCGTAATTTAATTTATATTCTATACTTTTATAACAGTAATTTATTTTGTTGATCGTCAATTATCAATCATTTCCCATATGGGGAAATATGTATCGAAATTTTAGAAGGTGGTTTTCCCCTCGTCTGACCTGCTTTAAATCTAATGTCATCGGTACAAATTTCATTTCCAATTTTGTATTTTTAGTCAAGCTTTCCTATACTGCCAATTTTTCGACTCGAAATACCGGGCTGCGCTTTAAAATTTCCTCCAGAAGAGATAACGATATTCCCTCGAGCCGTAAATAAAATCGGCGCAAGATTCCTAACCCAACACGGCTCAAGTTTTCGGAATCGGGCGTATTGCCATAAATTTTCTCTCAACGTATCGCCTCAAATTCGCCCTATAAGCTACCATCCAGCGACCCGCCGCCGGTGTCGACGTTTTCATTCATTTGCGAGCGACATTACGTCTATACAAGGTAAACAAATTGGCGCAATTTATATTATGGGCGCGTAATGCATTTACGATAGTCGACTTTGCGCGGTATTGTTTGCGACGACAAAACGCGAAAAAGATATGGCTCCGAATACGGCGTTCACTGGGGATATTAATAATATAGCACCTAATCGAAAATTGAAAAATCAAGCGTGCCCTGGAACTTCGGTCATTTCCGGGATTTTACCACACGGGTTTGGGACCAATCGGAGGTTTCCGGAGATATTTTTTGACGTCTGTGAATTCTGACGGTCATGTAAGTGAATATATTCGTGTCGTTTTGAGAAAATGTACCCAAAAACTAACGGTCGTAGAAAAAGTATAGTATGCAACACGTTCGGTAAACTTTTCAACTCACTCGTTTATTAAACACTCGCTCCGCTCGTGCCAAACTCGTGAGTCAAATGCCGTTTACCGCACTTCTTGCATACTATTATCTGGATTATTTGGTTGCTACGTTAAATCAAAAATAGGACGTGCATTTACATACCAACTGGGTCTCGTCAGATCGAGGAGCAACATGCAACATTGTTGCCCATTATTCCTCCGGCGCTTTGTTACCTGGTTTAAATCACTCCCATACGCCCTCAAGACTTGGTTTTTACGTAAGGGGGTGCCAGAGTATTCCATATCGGACGATTCGAAGACATTTTATTTACTAATTACGCTAGAAGGCTGACCTGTATTTCATTATTCGTAAATAAAATATTTATTCGTTGAAAAGTGACTAGTTTTAGTTGGTTAATTTAACAGTTTATTTAACATTTATATCATTTGGAAGTAATAGTTTTTTTTTAAAACTTTGTAAGACGCATATTTTTTTTAAGCTACCCTCTAAAATTTTTAATTGTACAACGCAATAAGCAACCACTTAAAACCGCATTTTCCCACCCTCGCTATCTCAACATCTCGATTAACAGAAGGACGTCATTTATGACAAACATAGTTTTGAGGTGCACTAAGATTTTAAGCAGTATCTTCTCGGCATTTCTCGGTTAACCGTACATTCGTGTGTTCTCTCTCACGAACACAGTAGTTGAATTTCATGATGGTTTCGTTTTATTGGCCAAAATACCCAAGTACCAAATTATTTATTAATCGGTTTCATTTTTAATTTATATAATATACCCAAGGAATTCAGTTAAATATTAGTGTGTTCCCTCTTTGAACTATTTTAAACGTTGTTACTTTGTTGGTTGAAATACCTGTTATCTGTGTTTTCTGGTGATATTAAGTAATATTAAGTTTGTTTTATTATTTTTAACAATCTTCGATACCCTGGTCATTTTTTTTGTTTGAGATGCGAATCGTGTCACCTCGCTGACGGAATGATCACCTTTCGTTTTGACCATAATAGTCAATAATTCTTCATTAAAAAAATAAATAAATATATATTTACATTTTCAAGTTAGGATTTTATAGTCATAGTTACTCTCTCTTACAATTTAATGTATAAAATCATGCAGAAAACATTTTAACTTTAACAGAGATGTTTAGTTACCAATCTTCCTGAGTTCAGTTCAGTTTCTATATATTTATTACTTAGTGAAAAACTGGCTGCTACTTTTTGTTCCTCTTTGGCCAAAATAGAAAACAATTGGTCCAGTGTCTGAACATTTTACAAATAATTACTATTTTTTCCCTCTTTCCTCCTTTCTTTTTCTCTACGTGTAGGTTTTTTGACAGCAATGTATGAAATATTTTTCTCAAAAACAAAAATTGAAAAACTTTATAGAGACGTCAAATTTCCTAAAACTTCCAATGAAACCAGCAGAATTATATAGTTTGTGTAACTTTAGCAATTCAGAATGGGCGCACCTACCTCAGACTCTAACTAAAAATTATAATTAACAAAAATAAATAAATGAAACTGTAAATTGTATATATTATTATCACTTACAATTTTTATTACATTTTGTTACATTTAACTTTTGTTAGTCATTATTGATTATAATTATTGGATCAAATATACTTGTAAACTCGATTTTCAACAAAATTTTCAAATATCATCTGTTGGTTGCTAATACAGTGCTCAAGTAGATTTTTCTGATTAACGACGACATCTTTACCTACCCCGAATTTTCATTTGGTTTAGTTTTCTTTTATGCAAGTTATGAATGAACGTCATTTTATACATTAAAAATTCCTAAAATGATAGAGATTGAACAACCAATTTTTCAATGCATAAAAGTTATTATCGCCTAAGTTTGATCGGTGAATAATTAATTTAGTTGTTAATCGCAGAGGTTTTCATAAAGAAGCTCCTACCAAACCTTACGAATCTTAGTTTTAAATTAAGGTCAAAATCGGAACCTCAAGAATGCCTGCGACATTTTATTTCCTCATCCGATGTCCGATCTTTGAAAACCCAGGTGCCCCCGCGTACTTTCAAATATCTAGTCTTTCTATGAGCATTTCATTGCCTATTAAAGTAGAGTCTAGAAACATATTTTTAATCTTAAAGAAAATCATAAATTTCGTTTTATTGATATTGATATTCTAGACCATTTTCCTACCTTGTTAACCAGTTGTTGGAAGTCAGGTATACTATCAGCGATCAACATCGTATCGTCAGCATAGCGATTACTGTTAAACCACACTCTTGGAGACAGCATGTATCCCTGTCGCATACCTAGGGTTGTGGAATTGACCGGTCATTTCTTTTGTTTCAACTGACCGGTCAGTTGACCGAAATAATTTTTAAAATACCATAAAATTTATATTTCTGTATTTGTATTGTGCGTTTCGTCGCCGCCGCGTCGTTCTGAGAACAAAGTGGAGTCGACATTATTATTCGGATTCCCAGAATCGCTGAGTATCGTATTCGGATATTCCTTGAAGAGAGTTATAGGTAAATTGGAAATCACAAACGCAAAATAATTTATTATAAAATACATATTGTTATTAAATAGTGATAGATAACACTCTACAATTGCAAGATGTAATTTAAAACATTTTTTCACTAAGAATGAAGATGTGGTCAATAAATCGATCAATTAAGAAGTGGTCAGTTGACCAGTTCCAACTACGCATACCCCTTCTAATAGATATGGTCCTCGACGTTTGTTTTTCACATTTTGCGTATATGTTATTGGTATGATTTTAAGGAATTTTAGATATGGCTCATGGCTAATAAGTCTCTGATCCTCACATTTTCTTGCATTGGCGTGCTTAGTCAACTATTTTCGACAGTAGTGAGCTGTCTCATTTTTACAACAGCTACTAAAAGTACATGGTCAGAGGCTACATGGGCGAATTATTTTTTAATTTAACGCCACATTAAAAAGTTTGTGATTTGCAGACTTTTCTCAAAGTTTGGGTTTGGGCAATATGAAACATGTCGCGATGTGTGAAATAAACTTTTACGATCATCCTTATGGCGCCCATGTATCCAAGAAAAAACATTTATATCGCAAGATGAAAACCGTAAAGTTGATAATCTGGTTACTTTTTTTATTTTGACTGCAGGTTTGGAATACCGATATGACTAAATCTTTTAAAATAAAGCACCCCCTTGATTACGGTGCAACAGCGGGGTAGATAAGCCAAATCGTAAAACCTTGTTTGTTTACGGTACTGTTGGATTTTATAACCCAGGACGTAGCTGTAAAAACGTAGCTGTAAAACCCGCCGAGTAGCTTTTATTACGATTTTCAAAATGTGTCTTTCGATTTGTGTGACAATTTGCTTAAGAAGTTCACCTTCAAACGAAAGAAGTGAAGTATGTACTGAAAAGTACAATAAAAAAAAGACAAATGTTATAAAGTTCACAAGCTGTCCAAGAACCACATTGGACTCTTTTACATGGAAACTACCCTTTCTACAGCAGTGTCGAAAACCAATGTGTGTGTGTTTTTTAAAAATGTGCAATTTTGCAAAATCGTACTTTTTTGTTATGAAAAATTATTTGTTTCTATGAAAACATCTCCAAAGAATGTAAAGACAACAAGCAATTTGTATTACGATTAATAGTAGTCAGTGGCATTTTTGAACAAATAACTTTTCAATATTCCAAAAAGTAACTAATAAAATATTAGTTTTAAAAATATTATATTTGTCAGAGATCGAAAAATAGTAAAATAGAAACGAAAATAGAATTTAAAAAATGCACAGTACTGGTATAAAAGGAATCACTATCTCAATCACTAATCATTTAATTGTTTTTGGAAATGAATAGCTAATGGCTCTCCATCGGAACTACTCAAAATACGATCTAACCAATGCTTTTATAAAGCCACACTATCCTCGCCGAGTCGCATTCCATTCACTTTGGAACAAAACCAAAGTGGGTTCTTGAGAGTCCACAATAATACGAATTCCAGAATGATAACTGTTGAGGCTATACTGATAAATAGTACGAGTAAAAAAAAAGTTTTTTAAAAATATTTTCATGAAAATACCAAATTGTTCAAAAACACCCTATAACTCAGAAACGGAAACAGATATGCAGTGCGATTTTTGCCATTACGTTTTTATGAAATTCGAGCTCCCGACGTCTGTTTCCGTGAGAAATGGAAGTTTTCCGTTAAAATAAAAAAAAAGACTTAAAACGATCCCTACTTTTAACTTATCATACCTTAACAACCATACCATATTTATTAAATCTAATGCAAAATCAGTTGAAACAGACGTCTTTTCCTGAACCTTATATTTGCTATTTATATTTTTGGCACACTTTTTATTGCCTGCAGAAATCCGCTATTCTAAACGACCTAATAAAAATATTTAGTGCCCTTTCATCGTTAAAAGCCGAGTATACGATATTGGGGTCGTCTCGTCTTTTAAAGCGATGTTAATGTTACCGTAAAGTGACCTTTATTTAGCGTTTAATGGTTAAACGAAATTTACTAGTTCGTATCAGCCGGGAACAATCAATTATTTTTTGCGTTGCTTTTAAACCCAAATTTCAAATCCAGGATAAATGTTCTAAAGTCAAGCAGACTGGGGAATTAACAATATAAAACTGATCGAAAATTGAAAAATCAAGCGTTCCCTGAGTTATTTGGTAGCTACATTGAGTCAAAAATACGACTTAGTGCAAATCTGAAACCAATTCTGAATGTGTAGGTGTAAATTCGAAACGGTGTCAATTTTATGCATACAAACTGCCTCTCGATCTAAGTTGGAGATGTAATCAGTAGGAATGCATTTCAAAACATTATATTATTTCTCAAGGAGCGATCTTCATAAGTAATAGATGTTTAAATATAATATTGGAGGGATTAAAAATTATATAAAAACCTAAAGAAGGAGTTTAGTTAACTATTTTTCTGAATTCAGCCAAGTTTTATCATGCTTGTTACTCAGTAAACATCCAGTTTGGTTATGATGAAAAGCTAGCTGCCACTTTTTGCTCCTTTTTGGCTAAAATAGAAAAGAACTGGTCCAGTGTCTAAAGACATTAGAAATAATTCATATTTTTCATGTTTTTCCTTTTTTTTCTACAATTTTTTTTATAAACTTTCTACATAAGTTCAAATTTTACTAAAACTTCCGAAGCAAACTTTCTCTAGAATTTTTTTTTTTCACAATATACATTTATACGTATATATTTTGTTACTTTCAAGATAACATCTCTGCAGTTCAGATTCTCACGAAATTATATCTTTTGACATGACAATTGTTTCGACAATACCGTATCTTTATCAAATACTATCAAATATCACATTTGATTTGATTGTCGAAATAATTGTCATGTCAAAATAAATTTAAAACGTTTTTAGAGATATTTGTTTAAAAAACAATTTCGATCAGAAATCAATCAATTTAAGTTAAATACAGAACATTGAAATTGAATTGAATTCTTCAGAAAATAGGTATAAAATAAAAGGAAATTATTTACCTCTATTTTATTATTTATTATTTCAATTTATTTATCTCGCCACAGTAATACAACTAAACACGATGGTATTAGAAGACATACTTTGACAGAGTTAAATGGTGTTTGACTATTTTAATCCCAAAATGTTACCGAACAAACTAAATATATACTCCAAACCGAGTCCCAATCTATTATCGAACGCAATAGTTTGCCCTACCTTTTATGTTCACAAAAAATATTTATAACTTACATGAATGACCCCAGGATATACGATAAAGAGGCGGTTATGTCGTTAACCATATCTAACATTGACGTTAAGATGAACAAACTGTGACGGTGACAGATTATAACAATCGCATCTTTTCAGATCAGCCTATGTGATGCTGTTTCTAAAGGCGATTGATTAAGCAAACCAGAACACGTCGACAGCGCCTGATTGTCCTGACTACATATGTATATAGAGGCGCTGCGCATGCTGATAATGCAGCAATTATTGAAGCAACAATGAAAAAATATATTGAGCTGGGTTATTTTATATGCACATGCGTGATCACTTGTCATCTTGTTTTCAACCAATAAGACCAACTACGTTCAAAAACAGGACCGCTGACCGGTCTTCAATTAGGCAGGTTTCAGTATAGAATGGGAGAGTATCACGTGACCGATTGCCACCTGATCGCTTAGAGCGGGGGCCAGTGGCGGTGCATAATAATAAGAAATATAATAATAATCAACTACAAAATAGTAAAAATCAACAAACAGAGCGCTATAAAATAAATACGCAACACAGCAGGACAGAAAATACAAACACGTCGACTATATCCAGCGGCAACTGCAGCTGAACAATAGCAATCGTCACGTGCTTCTTAAATTACGCATTATATATATGTTATATTCGTGGCCGGGGTATTTTGTTTTTTAAAACTACTCCCTTGGAACATAACTACCTCATTTAAACTGAACAATTACAAACGTATTCGAAGAATTAGAACAAAATTCTTTATAAAACAATAACCAACAAATAAATCCAAATCCAAATACTAATGACTTTGAGGTTCAATAATAAAGTTTCCCTGACATTGAGATTGCTGCAAACAAATAAATTGAATTACTCTATACAACAAATATCATAGTTTCTGAAAATATGCCCGGAATTCGTAAAATGTTCCGAGAAAATAAGTAGGGTGTGTGGTAATCGCTGTTTGGAAAGCAAATGACGCGAAAATATTATAGCCTCTCGACGCGCATCAAATTTAACCATAGTTTGCCCTTATTATCTAATAGTATATTACTCAAGTCGGATAACTATTTAGCTATACTGATAACGTGTTTTCTTGATAATATGAGGTTTTCAACCCAATAGGCTCGTAAACATGGGAATTCGAATGCAATAAATGTAATTGTTTAACTCGGCCATTTAAGCCATCCAATAATAACATGTATATCAGGCACATATTAACTATGAGAATTAATGCGTTTTTGCATGAACGGCCCCTCGATTGTCTGGCAGCGTGCTGACACGTACTCATTACGCGAATTTACCGCAGAGGATTCCATATGGTTTGGCGCTCGGTAAATACGTTCGCCGTTTAAAATAAATTTAAATTTCCTCGATGTCACGGTTACGCCATTCCGCCCGCTCCGCGCTATCCGGCATACTTTTCCGGGCACGAAATGGCTGCGCAATTAGTTCGGTCGAGAACGGTCGCATTCTGGGATGTGAAATTTAGTTTTGGGAAAAATACATTTTGAGATTCACAAAATAAAATAATGCAATTGGCTTGTTCCCCTAAACTAGATTTTGTATGAAAAAAAACTACGAAATAGAAGGTGGGTCGAAATATAACGCAAACTTGTAACCACATAATTGTTCCAACAAGTTTCGAGGTGAATAGGATGAATGTGGAGGAAATAAAAACGAAGCTGCATAAGTAGAAAAAGACCAATAACAACACACTAAATATGATGCTACTATTTTGAGGGTGTTTTGTTAACTTCAATGAATGACCAAGACCAAGAAATACTCTGATAATTTAAAACTTCTGCTCTCCTTTTTCCATTACTAGAAAATATGTTAATACTAATAATATAAATAACAAAATAAAACTGACCGAAAATAGAACAATAATGGATGCCATAGACTTCAAAATTCTCATAATTAACACGTTTGTTTACTCTGCATCATTAAGCATTTATTTATCTGGTATTCGTTTGGTATGTCACATCAAAAATATGATTTTGAGCAAATCTGAAATCAATTTTGCATTTTTATGTGTATTTTACATCTATATTCGAAGAGGTGTTCCCTTTACATATTAATTTTTGAGACCTTGACTTGAAACCAGGTCTCGATTTAAGATGGATGAGCAACCTGCCGCTATGTATTTTAAAACATTTATATTATTTTTTCAAGAAGCCATCTTTATAAGTAATATTTTTTAAATTTAATACTGAGAGATTAAAAATAATGTAGGAATTATAAAGTATGACTTTAACACAGAAGTTTATTTAACTATTTTCCTCCTTCTTTTACAAATTATATGCTTCATGTTTATTTTCGGGCTGCTATTTTTGATCCTTTCTTCCAAAATTAGAAAAAATTGATGGATAATAATAGTGATAATACTGATGTAAATTATGTATGTTAATATTGCTAATGTATTAATATATTTCTCTCATCGTTTATAATAACATATATTTTTTATTATCCATGTCTTAATATCGGTAATAAATATTCTGTTCTATTTAAGATGCAAATATAGAAGTCAAAAGTCTCGTATCTTAAAAACTATTGCGAGAAAACTTTTGAAACTTAATAGAAGCGATGCTGCCATGTCCATCTTTTTTTCTTAGAGGTTCTATTTTATATCAAAAGAATATGTTTTTGTTTAGTTTTTGAGATGCTGACAATTTAAAAATTAAATAAAAGACTCATTTAAAATAAGAAAGTTCGTACCTCTGGGTAGAAGACAAACATTATTGTCCAAATAATGATTTCAAAACAAAAAGACAGTCGCAGTATTGCTGACTAACCATGTGTAAGGCAGATAGATGTTGTTCTTTCTTTATATATATTTATTATCCGCTTTTCCCGATATATTGATATATTGATAAGAAATTAATACCAAATACCCCACTGTACACCGGGTCAACCTCGTTCTCGCCAGAAATATTTGTCACACCTGAATCTCGAACGGAATTAAAACAAACGGCGTCTAGAACAGTTCTTAAAGTTTCGATGAAAGCTTCGTCGAGTCTTTTATTGGCAATTTGGTCGGTTCGGGGGAGGCTAATTTTTGTATCGGTCACGTAGGGGAAGTGCCTTCGGAATAACCTTCAAAGAGATATTATTGACGAGGTTCTCCGGAAACGTGACTATATTACCGATCGAACCACCGGATGGGATTGTTTTTCCGCGGATATACGACTTGCGAAAGTAATAAAAGTTGCTCGATGCAAAGGGAACGATAACAAAGTTACTTTTCGAACGGTAAACAAGGAACTATATAGTCGCGATGCTGCATGATTCATGGCGATCGATTTGGATAACGGAAAATACAAACTGATCTGAAAGTGCTTTCGGAGACCTACTTGTATGTTATTTGTTTATTGCCAGTTTAGGTTGCTAAGTTTTGGTTACAGTACAAAGTACCACAGGGTATGCTCTATGTAACAAACAACAAAAAATCAAAAAGAAAGCAAACTTAGACAATCGACGATCAACAAATGAGAACCACTAGTGTACTCAAACTAAACTATAATAAATTAAGATTTCGTAAGTACATTTTAAAGATTTTTTGTAACTGATATGGTTTCACCTGACGCTTAAAATAATCAAATGCTATATCTAGGAAATAACTATGTCAATTAACCACACCTGTAGTCGAGTAATTAAAGAGTGCTACCTTAGGTTAGTTTAGTGGTAGCAAAAAGGTCTCTATCTCTTGCGTTTTGTCTTGGTATTCGTTGGTTAATTTTTGACAAAAGATGAGTGCTACAGCATTAAGAGATCTGCCAGTGACTTTATTCTGAAGAATTAAAGTTAAAAATTTTCTCAATGTTTGTATCTATTTTGAATCCCAGATATCTTAAAAATATATTCTGCATTCATTCCCAGCGTGATGTATGGACGTTATAACTTGGGTTCCAAGTAGTGCAAACAAGAAAAAAACGAACGAACGAAACGAACGAACCCCACATTATAATGCAATAAAAAAGTTAGTTTTTTAAAATTTGTTGAGTTTTTTTTATGAAGTCTGCCATTCGTCTAATCACCATTGCTCACTTTTAGTTAAAAATATTGATATAGTAATTTGGTAATTTGGATTGGTAAAATAAATACAAATGCGCTTAAAAGACATTTATTTTGACAGTACTACTGCAATCAAAAAAGATTTTCCAGGAAACAGAGGCAGTCATCGGGCCCCCTCTCTCTCTCTCTCTCTCTCTCTCTCTCTATATATATATATATATATATATATATATATATATATATATATATATATATATATATATATATATATATATATATATATATATATATATATATATATATATATATATATATATATATATATATATATATACAAATCCTACATTGACAGATAGCCTATATATATATATATATATATATATATATATATATATATATATATATATATATATATATATATATATATATATATATATATATATATATATAGGCTATCTGTCTATAGATTATAAAATGCAGTGCAGATCTGATGTCAAAAAATTTCGACTTCGACACATTTAAAATTATAATTTTGACAGCAACCGGCAAATGTGTCCGAGTCTTTGATCCATTTGAATTTGACGGATGTTCAACTTCTTCGTCGCTGGACATCGCAAGTGACTGTCAAAATTGAATAGTGTTAGCATTTGGTAAGAAATAAATTTCAATAAAATGTATATGTTACCTCAATAAAAATGACACACTGAGTCGTGAAAAACAATTGAATAACAGTAAATTGGTAATTACTATTTACAAACACAAGAATATAAATAACTTCAAACCTTCGACGGCTAAGAAAATACTATTCCATAAAACAGACAGCATACTCCGATTTCACCAACCCTCAAAAATCAACCAAACAAACTAGGAAAACTTCCATTGTAAATCATTATCTAAATTAGATTTTGTATTGCTTTAATAGGAAAATATTTTAGAGCCATTATGTTAAATCCTTAAATTGGAAATCAGTTTGAGCTTTCTAATGTGTTTTTAATATAGGAGATCAACCTATCTAATGGGTAAATTCAACCTGAAATCAAGTAGGAACTGTTTTAGGAAGATTTATAAAAAGCACACTAATATGACAGTTTAATCAAAGAAAATTTTCCCTACTCTTAAAATACAACAGTCCGCACGGCACAATTCTTGTCGGCTGGTCTTACACTCGTGTCGAATTCAAAACCATAAAAACAGTATAGCGCTAGGCGAACTTTACCTAACCATGCAACATTTCATTCCATCAGTAACAAGCCACTGCCTTCATCAAGCAACCTGCTGGGTTCTAACTTCAATGAATATGAGTTATATATGAATTTCTGGTCTTACTGTATATAGGGGGCTGCTGTTAACAGCTTATTAGAATTATTTGATCATCAGAGGCAGAGTTACCCTAAATCATATGTAGAGGTGCTCCATCGCTTTCACATAATTTTTTAAGTAAGCGATGTTGCCGGTTCTACACGAACGTGGAAACAACTTGCTTAGTTCAAATTTAACACTATGTTAATTAGATTTATCGAAATACAAAATCACTTCCTGGATTCTTAAGCAAATTAATGGCTGGCTTTTACATTTTTCTTATATTTTCTCTATACTTAAAACCCTCTATGAAATATATTATTTTTGAGCAGTTGTATCCTTAAAGACCATTAATTCAGGAACAACTTGGCACACAGATAGGGTAAACTTCAGAAGATCCCATTTTATTTGAATTGTAGTTTCATGCAACCGTTGTTATACTCTTTACAAAAACGCTTTGAAGTTTGATTTCGTAACGTTTTTGAAAAGGAGGCTAATAAAACACAAGCCGAATAGGCTTAGAGCCTATTCCAACCACGACAGCACTTACACTACGTGTTGGAATGTCTGTGCGAACTTTCGAAAACCTTTCATTGCGTTCCTTGTTTGTTAATAGCAACACAACCCTTAGGTCAAATTGTAAAATTTTAGTTGACTTAAAGAAGTCCCGAAAGCGGCTAACGAACGGACCCCAACGTAGATCATTCCAACAGAAAACTACTTATGACAAAAGAACTATGAAATTACCTGGTATAAGTCCCGAAAATAACTTAAACTGGCCAGCTTCGGAGATCATTTATGTTATGAGCCTTCTAGCATCACTTTTCTCCTTAGAACGATTAAATCATTGGTCATACTGTAAATGTGTTATTTTAGTCGACCATGGCAGGTCTTGTCGAATTTTTTTCCGTCAACATCAGGAGTCCTTCAAGGTTCCTATATTTTCCTATATACATTCAACTTTCAGGTTCTGCGAATTTCCTCAATTTGCTGATGACTTAAAACACTTTAAACGCTTGCATTCTTATTTAGACGGTCATCGACATGTACTTGTACTATGGTGCAACAACAGCGATATGGATATTAAAACAACCAGTTGCAAAGTCATCATGATTAGTAGACGACCTTCTCACTTCAATTTCGTGGATATGGATAATGAACTTTTGCAGTCTGTGCAGTCCATAAGAGGTTTGAGATTTTAAACTGTGAGGTCTTCCTTGTAGTCCATCAATAAATTAATAAACAATTCACTTATCATGCTGGGTTTTGTAAAAAAAAAAAACTAAAGACTTTCCCTTTCACGCAGAGAGTAAAATACCTAATTACACACCGATCTAGAATGCAGTAAGTGTTATTTTTTACTACTTTAGTTTCGTTTCCCATCGATCCGAGCCCCTTTAGACAATCCCTTAATTCGTAATATTTAATATCCGATTTTAAGCTGTAAATCTTTTTCTTACGTTTTGCTTAATACGTTTTTATTGTTTGGTTAATTAATTGATGTCATTAATGTCTTATACAATAATTATGGTAATGCTTTAGGAGCTACTTCCATTGTAAGTTTATATTATATATACGTATTTAAATAAGATTCTATTCTATTCTAACCTCAACTAAAAATTCATTTATGGCAAGCATTAGATACTGAAGCATATTTCGTATTTTAGTAAAACAGTTAATTACTTTCCGAAAATGTTGTCTAATGCTGGTTCGTGATATAGATCTGCCTTTCCGACTGCCTCATCATTTAAATAATGGATTTTACTGTTTGCCAATGGATTAGGAAAATCTTGCGAGACAGTATATTACGCAAACTATGCATTTTGGGATGTATTTTTTAGCTACATCTTTTACACGCTTATCGCACTCCCCTGCATGTAATTTATTTAAAAGTTGCGTCCCATAGACGCGGTTAAAATGACAAACGGAGGTGCTATTAGAACGGAAAGTTTTGAAACTTTCGCGCGATGTAGTAAACATGTATGGGCTCTAATGCAACAGTCGTCAGACATCCAGATAATGCGCTCGTCCTGGAAGTTGTGGGCATACGTGCAGGGGAAACAGACATCTGCCACCCTCTCGCCTCTCGTTGATCGAAGCCATCCACGACTGTTCAAACCAACCAAAACAATCGTAATTAATTAAAAAGTGGCACTTTGGGAGTAGGTCACGATAAAATATTATTAGTAACTCTGTTGTCAGTTTTTGTGATGCGAAGCATTATTAAAGCAAAACATGTATAGCTCGACCGAAACTATAGTGTTTTTACAAACGACCCCGTGATTAACTTTGCTACTGTTTATTACTCGAAACCCGCGGCTCCTTGTAGAGTACCCTGCCAAGCAGACCCTTACCTGTAACTATTCCAGGACCGTCCTAAGAATTTATCTACCTACACTAACAAGCGGGATATAAATATGCTTTCAATCTTTTTCGCCGATCAGTTCTTGAAACATGTACATAAAAAAAAATTGGTACAAATAACAATTTATTACGTGCTGTCACTTGTATTTATTGGTGCTCCTACTTCCCCTTCTGAATTTCTTATAAAATTGTAATCATTCAAAACAGTCTGTTTAGCATCCGAAGACAAATGATTTCGTTTTTTTATTTGCTGAGATAGTTTGTCTTCTAAATTGTCATTAGGTTCGACTACCATCTCCACTTCGTCTTCAAATTCTGCGTTGTTTTCCATGTCTTCTTCTAACAGGGAAACATCTGCTTCATTCCACGGTTTCCACATTTTAAAGTGTTAAAAAACAGAAACCTTCAAAAAATGTGTCACTGTAAAATTCTAACAAATATTTATCTGTATTCTTATAACGTATCTTTATCTACCGCGGATATAATCTATAGTCTAAAAAAATTTGTTGTTCACAAACCGAAGAACTATGTAGAAGACACAAAAATAGAAGAAGAATGTTGTTAATCGACAGACACACAAGACAAAAATGATTATTTTCAAACTTACCTGTAAGATAAATAGAGTACTTTCCCTTACCCTTTGAACTATCTAGTGAAAACAGCTTCGCAGTGTCAAAGCTCGAGAATTATATACATAAATACGTACTTACTGGAAGGACCACATTCAAATACATTCGTAATATATACGAACATATTGCAATTTAGATTAAACTCTTAAGAACGATACATATCACCTGATGTTAAAATAAACGCTTCTACTTATTCGAAAATACCCAGCAGCATCAATTCTTAATCAAATTTAAAACGATCCATTTACCTTTCAAATAGAAAGATCAAGTTTCTACAAACATAAAATTAGAATATCCCTCCATTATCGAGTATTCATGTCATCAAGGCATTGATCGTATTGTTCAGAAACTATGTTTAATGATACTAAGCTTTAAACAGGATCCAATTATAGGCGTAAGTAAATCGGGAACTTTTACAGCGGCGTAATTATTCATCCTTAACAACGAAACGTAACCAACGTCTTATTAACTTACATTTTACATGAAAAACTATTATTAGAAAAATGGTTATGGAGTGTTCCTTGAGTAACATCCAGCAATAGAGTAATTTGTTTTGTGTCTGGATTTGAAACTTTTATTCTACAATACTCAGATAAGTCCATCAAGGCACTGAATCACAAACGAACTATTTTTTAAACAAACTTTTAACTCATATGAAAACAATGCCACGATTCCTAGAGGTCTCATTATGTCACAATATATATTGTATCCCTGCATTAATAAATTGGAATACGATAATAGTGTATTCCTTTTGGCCACTCTTTTTACTGCGACTTCGATAATTGAAAGAAAAACAACAACGTGAGGCTCGGCTCCGACACTGTGTTACACACTTCATGTGAAAATAGTTTGATCAGGGAATACACGAGATATGGATTTTAGATTGGGCCTAAGTTGAAATTATACCTTCCCAAAACCAACAACACAAATGGCCACTGCAATCTCGGAAGACAGTATTATTTCTCTCTGTAACAAAAAGTGGCGCATTTTCATACAAGAATTGTCAAAAATTCCGCAACGGTCTAATATTTCAGAAAGTAATGCATGCAATTTTTTAAAAAATTCATACACCGAAGTTTTTAAGTATGCTTGATATATAGACAACAATGCCAAATTTACACGTCCTCCTCCCGGAGATCAGAAATTGCGTCAGTTTCAGTCAAGCTTTGAAGAAGCCAACAGGATGATTGGCGAAACCTCAACAAGTTTGACTCAGCAAAAACCGACGCAGGAGGAATCCAGAAGTTTTGTGAAAAGTATGTATTACTTTCATTTAAAATAGAAAGTTCGGACCTCTGAGATACGACAGCTACGACCTGCATAATTCTCTTAAATCTATCAAAATATTTATAAACGATGTTATAACATGAATTGTACAAATTATAAAGTAATGTAAACCGTGAAAGAAAAATATTAATAAACTGAACATCAGCAGTAATAAGATGTACAATTTCCAGTTTAATTTGAATGAAGAAATTTATTTTGTTTTTGTAAATTATAATTTAATGAAAGTCTGAGGCAGATGCATTTGATTTTAAATTGCTAAGATTCCATAAATTATACTTTCTGATTATTTCCGAAGTTTTAGTAAGTTTTAAACTGAATATAATATTTTTTTAAGCTCTTTTGTAGTAAAACAGGCAACATAAAATGAAATGAGCACTATTTCGCAAACTTATTTGGAGAGCACTTAACAGTTTGGCGCACATCAAGCAGATTCTTATAAAAAATTCATATAAAATTCATATAAAAAATAAACACTAAACTAATATGGTTCCATGAAATAATAATTCAAAAGTATCAACTACATAGTATATCAAAGTTATATTTTTTAAATTTGAAGCTCTATCGATTATTTCATCAAAAGAAAGGTCCTTTTAAGCTGATAATTGCCTTTTTACACTAAAGCCAGAAGTAGCCAATAAAAAAACCTAATTGTCCTTTTAGCTTGCTGAATGTCGCAAAATGGATTCCACTAATTACATGTTCTAATTCTGTGCTTTATGTTTACCAAGAAAATGTTATAGTTCTTGAACGCGGTTTAAATTCAGTCTCATTTATTGATCTGGTCAAAAATTGTGGATCTCAAATAAGTTGCCTTATTTGAGGACCATAAAAAATACCAGCTTTTAGTTTTTCCGTACAATCTCAGGAAATTTACGGACCTTCACAAAATTTTTTTTATAGTTGTTTCATAGGTTCCTGTATTATCAGCACGAAGAGGTTCGCTATATCTTTAGTAGCTTTATGATTGACGTTGCAACGAAACAAAATATTGGAGAGAAAAACTAGGCAGTGATATGATACTGTTTAGGTAGGTTTGTTAATTAACTTTTTAGTTTTGCCAAATAGAATAATATAATATAACACATAATCTTAAAATATAATATTTAATATATAATCTTAAAAATATTTATAAAATCGATTAAATTCCAAACGCGAAGGTGTTATCGATTGGCTTTGGAATCATTTGGAGGACTTATAAATAAATAAAAATAAATTCCATCATTTTCAATTTTACCATTCGACTCAGGAAAATAGGACTCCTTAATTAGCATTTTGTTGTACATCTTGCTCAACAATCCACGGCCAAAATTGGACTAATTAGTGAAACCAGTACTCAAAAAACAAATAAGGTTTTTATTTAGGTACCAAATGAAAAGTTAATATTATTTTTTCAAAATTCATTAAAGTATAATGTGATAATTACTAAGCTGTACTATTGTTTTGTATAATTATACAAATAAAGTAGCGTTTTCTAAAAATACGTAAGCATCTAGTTTTCTAGATTTGTTTTTTTTGTTTTATATGTCATTTATAATTTTTTGCTTAAGCTGTTACAAAAATATGTTATAGGTATGGTCTCCATTTACTTGTAGACTTTCAGAAAGGTCCATTGTTTTCTGTCTCTACCTACATTTAAACATAGATCGATTCCAGGTTAACTATTGTTATTTTTAACTCTTAACTTTTTTAGCCATAAAATTTTCAAAAATTCTTTCTGAGCCAGAAACTTTGCAATAAACTCAATCTGTTGCCCAATTTTTATAACTGGAGTTGATGTGATATGTATGTGTGTTATTTAATATAATACCCTGTCTAGCGTTCGTTCTTTTATTGATATAGATTGTTTGAGAACCACTGACTACCATTATGAAAAGTTTTATAACATAGCGGTCATGATACAGCGGGCGGACTTTACACCTTAACCCATACAACTTTTGTATAAAACTATTTACTCAAAATGTAAAATAAAAAAGTTAGATTAGGTTAACATTTGCAAAGGATCACTAAATACGTTTATCGTTTTACCTTGAGATGCAGTGAACGATAAGCTCGAAATCGTCGCCAGGATGAAAACGACGCGCCGCGATCTTCGTGCGAGACTTCGTCACGGACAACGTCCCCAGAATTCGGTCCGGGACTGGCCTGGGACGGCGAGCATCGCGACGCTTGCAGACTCCGTTTCAAATCGCGACGCATGCCCCCGTCGCGTTGAATGTTTTGCAAAGTTTTATTTGCTACCTGTTTCGATGACGGAGGGAAAGGGACGCTCGTTCTCAAAACGGGGCTAATTGAACCTCGAACACCGAGAGCCGTTATTGCAATTGACCTCGTTTCCTCATTTCTTCACAGTTTTCCATGCGTGCGACATCTACAGGGTGGACCAAATTGGAAACTTTAAAAGGGAACTCCCCTTTGATGAAAACTCATGTTATAAGTGCCGAGCTCTAATTTCATAAAAAAGGTAATGGTGAAAACCGCAAATGAATACCTAATTAACATTTTTTGTTTTATAATGATAACGATTACGTTTCGGTGTCGGATCGGATTGTATGTGAAACCAAATTTTAGTCCCATATAAAACTCTACTCTACTCCCCATTGATTTGTAACTAAGATGTTGAAATTACCTTTATTAACCAGAATTTAGTTTAATGGAGATGAGGAATACTTTTTGGTTACAACTATGAAACTTCCCTGCAGCAATGGATTTTTAGGGTGACTCTATTTGAAGAAATACTTTTTAGAAATATTTCTTGAAATGCGATATGTGGATTAAAAAAACAAGTAATATTAAGTAGATGTCTTATAGCGCTGTGGCTCTTGCAATAAAACCGAAGGTGATTTTGGAATGCTTATATTTTGCTTGAGTTTTATTCAAAATACAGACTTCTACCGCTTTGAACGAGAAGGATTTGGACGGAGCAATCGTAATACCGGAACCAGATGCACACTGATAGTTGTCAAATTACGAATTTCATTGTTGATACATCGGATTTTGATTTTTTAATAATAATTAATTAATTAATATAAATGGGATTTTATTGTTTGTTTTGCAGAACCTGGAAGAATGCAGAGACAGCAAGAAATTTGTACTACAGAACCAACCTCTTAAAGATATTTTCGGAAGATGACAACACAACCTAATTAATAATAGTCAGATTTAGAAGAAGTGCTCAAAAAACTACACAACTCCCAATTATTTACTAGAAATGGTCGTTTTAGGATCTATTACAAATAACACCGACAATACTAGCAACGTTGGATGATCTTTGAAAAAAGTACATGGTGCAAGTCGAACCTTCCAAATCATACTTGTTCACAATTCAAAAGTTTCATTTTTTTCCAAAAAACCTTCAGCAAAGTATCAAGTGTACTATATTTTTGAAAACATGTCACATATAAAAAATAGCTTTTTCGGGCGATAACAAAATATTACAACAAATTTACAGCGATTTCTTAAACATGCTTTTGAAAAACGGTCTATAACTCTAAAATCAAATCAAATCAAATCCTTTTAGTCTCCAGACTACATATAAACAATAGTAATTCTAGTACTGAAGTGGCTTTTACTTGATGAAAATCCATTTAAAATAGTTAACAAACGTTGTTCAGATTTTCACATAAATATATTTAAATGACAGCTGTTTCGGCAACACCGTGCCTTTATCAAATGCGAATACCAAACGGTACGGATATTTATTAATACAAAACAGGTAGTAATTACTTAATGTGAAGTATTACATTGAGATTTAACAAGGGGGATCCATTCAAATCCAGTTGGTCATTAAGTAATACATTCGAACCTCTCATCTTATTAATCTGCATAGCTTATAGTAAATTTAGTTTTCTACTTTTTGAAACAGTGTGTAAAATATCTAAATTGTCGTCAAACTTGTGTTTTTCTAAACTTAAATGTACAGCGTAATTAGAATCTGAACTATTGTTTTTAAATGATCGTCGATGTTGGTTGATACGTTTTTTGAAAGATCTACCTGTTTGTCCAATATAATCTTAGAACATGATCCGCAATTTAATCTATAGACTCCAGAATTCTGGGATTTATTAGATTTAGATTTATTGTTTTTAACAAATTTTCCTAAGGTGTTATTAGTTTTAAAAGCAATTTTGAGGCCACATTTCGAAAGATGATCTGAAACTTTATTACTACGTTCTCCTTGAGATTCAGTAATAGAGCGGGCATATATAGAGTTCAAAGTTTTTTGAAATTGTTTCTTAGTTAAGATTTTATCCATCAGTGACGGGTCATAGCCATTGTTGATAGGGGATAGTTATCAGCCTATGAATAAAAGAATAAAAAGCAGCCATTTTGTGTGTATAGGGCTGGTTTGATCCCTCATGTATTATAGTGTCTGTGTGTGAAGGTTTATGGTATATTGAAAAATCTAATTTGTTTTGTGCTTTAAAGATTATTTTTTTAAAATATGAGTGTCTGGGTCAAGGAGATATTGTAATTTTGTAAATTATGAAATTAAAATATTTTAATATATTGTAATATTGTAATAACATATTGTAACATATATAATAATAATTCATAGTAATAATCATAGAACACATAGAATTTATCTTAATCTCAAAATATTTTTAATTGCAATGTCCTATTCCCCAATAGGCAGTAACTAATTGCATTCAATGTTGTTTACGGAATAACATCGAATCGGATCATACTGTACAAAATGTTTACGCCACGCCACGTCACGCCAGTCTACCTACAAGGAATTCCGTCTGGGTGATATTTTGCCGCAGTTACAAATCCCCTTATGCTTTATCATTGCTTTCTTAAGGTGGCTTCCCACGGCCCGTAATTTTACACGTACCGCGAAAACGGGCAGCGCGTGGATCGGAACGGGCTTCAGTACCCAAGTACCTTTTCAAAACAAATCAGCTGTCTACATATTTTTGTGTTTACTGGTGTTCGGGGTTGGTGATTGCTAACAACTTGTTTTTGGTAATTATCAGTAACGTCGAAACAAGAAAAAACTGTTGCCGCAGCCGCTGTCATACATAATAGTAATGCCAGCAACACTGTCTTTTAATTTATCCCTGAATACGACTCCCCGAATCGTGCTGCTGGTTTCGGTTTTTATGACGGTCACTTTTTGTATTCCATAACGCGGGTTCATTTTCATATAAATTAATAAATGCATAAGTAATTTCGTTCGTCCACTTCATATTAACGCTTAAAAAACACCAAAACAACTTGTTGTAGAGCCGCAAAAACAACGAAGATGTCTGTCTACCCCAATAACAACAGGTCTGCACAGGCATGAACGCGCCGCGCCGGTTCGCGCCTTTGAATTTACCGTCTTCCTACGGCGCGTTGGCGCGGGCCGGCGCGTCCGGGCCTGCAAAAACACGGGCCGTGGGAAGCCACTCTAACCAATTATATATTTTAAAAAACTAAGACAAAAAATATATATGAAGATGTAACTAAATATAAAGTCGTTCAATAAAGACAGAACCTCAATAGCGACAGCTGGAGCCACAGAATAGCATAGCAGCATAGCACATGAGAAAAAAAAAACAAACAAAAAAACAGCATTTATTTTACGGCATAACAGTTTGTTCCGGTAAAAGATATTTTTTTATCTTTCTTGGGAAAAATCTTTTTTTTTTGTAATTTGATATTAGGTATGGCATTACTAACAGCAACATAGACGAAAAACTTGAAAATTTGCAGTTTGGTGCCGCGGTAATCTAAAATATGTGTCTGGTGTGATGATAATGGTCAAAAACAGAAAGGACATCAATTATCTATCTTTCATCCGTTTTAAATAAAAATATGAAATTTTGTAAATTGTAAATCGATACTAATTGGCTTTGTTATCTTTTTTGACCACATACCATCTTACCTGATATATTGCCCTTCATGATTCCTTTATGACAGAGTAAAGGGAAATTAAAAACACTTTAATGAGAAAGTAATAAAACAAACCTACTTTCTGTGCGCCATCAGTATTTGCTGTTAAGCCATAATGTTCACAGTATTAAAAGATTAGTAATAAAACACAAAGCGAAATTCAAAATGCAAGAAACCTTGTTAAGAAGTCCGTCCTTCATTTTTATTTTTCAAAAAATAAGGTAGTGAATTCTAACGGATCCAGTCGTGATATGTGATTAAAACTTAACTGAAGGCGCAGTTATACGGGAATTGTTTTTCCAGTTATAACACTTTAAGTTACGTCAATCCGTAAATCCAGCTTGAATGATTTAACGAACTAATCCCCATCAACTGCGATTTTGACGACGAATTCCCTAATTTCTAAAGCAATCACACTCTCAGCTAAGCTCGACAATCTGAAAATATTCGAAACTCTATTAAAGTCCCATCAAAAATTCAGGCGTCCGCGCTGCCACCGCACGTGTGGGGGGGGAGGCAAATATGAGCCCGCTCCATAAAGAAAATTAAGACCGCAGTCTGGAGTTCCGTATGCAGACCAATTACTAACCCATTTTCTTACATTAACTAAGCGAAAAGAGAAGAAAGTTTAGTGAACAAATAAATGTTTTTGTAACTAATGCAAGAAGTCTACACATGTTTCAAGATGCATGAAGTTTGTAATGTAATATTAAATAAAACATTCCAAGAAATAATATTTTTAAACATGCTTTTTTGCTGATGCGAGCTGGTTTGAAATGTTAATAAACATATTTTTGACAACTTGGCATTTACTTTTTTGATATTATGTTGTGTTGTTTGTAAAGTGCATTTCTCTGTTATGCTTGTAGGATTTTAAATTTAGATTTTGTGATCCTTTAGAGAGCAAGATAAGACATAATAGTAAATGCATCAATTGCCTTAATGATTAAAAGCTGTTAATTGTAATATTTAATAAACGAGTGACTTAAAAAGTTTACCAAATATGTTGCATAATGCGATTTTTCTATAACCGTTAGAGTACATTTTTGCAAAACAATATGAATACATTTACTGACATGACCATCAGAATTGACAAACGTCAAAATTCAAGCCGTGGGAAATATATCCGAAAATCCTGGAAATATAAGAAGTGGCTCGCAGCCATAGGTAACGCAACTTAACGTAATGTAACGTATTTTAGAGAAGGGAGCAGGAAAGCTTTCGAAAACTCGTGGCTGAAATGCCGTTTACTGCACGTGTTGTATAATATACAATTTTGTTTATATTACTTCATTACCTTCTCGCTAATTACGAATTTGGGTGCCAAGAAATGCCAAGCGCTGTAAAAATATTTGTAATAATTGTACAATATTACATAATGTTCTATAAATGTAAGTAAATGTTGTAAATGTAAATGTTACCTTTATTTTTAATTTAAATAGAAATAAAACACACTATCTATCAAATATGGTTATAAATAATATGGATAACATTATTATTATTATTTAAAAACCTAGAAGTATTCATTTAATATACTTTATCATAATAATAGCTAAAAACATATCCAGTTTAACCTTTAGTCGCAATTATTTTTACCACACTGGCTACTAAAACTTTCAGTTCATGGTTTTACGTAGGACTACATCCTTACACTACATTTCGATTCAAATAGTAGTAGCGTATTTGATACTCTCAATTAAACGATGATTGATTGACAAATTGTTGTGTCTAAACAAAAAAAAAATAGTTTAGAACATAGATAACGCGGCAAGGGCTGTTCCAGAAATAATAAAATTAAACTGTGATTCTTCACTGGCACCTTCTCAATTCAAATTAAATTTTTAAACCAATTTATGTTTTTTATTGCTCTCCTGGTATTAACTGAGATTTAATTAAATTCTATATAAGAAAATATTGATTCGGTATCACAATGCCGTCCATACTCACTATTTATTTATTTATTTATTTACTCTTTCAACGGTTACACCATTTTACAAATTTATCTTAAATATTAATAAGCTTATCTTTACTTAAACTGAGATATAATAACAAAAAGAAAATAACAAACTATGGAGATAAAAAACTACATATCATTCATATGGCAATACTACAAATCAATTTAACAGAATTGGTCCTAATTTAATTTTAAAGCTATTTAAAGGAACAGAAGGAATGATTTACAAAGGAGGCCCGTCTATTTAAAGGCATATTCTGAGTATTACTCAGTACAGGAGACAAAAGGTGACTTCCTCTCAATTCTCTAGAAGGGACATGAAAATTAAAACTTGGCTGAATACAAGGAGAATCAATAGCAACATTTATCACTCGAAAGACAAAACATAAATCCAGACATTTTTCAGTCCATGAAGCCCCACCACTTCAGTGACATCCATTTGTGAACCGCCCTGGACCATTCTATACCTAACATACCTTAAAAACTTGTTCTGCATAGCCTCAATTCGGTGATTGTGAATTTCGTAAAAAGGAGACCAGATTGTCGAGCCACATTCCAATATAGAACGGACATATGAACTGTAACACATGACATGACATGATACCTTTATTACTTGCACTCTCTTCAACACTCAACACTCATCCATTCTATATTAGCAATCGAAAGAAAACCAAACAGGCACATTTTACCGTATTTAATTTTATATTGTTCATCCTACACCACTCCACTAGCGAATTAATAT
This sequence comes from Cylas formicarius, assembly GCF_029955315.1. Taxonomy (NCBI): domain Eukaryota; kingdom Metazoa; phylum Arthropoda; class Insecta; order Coleoptera; family Brentidae; genus Cylas; species Cylas formicarius. The sequence continues at coordinate 13,368,047 of NW_026844214.1, read as the reverse complement.
CCCTTTGTAGCACTTCACAATCATTAACTGACCATATACAACTGTAAATTTTAAAATCATCATCTGCAAAAAGTGAATAATCTGACTTCAAATGATATATATCATTCACCAGAAGAAAAAACAATTTTGGGCCGAGATTGGACCCTCGCACGTCATATTACATCTCTGTTGAGGGAGAGAAAACAGCTGACTTTGACCTTTTGAGTACGGCCCTAGAGCTTCATAGAAACGTTAGAAACGCACCTCTAACACCAAACTTTTGAAGTTTGTTCAGTAATACTCCTTGGTCCAGCAAATCAAAAGGTTTGGTGAAATCAGCCATTATCCAGAGCCCCAGCGAAGAAGTTAGTATAAGTAAAAAGGTTCGTCACAGTAGAACGCCCATTTACTCACGCTGCTGCTCAACAATGATATTACGGATAACTGCTTCCAGCACTGGCAAAACCATCCTTTCCAATACCTTAGGTATTGCTGATTGTATGCAAATAGGCGATATCGCAGTTATTACCATTTTTGAATATAGGGATATGCTTGCATCTCTCTGGGAATATGCCTAGATTAAATAAAAACAACGGCTCACACAACGATACTGCACTTTCCCTCACCAACAGGTTTGGTATCATATCAGGCCCAGTCCCCTTTTAAACATTCAACAAACTATCAAAGGTTATATTATATTTTAAGATTTCATTAAAGTAACACCCTGTAATTCCATCGACCATAAGAGTAGGCCATACAATTTAACATTTACTAGGGTGTGAAACGCAACATAAAAAACCGAAGGCAAAACGTACGATTGAAGATAAAAATAAATGCGACGGGCCAAACGATGAAAATCTATCCGTTCGACGTAGCCCTTAAATTTTCCGAGCTGCACCCCGCGAAAGGTTTTATATTACAATTTGTTTCCACGTCCGGAAATCCCCGCGATATATACGTTATCGAAACGACCCGCTTACGTGTTGCCGTAAAACCGGAAACGCATTATCGGTATTGAAGGGACAGAGAGCAACAACGAAAGCCGCCCGATATAATGAACGATGGGGCTACGACGGCTTCGATGGGTTTCACCTACCTTTTCACTTTTAGAAAAAAATGTTGCTTTTATCTCGCGTTTCGTGTTGATGCCCGGGGAAAATAAGCTTCTTTCGTGCGGGGGCGACGGACGTTTTAAGGGCGTATTACCTCGAACGTCAAACGCGGCGATAGCTTTCCTCCCCAAAATTACAGTGTGTGCTTGTGACGAAAGTAAACGCTTCAGCAAGGCACGATTAATAATACGACTCTGGCTCTTCCATAGAATGCTACAATTATTATTATTAACAATATAAAGCTGATCGAAAATAAAAAAATCAAGTGTGCGCTGGATTTTAAAAATACTCATTAATTTTTTTGCTTGTACCCTTTACACCCTGTATGATAGACGGACTCTGTAAATATTGAAATTGTTTCTCTCGATAGGACCTATATCCTTACCTGAACCAAATTTCTCTAATTTGGCGCTAATAATTAACTCTCCAAAAAGTAGTATCTTATGCACGAAATGCGGCCAACGGTATTTGAGTCACGAGTTAATTTGGCACGAGCGGAGCGAATGTTTACGAGTTACTTAAAAAATTTACCAAACGTGTTGCATATTATACTTTTTCTACGACCGTTAGTTTTTGGGTACATTTTTGCAAAACAATACGCATACATTACTGACATATCGGCATTTCCGTCAGAATTGACAAACGACAAAATTAAAGCCGTGCGGTAAAATCTCCGAAAACATCCGTTTGCTCCCAAATTCTTGAAGGGGCTCGGGTCCATGGGACAGGAAACTCACGTTAGATCCGTGTATAATTAGGTATTTTACAGAAGGGACTAGAAAATTAGTACATTATGGAACAAGTGCGGTAAACGGCATTGGTCTCGAGTTTATTTGGCACGAGCGGAGCGAATATTTAATAAACGAGTGACCTAAAAAGTTTACCAAACGTGTTGTATACTATACATTTTCTACGACCGTTACTTTTTTGTATTTTGCAAAAGAACACGAATACATTTAATGACATGAAATGTCCAAAGGGACTCGGATCCGTGGGACAAGAAACTGACGTGGTAAAGTACCTCTTTCCGCACGCTAAATCAGTTTTTTGCGTATAACCGACACACCCTGAACATAATAAAAAAATGATAGACAAAAATTATAGCCCCAGATAATTTTGTATGGGTAAAACAAAAAATCTGGAATCCAAAATAATACAATATATATTTTCAAATTTCTTAGAAAAATTCTTCAAAAAGTGTGATGATGCCCCGTTACATGATACACATATGAATATACTTTCACCCTCTTCCCAAATTTCAAGTCGATAACTGTGAATTTTGGACACATTTTAGATACTTTTGGGAAAACCTTATAAACAAAAATTGTAGCCCTCGATACTGCCTAAATATCTAAATGTTGAGTTTTTGTACATCATAGACAAAGAAGTTTTTGGCGCAAAATCTCACCCGTGTTCTATTTCAAGAATTTTTGCGTTACAGGAAATTGTTCAGGATCAAACTCAAAATCTCCACGAAATTCCGTTTCATAAGATGTACAAAAAACAGGCGAAAATCGAAACAAAAATGTCCGCAGCGGTAGGAGTGTAGAGTGTAAAAAAAGGGCTACGTTTCAGAATTTTAAAATGTTCCATAGTTCGTCTTATAACCCGTAAACAGGGAACAGAGAACAGCCAAAAAATAAAAACTTTATTTTCCGACGCGCATCATTTCTGTGTAAACAGCGCCTCTCTACTACCTACCATTACCGACATATGAACTTTTCATACTTTCAAAAAATTCGAAAGTTACAAGTCGAAATCATATTTGTTTACTGTGCGCTATTAAGTATTTGTTTATCTGGATTGTTTGGTTGTTTTATTATCTCAAAGAAAAAAGTCTGTGCATATCTGAAAATAATTCTGAATTTTCATGTGTAAATACATCATGTTCCATAAGGTGCCCATTTATATTAAATATGGTATGTAACAGTTTTTTATGGTCAAAAATTTACTGCGACTTTTTGGGCAAAATAGAAAAAAAATGGTCCAGTGTCTGAAAATTTGACAAGTAATTCATATTTTTTGTCTCTTTTCTTTCTTCATCTTTTTCTACACGTGGCCTATTCTTTTACAAACACGCAACAAGAAATTTTACTATAAACTTTCTACAGAAGTTTAAAAGTTACTAAAACTTACCAAGAAACCAGAAAAAGTGGCCACTGGATTCCAGGTAAAAACTCTACTCTACTCTACTCAGATTTCATCCTTTCGATAAGTCAATGCTTACGGACAAAGGCTGAATAAAAATGTTAAAAAAATGATATTGTTACAGACTTATCTAAAAATTTAAGATCGCTATGAGGTTTTGGTTTTTTCCACTTTTCATTTAACGAAAAAGCAGCCGTGGTTCACGAAAGCCACACCACGCTAGCTTTATTTTTAAGGAAGATGCCCCGTAAAACTATCAAAAATGGGAAACACTGTACAATATTGAATAAAAACTCGTAAAATAAACTGGAGTCAAACTCAGTCCACCTAAATAGAACAACAGTTCGCTAGACATGACGGTTTCCCAGAACGTTCAACGATATATTCGGGCATGTTAATATCCCACGCGAGGGCGTAATATGGAATTTAGATTTTGTGTAATGTATCTCTAATTGAGCCGGATAATCGCATTGTCTACGTAATCAGACAGCTACGCAATACTAATAAATCAATTTACCTCCCGTTTACTAACGGTGACCGTGCACCGTCCTCCGACTCTTTGAAATTACGATCAGCGCAATACAAACGAGTAAAATTACAGTAGCGCTTCGGAAATTCATCATTAATACTATACATACACACATGGTGTTATTTTACTGACATCATATAATCTAATTAGTGAACCTGAACTCCACCCTAATGCAGAGTCGATATTTCTTTCGGTACAAATGAAAATATACAAAAGGTTTTCTTTTCGTAACCTAATGCCCGCCTAACAGGACGACTGTGGTCGCAGCCTAACATTTCACTATCAAACTGACAATCGCGATGACTATCAAATATTCCAATGTTGCCAAATAATAGGAACATGTTTGCTGCAAACATTTCATGTTAAATATAGATAAATACGCTGCAAAATCTATTAAGGCTATTTATCTGGAACGTGGTATGTTACACAACTAGTAACGTTAATGTGTGTTGTTTTAACTCGTGTTATGTTTGGTTTACAAACTGCGCCAATTTTAATTTATTAGTAACAAAGTGCAAAAATCTTTGATGGTTCGTAAGTTCGACGATAAACAAGATATGGTGGTTCCAAATTAAGGTCTTTTGGTTAGTTTAAATTTGATATTTAATTACTATCAACATTGACATAAATTTACTATTTTGAGCATTCTTTCCTTGGCAATTCGCACGATGGTGTCAAAATTGTTGATTCGCACCTGTGTCTAATATTTCTCATCCACGAGTGTTGTTTTCTTCCAAGCCTTTGTCTCCATTCTATCTTGCCGGTAAGTATAAAAATCCACATTTCGCATGCTTCGACTCTATTTAGAGATTTTGCTTTCATTGACCACGTTTCTGCGCTATATAGCAGGATTGGTCATACAACTTCTCTTCGGTTCTGATACTTGCTGAACTTCGCAAATGCGGTTAGTGCCATACCGACCCTGACTTTAATTTCGTGGTCACTTTCACAGTTGCTTGGTAAATGCATTCAACGTATTTGAAAGTATCCACCTCTTCGATAAGTTGGTCATCCACAAGAAGGTTTTCTTAAGCCTCTTGTCTGCTAACAATCAACAATTTCGTATTGCTGCTGTTTGTAAGTAACTGCATGCTCTCAGCCGTGATCGCAGTGTCGTCTGCATACTGGTGTACCGTTTACTTTTATTCCGTGGTTGGTGAGGCCATTGTTCATCCTAAACTGCGCTGTATTGTTCCAGTGAAGAACAAGTATAATGTTAAGTTTAGTTATGATTTGTTCGTCGTGGACATTATCCAAAGCCTTTTGGTAATCTATAAAACAGATAAAGACATCTTTTCGTTGGTCAAAACATTTTTGCATTACTATAGTATAACATACTCTAGTACCCAAACTGCGTGTCACCATTAGCTTTCTCGCATTTTCTACATATTCATTAATGCATCATTTTGAGGAATACTTAAGTTATTTAAAATATCAAATTTAATAAAATCCTAAATAAGTTTGAAGGTATTGTTAAGGTGCCAGTGAAGAAGTACAGTTTATTTTTATTATTCCGGAAACGATATTTGGCACATCAACTATGTTCCGAAAACAGAGACGAGCGGCAAAATACACCCATAAGCTTATTAGCATATCCAGATTGCCACCGAACGAGAAATGCTTGTACCTAGATGAAACTTTAGTTACAGTTGAGGAAATAAGAAAAAAGGCAAATTTGGTGTACGGCCATGACAGGTAATAAACTATGTTTTAGAAATATTTTGTGACACTTGCATTATCATTTATCTACACATACGTTTTAGAAGATATATAACATATATTAGAACAATGTTCACGTCCATAAGCAAGCCAAATACTTCTGTTTTACTTGAGAATAAAAATGCTCTTAAAGTTTGCGACTAGTGACTTTCTTTGTGCACACTCTAAAGGCAATCTCCTTTATATATCAGAAAGTATTACGAAACTAATAAAATCACCCGCTCGAACAAGAATACGTTATAGCATTCATCTTCACGGAAACGCAAAAACATGGAAGTGAGGAAAGGTTAAATAAACATTTGAAACCAGTAATTTATCCAACAAGCATTTTGACCGTGTACTGATGTCGTCATAGGCGAGCTAATTACCAAATTTTACACCGAAATGAAGCAAACGGATGTGGGTTATCTCGATGTCGGTTGGTGACTTAACCTAAATTCGACTACGACCGTCGTCAGAAATACTTTACCAAAAATCTTAAGTTAAATATTTTTACATTTTGGGGATCTTAACACGCCAAATAATAGTTAGCAAATCAACTTAATCTGTAATAATATCTCATTAATGTCAATAAGACACCAAGATTTTTTCTGAAAGATATGGACTTTCCTGAGTGAAATGTCCTTGCTATGGAAACTTTACTGATAAACATGGACAGCGTAAAAGGAAAAAATGCGTTTGCGTTAAATACAATTTAATTAATGTGTTTATCATTTATTTGTCAAAAATAAATGTTTTAAGAAGCGGCGAAAAAAGACCTTATCGATGTTTACAGGTCAGTAGTTTACAAAATCCCAATACTGACCAAAACGGTAACCTTCAGTCATTTGACCTACTTCGATTTCAACAACGGGTCCACACATATTTCGTATAGTGTAGATTTTATTTAATGTTACCAGCACCAGTGTTAGTTGTTTGGTATAAAAATTGATTACATACAAACTTTTTAGTCACCATGCAGAAACTCTACATTTATCTTCTCTCCAGCATCATATTCAAAATTTGAAAAACTAACCCCAACACAAGTGAAACTAGAAACACTCTTCTTAACTACTAATATTCCAAAGCCTGAACAGCTCTAAAAACTCTAAAATCTAATCCCGACATTATAATTCTAAAAGTAGATAAAGGAAATGCAACGGTAGTCATGAACACAACTGGCTATCGGGAAAAAATTAAAGATATTGTTACAGACTGCCTAAATTGTCAACTTAAAAAAGATAACTCAGCTATGGAACGCAACCTTATATCTGCTATTAAAGCTTCTTTTCTATTGGAATCCGTTATCATAATAGTATATTATGCAACAAGTGCGGTAAACGGCATTTGACTCACGAGTTTATTTGACACGAGCGGGCGAGTGTTTAATAAACGAGTGAGTGCATGATTGCATACTATACTTTTTCTACTACCGTTAGTTTTTGGGTACATTTTCGCAAAACACGAATACATTCACTGAAATGACTGTCAGAATTGACAAACGTCCAAATTCAAAGCGGTGGGAAATATCTCCGAAACATTCCGATTGCTCCCAAACCCGTGCACTAAAATCCCGGAAATGTCCGAAGTGGCTCGGGTTCGTGGGAAACGAAACTAGCGTGGTAAAGCGACGCTTTCTGCATGCTAGATCGGTGCGTAATTAGGTATTTTACAGACCGTAGTAGAAAAAATACATGTCACCACAACCTCCCAAAGAAAATGAGTCCAAAAGCAAATCCGCACTTGCCGTCCTGACTGAAACGTTGGGATAGATAAAAATATTGCCGTAAGTAAGAAAAATGCTGCTTAAGTAGTGACTTTCGGATTACGTATTAACTGAAACAGCAAAACTTTACTCAATTTAACGGAGGAAACGTCAACCCATTAAAAGTGTAACTGATGTCTATGCATTCTTATGCTGGACAAGCTGTGTTTTGTTAAGAAAGTTAATCGAGCAGAAAAATGTCTCCAAGGATTATTCGGCCCATGCAAAAGGAGTTGGCGAAACGAGGGCCCTGAAAGTGGGATATTCTTTTTTTTTTTTCGCCGGTCGCACACCAATTGAAATTATTATAAAACTTCCCCCGCTTAAGAGTTGAAATTGCCACGGGCAATTACCATTATTATTAAATGTCGCCCAGCATTTATAAAACTCTCAGGGGCTTTCGAAATTTTTGAATGCAACGCTAAATTATCCGCGACCAAAAGTTTTCCTGGTTATTGAGTTTGTACCGCGGTCATAATGATTTCATAAAATGCCTAACCGTAATAAATTAAGGGATCATAACGGAACATTTTAAAACGAAGCATTAAATGCATTTTTTTATATCCTGAAAATTTACGTATATATACAGTGTATTTTACCCACATCATATAGAATTAGAATTAGGATTACTTTTATTTCCGTTTATTTAATTTACACAAATAATATTCAAAAGTAATTAAAAAATTCAGTACGAATATAAAAACAGCCCTGTCTTAAAGACTGATTTTGAAATTCTGAAGTGTTTCTTGATTTTTTATTTCAGTAGACAGTAGACAAACAAGTGCGGTAAACGGCATTTGAGTCACGAGTTTTAAAAAGTTTTTCTTTTCTCTAATATTTGACACGAGCGGAACGAGTGCTTAATAAACTAGTGACTTCAAAAGTTTACCAAAAGTGTTGTATACTATGCTTTCTCTACGACCTTTAGTTTTTGGCAAAATTTTCGCAAAACAACACGAATACATTCACTGACATGGCCGTCAGAATTGACAAACGTCAAAATTCAAGCCTTGCTGTAAAATCTCCGAAAACATCCGATTGCTCCCAAACCCGTGCGGTAATATCCCGGAAATGTCCGAATTGGCTCGGATCCGTCCGACGAGAAACTCACGTAGTAAAGTGACGCTTTCTAACGCTAGATCGGTGTATAATTAAGTATTTTACAGAAGAGACTAGAAAAAGATTTGTTATTGGCGTTGAGTCTTCTGTGCACAGGCTAGGCCAAGGATCTCCAAACTATAACCCAAACAAATCCAGCAGGTCAGGGTCATCAATCCCGCCTACCTTGACATACAATAGTTAATTGTAGTAATTAAAAAACGAAATTTAGCAAGCGTATGCGTTGTCAGAGGGCGTACTCGGCGACTACTTTACAATATAGAGATAATGGCAGGAAGATTAATATGGTTTTGGGAGCTTATTGGAATGAGCTTAGGCTGGAAAATATGGTCCAAACGATTTATTAACTTGGGTTGCAGCAATTGCTGCTATTATAATTACTAGTTTCACAATTTAATATATACCGATGTTTGTTGCTAAAAATGTGAATACTAAGTTAGAGAATAAGAATACAGTCCAACGTCAACAATTCCCTTTTCTTAAAGTGATATCTACTCTACATGATCCATTCTGTCTCTGGCTGAGCATGCTCCTGAGAGCTTCTGCTGCGTACCTCGCGCTATTTTAGCATTATACAGATTAATTGGTTGCCTGGTCTTAAAATTCATAAAAGAAAACACGATTAGTTTATTTTTGACGATAAACTATCATAGTGGTTTTTCCAACTTAGATATTGGTCTACTATTATTCCAAGAAGCTTTGTGCTATCCGCTATAGAAAAACGGTTCCAGAACGGAACCCCGAGACACTCCTATCATTACCTTAAGTCTGAACTGGAACCGAAGAATTGGGAGCTCTATAAAGAAACCCAAAAATGTTCAAAAGCATCATTGAAAAGAGAGCATAGACGTGTTGGAGAAGATTTTGTGGTGACATGGAAAATCTTCCGTCAGTCTGTAGGCTTAGGAAGATGTTGGGGAAGAATGAGGCTGCCTGAGGCGATGATAATAAAACCGCTGTACCAAATTTCCGGTTCGTCCTTGGCCCTGGGATACAGACCACTGTAGTGGAGGAGAACAAGAATTGTTTGTATCCCAAAGACTGGAAGTATGCATGACCAGCCGACGGATTTCCGGCCTATCAGTCTGATTTCGTTGTTGCTTAAGACGAGCGAAATACTGGTAGAACGGTATCTAAGGAAAGGGATCCTTGTACAGAAGAACCTCCACGGTAATCAACATGCCTATTTAGTAGCCACGAAAACAGCACAGAATGAGCGTTTGATAACCCTTTCTTCGATGTCTTAAACGATATAGCTGGAAGCGGCGTGGATCAGACTGTCGTTGGATATATCTGGTCTATGCTTATCGGCCGCCCTTTGGATCCTAAGAGAGGCCAAATAGGATACGACCGTGTCGAGAGGCTGCTGCGGGGGAGATTTTTCCCCTCTCCTTTGTTAGCTTCTGGTGGATGATCTTTGTGACGGACCTAAACGATCATGGCTACTACACACATACAGATGATCTGTATATTGTTATTAAAGGCAAGTATCTAGGATCCACCACGGAGCTCATGAAGAGGACTCTTGATCGAACTAGCGAATGGTGTAAATAAAAAGGCTTGTACGTAAATCCGTCAAAAATGGAGCTACTTCCGTGGGAGTGATTTTAAAACCGGTTCGGAAAGTGACGTATCTGGGGGTAACCCTCAACTCCAAGCTCTCCTGGATGGTTGACGTTAATGAAATAAGCCGGAAGGCAGCGTGTGCATCTCCATGGATGTGTCGTCGCCTCTGGGGACACCACACAAATCGCTTTGTAGAAGTACACGTTGGTGGTAAAACCTATGCTGCTGGTATGGTAGCGCTCCACTGAGAGACAGGGCAGAGCAGCTCTAGGGCGAGTACAGAGGTTGAGCTGCATAATGGTGATCGCCTCTTTGAAAACAACGCCAACTGCAAAGCCTCCTTTGACTCGACCCTTAGGGTGGGCTTGAGGCACAGAGAGGGGCCCTTAGATTGCAGATTCTGGGAAACTGGAAGCCGGGGGCAGAGGAGCAACGACAACTACCATCTGTATCAGGTGGAAACCAAGATGCCCTCTCCACGACGAGGGACATGATTGAGACTACCTTTTGCTTCCAAACACCATATTGGGCGAGGATACCTACAAAGGACGACTGGCTCGGTGCAGTGGAAAATCTTCTTGGTATACGGACGGGTGCAAAGCATACACTGGATCAGGAATTGGACTATATGACAGCTCTCCTAGAGCACAGATATTCACGCCTCCGGGGGTTTATCTCAATATATTCCAGGCAGCGATGCGATACTGGTGTGTGCTCACACGAAAGTCAACAGAGGGTACTCGGAAAAGCACCATCTTACCTCTGCAAAGATGAGTTCAGGATTACTACTTGACTGCCAAAAAATACTGACAACGGAGGCTTTCGTTGAAATAGCAAACAGCCTGCTGAAGAACGAGCTGAGTAAATGGCGAGGATTCAGTTTACTCTACACTGGGAGACTTTACCGAGACTGAGGCAGTCGAGGATTCTAATTGCGGTACCTTCTACGCCTTGGCCATAAAGGACAGGGACGCACCGCAGATAAATCTTTTGTTGTTATTGCGATTGGTTTTATAGGGCGTTTCAACATGTTGTTCTTTGTTATCGAGATAAGGGGCTTTCAGTTGTGTGCTCTACCCCTTATTCCAAAAGCTATTTATCTGGTACACGGTTATGTGTGTTGTTGTTTTGTGTCGAGCTATGTTTTTTGTTGATTTATTTCAATTAATTAGGAACAAGAAGCAGAAATCTTTGGTGGTTATTAGGTTGAACGATCAACAAATTCCAAATCACTATATCTACAAGTTTAAGTACTCACCAGATATAATTTATTAATGTATCTGTTACCGGCAATGTAAAAAATGTGCGAAATGTCTAGGAATTCTGCAAACTGACCAATTTATTGTGCGTTATGCAAAATCTATTTTCTATCTGCTATTTTGGCAATCGGCAAAATTTCTGATGCGTTAGTCAGTCTGAGGATAAAAGGCGTTCATTTTTCACATTGACTGACAGTGCGCGCAGTGCTGTCGAAGTTTGTTCGACGAGTTTTGGATCCTAATGGCGAGCAGATCGAAAGACATATTTTTTTGGAGAAGTTTAATAAATACGTTATCACAGTAATAAGAACCATAACAATGTTTTTCTATCATTTGACGACAGAGGTTTGCTCATCATTAATATTCTGAGAGTGCAAATCGCGGATAAAAACAAATACACTAGAAGGCATTAAATATTTTACTGTAATCCATTGTTGCCCAGTTGTACCTCCACCTGTCTCCATCATTCTATCAACTCAAATCAACAAGAGAATAACAGAAACTAACCAAATTCTTGCTTATTTCTACACAAAAGTATTTGTTTAGTTTTGATTGTAGTAGTGTGTGATTTTTTGCCAATTGAATTTAGGATATTAGCAATATTTTTACGTAGAAAATAATGACGGCTAAATTTTGTTAACACTAATAATGAAACCAATTACTTTCTGCTGCGTTTTTAGCTTTTTTAATTTATGTTATTAACAATATTGATTGGCAAAATAATAATCACTTTTTTTTTCATATTTGGATGTATTAAACTGTTGGTGCCTAAATTTTGTTAGCATTAATACTGAAAAAACTTTTTTGGCGTTTCAATTTATGAGATTAGCAATGTTCGTGCTAAAAATAAATCGCGAATTCGTTTAGTAGACAAAAAAAAGTCCGCCGAAACAGTTTTTTTTTCATATTTGGACTTAGTAATAGCAAAGTTGCACAATTTGCACGCGGTGCCGACCAACCTTATGCTTGGCTTGCCGTTGTTGTTATCGAAAGTTCTATCGGGAGCCATTTTTTCGGAATACCAGGCAGCAATCGTAACGACTATTTTTGCCATTTGCGCCTCGACCATGAGATTCATTTATTAAATTATATGATGTCATTTCAATAAGACCTTGTATACAAAATACAATCAATTTAGTAAATTTTCAATAGTTTCGTTATTGGCTCACCCGTGAGATTTGTATCATTTTTTTTGTGTTCTAAGTGGTAAAAACCTTCAACCAGAGAAACTGGGGTAATTTGGAACCCAACATCAAAGAAAAGGCGAAAGCTCGGAACACCGAATTGCCTTTATTCGACTTCTAAGGATAAAAAAACTCGCCTTTTCGAACAAAGTAAACAGACAACACGGCCCGCATAACAGAATATTATACGCTTTTACGTGACTACTTACTCGATTAAAGCCGCCTCCGTAACGGGAGTTTATATTCCCTCGAAAGAAAAGCAAACAAATCCGTCGACCACAATAAATCAGACCGTTTAAGACGTCGCGTCAGAACGTTGCCTGCCGAAGGCATGAGCAGGGGGGGGGGGGATCGAAAAACCTGCTCTAATTTCCAGGCATTATGAGAAAAATGCTTTGTGCGAAAGTTAATGTTTTGTTGCTATTTGGCGCGTGTTTCCCTTTGAAATCGGCGCCAACTTAGCGGTTCTCTCCGGTAATTGGCTTTTGATGTGGGTTCGTAATGGGGTTAGGTACACGTCGAACCTTTTAAAACTAAATTGCACGAGCTATATATATGCGACGTCCCGAGATTGCCTTTTTCTTATACGCGAGCCAATCAACTGCAGATTGAACCTGCCGATTGGCCAGGATTTTACGTAAATAGTGAGACGATTCTCATTACGACTCGTCGCGATCTGCAGTCCCCGTCGGATTACCACTTTTCTATTTAACTTCAAATTTTTTACTCCTGAGTAAGCTATTCTTGAAAAATTGGAAAAAATTTACTCCCCAGAGAAATTTTAAGATTTATGTTCCCTGAAAATCTCTCTCTCTCTCTCTCTAATAATAAACGACTTTTATTTCAGATAATAACATGACAAGCATACAATACAGAGACCAATTGAACTTAATAACAATAGAAAAAAATCTCTGTAGATGCGATAATTCGTTCTTATATTTAATTTGAAACGTATTGCAATTTACATTTACCAGGTTAAGTATTGAATTATAATATTTTACGGCGTTATACGAAACATGGCACTCCGATGATGAGGCATTGTTGAAAATTCCCTAGTCCTAACATTCCTGTTATTTGCGCCTAAACTCTATTCGGTTCCGAATCGAGGACGGAGTATCGGGATCGTTTATAGTCTTATAGTCTTTATAGTCTTAGCATTATTAACGAGTTTAAGCACTGGCCTATCAATTAAAATATTTAAAGAATTTTTGATCGTATTCATCTTATTTTTATTACCAGAAAATAATAATGAAGATTTTGCTGTGCTCTCTCAAAGTTCATAAATCGTGATTTATGTTTTGTTCTACCCGCAAAAGATCATCATCATCAAAACAATACATTTGTGCTTCATCTGCAAACGCTTGAATTTTAGAGAAAGTTAATGATTTTAGAATGTCCGAAGTATACACAATAAATAACAGGAGACCTAAAATGGACCCCCGTGGCACCCCCCGAGAATATTTACGAAATTCAGATATGATGACATACGAGTAAAAGATTCATTAGAAAATCTGTTATATTTTACCATTGATATTAGAGGTTGATGATTGAATGTATCGAAAGCCTTCGAAAAATCTAACAACACAAGAACCGTACTCATTTTGTTATCATACGCTCAAAAAATATCATCAAATCCATTAAGCAATGCTACTTCTGTCCCAGACCTTTTTAAAACCACATTCCATAAGTGGAACAATATTGTCTGCAATAAAAATTTCGTAAATTCGTAAATTTTTAAAATGGCCGGAAGAAAACTTTTGGTAATGCTTTCTCTATTGATATCTTCCACTCATACGTAAAGTAGCTTATTTCGATACAACAGTTGATTATATATATTTATCAATATACGGACTACAATACTTTAGCATTAACGGTGATATGTCATCCAGACCAGTTGCATTTGTTTTAATACCATTAAACGCCTTATTTACGTCTGTCATTATAGAAAATTTAAAAGAAAATTACAAATTATTATTATAAAAAATTTTGTCATAAAAAGTGATTTTTTCATTGCAATCGGAAATGTTCTGAATAAATGTTCAAAAATAATTATTTAAATTATTAGGAACCGAAAATCTGTTGCGTATAGTCTAATTTCTAATATTATTTTCCCCACAAACCATATCAAGGTATTTCTTTTTTCCGTTCCTATCATGTAAAGTTTCTTACAAATTTCATATTCTTCCAATCGTTAGGATCCTCTGTTGTTTTAAATTTCTGTAATGCAGTGTCTGTTTGTTTCATAATTTTTTTTATGTTAGCCGTAAACCATGGGGCACGCGGTTTAATAAATCTAACATAAGGTTATAAATGTGCCAATTTAATCATTAATATTGTGTTTATATAATATACTACCCCAAGGCAAGCTGCACATATATATCAAAAATCATTTAAATTACAATTCTTAAAACAACGATATCTAATAATTTTGGGTATATTGGTTTATATTGCAATATATTAATCTGTGATCAGAAACATTATCGGCAGACATTACACCACAGTCACTTGCCAGATCAGTGTTTGATCTATAGGAGTATTTCCCGTTCTCTAAATACAGCTGGGAATTACAATTCTCAAATAAAGAACACAATTACTTAATTTTAATAAATGAATATTGAAATCGCGCAAACAAAAGGCCTGTAGAAAACCAGAAATGCATTGAACCTACTTTTGAGTAATACATTATAATTGCGCATTAATGTCAAAGTGGAACTCCATAATATCAACCTTACACTCATGCTTGACATCAACAGCAACTCCACCGCCCTTTCCAATCCAATAGAAATGAACCAATGAACTTTTGTAATTTTATCCCACGCTCCATAGTATATTATGATTATGATAGTCAATAGTCAAAAAAAAAAACATGTGTCAAACCCATAAATACTAGGTTATCAAAAACAACAAGAAAAAGGAGTATTTCCCTCAGAAATCAGTGCGCAATTAATTGGTTACATACCTCCGTTAAATGGTTTCTAGAGTGCAAATAACATAGGGTAACAAACAAATTGTTTCTATAGGCTCTAGTTTTTTAGGTACAGGTTAATTGATATTAATTCCGATAAACTTCAAAAATAAAGGAATAAATATATTCTGAATAGGCAAAATAAATATGTGCTACATCAAATTAGATTCTGATTAATCTCTGACCCAATCTTCCTATACAAGGTTTGCCCGGTTTTGAAGAAAAAAAATGCTAATACAAAGAACATCAGTAGGCAATGGCAAAATTACTCCTGCGACAAAGTGGCTATTCAAAATATCCATTTTTGTACTTTTGGGATAGCAGAAGTAAAAATGAACACTGGGTTAAGAAAAATTGGCTATCAAGAGAAGTCAAGTCACGTTTCAAGGGAAACGTTTCTAGAGTAAAAATCTTACTTCCCTCTCTTGTATATAGTGCTGGGCCGATGAAGCAATTTGTGAAGGCTCTAAAGCAAGATGGAAATTGTTTTGGGTTCTTTTCACGTAAATTTCCTGAGATTGTAAGGAAAAACTAAAAGCTGATATCGATTGTTTGAGATCGAGACTGAATTGGTGTTCAAGAATTGCAAAATTTTCTTGGTAAACATCAAGCATAGAATTATATAGAATTAGTGGAAACCATAGAGCTACCAAAGAAATAGAGGCCCTGTTTATGCTGAAAATACAGAAACTTATGCAAATATAAAAAAATGCGCATGTCCAAATGTAAAATTTCGTTTTTAAATTATAGCGGCACTCGACAACCAACATGGTCGCTGACAGATCGCCAATAAGTTTGCATTTTTACGGCAGCATTTTCTCAAAATATGCTTAGATCTCGTTAAATGTTCTGGGAAAACGAGTTGAGTGTGTGTGGAAGTTGCTGTTTACAAAAAAAAAGTTGCGCAAAGTGCAGATTAGTTAATGAAATCTAGAGGCAGGCTCGGAAAATCAGTAGCTTCATTTCGAAAATATCATAACCACCTGAGTTGCATCAATTTTTCCCTCAGTAAGGCCACTTAGCTATATTAATATGCTATGTATTTCCCTAATAATGTTTACTACATCATTCAAGGAGGCAGATGGGGGTTGGTGATTTCTAACCATAAATGTTTTAATGGGTTAAGGTCTCAACTACGTAGAGACCATTCCAATATTCACCTCATTTAAATAATTTCACAAACATATTCGTATCACATTAAATTTGGTATTTTACTTAACAATTGATATAACGAAACTAATAAAAAAATGCTTAGAAAAATTGAGGCTATGCATGGACTTAAACTAAGACAAACAGTTGATAGCCTTGATGGAAATTCCCACAAACACACAAACGAATATAAAACTAGTTTTTCTAGTGTTGACGGGAGTTCTCAGAAAATTAGACAAACGTTGAGTATAAAGCTGGTTTTTCTTCTATTCTGCACATGCCTAAAACTTAAATTTAAATAAAATTGTTTTCATTTTGAAGATCTGAGCTACAATTTTCAAAAATATGTATCCACATTGGGTTCACGAGAAAATGAACTTTGAAGCTGATCCAAATTTTAGTGGTGCGTTATATTGATGCGAAATTTATAATGATTATTACCATTAATTAGGACATTAGGGTGGAATGCAAAAACACTTCGATTTATTTATTACTATTTTTCGCTTACGATTGTTTTTTCAGATCCAAAAAATTATCGACGTTAAACCTGCTTAATTTAAAAACTATTTTTCAAAATATAATTCAAACGAACCTGAAAACGTTGCCGTCATCATCATCGCCACAGAAGGTAAACGCGAAACGTCTTATCTGACGGTGAAATTCCTCGAGGTGTGTCAGATTATAGGCAGATGATATACCCTAGTCGGGGCCGCTTTCCTGCTCGCTTTCGTGCAAAAGCTGCGTCAAGGGGGGAAGTATTTCCTCCCCATTTGAGGTCGTCGCCTATTATCGCTCGCCGCTAACGCTAAAAATTTGTTTCGGGGAGGTAAGAAATCGTCAATCGTAAACTGCAGAGCAAACGAGTCGGATAATGGTGTGGGTTAATGTGATAAGTCGTTTATAGAGTAGTTTCGGCAGCGTGCAATAATTAAGACCATTTATATCGAAATTCTCGACATTAACAGATAAAAACACCATGCCTTTGTTGCGTAGAGTAAGATGAACAAACTTTTTAGAGCTGCAGATTTTGTTAACTATCGGACGGAAGTGTGTTTGAAAGATGTAAGCAACGAGTTATAAAAAAATAGATAATATACGAATCGAGTCGCGGATATGACTTATATTTTTTAAATACAACTGACCTACTAAATTAAGTTTAAACTCCATCTATTACTTACTTAATTAAAAAAATGATTTGAAACTTTTTAAAAAATTTGTAGGTGAAACATAGATTTCAACCGATATGAAATATAAAATTACATATGGGAAATTTTTGCAGCTTCTTAAAAAACATTTTGTATGTATTTATTTCAAATATATGAAATACCTTAAATATAAAATATGCAGGCGTCAATTGTGTCATTTCTATAAATTTTGGATTCATACAACAAAAATCTCAAATAAAACAAGTAAAAATTAAGTAATACAAACACAACAAACAAAACAAAAATCAATAACCAAACCTAATTTATCTCGGCTTTATCAATATTTCTATCTTAACAGCTGTAATTTATCTGGAATCATCAGAATCGGAGGAGCTTAATTCACTTGGGTTAATTTTAAGATCATCAGTTTGGGAATCTGAAGAATCTGGAATTTAAATGTAAGGGAGGATGTCTGAAACCAAAGCGCTTTTTTTCTTAACACTAATATTTCTGTTGGAGGATACAAGAGCATCCGAAGTTAAGCCTAAATGTCTTATCAAATCTGTATTTGTGTTATCACCGGATAACTTCCGATATTTGCGAACTTCTTTATGGCGAGCTTCAAGCGCGTCCTTCGATAATTGCACCCGCGAAGCAGCACTTTATGGACACTACTTGGCATAAAATACTAGTCCTACAAATTGAAGTATAAGCTCTCGCCTTTCTTTAAGGAAAATTTGAATTGTGGCCAAATTAATTTTAAAATTTAAAATTAAATTTAAAATAATATGAAAATTCTTTATTTTTATTGATTTTCATGATTTGCGGGATAAGTTCTGCGTTAGCAAAAAACGTCTGGCAATATTGCCATCATTACTCGATCCAAAACCTTGTTTTGGCATTTCATCCAAAATGACCATCTTAGATTTAAATTCTGCTTGTATATATTTTGTAGAATTTTGTAAAACGGTTTTGTGTTCAGCGCTCTTTACTTGCCAGCACTTAAATGGTAACCTGTATGAAATATGTAATAGGCATTCAAAAAAACGGAGTATTTATTTTTTTTAAAATGCTTGTTAAAAAAACTTAATAATTTCAACAAACCAATAAAGAAAAAAACATTATATGGATATGAAAAAGGACGTACTTTGATGTCGATTTTCCAATATGGGAAATTAATTTTTAGATTCTATCTAAATTGTTGTAAATTGTTGTTAACGTTGAATGTCGAGGGGACGAGGGGACTTGATTGCAATTGAAGGTTCCATCAGTTTTTACAGTTTCAGACATCCTTTCACAGGAAATAATATTATGAGGGCTTTAAAAAAAGTGAAAATATCTAATTTCGGCCATGGAACACTGTGCGGCGGTTCTTAAGAAACTTAACTTTGAAGTTGACCCAAATTTTACTTTTGCGTTAAATTTGCTTTTTGTTTGTTTTTTTTTTTCGATACCCTTAGGATATCGTCGCCTGTTTAAAGTTACGAAGGACCCTTTAATCGCAACGTTGCCTTAAATTACTTAGAACGTCGCGAGCGCAGTCCTTATTTGAATATCGGCTTCCACTTTGCATATTTTTCGGGGACGGTTTTAAATTACACGCGACGTAAAAGTTTTTTTTTTTTAATTTGTGCTTTCGCAAACACGATATCCCTGTGCTATTTCAATTTCCATTTCGTTTTAATGAAATTATCGCTTTCACATTTAGAATCGGGTTTGTGTTTTTATTCGTTTTTATAAGATTTTTATTAATAAAATTTTTAGTTATAGAGTGTCTCAAAGTACATCGTCTTGACTTTTGACGAAGCCTCTCCCAAAAACAACAACCAATAATTTATTCATATGTAAGGACAAGACAGGGGCGAGTCTTGTAGGTGTCGACCACATGTCGGCTAATAACAGTGGCAGTGTAGACTGACTTTATATGATCATAGTATATTATGCAACAAGTGTGGTAAGCGGCATGACTTAAAAAGTATACCAAACATGTTGCATACTATACTTTTTCTACGACCGTTGCCTTTTGGGTATATTTTCGCAAAACACGCATACATTCACTGACATGACCGTTAGAATTGACAAACCTCAAAATTTAACCCGTGTGGAAAAATCTCCGAAAACATTCGATCGCTGCCAAACCCGTGCCGTAATAATGCGGAAATGTCCGAAGTGCCTCGGATCGGTGTGACAAAAAACTCGATGTATAATTAGATATTTTACAGAAGGGCGTAGAAAAGATTCGAAATCACTTGTCATTAGATACAGCACAAATTGTGAAACATGTTAAAACATGTGTATAAATGTTTAATAGGTTCAGGATTCATTAAACAATAACAAAAAACAGTTAATTATTGAATGAATGAAAAACTGCAAAATAGATAAACAATAACTAGTAATGAAATGGCACAGAATGTACACTTAGAGATTTAATTTATAATATAATTTACAAGTAAAAGATGTCAGATGGAACTCATCACCACGAGGGATTTATTCCAAACTAGTTGCTGGTGTCTGCGAGGAATATTAAGTAAAATCATATAAGAGCTGAAAATGTTACTCCTACTTTTAGTCCGAAAGTAATAAATTCATTTCAAAATGTAATTAATAATATATCTATTGAGAGATAAAAAAATGTAGTACCACATATTAAAAATTGAATATTCTGACATTTGCATACAAAATACATTGTAATTAATTTTAATGACGACTCTGAGAGTAAGACAGAATTAGATTTCGAATAGAAACAAATTTATTAAAGTAATTATTGATAATTTATATATATTTAGTGTCATTATATTTTTATTAGTACTAATATGATTGTATGATGTATGTATGTATATTTAATCTTTATATTATTTTAAACACCTTAAAAATCTATCACTGATACTCTATGCTACCGACTGGTCAGGTTTTCTATTCATGTTATTCTATATTAATCGGAATTTCACAAGAAAGGAAATAAAAAAAAATAAACCAAAACTAACCAGCGCTCGTTTTGCTAGAAAAAAAACAAAAACTGGTATCTCTGAATCCTTTCAATTCTTCTTTTTTTTTAATTTAAAATAATTAATTGTTATATTATACTCATAAGAAACAAAAAATGCGTTGACGTGATATGTAGTTATATTTCCTGGCATTAAACAAGTACAGAAGTGAACAGATCATTGTTTGTTTAGATACCTACAATTCAAAACGGGTTAGTACAAATACAAAATAGTGTACAAATAGTAAAATTCATATATTGCTATACGGTACCTTTTTAAGTTGACTTAGATACAAACTGACTTGCGTAGAATAACTGAATTACTTTACTTTAAAACTCTTAAGATTTAAGCTTTCAAAAGTATTGTTGAAACACACCGCAAAATTAAATCCGTACTGCCATCTCTAATTGGGTAGCTAAACTCTATCAAATTTCCCCGAAGGACGGAGGTTCTACAACTTACGTATTCCTACTACTTGGTTTCTTATATTATTGTTTACATAGAGTCAGTGACCCTATAAATATACGAGGTCAGGTCAGAAAGTTATCAAACCGTACGATATTTTTTATATGATTGTAAAAGTCTTAAATCGTTTCGTAATAGTAAATTGTGCCACAGGTGTGGCAAACGGCAAAAGTAGTTTGCTTAAGGTTGTATTACAACGTATAGTTCTATAATAAAGCCAGTGGTCTTACTCGGATCGGTGAACAAAATGTCCAATCAATACCACAACAAATAAACAACAAAAGTTTTATAATATTGCATTCGCGACGTTTCCGTTATATTAACTATAAAACCGTTGGTGTTGGGTGTTAGTTACTTCAGATTCTTTAAAATGGTTTTAAAGTACTTTTACAGCACCTAATAAATTTTCTACAACTACAACAGTCAGACATCCTCTTTCCTTCTTCTTGCAAAAAGGACGTTTAATTTAATTCTAATTGTTAAGGATATCTGTTGCCAACTAAGCGCACAACTTTCAAGAACAAATAAATAAATTACTGAAACGTCAGCAGGTTTGATTTATAAACAACCGACCCAGAAGGAATCTGGAAGATTTGTAAATAGTATTACAGTAGCCTGTGAAAATTTCTTTGAAAATTACCTTTTTGGTAAGTTATAAAACTATTAGTATTCCAAAATCACCTCAGGTTTCATTGCAAGGGTAATGAAACCTATAATACACCTGGATAAATTTTGTAAATTCCAAGATATTTAATATTAATATGAAATATTGAATGTACGTATAAAATTGTAAGTTTTTAAAAAATTATTTCCTGAATATGGTGTCACCTTGTGAGGCGCCATTGTTATGTTTTTTCTAATTACAGCAATAGCTTCATAAAAACGAAAGAATGTGGCATTTTATCCAACATCCTTGAAAATTGAAGACTCATTTTTTGAAAAATATGGGATTCCAAAATTGCAAAAGAAAAATTCATGAGATGTAATCTTAACCTTAAGGTTTTTACCAAAATTTTTACGTTTCCATGTGCTTAATATTTTGCGAACGGTTAAACATAAAATTGTTCGATAATTTATGTGTGCCAAATAAAATTAAGTGTTCATATGAAAGTTTAACTTAAGTTCTAATATTTGTTACGAAATTTTCGTAATAATGTCAAGCTAAAAATCCATTGCTGTCAGAAATAGAGTTAAAGCAAAATACAATGTCAAGGACACGAAATAAAATATATTGTAAACAAATGACAGAAATAACTGAAACGAAAAAGGAGCGCTTTTTGTTGGGTGTTTATAAACACTACAGGTAGGTTTCATAGCGTCAACGGAAATGCATTCCTTACCATTATATAACTTATTTATTATTTACAAGGGGTTCGCCCAAAACTAAATTAATCATTTATCGTTGTTTCAGCAAAATAATCTCCATTAAGGTTAGTCCTTTAGCAGCTCATTCGTATGCGGTCGCTACCTGATCACAAATCCCATTATAAAACAGCCCTGACATGTAGATTACCAGTTTGCATAAAAGATAACGATCCCCCACTCGCCCGCTACCCCAGTCGACGACATGCTTTAATTGCTGTTTAATTATTTCCAAGTTTATTTGACACCCTGGCTTGCATATTGCCTCGTATATATACTAGGTCGTCGTATGTGGAGAGAAGCCTCCGTTCTATTTACAAGGAACCTGTCGAGGACCGCGTTTTATATTCTTAAAATAGAATCCCATGATCAATGATTGTCACATGTTAATTTTGAATTAAGATAGTTTTACCTGATCGTTGATATAGCAAGTTATTGAAATATGACTCGTGTACTTGTGGTCCATTATAAAGAATTTATTTTATATTTTAGAAAATAAAAAGTTTAATACAAAAGTTGTAGTTTATAACAAGTAGATTTAATATTACATACTTACTATATATAAGGTGGGTCAAAAAACTTACTATATCGAAGTTATATGTTTTTTTTTTACTTGGAAGCGTTGCATATTATTTCAAAAATAACATCCTGTATGTCTTAATGATTTTATTGGACTTATTATAAGATAGTCAAAAATATGTAACACAGAAGAGGTATTTCAAATACGCATATATGGAAAGTAGGTATCCGTCAAAGATGACATTTCGTAATTATTATTTTAATTTCTGCTTCCCCTTCCTTGTAATTTATGTAAAAATCTGTATTGTTCTTAAAAATAAATAAATTTATATTTGAAATAGTTCCTACGTCTTGTTTATTTTTCAAAAGCAAATAAAATTATTTAAAGACATACAGAATATTCCATTAAAAAAAGACAACACCAGATTTTTTTAAGAAATTTCTGCAGGCTACTATAATGCTATTTACAAAACTTCTGGATTCCTCCTGGGTTGGTTGTTTTTGAGTTGAACTTGCTAATGTTTCGCCAATCATCTTGTTGGCTTCTTCAGAGCTTAACTCAGTTTACTAGTGTTAGTTAAGCTCTGAAACTGAAACTCAGTTTACTAGTTTCAGTTAAGCGGTTAAGTCGGTTGTTTATAAATATAACTTGCTGTGTTCAGTTTTCGTTAAACTCTAAAGAAGTCAACAAGATGATAGGCGAAACGTTAGCAAGTTTCATTTATAAACAACTGACGCAAGAGGAATCCAGAAGTTTTGTAAATAGCAACACAAATTTAATTTACATATAAAAATTTTGGAGTTTCAGAAGAAAACTAACTATGCCACTGGATCCAAACCAAACCAAAACAAATCCATCTCCAAACCAATTTTTACTTTTTCGATAAGTTAGCGCATAGCAAAACTACAGGGAGTATCTAAAAATGCAACATTTTCAAAATGACCCTGTATTTAAAAATCTAAAATATTTGTGACATTTGTTTGTGCCACCTTTCATAAAAAAGTATCCTTTGGTCACAAAGGCCGCAACATGCTAGAATTATATAGCCATTTTTGATTACTTCTATTATGAATCACCGCTAATAGTCATGAATCGCCGCTATTGGTCATGTAAGATATCATTTTATGCTGACATTTAGAAATAACAATATAACAAGGAATGCATTAGAATAGTCTGCAGTCCTTTGGCTCTGTACCAACGTAAGGCGTAAACGGTTCATTGTATTATTTTTCCAAATGAAAGGTTTTTTTATAAAGTCTTTGGGAAAGTAAATAAAAGTGGCGCAGTCAGTAGGATTCTTCCGGTGTGTTGTTCCCGAAGTTCGGGTCAGTGTTAGTTACTAGTATTGGTATTGGTTTTTAAGGGGAGCGCCTCTCCGGCCGTCCAAGCACTTAGGCCACCAGATCGGCCCGTTGTGCCCGCAGACCGCGCTAGAGGGCGCCCAGAATGCCGCCCCTCCTATAGAAAGTCAGCAACTCCTTTAGCGCAATACCATACACTGAGTCCGGATCGATAAGGGCCGTTCCGAAGACTCCAAATCTTGACCATATCAAAGCAGGGCACTCGGTGAGCAGATGATACGGGTCGTTTCCAATGCCTAGCAAGAAAAGATGCCTCGTAAGCCTGCAATGTCCTGTGTAGGCCCCTGTTAGTGCTCTAGACCCCTTCTGGGCAATCCAAGCAGCTCCCTGGTCCCAGGAAGGGCGGGCCCATTTATCATAAGCTTCGCCTGTCTCATTCTCTGAACAACCCTCCAGCCCACCACGGCCCGTTCTCTAACCCAGACTTCGAGGGCTCCCCGCCTCACGCACGGCGCGATCCCTAAGCGGGACTTTGGTCTCGTGTGACACGGGACCCAGACCAACGTGACATTCCTCACCTCGGCCACTTTCCTCAGTACCCTTTTGCACTCCTTTATCAACAAGGAGCGCGTGCGTGGTTGAGCCACGCACGCGCCTCTCTGGCCGCGATCAATATAGCGAAAATTTAGGCCTGAAACATAGTACAGTACTGACCCTGAGGGACCAATTGCGTACGCTCTAGCTCCGGCAAAATCTCCCATTCAGGACCCGTCCGTGTACCAGACGAGTCCATCCCTGGAGTCAATTTTGCCCTCTCTCCACTCCTCCCTTGATGGGAAGAGAAAGGTCCTTTGTCAAAGAAGGTCATCTCGGGGATCATGACGTCACTCGGCATGCCCATGGCAACGCGATCCCCGGGCCAGCTCTCTAAAATGTCGTACGGACCCCGATTGAATGTTCCCTCTCTCCAGAGCCCGCAGCTCGCTAGCCGTCTCCATCCGCAACCGACCCGCCAAAAAGGGCAAACCCACCAGAGCCTCTAGGATCTCGTGGGTACCGTCCTCATCTCTGCAGTTCATCAAGAACTAGTCTTGCTTCTGCTCTTTTGGTCCCGGCCACCATGCCACTGCCCCATGCGTGAGCATAAGCACCATCATGGTACCGTAGATCCAATGCATGATCTTTGGCCTCAGACCCCAAGTGCCACCCCACCGTTATCCGGCACAGAGCTCCAAAGGCCGACCTAGTGCTTATCTTATGTGTTCCTGGAAGGTCAGCTTGGAGTCCAACCATACCCCCAAGTACTTGACTCTTCAGTTTGCAGAAAGAGGCACCCCATCCATCGACCTGTTGAGCTTTCGCTCCACCTTCCTTGTCGTGGTGAAGATGACCATCTCCATCTTGCCAGCATTGACAGTTAACTTGCTGTCCCGGCACCATTGTGAGAATTTTGTCAATGACCTGTTCAGGAGCCCCTGCATCCTTTCCATGTCGTCCTCTGTGTCATTATCACAAGGTCATCTGCATATGCCTGAGCATAAACCCCCTGTTCCTCCCTCAGAATATGCAATATCTCGTTCACCACTAGGCACCACAGGAAGGGGGACGTGATGAGCCGATGGAGACCTGCTCCTCCCAGCCTTGCCTTAACCTTCCGGCCGGTTAGCATTGAGTAGATCCAGTTTACAATGACCATCCCCACTGCAGTATGCTCCATGGCCCTGCAAATCGAGTACAGGGCCGTATTATTGAACACGTACACCGACAGCCGTCCCGAGCCCATTCCCTCCTCCAACCTGGAAGTCAGATAGTGAAGAGCCGAGCCCACAGACCCGCCAGTTCGGTACGCAGGCTGGGTTGGGTCGAATGAGGCTTCCAGCTGCACCCAGTCCCTCAGATACCGGCCCACAAGTCCAGAGTTTTCATAATGAAGTTGGTGAGCCAATCGGGATGGTATGACTTCGGGTCCGTGTAGTCGTTCTTCTGTACCTTGGGGATGAACACTACCCTGCTGTGTCTCCACAGCTCGGGCACGTATCTCCTCGCAATGGAGGCTCTGAACAGATAAATCAGCGGGCTGGTCAGGCGACCTCCGTCCCTTTACAGTAGAGCTGGAAATACCCATCCCCGACCTCCGACTTGAACGGGCCAAAGCTGTCAATAGCCCACCTCAGCCAACTATTGGGGACCACCCTCTCGGCGGACTCTGGGAAGTGCGTGGTCCGCAACTGCAACTGTAGTGTGTCCGCCGGTCCTGCGGACCACTCCCAGTCTTCCCGCCTGAGTACCCTAAGGGGTCTACGGACCTCCTCCACACTTTCCTCCTGGAACGCTCCAAGGAACAACCCCACCCCCACTCCCCGTTCTATGTCCCGTATCATCGCGGAGCTGACGCGGTCGGCGGCCTCGTCAATCTCCTCCAATATCCGGTGTTTTCTTGGTAAACCTCCTAGGCGCCAAGCGGCTCCTCCCTGTAGAGTTTCCAGTTTGTTGCCCGGGGGTTCCTAAATCTAGCGGGTTCCCACACACCCATTTCCAACCCAAAGGTTATATACCAATGATCCGACAGAGTTCTCCCCACAGACACACTATCCGAGAGCAGGGCTCTGGTACAGAGTGTCAAGTCTATAACCGAGCTCTGACCCGTCGTGAAAAACATGGATTCTGCCCCTCCGTTGGCCACCTGCAGCCTTGTCGAGGCCATGAACTCCACCAAATCTGCCCCCTGCAATAGGTGGCCGCGCTGCCCCACAGAATGTGGTGAGCATTGCTATCACACCCAATCAAAAGATGAAGAATTGCCTCCTCACAGTAAGAGAGCGAGTCACTGATCTCCTCCGGAGAGCTGCGGTCGCCTGAAAAATACGCAGGATCGGCTACTACCTCACGCCGTCGCGAGTGGGGGATCTGACCATAATTTGAACCAGGTCCCTGGACGCCTTGCCCCTTAAACAAAAAGGCCTCCAGTCCCCTCGTTAGTATGCAAGCCCGGGGATCGGCCCTGAGGATTCGACATTATGCAGCGTTGACCCTCTCAGAGATAACCCCCAAACCCTTGATTTTACAATCCTGGACTCTTGAATCAGTACAATGGATGTAGCGTTGCGGCCCTACTGTATTACAGGTTAAATTGTAGTAGTATGTGAAGGTGTTGTTACGGGAATACCATCTGTGGGTCTCGATGCTCCTCTGAATTCGATCCAGAGGTAGCACGGTAGGCTTCTGCAGAGCCCCGCATGCAGAGGTAAGGCTTCCTTTCCCGAGGAGCGCTCGGTGCTTTGAGGTTGGGATCGGTAGAGACTGATCTTCTATTCAGCCATGCATCCTCTAGGCCCGACCCCAAACCGAAGGATTTAAGATTTTTATTGAGGTTTACTCCTCTTGGTGCAAGTGGTTAAGCTCAGACCCCCCGCGTCACGTGCCCACCCGTTGGGCAAGCATCCCACGCATGGTTTATCAACCGATTTAGAGCCAGTTGGCACCGTTATACCCTATGCAAGTCCTGAGCCACGACACGACAGCTCGGCAGGGTGAGTTGGTGCACGACTGGTTATTTGTTAGCACTACTGAATTTTTACCTCCTCATGTCTCCTTATTCCCAGCCACCCAGGCCCGCGAGAGCCTGGGCTCCCCTATCCGCCACCTGGGGACGCGCCTCATAGTTAGTTACTGGTGAAACAAGCCATTGTCCAAAAGTAGTACACACGCCGTCTGTATTCACAGTTTGTAAGAATCCGTGGAACCTGGACCAGCACCGTTGAAGGAGTGACTCCTACTTTTCGCTTTTGGCCAAGACTACAACGAAGGGTAGTACGCAAGCAGCATTGACATATTGCTTGTGCCACTACGGTTGGAGCTTCTTCCTTGGATAGTATATCTACCAGAAGAATTCTTCCCTATACAGGAGCGAGACTGGGCTAACCAATTGCTTATAGTGAGTTTTAAGTTGTCCGTCACTTGTAATCCTGTCTAATTAAGTTAAATTTGAAAAGAAAGAATTTTATGAAGATTTAAAGCCAAAAACAATAATAATGCTTCATCCGTTGTAAATATTCAAATCATCTATCCACATCTACCTACCTTGTTAGAAATAGAAGAAAATAATTTAAACATCAAAATGACAGACGCCCTTATATCAGCAGTAGGACTTTTAAAAACATTAATTCATTCACTCATTAAACAAATCGATACCTTTTTTTTTAGATATTTTAATAATGACGAATCTGACGTCCCTTTACCACGTCAGATTCGTTTCCCATGAATCCGAGCCACTTCGGACATTTCCGAGATTTTACCCTCCGGATTTGGAAGCAATCGGATATTTTCGAAGATATTTCCCTCACTTTGAATTTTGACGTTGTCAATTCTGACAGTCATGTCAGTGAATGTATTCGTGTTGTTTTGCGAAAATGTACCCAAAAACTAACGGTCGTAGAAAAAGTACAGTATGCAACACGTTCGATAAACTTTTTACCTCACTCGTTTATTAAACAATCGCTCCGCCCGTGTCAAATAAACTCGTGAGTCAAATGCCGTTTACCGCACTTGTCGCATAATACACTATTGTTGGTGATAAAATCAAAAATTATTGGTGCCGCGGAAGATTTTTTATTAACCCATCCTGATTTAAACAAGGGACCAAATTAAACTATCATTAAGACAAAAATTTAGTGATCCAATCACGAGAGCAAATTGACACCAACAACCTATCTTCTTAATTAGAAATAAGAATGAAACAGTTTTAGATGATCTTCAAAAACTTAAAGCATCAACGACGCAAATAAATACAAAAATTAGAACGGACATTCTTTATGATGAGGCTCGACAAATTTTGATCAATCAAAATTAGTTGACCGCAACTCAAAATTTGTTAGCAAACATTCCGAATGAACTAAGAACCTCATTAATTCTACAAGATCCGCAAAATCTGGACGCTGCTATTGATATAATTACTAACTATGAAATATTAACCAGCCAGAATAATTTCAAAAATAATTACCTACAACAAAATAACCCCTCTAACCATTTTCAAAAACCCCCAAATCTTAATTTCAATCCGCAAATTTTGAAACCTCAACGACCTTTTGGAAAACAATCTATACCTGTTCCAAGTCAGTCAATTCGCATTAATCCAGAACCAGTAAAACATTTCTTCCCACTATCGAAAAATACTTTCGGTCCTTCCTATAAAGCTCCAAATAAGTCACATCAACCTTTTGGTAAACCACAATAACCAAAACCAATGTCCAGTGTATGTATTATACCAAAACAACAAACTAACCATTTCCAACCTTAACAACCACAACAATCTTTTAATCAATTCCGTCAACCGCAACATTCTAATCATTTTGGGCATCAACCCCAACAATTTAATCAATATAGAAAACCACCTAATTTACATTCGAAGAATTAACCCATTTAGAAAATAATCCAGATGATGATAACTTATATGGTTTTGAACCTTATCATTAAGAGTATGAACAAGAAGAAACTAATGACATACAGGAAGAAACTCTTGCAGAAACCTTTGTCAAACAATTAGAAAATTTTTAGTTACAAGCCTCGGAAAACCATGCATCCAATTAAATAGTTTTCAAGTCAATCAACTTCCTTTTATAGAAATACCAAACTATAATATACTATATAATATACGACAAACATTCCGTTATTTTTATGTTTCGGTATTACTAAACCAATTGAATTTATCCTCCATTCTTTTCACGATTACTTCGATGGCATTTTAGGTATTAAAGACTTTCGAAAATTAGATCTTAATATAGATCTAACGAATAATTTATTGAGAAATGACTATCTAGAAATTTCATTTTCTTTCCGAAGAAATTTTAATGAATATAAATTCCCCACGAACAATTCAGAAAGTAAAAATTAAAACTAACCTCCCAGAACACAGTTCCTGGCTAATGCCTTATTTTAAAAATGAAAATATTGAAATTCAACCAACTCTATTAAAAATAATACAAGGAATGTATTTTATCGATATCTTAAATCATTCAGATAAAACCTTTATTTATATTTACATATATAGTAAATGAGCATTTTAAATTGTATAATTTCGAAATCCAAAATAATAAAAAAATAACACGTAGTCAAGAAAATGTTGACTTAAAATCACTAATTAGACACGAACATCTAAATTCGCAAAAACGGGCAAAATTATTTCAACTAATTTAAAAATTTCATAACATCTTATATAAACCTGAAGATAAACTCACCTTTTCAAATACTGTTAAACATGTTATCAAAACCACAGACGAAATTCCAATATATACTAAAAGTTATAGATATCCATTTGAACATGAAGAAGAAATTAATAAACAGATCTCACAAATGTTAAATGATAAAATTATACCAGTATCAAACTCTCCGTGAAGTTCTTCTGTTTGGATAGTTCCTGGAGAAAAAAAATGACGAGTCGTCATTTACCATAGGAAGCTTAATGAAAAAACAGTTGATGATAGATATCCTCTTCCTAATATTTCAGAGATCTAACGATCTCAATACTTTACAACGCTTGAGCTAGCGAGTGGATTTCAACAGATTAAGATGCACCCTGATTAAATTTCTAAAACAGCATTTAATATAGAACATGGTCAATATGAGTATGTACGCTTGCCCTTTGGACTTAAAAATGCCCCCTCGATATTTCAACGGGCAATGGATAATGTTTTACACGGATTGCAAGGAAAAATCTGTCTAGTCTACATGGACAATATAACTATTTGTTCAATCTTTTAAACAAGTTTTCAAACGACTTAACTCCTCTGACATGAAAATTCCGCGGGATAAATCCGAATTCCTTCAAAATACTGTTGAATTCTTAGGACATGTTATAACTGGTATAAAACCTAATCCAAAAAAATAGCATCTATAAACAACTTTAAAATACCTCGAACTACGAAACAAATTAAATCCTTTCTTGGATTAGTAAGCTTATACCGGAAATTCATTAGAGATTTTGCAAAGATAACTAAGCCAATGAGTCAATGTTTAAAGAAAAACGCAAAAATTATTCACGATAAACCATTTATTGAGTCATTCAACACTTGTAAAAATATCCTTACGAATGACCCACTGCTTCAATTCCCTGACTTTACAAGGCCTTTCGTATTCACTACTGATGCATCGAATTACGCGATAGGCGCCGTCTTATCTCAAGGCACCATAGGTAATGAATGACCACCCAGTTGCATATGCAAGCAGAACGCTTAACCAAACCGAATGTAATTATTCTGCGATCGAAAAAGAATTATTAGCAATTGTTTGGGCTCATATCTTTTCTATAAAAGAACCAAATTCGAAATTAGTCCGCTGGAATCTAAAGCTCCAGCAATATGAATATTCCATCGCCTATAAAAAGGGAAAACAAATTCTGAATGCAGATGCTCTATATCGTCCCTCAAGGGACAGACACGCTATAGATACTCCCGTATCGAGAATCCACCAACTCAAGTTTATTTTACAAGAATAAAACAATTCTTTGACTTCCAAGAAACCACTCAAAACCACCCAAAAGGATCAACATAGAAGACATTAAATTAAAAAAGTGTAATCTTGAAAATAAATTAGTAAAAAGGAAAATTGAACAGCCTAAGCAAAAATCGAAAATACATATTATATCTGATGTTCAAATTAGACCGCCTAGGACTATAATATTAGACGATCCCGTCCCAACAAACTCTAAAGAATCTTTAGGAGCTTATCACAAATAAAAATAAAATCCGGATGGAGACAATTCCGAAACCGAAACAATACATACGTTACAAGAAAATCCAATTTTAGGAGCGCCCTATGTTAATAAATGTTAATAAAAGTGAACAAGAAAAGGATATTCATCTATATTAATGCCAATCCTATAACAGAAGAAATACAACATCTAATAAAAAGTTATTTGCCACCTGATATATATTGCTTACATTTTCCATATAAAAATTATGGAACGATATCATATGACTAAAACATCTCAGAGAGGAATAACGGAAAATATTAAAAATATAAAACAATCATATTATTGGCCTAGTATGGAAAGAAATGTAATCAATTTTGTTAATACTTGTGAAATTTGCCAAAAGTCTAAATATGAGAGACACCCTTATAAACCAGCTCCTGTAGGATCTAAACCCTTCGAACCCTACATAGACAGGTCAGGTCAAAAATATCTGACTATAATAGATAACTTCTCAAAATTCGCTGCTGCATATCCACTAAACGAAAATTCAATTGAAATCTGTCGGAATTTAACAAAATACTTCTGGCAACATGAAACTCCATGTATTATAACAACCAATAACGCATAACACTTTAAAAGTAACCTTATTCTAGATCTCTGTAAAACGTATCAAATTAAATTAGCTCAAATACTCCTATTGAAAGATTTCATTCAACACTGAAGGAAAGTATAATTGCCCTCCGTGATGAACATCTTTCAAAAACTACGCAAGAATTAATAGATATCGCTGTCCTAAATTATAATAATAATAGTATACACTCCGCCCACGATTTTACTCCCTTTCAAATAATAAAGGGAAATTTAAACTATCAACTTAATTTTAAAAAAAGCCTTAATCAACTCTATACAGATTACATATATGAATTAGCACAAGTATTTAATGAATTCAAAGAAGACATAAATGAAAAATTCACAGAAAATATCTAACAAACTAAAACCAAAATCTATCAAAACAACATTTAAAAATCAGAGACATCCAAAGGATATTAAAAGACGCATATAACCTTTCAGATGAACATCATTCTGCTGCTAGCCATATCTTCGTTAATAATGGCCTGCATCGGACAGAATCGTATTGAAAAACTAACTAACCGCTGTTGCCGGTTATTCAAGGAAAAAGCTATATTGTAAATGGGTACCTTTGTATCTACTACCATGTAAACGTTACTAAAATAAAAAACTGCGTTAATAAAATAAAGCTAACACTACTTAATATGAATAATACAATAAGTAAACTAACCTCATTGTCACGAGATCTTTTGACAACTCGGACTCGTGATCTACTGCATCATACTAAGATAATTGAAGAATTCATAAAGCATTATACCTGAAAGACGTAAACGAGGATTACTTAATATAATAGGAATAGTTCATAAATATTTCTGTGGTACGTTAGATGCAGACGATGGAGAAAGATATGATAACTACATTTAAATAATACAAGAAAACCAGTTTTCGTTACAAGATACAACAGCTACTCAAACGATCCTTAAAAATTTAAATGAATCTATTGATAAAACGTTAACTAATATTAAAATAAATCGAAAAGCACTACAGTAAAGAATTAATGATTTATCCAGGAAAATATTGGAAACATCTACCGTTACTCATTTAATTATTATCTTAGATATTATAATAAATGAATAATATAACAACATACAAACAGCAATTAACTTTTCTGAATTAGGTATACTTAGTATTCTTAAATATAACGAATTAAAGGTAATATTATCACGATTAAACCAGAAAACTAAAATCCCTTATGATAATATAATAAAGTACTATGAAGTCGCACATGCAGATGTAATTTTTAAGAATCAATATTCCACATTACTTGACCACTTCAAATTTACCTTATGCACTCTCTTATGTATACCCAATTCCTATAAATAATCAGATAGTAACAGATAGTAAAAAAGAAATATTTCAGTCCACAGAAACATGATATAATTAATTTAAGGTTAAAATTACCTTCAATTAACATTAATAAGGACTTAGTTTAAAAAATTGAACCCTTAAAGTTAAAATAAATAAATTTAGAAAAAAATTAAAAACATTTACTGTAACGCAAGACACGTCTGTAATTAGTATTTTAATAATTATTGTACTTGTTGTACTGTAATTATAATTGTATTTTATCGATGTTATAAAAATAAAATAGCAATGTATAAATGGGCATACAATTCAAAACCCTCGAGAAATGTACCCCATTCTCTCAGACTTAAGGGTGGAATTATATGGCCATTTCTGATTACTCATATTATGAATCACTGCTATTAGTCATGTAAGATATCATATGCTGACATTTAGAAATAATTATATAAAAAGGCGTGCTCTGTACCAACGTAAGGTCTAAAAGATTCATTGTATTATTTTTCCAAATAAAGAGTTTTTTTATAAAGTTTTTGGAAAAGTAAATAAAAGTGGCGCAGTCAGTAGGATTCTTCCGGTGTGTTGTTTCCGAAGTTCGGGTCAGTATTAATTACTAGTATTGGTATTTAAGGGGGGCGCTCCCCGCGGGCGTCCAAGCACCAGATGGGCCACCAGATGAGCCCGTGGTACCCGCAGACCGCGTAGAGGGCGTCCAGAATGCCGCCCCTCCTATAGAAGGTCAGCAACTCCTTTAGCCCAATACCGTGCACTGAATCCGGATCGATCAGGGTCGTTCCCAAGACTCCAAATCTTGCCCATGTCAAAGCAAGGCACGGTGAGCAGATGATATGGGGTCACCTTCCCTTCCATGCACCACCTGCACTTCGGGTCGTCTCCAATGGCTAGCAAGCTTCCTAAGCCTGCAATGTCCTGTGTAGGCTCCTGTTAGTTAACACTCCCTTCTTGGCAGTCCAAGCAGCTCCCTGGTCCGAGGGAGGGCGGGCCCATTTATCATAAGCCTCGCCTGCCCCATTCCCGGAGCAACCATCCAGCCCACCACGACCCGTTCTTTCACCCATGCTTCGAGAGCTCCCCGCCTCACGCACGGGGCGATCCCCAAGCGGGGCTCTGGTCCTATATGCCTGTGCGAGGAGCCCTCCCTGGCTAAATGAAATATTTGTTATGTTATGTTATCAGAACAGAGGATCATACACATTACTCGCTGATATTAACATACTACTGTAAGTTTAGATAGCTCTTTTACAGAGGATTTGTATGGTGTATAATAATATGAACATGTAGGTCAATGTTTTATATTCATCAACGTTTTTCATCACTTCAAATTTAATAATAAAATTCAAAAACCTGCTTTTAATATTAAAAAATGTCTTTTCTCGTGTCAACTTATTATAAAATTTCTTATATTTTTAATGGAACCATTTATATATACTATATTTTTTTAAATTTGTGTATTTATTACTGGACGTGATTTATCATTATTTTGAAAACATATTTTAATAAGTATTGCATAAAATAAAAAGGAAAACATTTTATGGATTCTCAATTCTTAATTTTTACATATTACAATTCCTGCAAAAACAAGAACTCATCAAATTTAAAAATTTAGTTTACCAAAACAATTTACTAGTAGCTTACACGCATTTTGGAAATACAAAACGTTGTAAAGATTGTTAGGATGCACAATTTAAAATTATTTTAAAGTATACAGGCTGACAATTTTTTAATACTTTTTACACTTGCAAATGATTACGATAGAGCCATTATTATGATGTGTGATATTAGTAAATTTTAAATTTAATTTTAATTTTAAATTGTACATCCTAACAATCTTTAAAATTTTTTTTACCATTTTCTCATAATTTTTGAAAGCAATGAAATATTGACTCGTACCGTTGACTCGCCCTGTATAACAAAATAATAAAATTTTACGCATTTTGTGAAATTTCTGGTTTTCGTTAATGTAAGAGAGAATATTTCGTAGACGGTTTGAGATATCTGTAATGTCATCAATTGGTATTTGTTAAAATACAAAACTTATGAAACAGGTGCACGTTTATTTTCCGTCCCGTCGTGAGCATAGCACATGGCAATTTAACCTCTGTTTTCAGCCTGCAGAATCCTATGAATTCGTCCTAAGAGCTTCGGTTTGTTTTATATCTTTCTTTTGTACAACCAGAGTTAAGTTGTTGGTAATTTTTAGTCTTTTTATTCTTGTTGGTCTATGACCAAAAGGATAATGTAAAATTTTACGTCCCAACCTCTAGCTGTCGACTGTCCGTTACAATTGACCACAGAATACTATAATAGCGATATTAATCAAATACTTTTCTTACGCAAAATGAGTCCTTTACTAATTGTAGCGCGAGTATTGCACATGGCGGTTTAACCTCCGCTCGCTCTCAGTAGAATCAATTGCATTCGTCCTAAAAGCTTTGATATCGGTTTTGACCATGTGGTTTTTGTTACTTAAGTGTCTGGTGAAGTTTTTAAGTGTTAGCGGGGGTGACCGACTTTTTGGTATCAGCCAAAGTTCTTTTTTGCAAGCTGAGAACAAATGTTAGTTATAGTTTTTGTTTATTGTGAACAAAAAAATGTCTCGACGTTGTGGGTAATTGTCGAATCATCATAGTAGTCTTGCCTAATTGTTTGAGAAAAGCAAAGAAGAAAAAGAAGACCAGTCCCTTGCTAGTGTCAAGTCAAGACAGTTTCAAATTTACAGGACAAAAAATATATAAAAAAATGTAACTCTTCATTAAATATGAATTTCATATCTATATTAGCAGAGAGCAATTTTTATCTAATAAAAATGCATGCAGACAAACACGTAGAAATTGCATCGTGTCTAGGGCTAAATGCCGGTAAAAAAAGAGTGACCCGTAAACATTTGCCCCAAGGGTCTCATTTTGTGATGTTTTAACTGTGCCATATTGATTTACAATAAATATGACATTTCCTAGATGAAACAGTTTTTAATGAATGCTAAGTAAATAAACAATTCGTCAAAACAATTTAAAATTTCTTAAAATGACTGAACAGTACGAGCCTGTCGCAGATCGTTCTAACGATCACCACGAAAACGGTAGTCAAGAACATGAAGGTGAAGAATCCAAACTAACCCAAAAAATGAAAGAACAAGTTCGAGAGCTTTTAGCAGAAAAAGTTTTTATTGACGAAAACAGGCTGCCAAACGCTGTACGTTTAATCGATCAAGGTAATATTGAAAACAGTGATGAAATATTTTATATCATCAACTTGCAGAAATTTCCAAATTGCAACAAACTGGTAGACCCATAGGCAGGGAGTACAAATACGTAGATATTTACAGAGAAAAACCTATAAAAGTTACCGTAAAAGTGCTGGTTCCCATCAGAGAGCACCCTAAAGTAAACTTTTAATTACTTTTTTTTTGCGGTAATAAGTAAATTTTTTGTTAGTTCAATTTTGTTGGGAAGCTACTAGGACCCAAAGGCAACTCGATGAAGCGTTTGCAAGAGGAAACAATGTGCCGAATGGCCATTTTGGGCAAGGGCTCTATGAAAGATCGAAATCGAGAGGAAGAATTGAGAAAATCTTTTGATCCCAAGTATGCTCATCTGTATGATGATTTGCATGTAGAAATCTCAGCATTTGGCCCTCCGGCCGAATCATATGCTCGTATCGCTTTTGCTTTAGCAGAGGTTCGCAAGTATTTGGTACCTGACAGTAATGACCACATTAGGCAAGAACAAATGAAGGAATTGGAAATTCTCGGCGACAGGCCTTCATTTGAAAGATCCTATGAGAAAAAGTCTATTTTAAAAAGTGATTATTCGTTTCATTATGATATAAAATTGTTTATTTAAATCTTTTTAGCTCTTCCGAGGCCCGGACCTCCACCAATGAGAACTGCAACTCGTGTTCCAGTAAGTTCTCCTGTGATGAGGCCTGTAATGCCCGCCAAAACTAAAATCTTATCTATTTTGGATAAGGCCAGGACAGCAATGAAAGAGAGTTATGATTATGAGGACGAAGTGTATGAGCCAAGGTCAACCTATGATGGCTACTTGTCTAGTCCTTCTTATTCCAAAAAACTGTCCCCTTATTATAGTTGTGATTATGATCAGGATTATTACAAGGAAAGCAGTTCATACGGTAAGTAAACTATTAATTATCGTTTGGAAGTTGATCATTAGCCAGACCTGTAAGTCCAAATTTAAGCTGATAGAAAGTTGTTGCACCTTACATATTTATTAATTTAAAGGCAAGAATAAGTTATGAGGATGGAAATAAAAAATAAAGAAAAATCCA
The DNA here is from genome assembly GCF_029955315.1 of Cylas formicarius. Lineage (NCBI taxonomy): Eukaryota > Metazoa > Arthropoda > Insecta > Coleoptera > Brentidae > Cylas > Cylas formicarius. The sequence continues at coordinate 13,329,870 of NW_026844214.1, read as the reverse complement.
CAAAGAACTTTATTTTGCAACATGGAGACTTATAACTCTTAAGAAACTCAATTCTTCCTCTCTCATCATTAGGAGATTCTGGAAATTAATGTCAAAAACATCTCAATATTGTTGGGTACAATGTAATGTTCAATGGTATGTTGTTACAACCCCTCCCCCCCTCCTCCCATCATCAAAGTGTTGAAATGTTTTTAAGAATTTTTATTGAAGTGAACCATAGAAACCTATAATTTCTCTTATTTTGAAAACAAAATTATTATTTTTCAATTTTATTTGCATTTTGTTTTAGTTTTCAAATTGGTGTCAAAGTATTCCTCCTTGATTTGTAAATTTTAATTGACGACTGGGATGGGACTGCACATGGCCGTTCGAAAGTAGCAGAAACAAATAACCTTGAACAACTGAGTGCTGGAGAGAAAAACTCAGCCAAGTTGTATAAATTAATGGGCCGAGAAGCTGAGATAGTAAAGACAAGACCTTACAAAATACTGCCTGAATACCTTTGGGTTCGATCAATTGCAACAATTGCAACTTTTAAATTATGATTGGTTAACCTTCCCAATCTTTTTGCAAATAATTTGTTATACATGTAAATGAAATGACTGCTAAACAATCGTGTATATTGATATATTCAGTTTATGCTGTTGAATATATTACTTGTGAAAAGTGAGGTTAGGTTAACAGTTTAGAACACACACCATTCAGCATAGAAGTTTTTCTAAGCTTTAAAGAGGTGTCTGGTTAATGATTTAAAATATAAATCATTACACTGGAACTGATTATTCACTATGTATTTCCACATGAGCAATTACTGATATGTGATAATGTTTATTTTAATAGTGACAAGCATGTGTAGAATTGTTTATATGTATATGCAGATAAAGAAAATATTTATGACACCTTTAATGTGTCAAACTTACTCCAAAATGTTAGGGGATGTAAAATGTTACCACAATCAAGCAAAATTTTTGTTAAATTGGTTAAGGCTTTCGCGGCCCGTTGATAAGCTATTATCTTCATTCGGGTTTAAAAGCCGTCGTCGATTGGAATTACTTCCTAACGTTTCGCTAGCACGAGTGGCGAGCTTCTTCAGAGGTCCTTCTATCTCCGATGTTGGACGTAGGCTGACGATTTCTCCTGCGCAGGTTGTATTTATGCCGATTGGTGGTGGGCGGGGCTTGTTCCGCTTCCGTTGGTCTCGGGATATCGATCGGTACTGCTCGGGCGTTCCTAAGGATCGGGTTCCAGATTTGGTTGAGTCTAAGGGTCTCCTCCTTTCGGTTGAAATTGTGTGGGTGTTTTTGTATCTCAATGGCTTCCCTGACTAGTCTGTTGTAATAGCCGTTGTCCGATGCTAGTAACTTACAGCTCTCAAAGTGTATCCTGTGTTCCCCGCTGCCCAGTGGGTGTTCAGTCACTGCAGACTTCTCTGTATGTCCTAGCCTGCAGCTGGCTTTATGCTCCTTAAGTCTCATTCCCATTGATCTCTTGGTAGTTCCGATGTAGACCTTTCCGCATGAACACGGAATGCGGTAGACTCCCGTAGCTGAAAGTGAGCCCCTCTTGTCCTTCGCTGACCTGATGGTCTGCTGGATCTTCTTTGTAGGCTTAAAGATTGTTTTGATGTCGTGTCTTTTCAATACTCTGTCAATCCATACCATGTTTCCAAATCACCTGACGAGAAGTGAAGGACTGGCACTGCGTAGCCTGAACACGGATGAGGGTATCATCATACTCCCAGCGGACAAAGGAAACGCAACCGTTCTTCTGAAGACCGAGGAGTACGAAAGGAAGATTGAGGAACTCTTGGACAAGCTCAACAACTTTCTGCAGCATCTCAACAGTCAGCATCCCAGCATCCACTTTACTATGGAGACTGAAAATGACCAACAACTTGCATTCTTGGACGTACTAGTGAGGAAGCGAGGTAAGAAGCTGGGCCACACAGTTTACAGAAAACCAACCCATACGGACAGATACCTGCATGCTCTATCCAACCATCACCCAAGTCAAAACTATGGGGTTATCAGAATCCTGACAGAACGAGCCCGAAGGATTTGCGAACCGGAGAACCTCCAGATGGAACTTGAACACCTAAAAACTGCGTTCGAGGCAAATGGCCACAGTAAGAGGGAGATCGAGAGATCAATGAACTCAAGATCATCAAGATCACGGGATACCGAACAACGACCCTCCACCTCTCACGCATATCTGCCGTATATTCCGAGTGTCACCGACAGGATTGACAGAGTATTGAAAAGACACGACATCAAAACAATCTTTAAGCCTACAAAGAAGATCCAGCAGACCATCAGGTCAGCGAAGGACAAGAGGGGCTCACTTTCAGCTACGGGAGTCTACCGCATTCCGTGTTCATGCGGAAAGGTCTACATCGGAACTACCAAGAGATCAATGGGAACGAGACTTAAGGAGCATAAAGCAAGCTGCAGGCTAGGACATACAGAGAAGTCTGCAGTGACTGAACACGCACTGGGCAGCGGGGAACACAGGATACACTTTGAGAGCTGTAAGTTACTAGCATCGGACAACGGCTATTACAACAGACTAGTCAGGGAAGCCATTGAGATACAAAAACACCCACACAATTTCAACCGAAAGGAGGAGACCCTTAGACTCAACCAAATCTGGAACCCGATCCTTAGGAACGCCCGAGCAGTACCGATCGATATCCCGAGACCAACCGAAGCGGAACAAGCCCCGCCCACCACCAATCGGCATAAATACAACCTGCGCAGGAGAAATCGTCAGTCTACGTCCAACATCGGAGATGGAAGGACCTCTGAAGAAGCTCGCCACTCGTGCTAGCGAAACGTTATTAAGTAATTCCAATCGACGACGGCCTTTAAACCCGAATGAAGATAATAGCTTAAAATTTTTGTTATCTGTATATTCTCTTTTAGTTTACACAAGAGGCAGTGAAAATCTGAGCATTTCAGCTCATAACTCCACATTTTTGCAAAGGGTTATAATTATGAAGTACTGCCTGCTAATATTCAGAGTATGAAACTTTAAAAAATACTTACCATTCCAATTCCTTTATTACGAAACTTGACGTTTTCAATTTGTTTTTTTGATTGGAATATAAGGTTTTGACCTTGGAATATTAGGTGATGTTATCTGTGTCATCTTTTTTGACAATATAAAAATTATTAGACCTTCTATTTCCAGGTTGACAACTTGCCAGCAACATCAGCTGTCTTAAAATATATAGTCATACTGACCAAACACAAGTTATCGACAAAATTGGCTAACCTAATATGTTCAAGAAAAATTTAAAAATTTAGTCCCAGAAATGTATTTTTATTCACTTATAGACCTTTTTAAATAGTTGCGTTTACATTGAATATATTTCCTTCATTATTTAGCGTTTTTATATTTGTTTTTTATCTTTTTTTAACAACCTAATATATATTTGTCCATTCAGCGTGAAATAAATCTGACCTATGTGCACTTAGTATGTGATCTATTCTGGCTCGGTAAATAGTAGGATCTTGTAAGGTCTGAATATATGGGCAGACTATCTTTGTGGTAGGCAAACAACTTGAGGTCATAAATTGAGAGTGCGCGTGCAAAATATGGGAAATATGTTTTTTAAAAAGTGTTTAAGTATCAAAAAAGTTAATCCTCACATACTGTTAATATGCCTTGCTAATTAATAAAAAAAATTAAACTAATTAACTACGACTAAAAAGCTAAATTAAATTGACAATTTAAATTAATGTCCTTCACTTAATGGTAATTGAAAAAAAATTAATTATTGGTAATCTTAAACAAAGTGAGCATAAATTGAACCCTAAATATGGAACCTAAACCTAATATTGTTTTTTTTTTCTCAATTACCTATTCTAGAAGCATCCAAGAAAATATATGGAGAATCTCCAAGCTCAAGCTGGAAGTCTAAAGCACCGGGGGGCGGGGCATTGAATTCACGTCACGTCGAGAGTCGCTACCCCAAGTCGCCGTACTCTCGACCCCCAAAGTAAAAGGGTCCTATGATGATTTACGCCTCGTTCTTATTTATTTGATTATTTTCGTGAGGTGGATAATATCTTAAAACGTATATAATTAAACAAAATCATGGAAAGCTAAAAGTTTAAGCAAGACAAGCAAATTAGATGGAAATTTGAAAGAAAAACTTCATTATTTTAAGGATTCCACGCGGGCGATAGTTTTGATTAAATAAAAACCTAACAATTCCCACAAGGCCATAACGAAATGGCACTTAAGTTATAAATTTATACCACTTTTTCAAAGGTAGTAAACCTCAATCTTTTTCTGTTCTGTGGCAACGAAGTCGGAATAAAGTATATATAATCTACTTTTAATATCTTAGGGATGCCATAATCAACATAGTCAGTACAACGCCTCTAGTCCCCCTGTCATTTTGAACTTCTATATAAAATTATAATTTTAAATGCAAAAAAAAATTGCAGTGCACGGCTTCCGACTTGGTTGTACCTTGAAAATATGGTTCATTCAGAGTTTCTTTGGCTAAATATAAATAAATAATGGTGAATTTTAAGTCAATCACACAAGAACTAGGTATCGCCCCATAATAATGAGAGGTAGCGATAAGATACACGAGTGCTCTGTGCAAGAGCCTTTGTTCTTAAATCTAGTTTTTCTTTAATGTTATAAACTTCATCAGAACTCTTAACTCACAATAACGTATAAATTACCCTTAGAGGGAGACAAATTAACATTTTTTAATCTCCTTTTTAACCAATGACTGCGTGACGGTTGACAGATCCTCAGTAAGTTTGGATGCGGCATTTTTACGGCAATATTATCTCAAAATATGACCAGATACCATTAAATCTTCGGGCAAAAAGGAGTTAAGCCTTAATAAGAGTTAATAAATCTTTCAATGTATTACTAACCGAAAAGTAGGCTAACCTCGCTCCGTGCTGATTATCTGGAATGATCTCATCCAAATTAAGCTCACAAAATGCGAACAAAAAAACTTACCGTTCCATAATTCTTTGAAATTAATTTATCCAACGCCTATTTCATATTTAAGCAAATACTACCAACATAATTTTTGGATTGGCAACAAGAAAACTACTACAAAAATTACTAAGTTGCTGCAACGTCTCGCCTGAAATTAAAACAAGTTCCAATTTGAGTGAAAACGACTGAAAATCATGCAACTTTAGTAGCGACAGCGATAAATTGCATCGTAAAAATTGGGCTTTAGTTGTATGTAAGCAATTAAAGACAAGATAAAACTTATGATAAGCACGTGTTAGATTAAACCATATGCACAGAGCACCATATCGCTCTCTCTGACTAAGCATTTAGGGCGATCCCCGGTGTGATTTTATTACCAGCAGCTCCGTTACTGTCGGTTGAGGATTTTAATTCACGTCGTTACCCATATTAAATGTTAAAATAGTTAAAAGCCCAAATGTTTATGTAACGTAGATGTATAAATGTGCGTATAATAAATTTAAAATAATATAAATCCTAATAAAACTCGATTAAAAAATAAAAACTTAAACCGGATCTAGTACAATTTTAGACCTAGTGCAATCTACAGTACCCGAGTTTGTGTTTAGAAAAGTAATAAAATATGTGGGAGTGTAAATTCAGATTTTTAATTTAATTGGTGGCGTCCTGTAATATTAGTGTTAAATGAATTAAAGTGACCACAGTAACTAAACCCTGTTTTCGAGATATCGAATTACGGTGCACCGTTGAAGCAGTCAGCGCCATTGGCGATTTTACAATTCAATGAGAACTCTGGCGGAAAAAAGTTAAGCTACTTCGGAGGTAAACTTTGGAATAGCAGCATTATTTTCAAATGAGTTTCATGTTTGCGTTGGATATGGTTTATGTTGTTACCTTAAGATATAGTTCGTTTCGTATCGCTTGCGATTCAGTGCCTTTATGGATTCATTGAGGAGTTCAACATTAAACGAAGAGCTGACCGGTTTTAAATCCAAACACAAAACAAATTGCTCTGTCGATGAGTATCACTCAAGAAAAATTAAATAACTATTATCCTAATAATAGTTTTTGATACAAAATTTTATTCTCTAAAGCATTACCTAACACACTTTAGCAACGTATATGTATGTAACTTACTGACACATAAGTTTCACAACTGGAAGCAAGGCGATTTATCGATACTTCGCCTTTTACATAATTTTATATTAAGCGTTTTTATTTTTGTTAGCGTGAAAGCACACTGTCAAAATCCCCTGTAAGTTTTCGGTTGCTGCTTAAGTTTTGTTTTTACTAATGATTCGCATTCGACAAAACTGATTGCACGTTTTATTGCTGGTAGCAACGATGCCATCGGAGAATAAATTCGCGAATACAGGACTGATCATCCTGGTAGGTTGGTTAGCGTCAAGATTTTAGACATTGTCACAAAATTGTACGCAGTACATGGTAGGAGTCATTTATGTAATGCTCGTTTTTTTTTGTATCCGGTGTAGCATTTTCATAATGGCAAAATGCTAATAACTCGAATTCCAAAACTTTTTGAGATAGGCAACCTTATACAAAGTTACCATTCCTTTAAATGCAAAATACGATGCGGCTATAAAAATGGAGATTTTCCATTTGAAAAAAAAAGTATTTATTTACTTTTAAAATATCAACACTACCACACGGTAAATCCATAGGATCTATAAGGAAATTAACCTCAAATTAGTAAAAAAGATTTTCAGTCGGAGAAATTGATAGATATATTTAGACTTGCAAACGTCACTTTTGAGGTCAAATTCAAAATATGACAAAAATGACATTACATATGAAATGTCCAGCAAATTCTAAGGAATTCAAAAATGCCTATTTAAAATAAGAAAGTTTTAAGTTGTCTATACTAAACGGTCTGCGGTACTTCAATATGTTTGTTTTTGTCATGGAGTAGTAACACGTTTACGCACACAAAACTTCAAAGTTTTTATTTTTATTAAACTATGAAGATCAAAATTTATATTTATCAAATCATTAAACCCTTATAGCAGTATGAATTAAGAGCGTAATCATTTGTAAGAATTAAGAAATTTATAATTTTTTGGAATTTTGACACCGTATAGTATGGTATAGTAGGTATAGGCAGTAGAACCATTCTTGAAAGTGTTATTGAAATTTGTCTATTTCGGTAAACTTGCTTATTTTTTCAATAATAAGTGATTTTTTAGGCTTGCTACAATTTGGCCTCATTTTATCGAGAAAGTGTAAAATATATAAAAAATGTGTCATTATCAGTTGGAAGGACAGCATTCTTGCCAATTCCCTGAATAAGTAAAAAAGTTCATATACATTTATGCTTAAAATTACTTTGCTTGTGGAGGTACAGATTGTTGTAATATTGCGAAAATCGTTTATTTTTTTTTAATTCCAGATTTTGCTATCAAACTTAGTAGTCATTTTACCATTTAAAAACAAATTTATAGCTTAGAAAAAGCAGCTTTTGTTTAGCGAGTGATGTTTGTGGACCGTTTCAATTAATTTAAATAATAAAAAAATGATACTCCAATGGTTTATTGCATTTGTTTTTAGTAAATTTAGATCAATTCTAAATAAAAATGGTCTCCTTACCTCTTTTGTTGACAAACTGTTTTCGAGAATTTTTTTTCCATCTACAACAACTGAGTTTTGCAAATTAATTAGAATTATTTGTGCTACTTTAATTTGTTTTTATTTACATAATGATTCCAGAAATTATAGTAACTTAATAATAATTAATTTTATTAATTTAATTGTAATTATTATACTTCCTAAGTTTGAAAGCAAAATCTAGAAATTTTTAAAAACTAGGAAGAAACGATTTTGTTTGCAATATTTCAAATTAACCAATGTCGCCGGAATGAAACATTTGAGGACATAAGTTTATATAAAGTTTTTTATTCATTTTTTTCTGCTGAATATGATGTTAAAGTTTCTCTATTACAATTCTCACCACCCTGTATTTATACTGATTCTCTGTAGGACATCATGCAGCTATAGTACAAAAAAAAACTGTTATCCTTCAAATTTATTAAATATATCCATATCCATTACATTGCTATTAAAGTCAGCCTGAAAATGCAAAAAATATATATTCCATAACCTAAGAAGAAGTCCTCGGTTTCAGCTCATCATAACAAGACCTCAAAAAAATGTAATTCTTCTTCTGGGTATTATAAAATTCGTGACCCTTGCTCCAATCATAGCTCACAGCGTATGCGAATATCTGCCCATTATGGTTGAAAGCACACCTTGATATTGGCTGTTCCATCAACTCTGAGGCTTTGAGCTTTGTACGCGCGTCTTTGTCCCAAAAGCTAAAGGAACCATCAGCACCCACCGTCGCGAGGGTACCGTGAACAGGATGGAAAGCAATGTCATTGACAGCGTAAATGTCTTGGTACCCATTCGGTGTCCCATTAGACCGGTGACATTTAAATGTAAAGTTGTCTTTAGGATTAGAAGGATTTACGTACTGGATGGCTACTCGACCTTCCACCGAACCCAATGCATAGCCGGTAGGTGATTTCTTTTTATCCCTACATGGAAACATAATTATACCCTTCATCAAGAAATAATTATTTGTGCAAATGGTTCGGAAAAAGAACTATTTCAAAAAAAGAATTATGAAAAATCAGACATTTTATGTCAATAAGTTTTGAAGTGTTACCTTAAATGTTAAAATAAGAAAACATATTTTTTTTAATTCAAATAAAACAAACCTAAAAATGGCAACACATCTGTGCTGATACTTCAAAGGGCTATCCAGCTTTTTAAACTCTTGGGGTTTTCCTTCGAGCTGATAAACTATAATCTGCCGACCAGCTGTGCCAACAACAGCCATAGGGAAATCAACATCAGCACAGTAACAGCGCTCAGGCAGATTAATACCCATCATAGGAGTAGGACTCCTGGTATCCCAGAATTTCAAAGTTTTGTCCCAGGATCCCGTCATCAAGCAAGAATAGTTTGGTGCTTTGATCCAATGGCAAGTTTTTATGGGGGCATCATGAGCTGCAACCTGCACTACCTGATTGGAATTTAAATCCCACATTTTGGCCTGTTTATCGCAGCCGGCCATAAAAACCTAAAAGTTTTACTAATGCTACAGCAAACCCAAAAAAGCAAAGATGTTTTGAAATTTTGTAAAGGAAAAAAATCTTAATACTGCTAAAACCATATCTTACAAAACTAAATGCCCTGATGATACTATTATAAACTACTATATTTAGTTCGTTTCAACTATTAAGTGCGATTTGTGTCATTTTAATGTAGTTAAGTCGTGATCCACAAGTACTTCTAATTTTAATAAAATTGAAGTCTACAAAAAATTGCACATGAATTTTGACCTTTATTTTAAGCATTACTTTTGCTAAACCAATGTTAAAAGGTATCTATCCAGATGTCTGGAAAAATCATTTATAACTCCTACATTAAAGAGTGCTGCAAAAAGTGAAGTTAATAACTACATGGCAATAAGACTATTTGCTAATGTTTCGCCAATCATCCTGTTGGCCTCTTCAGAGCTTAACTCAGTTTACTAGTGTCAGTTAAGCTCTGAAACTGAAACTCAGTTTACTAGTTTCAGTTAAGCTCTGAAGAAGCCAACAGGATGATTGGCGAAACATTGGCAAGTTCAACTCAACAACAACTGACAACTGAGGAGGAATCCAGAAGTTTTGTAAATAGTTTTAAAATTGATTGTGGAAGTTTCTTTGAAAAACTACATGGCAATAAGCCAAATGTCTTAAATAGCAAAAGTGTTTATAAATTCTAAAATCAAAACTGCACTAAAATCAATTATAAATAAAAAGCATTGAGAGTAATTTGCTTGCTTATCAACAATTTTTAAATAGTTCTCTTAGGTATAGTAAAGATCTGCTTTTGAAGAATCTTGAAAAGCATAGGATGTTTGGCAATATTATGCAATGGTTTCTTAGTTATTTGACCAACAAAAAACAACAGGTAAAAATAGGCAATTTTATACCTATAGAGATATTGATGTCTTCAGGTTTTCCACAAGGTTCACACTTTGGTACATTTTAGTTTGTTTTTATCAATGAGGTAACAGGGTGCTTGAAATATTTCATTATAAACTTATAAAAAATCCTGGGAGTGCACTTTAAATGTTATGGCATAAAAGGTAGACAAAAGTTTTATTTAAGGTTATATATGTTAAAAAATAAGGATATTTTCTATAAGAATTACTGCTTTAATCTTACAACTGTTAGCAAATTATGGTTTATCTTCTTCTGACACTCTTCAAATAATGCAAATAATTCTCTAAATGTGTTTAGTTCAAAAATCAAGAATGTAATGTTTGTTTTTTTTTACAACTTCAACTTTTAAAACTGTGGTGGTCTGATATGGATTGCAACAATTTTTATATACTGATTTTACTAATATGTCTTTATGGTGTTCTACAACTATTGTATTTTTGTTGCTTATTTATAGGTCTTTGTATAATATTTGTAAAATTAAAAAATAATAATAAAAGAAACCTTAGTTCCGTCATCACTCCAGGCGACATCTAAAACGGGAGCGCCGCAGGATTGTATGGACTTGGGAATGCTTGTACCAGTCTGCTCAATTTCCCAGCATCGTACATTGTTGTCCCAACTGCCCGCAATAAGGAAGTTTTGCGGCAGGCTTGCCGGCGAAAAAGCCAACGAGCTGACGGAATCATCAGGAGGTTGGACAACTTCGTAGTCTTTCATGGGATTCGCGTTACTGGAGGTCGTGTTAGACCCGAACGCCCCCAAAGAGCTTTGATTAAACATTTTCGGAATAGTTTATGGAACAAAAAATGAAAAAGCGCAGTTTCACTGGATCATACCGCAGTAATGGTAGCAAAAAACTATACTCTTTGCTGCAGCAACAAATGAACCACAACAACTATTAATATTGTTTTGTATTTTATCACCACTCTCATATAATCAATAAACCATCTACGACCACAGACTACTAAATTTTGTATTCTATGCCACTATAGTGCATGCGACATGCCTTTATCGAGATTCCAGAATTCCCGACAGTCGGCAACGATAATGTGCACTACGTACTACGCCTCATTCCATAGGTTATTTATTCTATTGTTTTTGAAACTGGCGAAAATAAATCGACTACAGCGCATAACCAGCTGTTTTTGATAGACCGGTTACCATTGTGTTATTTTATATGTATTAATAGTTGAAAAACGGTAATTTTTTTAAAAAAGCGTTCCCTCGCTTCATAAATTCATGAATTATAATTTACGCATTGCGCTTACCTACCGTCCAGAATTTGCATAGGAAAATGGAGTGAAATGTTATTTGATTTCTTGGTTTCTGAAAATAGAATGAACCATTTCACATCGCCGAATAATATACTATGGATCTGGAAAGCCATATTTTCCCGCGTTTTGTTCATGGGAAGGTGAAAAAGTAACGGGTCGCTATTTTGTTGATTTTTAACTTTTTTGTAGACATCGCAAAGCAGTAAAATGTTTGAAGCTCGATTAGTTCAGAGTGCGACATTCAAAAAAGTGCTTGATGCAATCAAAGATCTTTTAAACGAGGCCTCGTTCGATTGTTCAGAAAGTGGTATCCAGTTGCAGGCCATGGACAACTCCCATGTTTCTTTAGTGTCCCTTAATTTAAAGTTCGATGGTTTCGATAAATACCGTTGCGATAGGAATTTAACCATGGGCATGAATCTCGCAAGGTATGCATGTATGTATGGCTCTTGTGTGCCAGTCTTAAATTATTTATTATTTCCAGCTTAGCCAAAGTGTTTCGCTGTTGTGGATCTGATGATACTGTCACAATTAAGGCTCAAGACGATGCGGATACGGTTACATTTATGTTTGAAGCCAAAAAACGCGATAAAATCTCAGATTATGAGATGAAACTGATGAATTTAGATCAAGAACATCTTGGCATTCCTGAGACTGAGTTCTCGTGCATAATCAAAATGCCTTCTGGTGAATTTGCACGGATAGTGCGTGATTTGTCGCAGTTTGGCGAATCTATAGTCATTTCATGCACCAAAGAAGGTGTCAAGTTCTCCACCCAGGGTGATATTGGTACAGGTAATGTGAAAATTGCCCAGACCAACAATTTTGACAAAGAAGAAGAGTCGGTCACAATTGAAATGCAAGAGCCTGTGACATTAACTTTTGCCTGTCAGTATCTCAATTCTTTTACCAAAGCCACACCACTTAGTAACCAAGTCACTCTATCCATGTGCGATAATGTGCCTTTGGTGGTTGAATATCAAATCCCCGACTTGGGTTACTTACGTTATTACTTAGCTCCGAAGATTGAGGAGGATGAGAATTAATTTACTATTAAACCTGTTGAATAATGTGGATTTTTTTTAAAGAAAATTGATTTGTTTCTTTGTGTTAAACTATTATACAATCAGGTTTTTGTATCTCCTCATTACAGAATATGTGTAAACTATTATAAAATCAGTTTTTTGTATCTGCTTATTAAAAAATAGTTGAATTTTTAATTGCAATAAATACCACACAGTTTTTGAATAAAATATATTGTTTCAAACTATCTAAAGCAATCAAGCTTCCGTGTTAGGTAAACACAATTAAAGAAATATATATATATATATATATATATATATATATATATATATATATATATATATATATATATATATTTGAGAAGAAACTTTCACCTACAATCACTAGACTAGGAGGCTTTGCTTTTTCTAAACAATAAGTCAAAAACCACATTGGAATTGACTTCTTAATCCTTAGATTCTACAGATGCTTCTTGAACACCTTTTCCACTTAAATTTTTCCTGCATTTCCTGCCATTCAGTTTTGAAAGAGTGGAACTAAATCTGCCACATTTCTTACAATTTGCTGGTAAACTCGTTGCAATATTTATATGAAAAAGTAGATGTACAAATCGTGTTTACATGGCTTAATAAAAAAATTTTTATGTAATATTGGTACATTGTTGTTCGACTATTTGCATTAAATATTACCATCCATATATATCGTGAATTAAGTTATCTCTTGGCTTTGTTGCAAACCGATATGAAAAAAAATTACAAAAATTAATCACAACGCTGGTTAAATTTCCAACGCAAAATTTTGAAAAATAGGTTTAAAATTCAACAAAAATATTTTAAAGGTCTTCGTAGACAAGGAATACTTAATCAAAGGTTTATGGGCAAGGACGGTAACAACGTACAGAAGTATCTGTTGAATAATAGTTTTCTGTGAAAAGGTACGCACGACTGCATAGGGAGTACATGAGCAAGTAGTTTAGTCCAGTGCGGAAAATATATGATTTGTGCATATTAGGTTTTGTTGTCCGCTCAATCCAAAGAACCTGTTCACTTCATTCGACCAAATAGTCTTGCCATAAAACACCTAATACTAGTATAGCGCGCCCATAAGCGAAGAGTATTAGTACTTAGTGTTTTTGCTGCTGCGGTAAGCTGAAAATCTGGTTATATTTTGTTAAAGGTTTCCGCGTTGTGCGTTGTTTAGATCTATGGTATTCTGGAACTACACAATTGTTCGTTGGTATAACACCAATGACATAAACATTTATATGTCATTAACCTGTCAGCATTATAGGTTGTTTTTTAATAGATGTATATCGGTATACATACGTACATTTTTTTGTTATTCGTAGTTTCGAAAATTCGGAAATGGGCGGACACGGTCATGGGGAATCGTACGAGATTCCTGATTACAGAATTTATAAGGTTGCCGATGTTCCAAAATTATTACAAGTTCAAAAGGCCCTCGCTTCCCATGGCTTAAAAGACCCATGGTTACGTAACGAAGTGTGGCGCTATAATTTTAAGGAGTTCGGCAATGATAGCAGTCGGCTTAGATCTATGAATAAGGGTTTTCTGTATGGTGTTATAGCTGCCGCGGTCACAGTAGTTGGAACTGCGATTTATGAAAAGCTGTACCCCAGCGATCATGGTGACAGCCATAATCACCACTGATTGGTTTTGGAAGTTACATTGTAGTAATAATTTCATGTTCTATTAAAAATATGCACTCACCAACTTGTTTAGTGATTGTGAATATTTGTCATTTGCGAGGTTTATCCTAAATAAAGACTTTATACTACATTCAGTAATTTATTTGAAAGAAATATTATAATTATTATATCAACTAAAATAAAAAAACAGTTTTTATTATTGGATAGTGCTAAAGGAAACAAATATACTTCTGTGCAATAGTCTAAAAATACTTTTGAAATAAATTGTTAAAATATTAATCTGTAGGATTTTGAACAACAATCAGGATAAACTCCTTGTCTGGCGCCACCATAATTTCATGTTTTTTCGATCGAATCCGCAAAAAGGTCAGATCATTTGAAGGATCCAAGTCTCTAACTACACTTCTGGCTTTGTCAGCTAGGGAACTTATTAACCCAGCATACTGTACCGTGGTGGTGTTATCTAATGTAGTCTTTATTGGAATGCCTAAAACAATCCTACTCAACACGGTACTACAGTAATAGCGATTTTGAAGAACCTTCGGAATTCACCACAATTGTACCAATAACGCCCTTGTGGGACTGAATTCTTTTCATTGTCTCTTCTACCTCGCTGGACTAAAAGAAAAGGTGTATAGGTCGTTTGAGTTTCTGTAAATTTACAAACCATTTTGGGCGTTTTTTCGTTGCTTTAAGATCTGGTACCGTTAATTTGATGGTGAAGGAAGTCCCAAGTAGGCTCTTCCTCTTTTTCAGGTACACTCAATTCCACTTCTCTTCTTCTTTACTTCAAATTTTCGATCAATCCAACGAATCAATTCGGACTGACTGCGGTGGAAGTGGCAGGATTAAAGAATTAAAGATTAATTCTAGATATATTTCAGAAATGGGCGAATCTATTTTGATACGTGCCCAATGGTAATAAATTTGTGAAAGAGGACCTAGTTAGTTTATGCGAATGATCATAACATTTATGCTCAGCTTGTCGAAAACGACGAAAAGAAGAAGCTTTCTGTAAACCAAAGGTGAGAAATCGTTTTGCTTGACTTCTAGTAATACTCTGCGGATTTGCTAACTTTAAAAAGGTGAATAGTATGAGCAGAAATAAGGAATTATTGTCAAAAGTAGGTCTCCGTATCGATGGGAGAAGAGCAAACGAATTACGGCGCATAAGATGTAAGTTGGGCGTCTTCACGCAGCCCGATGGAAGTGCTTACTTAGAACAAGGCCTAACCAAAGTTTTGGCTGCAGTTTATGGTCCCCATCAGGTAGGGCATTTTTTTTTACCTATCCGATTATATTTGATCAGCAATATTTTAGGTACGCAATAGATCCAAAGCGCAACACGACACCTGCATTATTAACACTCAATTTAGCATGGCTGTGTTCTCAACAAACGAACGAAAGAAACGGCCTCGAGGTGATCGAAAGTCTACTGAGTTATCCATACACTTGCAGCAAGCTCTTCAAGCGGTTGTCTTAACTGAGCTCTATCCATGGTCTCAGATAGATGTTTATGTTGAAGTACTGCATGCTGATGGAGGTACATACCCGGCCTGTGTTAACGCGGCAACGCTGGCTCTTGTAGATGCTGGCATTCCAATCAAAGAGTATGTGTGTGCCTGCACTGCCAGTTTAGCTAACGAAGATACACCTCTACTTGACGTTTCACATCAGGAGGAGGTGATTGGGGGTCCTACATTGACTGTAGCTGCCCTACCCACATCAGGTAAAATAGTCCTTATGGAAATGTCTAGACGGTTCCATTTGGACCATCTTCCAAAAGTGCTCAACAAGGCCCTAGAAGGATGCAGAGACATTAGGAATATATTGGATGAAACAGTGAAAAATCATGTTAAGGAATTGGGTGCTTCCACTGGATGGGCCAATAAAACAAGCTAGTTGAGATTTTAACGTTTCTTTTTTATTTAATATAACAATATAGAGTTTATTCAATAAATATAAAACATTAAAGTTTGATAAAAATAAAGCCTATTTATTACCTATATATTTCTGTGTAGACACTTTTTATGGAGCCAGTCTTACATTATACTAGTTAAATATTCCGCAAAAGCAAAAATGCTAAAGATTCGTTTACGGATTAAAAGAATTATCAAATAATAAATACAATCTCCTTTTGGGTGGTTGATTAGTCGGCTGTTGCATCTGGATGACGTTCTACCAGCATTGCCACACCCTGAAAAAAAAATTGCTCTTATTCGACTAATATTTTTTGTTCTAGCAAAATGTTTTCATTATTCTTATAAAACTGCTATAGCATTTAAATGGAGAATCTTATAAAGTTAATGGTGACCAAATTTTAGTCCCATACAGAACATTTACACGCTATTACTTCTATATCTACCATTAAAAATCGCAAATAAGTTTTACAAAACACACTCCTGCATGTATTTTTAGAAAAATAAAAATTGCTGTTAAAAATTTGTAACTGGCAATTGGCAAAGTGGGATTGATTATTTTGGTGGACTTTCATTTTTAAAGGTTGACTTTTAAATTTTTATACAATAAACGATACTTTTTAGTGTTTGTTAGTGTTAAATGGTAAAACTTTTTACATGGTTTTTACCACGAGTATAATAACTTGTGGATATAAGAAAAATTCATAATCCCCATATTAAAAAGAAACAAATTATAATAATTAATTAATTACAGGTTTTTTTAAACAAACTGTTTTTTGGCTTGTTTTATAACAGTTCTAAATTTTCCTGATTAAATTTTTCAATACCCATAGTTTCTATAATCATATTTGAGACGTGAAACTTCCATCTGTAATTACTTGCGATAAAGCAAAGAGTTAATTTGGTTTACAACTCGGTATCGTTATGGATTCATCCCAGTCTCGAATATTAAAGAAAAAGTCTTATTGGTCTAAAATACCAACATGTTAACTGAAGATTTTCATGTTTTCAATTTTTTTTATTTTTTTACAGCTGACTGCAAAACCATGTTAAAAGTGGTACAGGAGCCTTAGAATACGATCAAAATAAAACGATTATATAATAAGCTTGGTATTTTATGCAAGTCTTTTTAAGTTTAAGTAGAAAGTGAAACTTCTGACAAAATTGTTTTATTTTTTTTTCTTTACCAATCATTTTTGGTATAGAGTTATAAGTCTGAATGCAACTATATAATGGTGATCAACTGGAATTGAGTACCTTATATGAGGTGCAATGGAACTATTATAAAGCAAAAATCTAGATTTTTTATTTAAAATGTCTGCACACCGTTTTATCGCACCATGGATAGGAGAAATTTTTTTATGGCTTGGTACATTTGGAATGTCCCACTCAAGTTTATTTGTTAAGATAAGTCCTAAGGAACAAGTTTATATCACAGTTTTGTTTACTTTTTTGTTTGATGATCATACATACCATCTTATTTGTATTTATAGATAACTCATTATAATACAACCATGTGTAACAACTATTTAAGTGCTCATTTGTACATTTTTCCAGTTTTTCTTACTTTGTTGCTGACAGAACTAGTACTCTATCGAAATATCTTGCTGTTGGTCCCAAGTATTGAAGGTTTTGTATATAGTATATACTGTAGAACTCACTTACTTACTTACTTTTTGATTTGTTTATTTGTGTGTAGCCTTTGCCGTCTTTGAAGTATGTGTGTACAAGTTTTCGTGCCACATCTCTGAAGCCCATTTTTTGAAATTTATGAAGCATTAGATAAATGTCGACTGTGTCGAATGCTTGTTGCAAATGATGAAATTGTTTCTTTTTGTGTTATCTTTTGGATGTACAACTCAGGGAAACAACACAATAAGGGCGTATAAAAATAAAAGTTCAGATTCTAACTTTGCCATTGATTTATATTTAGAAATGCACAAGTTTGACGATAATTTTGATATTTTAAATAGATTTTCATCAAGTAAAAGCCACCTTGAATGTTTATAAGCCGGAATCTGGATCAATTCCGAATCTCAGAAATAAGTAAAATGTACTTACCTGGCCGCCAGCTGCGCAGGCAGCTATCAAACCGATCTGTCCGTCTTCCCTGACCAATCGGTTGGCGGCATGCATCGCCAGTCTGACCCCAGTAGCACCGAATGGGTGTCCTATGGAAAGGGAGCCTCCCCAGTTGTTGAACTTGTTTAACGGCGGCATCCCAACCTTGGTGTTTCTGTTCATGTACCGCTTACAGAACCATTCGCTGTCCATCGCCTTCAGGTTGGCCAGGATCTGGCCGGCGAACGCTTCGTGGAACTCGAACGCGTCCACGTCCTGCAACGTCAGACCCGCCTTGTCTAAAATTTTCGGGGTGCCGTACGCTGGCCCGAGGAGCAATTGATCGACGGGATCCTGCGACACGTAGAGGAAATGTCTGAGATAGGCCTTCGGTTTTAGACCCAAAGCTTTGGCTTTCGCCTCCGTAGTTATCAGACAAGCTGACGCGCCGTCTGTCTGCAAGTGCGATTTTTCAAAAATTATTCAAAATTAACGGAATAAAAATTAAAACGGACCAAAAACGAAGCGTTGGCGGCAGTTATGGTGCCGTGGGGTTTGATGAACGCCGGTTTCAGTTTCGCCAACTGCTCGGGAGTGGACACCCTGATACCGTTGTCCTTCGTTATTTCCTTGTCGCTGCCAGGTACCTTAAAACAACAAAAATGCCCCGCTAAACATTTAATAAAAAAAATATCACAAACAAGAGGAATAAAAATTGTTACAGTTCACTGAGAATCGCTCTGAATAGTCCGGGGAATGTTTTGAAGGTATTAAGAAGCAAAAAACACTTAAGTACGAGAAAGTATTTTTGGGAACAGATCTGACGCGTCAAAAACGCACGCACTTAATAATCTAAAAAACGAATTCAAATATAGACAAAGAAAAGGCTAAAACAATCTGATTATTAAATAATATGTAAATGATAACCCCTCAGAACATCTCAAAAAAACTAACAAAATCCTAAATAGAAAATTTGTTTATTTGAGTGTGCTATCGGGTATGTGCTCAAACTCAGTTGTAAACGCAAGGAATTCATTCTTGGTAATTGTATTTTCTCAAGATGCGGACCAAATAGTGTCACACAGGCAGAAGAAATCCTCTTGTAGCCTGATGCTCATCATCCGCCCTTATCCTTTCTTCTAAAAGCAGAAAAACCTCCTACCAACATGACTGATTTTTGATATCAATTTCTTATCACAATTTGTATGGGACACATTATTTTTGAATAGATTTATAGAAATTTTTACACCTCTGAAACATTACTCATCCAATAATTTTTAGGATCTGAAAAATATAATTATAATTGCTAAGGCTGCGGTATTCCTGGTTAATGCATCAAAGCTGAGGCATTGGTATATGGTTTGAGAGCTTGATCGACCAGCAATTTTAATTTATTCCAGATCAACAGGATCAACCATAGTATACTTTTGTACAGGTGTGAGAGTCTGGATGTCAGTGGTGGTTTTCTCAAGTGACTAAAAACCACATATGGTGGATTGTTTTCAAGTTGTGAGGGTGAATAATAAACAATCCAGGGAAATAAAAGTGTTGAACCACTTCACTTTGACATATATGTTAACGATGTTCAAATATCTTTGCAAATCAGTAGGAGACAGATTCCCATAAATGATCACAGATACAACATAAACAATAGACTATTGAAATCATGCTCGCAGATCAGACTGAATAGCCAGTTATCTTTCATATCCCAACAGAACCTCATGACTGCGAAGCTTTGCAAATGTTGGGTTTTTTCAAATGCACTGGAGAATTTCATAATATTTCATCCATTACTCCTCTACTATACACTTGTTCGCCTTCATTTTGAATATGGGTCTTGTATTTGATCACCCTACAATAAGGTCAAACACAAGTTCTAAAGGTATGCTGCATACAAACTGAATGGCCAGGATTATAATTGTCAGGACCTGGAAGTTGATTCATATGAAAATTCTGGAAACCTGTTGTAAACATAGGGAGCTACACGTGTTCCATCACATTATGCACTAGAAATAAGTTTCATACTAAGGCTAGATCATTAATTATTTATTTAGTTATAATTATCCTTATTGTTATTTTAAATTTTATTGTTATTTTATTGATTCCATTAGTTAGAATTATTGTAAAACTCCGCTTACCGCGCAAAATAATTACTTGTACTAACCTGTACTGGAATCAGGTCAGTGAAATAACCTTTGTCTTGAGCCTGTTGGGCCATTGAATGCGATCTAATGGCAAACTCGTCCTGTTCCTGCCGACCCACTCGAAAAGCCGCCGCCAACCTATCGGCGGAATGACCCATAGTTTCACCAGACGAAAACTCAGCTACAGCAGGCAGCTACAGCGCAAAATTCTATGTCACTAACGCATCTCTGTTTATACAGGTTGTTTCATAATAAGATACTGATCTTTAAGATTCCGCAAAAGCTTTATCTCTGATATGGTGGTATTGAAAAAATATTTTTTAATTTTTTTTTTTCCTTATTTTCTGCTTTAAAAATTTTATTGTTACTAAGACATGATGGCGGATAAGTGATGTTTCTGGTAAAAGTTGAAAAATGATTTTCAGTCGAAAAAAAGTGTATGTTATGACCCCTACCAAATTCCAACAAAATATCTAAAGTAGTTTCAATGAAACTGAAAATCCCGTTTTTTACCACCCTGTATATAAGAAATGAAGCGGTTGTTATTAGGGATCAGCATCTTATAAACACCGTGTAAGTACGTAGTAAGTCACTTTTATAATAAGCTTCCATTTAATAACAATGATGATCATTTTATGTATTGTAAACTTTAATTAAAACTTAAATTTTATTGATTTTTCTTAGATTTATGACTTAAGTAAACATTGTTGTGTTAATACTGATTTGAATACTGGCACTAATAAACTATTACAATTTAAACTTTCTCAGTTTTAGTAAATAATAATAAAACCCAACCCACACCCTCAGCTTATAATGAGAAAATAAGTTCGAAAATGGTCGGTTAGTTACAGGCTGTTACGTTTTGTGATTTTGTAAAGTTTATTTCTAAGATTTTTAAAATATCTATTTTTTTATTTTCCTTTATTGTTTAAAAGGATGATACACAATCACACAAACAATGTGCAAACCTCCAATTTCGACTGCATTTAACAATATACAAATTAAACACGTCAAAAATCGAAATTGAAGCTATGAGAATGCTATAACTATAACTCCATAGAAAATCCAAAGTGCAGTGCTTCAAGGATTGAAAAAAACTTTGGCACAAGTGTATTGATGGATGTTGATAAAACTTAAGTCGCCTTACTTTTTGAAGACACCACATATATTTAAAAAAAAAAACAATTTTCAAATTAAACTGAAAATTTGAAATTTAAATAAAAAAAAAGAATTCCATTCCTTAAAAATTTCACATCTTTTAATGGAATGACAATAATTAGATATTATAGGTTGGGATATAATTGACATAATTTTCAAAACAAAATTTTGTACAAAATGGGAATATACTTGTTGAATGAACTAGTCACATTAAATACTACAGAAAATGTTATCTAATCTCGTCCCTTTTTAAATAAATAGGCGCATATAAACATTTTTTAAAAAGAAACTTTGGTACACTTGATTGCCTCTTATCATAGTTTTGATAAAATCATTATCATTCGATCCACAACTTTATTTTTCAAGAATCTTATTTTAAATGAATCATCACGCAAGGGTATGTTAGATTTTTGCCCACCAACAAGACTTACTTCTGGTACAAAGTAATCTGGCCTAATAGATGCTAACAGCGTCAACTTCTGCTGCAAGGTTTTGGCCTTATTTGCCCTCAACATCAAACTGCGCATCTTTCTGTTGTGTCGAATGGGCACATCGGACATAAACTCCACCCCTCCGGCTACTATCATGTCGTAGACTCCACTATTTATCAAACCAATGGCTGAAATTTGTAAGTAGATTTCAAGATACTTTCTAAATAAAGATTCCAAAGATTTTTTTTATAAACCTTATGTATAATGAGAAATTTATCAATCTATGGTAGCTCTTTCAAATTCACCAGAGTATAACAAAAAATCACAAAATATTTAAAAACAGAACTAAGGACAAAGTTATGAAAAACTCCACAACTTCCCCAGGTAAAAAAAATCCAACTTTTTTATGACAATTTACATCTTTTTTGCCAGAAAAATTGTTAAGTTAAATAGCAAATAATAATCGATACATATGATATGAGTTTCCAGGTTTTTCAGGCTTGCACCAAGCATCTACCAGGAAATATTACTTTTAACTCATTTCGAAGTTGTCTGATAGTTGGCCGACAAATCTGAAATTCTTGAGCACTATCTAGTATTTTTAAAAGGAAAATGATGTGATTTTTCTAGCTCTAGATTAAATATATTTTATAAGCAAACCTGTGGTCATGGCTACATTTGAAGAAATACAAGCCATAGTAACAGTATGGGCTGGAATTTTGTCACTGTAGCCAGCACTAAGAGCTGCCTCTCTAGCTATGTTTGAAGTTTTCACTTCTTGGATGACGGTACCATAAATTACATATTCGATAAGGTCTTGTGGAACTCCAGTTTTCGTTAGAATACCCCTAAAAGAAACCGGTAAACCTTGTTTCTATTAAAATACAATTTTTAAGTTACCTTAAGGCCATTTTGGCGAGATCGTGAGGCATTAGCTTGGAATAGTCAGTTCCAGCAAGTAAAAAAGGCGTACGTACCCCGTCCACCAACACTATGTTCTGACCTGGAGATTTCAATGTTTTCTTCTCTTTCAGCTGCGCCCCTAACATAAAGGTGCGAAGTGGATCTAAACATATGCACGTAATTTAACTTGAAACCGATTTGGCGATTTAAAAAGAGCACTTACGAGAAAACTGACAGGATTGGAAATTAACGGCAAAAGGGGTTCTAGTGAAATTTCTTACGAAACAGGCCATTTTTTTGTTACTATTTTGGGATTTTTTGCTTAAATTTTAAGAAAAAGGCAAAGAAAACACAAAATGACTAAAAACGAACTAATTAAAACTTAAAAATAAAACTATGATCTCTGGACTTTAACCTCCATTTAGACTAAAAACAATCGAGGCTGTGTTGCCAAACTGGGCAGTTTTTACCGTAATTCGCGGTAATTGCACTTTACATTCGCCCATAAAAAAGCGGCATTCCCGTTTTATATACAGATATCGTTTGTGATGACGTCATTACTTGATCGATCTTTACTGTGCTAATTTTGAAAGAGTGGTCCGAAAACGGCATTGTTATTGCCTATTCTATGATTTTTCGATCAAAGGTGAAAACGAATATTGATGAAGAATCGTACGTACTTTGAACGAGTTTGAGATAAGTAGTTAGGTGGATGGAAAACAAAGTGATTTGTCCGTCAGTGTAAACGAATATTTTCCGTTTTTTAGTGATGAATCTGATTTTTTTTATATTAATTAATTATAAGTACCTATTAACTTCGTGTATACGGTAAAAACTCGACGCGATCGACTCAGCATATGCCACTCGATCCGTATATTCAGCCGCCCAAATTATCGGAATCTCAATTTTAATCGTCCATATCATTAATTTTTTATGGATTATGTAGAATTCGGTTTGTTCCAATGGATGTTCAGGATGTAGACTTAAGTCATTTATTGATATTACCCGCCTTGATGTAACATTGCCACAAAACAACAAAATTGAAATCACTAATAAGGACCAGGAGCATGTAATTTTAGAATTTTGTAGTTGGTTATTATTATGTCTCTGGGCAATTTGTACTAATATCGCTCCTAAAAAAAACGGTATTAAAGAGAATGTGCTTTATTACATAAGAATTGCGCACCACCACTGGCCGCTGTTTCAAGCGATTAGTGGCTAGGGGCCGATAGGCATTTCCAATAGGTCACATGATAGTGTCCCATTCTAAAATTATGTTGACTTCTAGTTTTTAGTAATCAAGAGTTGCTGCTTATTCTACAACACAAACTTATCTTCTTTTTAAATTATACCATGTAATATTCTAATATTGCTTGAAATGTTATGACGTTTAGAAAACCATAAATAGGCAAGTCATATATCCATTTTATTACTTTCAACATCTTTAACAACAGACTTGACCAAACATTTTTGAATGAGAGGTACAATAACATCACAAGCATTGGACAAAGCAGTAATGATGTGACTCAAATCATCAGCAGCAATATTTCCAGTCTGGTGAAACTGACACACCTGTTGATGAGTGTTAAGCTTTGACAAAATAACAAAACCATGACAACTTTTTTCATCTTCCTCTGATGATGTTATCTGGGCCTTACACAATTCTTCTTCATTCCAAGTTGGATCCAAAAACTGTATATTATGCTGGATTCCTAAAGTAACTGAGGTAACAATGTCATACATTGGGATTCCTGCTTCTGATAAAGCTAAACCCGCAGCTGTTATTGCTGCGCTTACAGCAGAGCCATCATTACTTAGGACTAAAGCATAAACATCTACTTGAAAGTTTGGCAATTCATGTAAACAAATTGTAGATTCCAATGCTTTTTTCATAATGGAGCTGTACTCTTTCTCTTCACTATCTTGTTGATGCAGTCTACGTTTCGGGCAGCTGAATGGCGCAAATTTAAATTCGCAATATAATTCTCCTTTCAATCGATACTCTGTTCTATTGGGAATTTCTCGAGGATCAAATACTGATACTATCAATTTTGTCATTCCTTGTTCAATGTATGATGAACCTTTTGCTTGACTGACGACTCCTGTTTTTAAAACTGATAACACGTGTTCAACAATTACATGCATATCAAATAATTAAGAAGCAATACTTACAGATCTTACGCTGTTCCGAAAATTTTCTTGAATCTTGGCGAAAATTATCTTTAGAAGCATCTTTTAGCCTTTGCTCTAATGAACGAGTATTTAGCCTGGCATATAACTGATACGGTACGCTTTCGTCAGGGCCGTTAATTCGTTTGTGATCTACCGGCATTGTAAGTTTTATCTACCTTCTCATTGCATTCCCTCCTTTGTCTTACGAGGTTATGTTGATATTGATGTGGTGATATATTTTCCTGGGATTCAAATGAAGGAAGTTTGATCTCTGCCTCTGGACAGATCTGCCGTTTCCAGTTGCACCAGATTAAAGCAAATTCGATTCCATGCCCTGCCGACATATCTACGTGTTTAATTTGATTTATTTGTTAAGTTAATAAGTAAGTTATTAAACAAGTATGCCTAATTTACTTGCCGCAACCGGGCACATGAACAAGTGGGCTAAATATAGGGTGTAAACCTACTTTAAGATTTTTTTCACTCACTTTAAAAAATGACATTAATAGTAGCCTAGCTGAGCTGCACCAAAACTTACCAAAATAACCTTCGTATTCTGTGTTTCCCACTGTTTTCTGTCAAACATCTATCTGAAATTCAGTTTTACGTAACAAATTGAATATTTTTTACTTTAAACATCCTAATGGCTATGAATATGATTCAGAAAAGATTTATGTCGTCCAGTGCACTACAAAAGTGGATATACAATCTATCTGGGTTTAATAGGGTTGGACTGTGGAGAGACGACCTCTTGCTTGAAACTCCAGAAGTGAAAGAAGCACTAAGACGGCTGCCCGAGTACGTTATCGACGAACGCAATTATAGGATTATTAGGGCCGCCCAATTATCGCTAGAGCATAGAATTCTACCTAAAGATCAGTGGACGAAACTAGAGGATGATAAATTGTACCTTACCCCTCTTG
The DNA here is from genome assembly GCF_029955315.1 of Cylas formicarius. Classification (NCBI taxonomy): domain Eukaryota; kingdom Metazoa; phylum Arthropoda; class Insecta; order Coleoptera; family Brentidae; genus Cylas; species Cylas formicarius. The sequence goes on along the minus strand of NW_026844214.1, from coordinate 13,304,210 downwards.
TAAACGATGTAATCAAAGAGAAGGAAGAAAGGAAACAGTGGGAAAATAATCACTGAAGAAAGAAAGAAATGTTATTTTTAATCAGAGTAGTTATGGCTAGTTGCCATTGCAATGGTACCTAAAATAGGTCCCTCCTGATTGTTCTGTTTACGAAAATAATCTAGTAAATACTTAAGTAATTTGTGTAGTTTCAGTTTTCAGCACGAATGGATCAGTTGTATTCAAAGACCCAAAAGCCTTATTACAAATTCTGAAAATATGATTTGTGGGCCCTAACTATGATAAAATTACCTTTGTTACACCGAAGGAATTAATACAACTCATGGAAAGGGCTTAATACGTCTCTCAGCCGCAAAGTTTTTTGCACTTAAGCCAAACTAACAGTATCAAGAGGCGCTATGTGAATCTCTTAACCTCTAGGAAATTAATCTCCCATGTATTTATTCTCTTTGATTTACCGTCTTTGGGTAATGCTTAAACGTTGTGTTACTTTATAGGAAACAGAAATCTCTTAAAACAGATTCATTTTTTATTGCTTAATTTACGAATTTTGTTTCAAGTAATTCGTAATGGTGACTTGCCCAAAATATGGCCCAATAGCCTAGCTCAAATCTTGATATTGTTAAGTTGGCAATCATGGCAGTAAGCGAACGCTACCAATCGATTAAATTCTCAGTTAACTGTTGTCAAAAACAGCCCGTTTCGGTTTTGTTTAATTTGTCTCAAAATGGCTTCTATTTGCCAGCGAGCTGTATTTTCCGCTGCGCGAAGACAAATTTATACCACGAGTTTTCGTCTCAGAACTAAAGGTAATGAATATTTTCCCATTCCTATAGGTTACCCATGTCCAACAGGATTTAATCATTACGTAATTTGGGTATTTTGAGTTTAGATCCCGAAAGACGATAATTGGGCAGAGGCTTTTCTAACCTAAGCATTTATTTTAGTAACTCTTGGCGACCCAGTCGAACACGCGACAGGTTTGGAAAAACGCGAACTACTAGCGCAGTTGGCCGGAAACGATGATCCCTACAACATGAAAGCTATCCAGAGGGGCCCAGGCACCAAGGATCAGCCCACCGAAATCCCTTCAGCATTCGACTCTCGCATAGTAGGTTGCGTGTGCGAGGAAGATGCCACTAGCGTAAACTGGATGTGGCTGCACAAAGGAGAGCCTAAAAGGTGTGAATGTGGCTACTGGTTCAAATTAGTGTACAAAGCGCCGCTTTAAGGTTTCTTCTAATGTGTCCTATAGATTTATAAAAATGTATTAGTGCTTTACGATAATAAAAAAATTTGTTTTACACTTTCGATTTCTTGCAATTTGTGTTGGAACTTTGGCTACTTTTAGCTAATGACACATACAAATTATGTTGTTATAATTACTGTCATTCAGTTTCGTACACACAACACCTAAACTTTTTCCTGGTTTTAGCACCGACCACCATTTTTGAGGCACTTAAAAGTGAAAAGAACTCATTTAACATTATTTAAATTGGATTAGAATGAAGCTTTTTATAATTGCAATTGAAGTGGACTAATTTCAACAAAATTTGTCAAAAAAAGTGAACATATTGTGGAAAACATTTTTTTTTAAATATTAAAACTTTAAACTAAGAATGATTAGATCTACTTTTAATCATTTAACTGACAAAATTATCAATTAAAACCTATTTACAATGACAACCAGGCTACAGGACACTAGATGGAACAAATGCCAGCGACTAAGTTAGGGGCTGTATCTTAATACAATATAAACCTGTAGGCACTACTAGAGTCACATAACATGGTTTTAAGAAAGTCAAATTATTTTTTTTGAAGTTAAGTTCCTAAATAGAGAAAAATAAAACAAAGTATCCTCTAGTGGCATTTGGAACTATATCCACATTCCCTCATAATTTCATAGGTTATTGAAAAAAAGTCAATCCTTGATATTATTTTATTAACAAATTTTTAAATTACAGATAGGGTTCTGGAAATTCAAAAGTCACTTCCCTTCCCGTCAACTTCTTGTAAACAGATGCAAAGGTATCCACCTAAAAATTAAAATAAAACCATAATACAATAAGCAGCAACAAGGAAAGAAAAATTACCTTATGTTCTATAGTAGTTTGCTGATTCTTGTCAAGGTGAACCTTGATCAGCTGAGACCCATCTAGTTTTATCCGGATCCTTTTACCAACAATTTCGGCTGGGTAAACCAAATCCTCCAAAATATCATCATAAACTGCTGTCAACGTACGAGACCTTGGACGTTTCTGTTTGTTCTTCATGCGGGTTTTACGGGTTGGCTTTGGCAGAATTTTACGCTCGCCAACAAACACCACATGCTTGCCACTGAATTTTTTCTCCAATTCTCGCACCAGTCTAGTCTGTATTTTTTGGAATTGCTTCAGCTTTGGCATCGGCACGTAAATAATGATGGACTAAAAAGCAGTAATATTAACTTCATTATATCTTTAAAAGCAATAAATCTATTGACCACATTCTAACATCTTACTCACTTTTTTGTTGTTTAATTCGACTTCCCTTGCTTTAGTAATATTTAATTCCCTGAGCTGGGCCTTTAGATCAGAGTTCATTTCCAGCTCAAGCAATGCTTGAGCTACTTGCGTTTCAAACGCATCGGGCTCAGCGCCTCCAGCTTTTATTATTTTGGACATCTGTAAAATAAAACCCAAATGCAACACAAGAATTAGTAGTTACCATGTATTGCTAGCCATTAAATTTGTCAACCCTATGTACACATAAACAATGCGTAAAAGGAATTCCAATTTTATCTCGATGAAATTTTATCATCGAAAACCAAAATGCAGGTTATTCGACAACAGACCAACAAAAAAAAATTGTCCTGTGAGTATTTTTCATTTTTAAATCCCATAAAATCTTTAAAACAATCTAAAATATACCTTCTTTGCCCAAAACCCAGATTATGAAAGAATTTGAGGTTAATTCCAGGATGGGCAACTTATTCAAAGTGCCGCAGTATAGTGACTTATCTGTCAAATTATCATGGCGGTCAATCATCGCAAAGAATATTGATTTTTCCTACTCTCTGCTCCAAAAATACCCAGTTAGAAACGTCAACTTCATTAAAAACTGTTGCCAATCGAATTTCCGGTACTTACGGGTTGGGAGCGATCTTATTCTTATCTTATTATATCGATTCGCTCCCGTCAAAAGAAATTCGTGACTAAAGTAGCATTTATCAAATTTTAAGAGCGAAAATAAATCGCCGATGCATAAACTATTTTGCTTCTGCCACTCTAGGTTAGCATCAAAGAGTATAAGATAGAGGGGAAGGCTCCCGTTAGTGACAATGTTAAAAAGCGTAAAAGCCTCTAGTGATTGTGTCCAGTTAAGAAAACGGAAAACACGCGGGAAGTTTGAAAGATAAAATGTGAAAAAAAAATTATGTCAAAATACTTTTAATTTTTTTTTATTAAAATATAAAAAAAGTGCTGTTTCCGTTACAAGCTACTATAGTATTTTTGTGTGACGAATTACTTTAAACCGTCATGACAGTACTTTAGTACTTGGACACAGATAATATATGGCATTCGTAACAGTATACGCGATCTTCCCCTCTATCTTATACTCACCAAGACAAAAAAAAAAGTTAAGCCTCCTTAAATAAGTTAGTAGTTTTAAGTTTAAAATATTTTATGTTGGCGTTTGGGATTGGAGAAAACAAACACAATCAAAATATGTTTTTGTAGAGCGAAGTGTTGTTCAAGATGACCAAGCTGGTTAAGTTGAAGTAAGTATTAACAAGAACTTTATCTATGGCCAAGGATCATAAGTAAGGTTCGTAAACCTTGATGTATTTTTGGCTAAAATTTCTGTGTTAAAAAATAATTTTGTAATAAGAAATGACTGTGACGGACGAAATTACGCTGCCTACTGAAGAAGAACTTACTGTACAGGAAATTAATTTATCTGGTCCTGCCCTCAGGGCAGGGGCGTTTCATCTTGGCAAAGCTTGCGAGTTTGAGAATAATGTGAGGTTAATTATTACCTAATCTGCTTTGATAAAAACTATTTTTTAGGAATTTGTTCTTTGCCGAAACGAACTAAATGATGCCAGAGCATGTATAAAAGAAGGAAAGGCGGTTACAAGTTGCGCTTTAAACTTTTTTAGGCAAGTCAAAAAAACCTGTGCTGCAGAATTTATGCAATATGTAAACTGCTTGGATAAATCCAGTCCAAATCAGCATTTCGTTCCGTAAGTAACATTATGTAGTTAATTAAATTTATGTAATTTGTTTTCTTTCAGTTGTCGGAAGACCCAGGCGGTATTTGATAAATGTGTGAAAGATCAATTAGGTATTGACAGACCTCCCTATGATTATTATGCTAGAGTGCATGTGCATAAAACAGATCGTCCAAAACCGAAAGTTGAAGGCCCTACTGTGTATGAGGATGCTACACCTGCTCTGCCAAAGGATATAGAAAAACCACCAGCAAAGTATGGTTCTCGTTATCTTTTCCTATGGTAGAATTTGATAGCCATAGAAGGTTAATTTTTATTAGTAAACTTTGTTAGGATGGTATAAATGCAAAAATAAACAAGTAATTTATAAATAGTGTTAATTTTTTATTTTAATTGTTATAAAACTAAAGACACCAATTTTATGTATGTACCACATGCTGGGGGTAGGGTCCATTACCTTGAGTTGATTTATAGGTCTTACGATAAAATTAGGAAGGAAGGAGTTAAACCATTCTATCCCTACCTATTTTCTTTAGGTTTTGAGAAAAAAAATATTATTAGACAATGCATGGACTCCCAAGAATGTGCATTTTTTCCTTCATTTAATAATATAAACTTTTTGAAAATAAACGGCCAGGACTAGCTTACTTGCGCTATAAAATTAAGCTAGGTGGACAATATTACCTATTAAGTAAAACGATTCATCCGGTTTACACCTGCTGAAGTAAATATTAATCCATTTTTTTGTTTGCTTAAAGAAATGTATGGTATCGATTCGAAATTCCAAAGTTACTGTTTATTTTGAATAGACATGGCAGCGCCTAAACATTTATAAAATATAGGTTACCTATTATGGCCGCCTACTAACTAAATTTGCTAATTTTCTAAAAAACGAGATTTGTACTACTAGTGCAGGCAGGGCGTCTATATGTCTAACAGCTATATGAGTTTGAAACTTATTTTCAACAGTTTTTTTTTGGAAATTATTTAGACGTGAGTAAGTTCAATAAACTTACTTAACGTAGCCGAACAACACTAAGCGATTTAGCCTCCTCCACCATCGCCCTCCATCTAGTCTTGCTACTTCTTCCCAATTTCGTATATCCAACACATTATCGTCTCTTTCTACATCATCTTTCCATTTTTGTCTAGGCTGTCCTGATGACTTTCTTGCGATTGGTTTGCCACTGTAAATGATCTCCATATCGCTATTTTTCGAGCTGACTACGTGACCTGTCCATGCAAGCCTCCATGACTGTTTAATCATTTCCCTTATTTCAACACCGTTTCCTCCACTGAGTTGTTCCTGGATCTTGTATGTATTCACATATTTTCCTTAGAACTTTGTTGACCTTATTGTTCCAGGACCACCGGGATGACTATTTTATATGTACATATGTATGTATTGTAAATCTTCAGTTTTGCTTTTTTTTGCTAAATTGCGTGGGCGAAAAATGGCTGTATTTATTATCTTTACTTGTATATTATTTATTTCTTTGCTTTAACATTTATTTTTTGCTTTATAAAACATAACGATAGAGGTTTCTGCCAAAAATCACATTAAAATAGAAAATACGGATTAACAAAAAACCGTTGAAAATAGGTACAGTCAACATAGCCAATCGATGCAAAAATTAAATTCTGCATCTTAAAAAATAATTTTTTTTGAAAACGAATAAAAGGCAAACTGTTAAAAATATGGGTAAGTCTGTAAAAATTTCCCAAAAAATCAACATATCTGAGGCATAGTGGAAAATAGGTAGGACCCTTTAAACTCGTAATAAACTTTCCTCAGAAATCCAAAAATAAGATAATATACAGGGTGTTCTATTTAAAATAAGGAAAATATTTTTAACTGAAAAGAAATCTTGAATGAAGTTTTTCCTAACCCCAAAAACTTTAACGAATGGCTAGGGTGAGAAATCCGATATAACAGTGTTTCACAATGTGTTTTGTTGACCAGAGTATTTAATTTGATTTACCTGCTCGGTACGCGTATTAGTAGACGTATTTCAATATTTTCTTTACGCTGATCAGCAGAAACGAAGTCAGGTTGACCGGTTGATACGACTTTGGGTCTGGACATTCATGACAGAGCTGGCCGTTAAACGTTAAAAAAGTTCTGTTTATTATTTATAAGATTATTATAAGAGGGAGAATAGAAGTTTGAAAACAAAAGTTTTAGAGATTCAGCTCTCTTCTTTTTGTGTTTGTCAAAGTAAACAAATCGTAAAAGTAAGAAAAGCACCAATAACTTTTTTAAATGTAATACCCTGTATATTTTCCATCCATCCAATAGAACTTTTTTATTTCCAAAAATGTTTTCGATAAAAACAAGCATCAAAATAACAAAGAAAAATCTCTATATAAGGTGGCTGTGGAAATTATTACTACTTTAGATTTTCTCACTGTTGTTTTAGCAAAAAGGTCACGAAAAATACGAAAAAATTTTGGACGACGACATGGCTTTTTAAAAACTTTATTTTCAAAATGCAATTTGAAAATTACAGTTCCTCCAGCAACAGCAACATTCGGATGAAAACGTTGACATTATAGATTTCACGGTCTCTTCTTAGTACCGTCGTAGCGAAATACTGACATCACGGATCTCAATCTCATTGGTGTCATCATAGAAATCATTGTACATAACTTCTTCCTCCTTAAGAAGTAAACATAATGAGTTTGCTCCGATTGATCTGATTTATCAGGTCGATAGAATAGTTTGGATGGATTAGGGCTTCAGCGATCCCTAGAAAGAATATAATAATAATATTAGATATTAAACTCGTAGGTCTAGGCAGGCCAATTTCTTCAATCGGTTGTAGTTGATTTGCTGTATCCCTTAATTATATAGACTTTGCAGGTTAATTTGACCGATGTTCACCAATGGTTTCACAATTGCATCATTGGTTTCAATTCTTTAATGCAGACTACAGGGATTGTACGACCAAAAATATAGTGCGTTTATTGCTTTGGCATTTTAAGTAAAATTACAACAAGACCTTAACCGCAGACCTTCGCAGGACCGTGGTAAACCCCATTCCAAAAGATAATTATTCTTCATTAAGTTTGTCTTGCCTACGATGGACCATAACGAATATTTGTAGAAACGTGAAATTTTTATTTGAAACGTAATTGGACTGTTTTAAATTTGATTAAGCATTGATGCTGCGGGGTATTTTTGAATAAGTAGAAGCGTTTATTTTAACATCATGTGATATGTATCGTTCTTAAGAGTTTAATCTAAATTGTAATATGTTCGTATATATTACGGAGATATTTGACTGTGATTCTTCCAGTATGTATTTATGTACATGATTCTCGAGCTTTGACCATGCGAGGCTGATTTTACTGGACAGTTCAAAGTACCTATACTCTATTTATCTTACAGGTAAGTTTAAAAATAATCATTTTTGTCTTGTGTGCCTGTCGATTAACATTTTGCTTCTTGTAATTTTGTGTTTTCTACATAGTTCTTCAACTTGTAAACAACAACAGTCTTTTTTAGTACTATATAGACCATTGATTCTTAAGACTATTCAAAGTCAGTGGGGAATTGACCGAATGCTTCCGCGTTGGCAAGGGAGTAAGGCAGGGTAAGGCAGGGCTGTGTTGTGAGTCCACTTTTGTTTAACATCTATGGCGAGTGTATAATTCGTAAAGCCACAGAAAGTTGGGAAGGAGGTATCTCTGTGGGTGGTAGGACGATTAATAATCTTAGGTATGCTGGCGATACTACTTTATTTGCCAGCAACCAGCAAGAACTAATAGAACTGTTGCAGCGAGTCGAGACGGCTAGCCGCGAGGCAGGACTGACCATTAACAGATTAAAGACAAAGATAATGATTATCGATCAATCAAGAAATAATAGATAGAGTTCGTGTATCTTGACTCTTTCATAACGAATTCAGGGGGGGTCCACGGCGAAATTAAAAAGCGGTCAGCGGTTGCCAAAAAAGCCATGGCTATGTTGAGCAGGATCTCTAAGAGTCGAGATATAGCCCTGTCTACAAAGAAGAGACTCGTCACAACCTTGGTATTCTCAATTTTCCTTCATGCATCGGTGTGCTGCACACTCAAGGGGAAGTAGGAGCAGCAATAAAAACATGTGACATAGAACGTAATAAATTGTTACTTTATACTATTTTTTTTATGCACGTTTCAGGAATTGCACGGCGAAACAAATTGAAAACATATTTATATCCCGCTTGATAGTGTAGGTAGATAAAGTTCTAGGACGTTCCTCAAATGGTTACGGGTAAAGGTCTGCTAGGCAGGGTGTTCTATAAGGGGCTGTGGTTTCGGAGCAATAAACAGTAGGCAAAGTTAATGACGAGTTCGGTTGTAAAAGCACTATATTTCTGGCCCACGTATAACAGCAAAGCCTTTCCTTTCATAATTTTAGCACCGTTGAAGTAACTTTTCTTCCCAAGGTAATGCAAGTTTTTGGAATTCCAACGTATTTTCAAAGGGTAAAACATATACTCTTTGTTGCGTTACTTGCTCTGCAAGAGGTTGTGGTAATTCGATTTGATGACTTCGACAGTTATTTAGAGGCAGATTTTCAAGCAATTAAATTTATATTTTGGCATAATTATCGTATTATTTTGGATAAAACGAAACATGTGATGGAAATAAAAATGTTTAAACCTTAAAATAGGAACCTGATTAGCAAAAATTATTTTACTATCTATAAACGTTCCTTGAGCACCCAAACATTGGTAATAAGATAACGTATTATTAAATTTTGGTACTTCATTTACGTCAGATATTAATTTTAAGTAATCGATCATTAGTAAGCGCAAAGAAACTTATCTGGCTTTAGCAGTCCAGTATAATTTGGGATGAAATACTTTGAAAGGTTATATACCACAGATTATTAATTGTATTATCAACAAATTTTTTTAATATACGAATCCTTAAGTTTTGATTGAGAAATAGTGTTGAAATCGTTAAATTAAAATTTTCAAAAAGTTTTCAATACATTTTTCTGATTTTTCCCAAGGCATCGTTATAAAATTTTGCATCATTCGAGTCAAGAATGCCGAAAAGCTATTTCTGTACTTTACCTACTACATTAACCAATAATCTTTGTGATTTATAACGAGGCTGAAAGTTCTTTAATTAATTTCGTGCTAAATTCATTAAATAATCGGTTCTTAATAATAAGCTTTCGGCAAAACCATGATAAGACGGGTTGTTTGGGTATCCTTTGAAATTTGTTTCATAATCATATGAAAATGGATTTGTATGTTAATTAATTGGTCATGCATTACTTAAGTCCACAAAATGAAGGAATGTGTGTTTAGTAAAAATTAAATTAGAAAGGCTTTATATATAGGAAAAAGAGTATTTTTTAAGAAAATTAATTTTACATCTTCGCTATTTATCAGCCGAGGACCCAGAGTTGCCAACGTCAATGCTCCTAGGATGCTTTTTAATTTATCCTTTTGATGTAAAATAAAGTGCGTAAAGATTTTTGGGGCCTATAAATTGCTTTAAGAATTTAATTATGTGACAGGATCAAGTTTTACCAAAATTCTAGTATTATTGAAAATATTTGTAATTTGGAATTGGAGTCGATTAATGTCTCTTTTTGGTACAATTAGTTGATTTTTATAATAAAGGCCGATTTTGAGAAATTTGAGCGGGTCGCAGAATAATATCTGACAAAGCATTTATTTTGTTTTGGGAATTGTTGCCTAAAATTGATTCTTATTAGTTCGAATTTAATTCGGGTAATTCGTCGGCGTTTTGCAAAAATTTGGTCCATGCTTTTACTACTACCTACAGGGTTTCGCGCAACGGCTTGATTCTGTTTTCTTTTTTGATATTTTAGATTGCAATAAAATTATTCAAGTTTGGGGCGCCAGCGACATTGAATTAACGGTTTTGTACTTTTCGCGAAACTTCTAATGAATTTTTGGTATTGACCGAGCAACTCTAAGACTTGTTTAATTTCTTTTTATGTACTCGGTATCGTGAATTTTTTAATGGCCTGGACTTTTTTAGGGTTTGCTTTGATGCCTTCATATATTACTACCCATTGGATTTTCAATTTTGCATCGCCTTATTTTGAAAATGCAAGGAATATGTTCTTGGCAAAAACGTACTAAAAATAATTATATTGTCCATATGAACCATACAAATTTAATTCTGAAGATCTTTAAGAACTTTGTAACACGTTGAAAAGTGCTCTCCGCATTCTTCAATTTCAATGACATCGGTAGATATTCATAACGTCCGCGTTTCACAGAACACGTAGTTTTTTTTTTATCGAATTTTGTGCCATTTCAATCTGGTGTAATCCGCTCGGGAGGTCCAAAGTCGAAAGATCGTCCTAACTTGTCGAGTAATCAGAAATATTTGGAATAGGGTATCGATCATCAATTGTTTTAAGATTGAATTTACGATAATCGATTATTATGCATCACTTTTGTATATTTGAAGCATTGATTTTTTTGGAAGGATTCAAATTGGAGAGCGGCAAGGGCCCGTTGAAGAGCAAATGATATCTTTTTCTAACGTTTCATTTATTTGTTTCCTAACCTCGCCTTTATGGGCGTAAAGGTAGGGATATGATTTTGTATGTACCGAGAGTTTGTCCGTAGTTTTCATTTCGTATCAAACTTTGGATGTAAATATAATCACTAAATTAGATTGTTCGCTGCTCTCCAGAGTTCAGAGTTATATCGAATTTGAGGGAGATTTTTGAAAATATTTACTTTTATCGAATTTTTTGATGGTTTCAAAAAAATATATTTAGAATTCTTCCTATATAAACGATTCTATGGGAATTGGTTGTAGCAAGGTGTTCATCGTACTTTTTACAAAACTTCTGGATTCCTCCTGTCTAGGTTTTTGCTGAGTCGAACTTGCTAATGTTTCGCCAATCATCCTGTTGGCTTCTTCAGAGCTTGACTGAAACTGGCTCGCCTTCTATTCTGTACTTGCGTACATATTGTTTGAGGGGGCGGAGCTAAATGAGGGGCATAAACACCGTCTCGGACGACTGATTCCCATATTGGTGATAGGTAAAGACCTGAGTCGCGGTTAAGATTGTTAGGTTATTTATAGATTTCTATAGACTCTCGGATTTTTCGTTGGTAGAAGAATTGATTACATGCAAGAATTTTAGTTTGATCGAATAAAATTGTATGTTCGGTTTCGTGATTGTGTTCGGCAACTGCTGATGAGTTTATTTTATTTGTCTTAGTCTTAAGGCTCTTTAATGTTCGTTGAGCCTAGTTGATATTATTCGTCCGGTCTCTCCAATGTATTCTCTGCCGCATATGCATGGAATGCTGCAAACTGCTGGCCTCTCAAATGGAATTTTGTCTTTGACGAAGATGTTGAGAGATTTTTGAACAAGTGGTAAATCTGGTTTTTGACGTTATATTTCTTTAGAACTTTTGATATGTGGTCAGTGATGTTTTGAATGTAAGGAAGGACCATAGTGATAAGTGTAGGATTGCTTTTGACCTCATTGCTAATGGAAGGTTATGGTGAACTGTATTTTGTGATGAAACGCCTAATATATTTAATGGAAATTATTAGAGAGAAGAGCAGAGGTAATTCTGACTCGGGGTGAGACAATTTTTGGGCTCTGTAAACAAGAGTTGATAACCGATAGGTTTTCTGTAAACACAATAATTTTCTATTGATGAGAATAGCTAAGAATGGGAGTTTATTATTAGTTTCCAACGTAATGGTAAAACGCATGTTGGGGTGTATAGAGTTTAAATGCCTAAGAAAATCCACTAGGGATTCTTGACCATAAGGCCAAATAACAAAAGTATCATCGACGTAGCGTTTCCATAATTTTGGATAGTGGAGAACGCATAGCTGTTCCCGACGTTTGTTCAAAAATTTGACCGTTATAAGAAAAATATGTTCCAGACAAGACTACTAAGACTGCGGCCTGCCAGTTTTTCTTCAATACACTCGAAAATGTGTTCATTTAATTCCACACTTGCAAGGAAAGCGTAACCATTAATTAAGCTTTCGCATCTGTTGATAAACTCATTTATGCTATCACAGAGTTGAATGTTTTGAACAAATTCCAATATAATTCTTCTATCATTTTTCCTGACATTTTTTATTCTCTAAAGTTAGATTTTTAAAAAATACACTGATTTCAGATTTTTGGTCACTACTGAATGCATTTAAATATTCACAGGTGTTTCTGATTTACAATTTACTATTAAAAGGGATTGCAAATGTGTTTCTGTGAAACAGCGGATCTTAGAGGGGAGAAAGGAAAAATCGCATGTACGAGTTTCCTCTGCGACATACATACACAAATTGTAAACTTTTCGTTTTTCAATTACCGAGCTCGCAATCCTACTGCACCAATTATGTTCAGGCGACGACAAGATGGCTTTTTAAAATAGTATATTATGCAACAAGTGCGGTAAACGTCATTTGACTCACGAGTTTATTTGACACGAGCGGAGCGAGTTTTTAATAAACGAGTTAGTTTTTGGTTACATTTTCGCAAAACAACACGAATATATTCACTGACATGACAGTCAGAATTGACAAACGTCAAAATTCAAAGCATGGAAAATATCTCCGAAAACATCCGATTGCTCCCAAATCCGTACGGTAAAAACCCGAAAATGTCCGAAGTGGCTCGGATTCAAGGGAAACGAAACTGACGTGGTAAAGTGACGCTTCCCGCACGCTAGATCGATGGGTAATTAGGTATTTTACAGACGGGAGTAGAAAAACTTTATTTTCTAAATGAAATCTGAAAATTACAGTTCATTTTTTCGAAAAAAAAAAAACGTCAAATACAAAAGTTGTTCTAAAAATATGCTAGATATATATTTACATATACAGGCTGTTGCAGAAATCACCCACAGATAAAAGTTATATATTTATATATATATATATATATATATATATATATATATATATATATATATATATATATATATATATATATATATATATATATATATATATATATATATATATATATATATATATATATATATATATATATATATATATATATATATATATATATATATATATATATATATATATATATATATATATATATATATATATATATATATATATATATATATATATATATATATATATATATATATATTATAAGCTTAATAAAATCCCCTAAAAATTCTGCATATTTCTTGTATATGTCGTATACCCAAATCCGATAGTGCGGTAAACGGCATTCGACCCACGAGTTTATTTGACACGAGCGTAACCCCTTCGGACATTTCCGGGATATTACCGCAGGGCTTGAATTTTGACGTTTGTCAATTCTGATGGTCATGAATGTATTCGTCTAGTTTTGTAAAAGTGTAGCTAAAAACTAACGGTCGTAGAAAAAGTATAGTATGCAACAAGTTTGGTAAACTTTTTAGTATCACTCGTTTCTTAAACACTCGCTCCGCTCGTGCCAAATAAACTCGTGACTCAAATGACGTTTACCGTACTTGTTGCATAATACACTATTAATATTACGTTTAAGTTAACAAACATTTCGAAAACTATTGAATTTAGGTATATGACACAGGTAATAGGATATAATAGTAGACGAAATGTTCGCTTCTCTAGGCTATGCTGAATGTTTGTTGGAATTTATCATAAATTCGATGAAAGTTTGTTTGAAATGTGCATTCGGGGTTTAATTACACCTAGTTCCCTTTGAGCCAATTTAGCCCTCTTATTTGGTTTAATAAAAGTTTCCAAAATTCATTGTTTTTCTCTTTGCAAAAAAGGCACTTTATATATGATAAAAGAACTGTTGCAGTCAATTATAAAGAAACATTTTTTTTCTCCTGACGAACTATTTCACAGGCACTTAAGATATTAATTATAAATTCTAGAATATTATTTTACTTTTGAATATTGCTTTTGTGTTAAAAGCAACAACAAGAACTATCGGATTTGGGTATAGGACATATGCAAGAGATGTGCAGAATTTTTGGGGGATTTTATCAATTTTATTTTTATATTTTTTTATACTTATATATTTTTTATATTTTTAATTTTATTATTATGCACATATAAAAATATATCTCGCAAATAGCTTACTGTTTTTTGAACGACTTTTGTATTTGACGTTTTTTTCCCAAACGTTAAATAAAAAAGGTAAAGTTGAATAACTACGTACATAATATAAGTATATAATTCTATGAATATTTAAACGCAAATCTTGAACGATTCGATATATAAAAAATTAAAATCATACTGTAAATGAGTTTGTTTTGCATTTTATGTAAAAAAGTGAGATATCTGGTTTGGAATGATAGCAGTTATATATTTATATTAAGTTCTATCAAATGAACACAAAACATACAAACATACAAAAAAATCATTTGTGTTTCATATTCATACTCACAAAAGGAAACCCTAAAACGTTGTAATCAAACTTATACTCATAATTCTTTAGAATACTCTCTGCTCTATTGGTACCACGTAAAATACAAATTTTGCGTAGCTTCCTACAAAGACGTTTTTACTTACGAAGTTAAAGTAATTTTTGCAATATACACGAAAAAAAAAATAAAGAAGTGATAATGTTTAAGTGATAATAATAAATTAACTGAAAATGGGAAAGGGTATCGAAACGTAGTAATGTCAGCTACTGAGTAATTATGTGTACTTATTTTATAAAGATAAATAACAAAATTTTATTAATGGCATCCTAAGTAATAAGCGCTTGGTTTAGTAAATTCGGGAAAATTGTGCAATAATAATAACCGGTAAAGTCGAAATGCTTCACTCTTTTTACTTTTAAATTCTTTTATTCTTCATATTTCAGGTTAGGATAAAGATATTGACAAGCGGTTTTCACTGGCCTGATGGGACCTCATTTGACTATCTGTCCACGGTGAAGTCATACCGTTGCATTTATTATTTTTGCAAAAAATATATTTTTTTGCGAATATATCAGAAAATGCCACCTGGTGGCAAACAGCAATGGTGTCACATATAGCACGATTGATAGCCCAGTAAAAGCATTTTTTAAAGACTCCATGTGTATTAAAATGCGTTAAGCCTTTGTATGTTATATTATGACATTATTAACGAAAATGTCCGAACACCCCACCACTTTGCTTTAGAGCAAACAGTATTAAACAAAAAAGATTAAAATTTGTCATAAACTATATTAGAAATTTTTGTAGAAACAGTTTTAAAAATCTTGAAGATTTCCAGCACTTTCGCTTGGCTGAATTACTTATTTTTTTTTTTTTTGCAAATTTCTATATGTCCGACCCTTCGCTCGGTACATTTGAGTACATTCAAAGTCAAGAAACCCTTTTAAATTTACTTTTACTGACTGAGAGTGTTAAATCAGCGCAAATCACGTGGGACATTAGGGCGTCCGCCAAAAGCCACAGGGAAATGCAAGTCTGGATACCAGGGTTATTCAATTAGCAGCGCATATAGCCGCCAAATGGATTTGAAATTGCTTTCTAAATCAATAAACAAAAAGGACAGCGTTCAGGTGTATAAAAGGCGTACGTCTGATCCTGGATAATTCAGTAGGTTCTGTTCTATTGTTAAAGTGCTGCGTTTATATAGCAAAAGGTACGTATCTGATAAAAATATTAAAATAATTTAAAGACTGTTTGGATTAACTGATACATTTAAAATATTATATTGTTACATATACAGAGTTCGTATTTTCGTGGTCCAGAATTTCCTTATTTTAAGTAGAACATTCTGTATATGTTTAAACTTCTCCGACCAGACATTTAAAATTATCATTGTTTATTATAACAATTGCATCTTTTTCAACGTCATTTCAAATCGGGATAATTCCGGACTTAACATATTTGCGGTTGATTTCCTCGTACAACTTTAGTGGTCTGTGTTGCTATTTTAAAAACAGAGTGATGAAAAAATCATCAATTCATTAACGCCAGTTCCGCATTTTTGAGAAATGTTATTCGAAAGTAAAGTCCACCTTAAAAAATGCACTATATTATAAAAAGTTATTTATTGCAGAAAATGAAGTTTGCAAACAGCCAGTTTGTTGCAATCCTTATTGTCCTCAGCGTATTGTTCTACATGTTTTCTGTAACTGAAGCCACTTATAGAAAACCCCCATTTAACGGGTCAATATTTGGGAAAAGATCTGGACTGAATACCGGTAAGAATATTCAGCTGCTAAGACGTTATATTAAATGAGTATAAATTTAAATTTTATTAAGATACGAGCCGTAACAATCTATATGTTTGCATGTATATGTTGGACAAGCTATATTTATATATTTTATGTTGATTACTATTTAATTAATTGTTGGATAATCGAAAAATACTCACAACTATATATCGGAACATGTTGTGCTTTTCCTCACATTTCTTTAGTTTTGTCAGCCTGAAACATACGAGCAATTAGTATGTCATCAACAAGAATTACTACGCCTAATTTGAGTATAACCGTCAGTTTTATTATTAGTAAAATACAATAATAGTGCGCGGAAAACCCGGAAAAGTGCGAGAAAGTACCATAAAAGGAAAACAATGCGTGAAATGCCTTGTTATAAGATGTTTAATAGGCACTTCTTTACGATATAAATTCTCTTTTTTTTTACTTATACGAGTAAAGACACCGCCCAAGACATGATCGTCAGCATACTTTACCACAACTACGTGCTAAATTGCAAGAAATATAGGATTAGTCTGATTCTGAATTCTTTGAAGATCTAGAATGCTTAATAGAATTCATCAATCTGCCATCCGAGTTAAAGGCGACGTTACACGCAAATGTTAATTTGCTAAAAAAACAATTTGTTCCAATATTTAGTTAGTTTAGTCAGCATAATTTTTTCGAACATAAAATATATAACTAAGTCGTAAAAATAATACATCATAAAAAAAGTTGGTAATTTCATATTTTCAATTATAAAAAAATAATTTCAGTTAACTGCAATTTTATTCGCTACTGAAAATTAAACGCGAATTGATCGCAGTTGAAATTTCAGAATATGAAGCGGCGAGTAAGGCTCTGTCGGCAATGTGCGAAATAGCAAATGATGCGTGTCAGTCATGGTTTCCATCCCAAGAAAAGTGAAGAAAAGGCTACCCCAACTACTTCGAAAATTACCTATATACGACAATAAGAATTATGTCAATTTTCTAAAATTAAAATAATCCACAATCAAACCTTAGTAGTTAATAACATTCACGTGTCCTTTGCTCCAGGATAAAAAGATAACCAAATAATTAAGCAACAAGTTTCATAAAAACGCCATTTTATTCACACGAGTGGCTGAAGAAGTTTATTAATGTGTTGCATAGTATATTACATCGCCAACATATTCACTGATTGACGTGATCAAAATTAACGAACAGCAAATGACTAAAATGTATCGAAAACAAACCTGTGACTAAAATACCGGAAATTTAAGAAGCGACTCACGACCATGGGTAACTAAGCAGACGTCTTAAGGTGAGTAAGTACTTTAAATTATTATAACTAATTTTGCAATATTTTTCTACTTTAGTCACGCGTTTGGGAGCGTAAATTTTTGCAAAATTTAGCCTCTGACGCACTTTTGGGACGAAATTACCATATTGATAAAAGAAATATTCATCTCTCGTAAGATATAAGAGGGAAACCCCGAAAACTATAAAGGTATTAACTTAATCAATACTTATCTAAAACTTACCACGACTAGCAAACTAACTCACCGATAATGATGAATATTGAAGATAAACAACAAGACTATAGACATGGCTGATTTGGCACTGATGCTATATTTGTTGTAAAACAACTATAGCCGAGCAGCAGTATAATAAATCCGTGCTCTTCTGCTTTATGGACATTCAAAAAGCTTAAGATCCGGTTGAGCATGTCTATAAAGGCGTGGAAGGGAAGAGGAAGGGCGCTCTGTATTAAACAGGTTCTATGAATGACCGTTAGAAAAGCAACGTCCGGTACTTATACCGTACTTATATACAAAATGGAAACAGTAATGGCAGATTTGAAATTCACAGCAACATTTGTGATCAACGGCAATAATGTGGTGTTTAATAACACTGAAAATGTGGCACATTATTTAAGTATAGACAAATATTCACTATCTAGCATACAATAAGCATATTTTTTGAGCACTTTTTTTATAGATAGATTCGCAAGATTCGCGAATACAGTTTTCATGTTTACTTTTTAAATACTAACTTGGCTAGGGAACATATTACAAGCGATTCAAGAAGAAAATGTCAAAAGCAACATTTTATTAAACTCTGTGTGTTGTGAGTTTGTAAAAATTTTAGAGACTAGAAGCATTGCTAATGTTGCTGAATCCATTTATGCTATATTAAAAAAAAAGGTCATTTATACTTACCAACTTCAAGTAAATTTTTATAAGCCCAGTAAGTAAGCTCACCTGATATCTCCTATATTTACTTCTCTGTCTCTTGTTTTATTAAATATTAAATAGTTCGAAACAAACCTAGTGGGTACCGTTTGGGTAGGGCTTTAATCGCGCTCTATCGAAATAAAAAATAAAAATATCTCTAATAGCGTATATATTTGAAATACAAAACGGTTTCAATTAGGGCGTATATTTATCACAGTCAAAATAGGCATTAAAAAATATTAAATGATGCAAAAAAAAAGAACGCGATTCCAATTTATCAAATACACTGTTATACACCCAAAATGCGAAATAATGGATTTCATCAAAACTATTTGAAACAAACAAATCAGTGAATTTTTTTTATAATGAGTGACTTACTGTGAACCTAGCCCCCTATTCTTGAATTTTGGGGAACCGAACTTGGGTACTCGGGAAATGGACGTGGTTCACTTTAAAACGGCAAAGTCGTATTCTTGAAAGTGACCAGAGAAAACGAACTGCTGCTAAGATTCTGATCTCGAAAGTTGAAATTTTGTTTATTGGTTCTGTGTGTGGTTTTATACAATTGGATTAAAAGACAACATGGATGCAGAATATTTTAATAATGTCATGAAAATGAATGTATGAAATAATGATAAATGTGCTAGCTCAAATAAAATTTGTCTCGGAAAATTTGTGCGGTGAAATAGTGGACATAGTATGTTACTGTGCCAATACGATTATCGGCCTAAACAGTAATTCCATTCAAACCATTCAAAGGATATACATTCAAATTGACATTTGCATAACACACAAGTAACACTGTGCATTGTGTAAAAGTGAACTAGCTTCCCTGGGTACGTTCCCGGGAAAGCTTCCTTTCCCGACATTACAAGAATAGAGGGCCCGGAGAGCATATAGAGGGATATTTTCCTTACTTTAAAGCAACGTTGCTGCTTTTATTCGCTCCGGGTGGTTTTAAATTCAGTAAATTAAGTTTAAAATATTTGGTCCACAACTAGAGTCTTTCTATAGGGAAAATAATTTTATTTGTGGAGATTTTTTTTACTTTAAAGAACTTTAAATATGTATTTCGAATATTATTTTTAATTCTGTTATCCAAAGTATACAGGATGTTCGGTATTTTTCGTAATAAACTTTAATGAATGAATCCGGACTCCATTCTGATGCTGAATCAATATTTGGTTCTGTCAAATTCGATTTGTATTTTTCGTTATTTTATTTGTGTTGTAGTCGTAATTTGAATATTTTTGGGCGTCCTCTATCAAACAAAGTTGTTGTTTGGTCAAATTATTGTGTCACTGTTTTTTTTTTTTAATTCTAACAAACAAATAATTCCACCTGTACTCAGAAAAATCTAGTTTGACCGAATAAAAAATAAACAAGTCAAAACATTATTTTTTTACTCTGAGTTATTAAGCATTTGTTTATCTGGATTATTTAAATGTTATGTTAAATCAAAGTCCAAAGTACAAATCTGAAATAAATTCCGAATTTTTATGTGTACGGTAATCTGCAGGTATGTATTTGAAAACATTATATTATTTTTCAAGAAGTGATGTTTATAAGCACACATCCAGTTTTTTTTATGGAGACAACACTGCCTACTACTTTTACCTCATTTTTGATCAAAACAGAAAAAAAAGGTGTATGATCTGAAAATTTTACAAATAATTGATATTGTTTTGTTTTATAAACATGAAAAGTTCTGTAACAGTCGCAACTTTTGAAATCGAATCTACGCGATGTTGCCAAGTATATAAATTTTTTTCTTAGAGGTCGAAACTTATTTTAAATGAAAATAATATGTTTTTGTTTAGTTTTTGAAATGTAGACGATTTAATAATTAAATAAAAACTTTTTCATTTAAAATATAAACGTTCTGTGACATTAGAAGCTAACAATAAAGCCTTGTCAACTGATAAAAAGTGATTCCAAAAAAACCCAGATACAGAAGAACGACAGGGGCCTCTGAAAAGAATACCATAAAAACTTAACATTATTGTCCATTCGATCAAACAAAGTAAATTGTGCTTTACTTTTTATAAAACTTCTGGATTCCTTCTGCGTCAGCTTTTTCTGAGTCGAATTAGCTAATGTTTCGCCAATCATCCTGGTGAAACGTTAGCAAGTTCATCAACAAAAACAGACGCAGGAGAAATTCAGAAAGTTTATAACAAGTATTACAGTAGCCTGTGGAAGTTTCTTTAAAAAAAAAGTGTTACTTTTGTTATTGTTGGGTGTTCTTAGATAAAACATCTAAACCCTAAATATATTCTACAAGACCGAGATTCACTCATTACATTATATTATTTGAATTCTATAACACGCTACACATTGGTTTATATTAGTTCAAAATTTGTGTGAAAAAACTGAAACATTCCAAAAATTTCGTAATTGTTGTTTTTGGGCGCTGTTCTGGCAGTTAATTTAACAAATGCAATATGTAAAATTGTATATTAAAAGTAAGGAAAATTGGTTAAAATGAGACAAATAAAAATGCCTATAAAAATTGATTGCATTTTCAAATCTGGTACCACAAACTTATCTACAGGTTGAAATGACATCACATAATCTAATAAGTGGATCTGAACCTCAAAATGCTATTTTTTGCAACCCAGCAGCACGAGTGACAGGCAGGCAACCACGATCTCTATCAAAACCAAAGATTGTCAAATGATCAGGGCACGTTTGCGTCAAGGTAATTTGAAAAAATAGGTACGTCGTAAAACCCGTACAATGAAAATTAATTAATAACAAAGGTGGAAATTCTTAGATGTTTATTAGTTGAAGGATCAACAAGATATGCTGGTTCCAGATTAACTTATTATTTACAACTGCACTGCAACTGACATATTGCTTAAAGACGTCGGCAACTGCTGTCAAGACAACAAGCTTATTTCTAACGATTAACACCATAAGCAATCTAACAAAGAAAGACGTTTGAAGTTTATTCCATAACCATTAAACTATCAAATAAGAATATGGCACACACGTTTTTTTAATTTATAAAATTGGCAATATTCGTGCTTAAAACGAATCAGGAGATGTTTGTTGCATTAGTAGCCAAAATATTATGATCGCTTAATTTGTTTTTTCACATTTGACCTTATTAAATAGACCGAAGATTTGGAAACCCAAAACCTTATGCCTGCCTTACCGCTGTCATTACTCGCGAATTTATTCTCCGATTGTTGCGCTGCTGCCAATAATGTTCATCCCACCTGCATAAGCGATAATAAAATATTATTCGTAGCTCTGTTAACAGTCTTTGTGGTGTGTCTTTTGTGGAAAACATTAGTGAATCCAGATAGTCATGCAATGCCACGAATAAGCGCATGCATGCCACGAATGTCAGTTTTGTCCGTTGTTCTATCCAAACGCAATTTTTTGAATATAGCCTTGAAATTGAAAATGGATTTTTGGATTATTGGCTATTTTCAGTAAAAGAGGTCAAAGATGGAATTATTCGTTATAAAGAATAACTCGGAAAGTAAGCATGCGCCATTAACTTTTAATTAACCTTTATCTTCTTAATTATAATCTTAATGTAAAATTAGTGGTAAATTAATGTCAATGGTTGCTTGCACGAATCCACCATAAACTGTAATGTGGAAAGCCTTTGTTTTGCAGAAAGATAAAGGTCTACTGCAGAGGCCCATAACTCCAAGAGCATTCTTGCATTGTTGCAAATGTTGTAAGAGGCCTTGTATCCATAAACTGTGTTGCTTGTTGGTGAGTTTTCAATATATAGATAAAAGTGTGCTATATTGTTTTATCTTTTATGAATCCATAAAACGAACTATTTTTTAAACAATATCAACTAACTAAAACTATGAACATGAAACTCTTATGAAAACAAAGATTCACTTATTAAATTACATGATAATCATGTCAATAACCCCCTGCGTTTAACAAAATCCTCAGTACTCCCTTTTAAAAGTTTATAGAAAACAACTTATTCTTGAGAAAAAGATTTGAAGAACTTACTGACTAAAAATCTCCAAATATTTCGCGATTTTAAGCTAGCCTATCATCCAAAATTGCAGAACATTCGCAGACAGTGGAGCAACATTTTTTCCAGAACATTGCCAATAACAAAAACGGAAACGATTATTTTCAACCATTTTCTAAAAAGTTTTATCCGTAATTCTTACGGTTTACACGTTATTCTAGTTCTGTGGAATTGGAAATATGGTGCCTTAGATCCTTCAAGAAAGTAAACATCATACCCGCGAATTCTTTTTCAAGGACAAACTTTGGAATTTTAATTTTCAGATTGGTGTTAAGTACCCAACAAAACCGACACTTCGCGGGTTTTTTGGATACGTCCTGCATTAAATAACAGCCCACTCCGGTTTCACCTCTGAAAAATTCTGAATCAAAAAGATGCATGTGCCGGGAAAATTTCTCACCTGGTAAACTTGCTATTGACCGGCAACGACGGGTGTTCAGTCTTCATGAAAGCGATAATGTAACAATCCTCAATGTGACCCCAGCGTCTAAGGTTCACAAAATCTCTACTACTGACTAAACCCCCAGCTCCATTCGTAGATATCTGGTAACAAATATCTGTGTGTTCATCGATGATTTGTATTTTGTGAGATTCTTTAATGGCCGGATTCCATTTGGGAAAGTCTTGAACCTTGTAATAGAGCTCCTCTAAAAGGAACTTTGAAGAAGCATCCACCTCTGCCTTGAATTTGGTTATTACAAATAAAATTACACTTTCGTTTTTCTATAAAATGGGGAAGTGAAGAACACAATAAGTTAAAAAAATCACTACCTCCAGCTTAAATATTTTCCCAACTTTTGGAACATTTCTGGTGAACACTTTGTCCTGTCCCTGTTGGCGTTCAAGTTTCCAATCTGACTCTTGCACTAAGTCCCATGCATTTTGAAAAGCCATTGCGGCCCTACTTTGGTAACCTTCTTCCTGCGACATATAAACTCATTCACTTTAAAATCAAAGTTAAATAGGATACCTATGTGCTCCTTAAACAACTGAAGTTGAATAAGAAAAGAAAAATTATGTAATTTTTGTCTCTTTATATCATGTAAAATTCACAAGAACTCGTTAATACAGAGTGTAAAAGACAATAATTTAATGCCACTTGGAAAGAACTACATATTTTACATTACACTATAAAATTTTCAAACATTCTATTTTTGGGTATAGTAGTTGCTTGCAGTAATGCAGAAACCTTTTTTTTATTAAATATTGAACATCGCCTCACAGAATATTGTAACCCAACTATATTATGATTTGTTAAGTTCACCCTATGAACTGAATAAATTTGTTAAGTACACAAATTTTGTCCCCACAGATTCATAATGTTTCCTTAATGTTTAACTTAACATGAGATTACATTAACATGGCTAACAGGCAGTAAAATTAATCTCACACAATCTCTGGCACAAAAATTTACATATAATTTGATTTCTCACTTTGTGGTTTAATAAAATAGAAAAATTTTGTACCTGTTCTCCAGTTAGTTTGACCGAAGGATATGTTACATGCATAGCCTCATTTCTGTAGAGGGAACCTTCTGGAGTGCCTAACGGGGAATAAAAATTTCCCACACTTTCAGTGCACATTGAAGGAAGACCTTGGACATAACTTCTAATCAATGGTGCCCTCTCAGACTCTGTTGATGCTAAATATTTAAGTCAATTAATAACAATGTTTCTCGTTTCTAAGAAAAATCTCAATTTCTATCTTGATAATATCATTAAGTTTTTTCTTTCTGTTCAACAAAAAGAGCTAGTTTCTGAAAAAATTTTCACACAAAATTTAGTTCTAGCATTACTTGGGGTCCAATATACAGATGGGATAGTATGGGGATATCAAAAACTATAGGAGATGCAGGGTTGTTTAAATTAGGAAGCTTTTAAAGAATTTTATGATAAATTTATTGTTTCTGAGAAATTTGTGCCATTTTATCTGTAAAGCACAAAATCCGCCAACCATGATCCTGGGACCAGTACATTATTATAAGAATATGATGACATAAAAGAAAACATTTGTTTTCAAGATACACCATAGATTTTTAAATGTTCTTATGGGCATCATATTAAATACTTTAATTATTAGATAGATAGATTGGATTAGATTTAATGATGTATCATATGATGACTTTATTATCATTAGTAGGGTCACAAAAGCAAAATTTGATTTTTTTATAGTAAGCCTTGAAACAAAAGTTGATTGGATACACTGAACAAGTATTAAATTTATTGTAATTAAAAATTGAAAAGTCAATAACAAAAATAACAATTTTGGTAATTAAAATCTTTGATGTTTTACAATTTTAAAGCAGAAAACAGTCCCATATAAATATTTTTACTTTTAACAACCCAATCCTTATCTCCCTTTTTTCCTTGCTAAAACTTGGAGAATATGTCAACAGTAAATTAATAAGAAATTCCCGATGTTACATCAAATATCAACTAATTCAGAACTTTGAAATTCCTTCAAATTCGTGCATACATGCCAGCATCTACGCGTGAAAACACCTGTAGTTCTTTATTAAAAAAAAAAAAACAATAATTTTATATCTAGATCAGTATCAGCAGTCGGCGTGAATACGCGCGTCTCTGCTCCATTTCCCTTAAATCGATAATAGTGAGAGAGTTAAATCAATAATTTAAGAAATTTTTGTGGTTTGTATGGATGATATCCTTGAGTGCAGTAGTAGATGGTATATAGTAAGTTACACGTATCTCTCAAACTCAGGGGCAAGACATTGTAGACTTTGTGTAAATAAGAAACCTTTGGGTTTTGGCCTTGGTAACAGCAGGCAACCACAGCAGACCCTCAGTGATACCATGGGTTTGATACATATTGCAACATTGGTTGTCGTAGTGAGTGGGGATAGTTTTCCTTGAGAGTGCATGATTTTCAAAATATACTTCTGAATGACATTTAATTTCTGCAAGAGGTTACTATACAAGAGTGAAATATTTCCAACAAAATTTCTTTACTTACTAATTCCATTGGAATAACTTGGAATTATTTACTAATTACATTGGAATAAATAAATAAATAATAATTCGAATTTATGTTGTTAATGATAGTAATATTTAGAGATTTATGGCAAAAGATGTTCAAACAAATGTATACCTAACTGTGGAACCCAAAACATTGTTAAGTACATCTGGTGTGATCGTTTGAAATGCTTCTAAAATTAGTAGCCTTAATCCTTCTGTTTGAAAATTACTTTAGTACACATAGTTTTTGATTGCAGCCCCAAAGACCAAAGCCGGGAAAAAACTTATATCAGGTGATCATGCAGGTCAAGAAGCCACTGAATGTGTACCTATTCATTTGCTAGAAAACCTATTCAATAGATATTCTTGAACTATTAAAACAAGTTTTGATACACTTGGAAATTTGTTTCTAGAGTATTACTATGACTGAAAATGTAACACTTAGTACTAAATTGTAACTGAAGTTAAACTGTCAATAAATTGTTACTTTGTTCACCACTTCTTCATAGCAATAATTAAACTGTCAAAACATTTATTTCTCCAAATGTCTGTTGAGAGTGATGATATAAAAAAAAATCAAATTTTGCTGTTAAATGACTATGTATCTCATATGGTTTCTGATAACCCCATGCTATCCCACCCTTATATTGGACACACTGTCATTATGAAGTCCATACTTATCAGGTATCTGCTTGCATGAGTTTCCTGGGGTATTACTCTAAAGTCCAAAAACCATGCCTCACCCCATGATAAAATAAATGAAGCGAGAACTAACAAAACTTCAAAAACCGGTTGAGATGAGTGTGGCCACTAAAAACAAATATTTTTTAAAGGGATTTGAGAAACTTAAATGCAATACCACTCACATCATACATAAATACTTTTCCTATCAGGAACGCACAACTGAAAGAGGTTGACAACTAGAAAAAGGTATTAATGAACATCAACCCTTAATTAACTTGCTGCACATACTTACAGATATTATAATCCAATGATTTATATACAATAGCGCATAGAAAAATACTAGAACTAAAAATCTACCTAGTGCTACTAAAACTATGTCGAATAGAGAAGTACGGATATTGTAATGCACAATTTGTTGCTCTAGTGCATTCATTATATTTTGACCCTTCAACTATAAAAAAAAATTGGAAGTCTAAACAAAATTTCCTAGGTACACATGTGGTTTCTAACTTACCATAATACATATAAGCCACATAAGTGATATAAAGAGCACATCAAACGTTACAAATAAGCAAAAAAACCTTCTAACATTTGACATCCTCCCATCAAGCCTTTGTCCAGCTAAAAGATCTTCAGAGACAATGCAATCACGAATGGAAGATATTGTGTTGATGCTGTGCGAATGTGCTGCAAAAAATTCATGTTGTTTGGAATTTATTAGTTGTTTTACTTACAGATTTGGAGAGCAGACGGTACATTTTCATTTTGATAGCTTGGAAAATTACCTGCATTATAGTCAGTGGACATATTAATAATTTTGCCTCATACAAACTGACAGCAACGAGAAAATGTGTGTTTTTTATCATTAATTAAATCAAATCATGTTTTTTTACTAAACTACATATTTTCAACAAAATTCATCAAATGTTTACATTAGCTACAAATTCATAGATCTACCCAAAAATTAGACAAACCCACAGTTCAGTGAACAAGGAAATAAAACACGTATCAAAAAGAAAACAATCTATTGTGTTAAAAGATGATATTGCGTTGATTTAGAGACGTAGAAATTTAGTTCAAAAATAAACTGCTATTTTTCGTATGTTTGTTAATGAGCGAATGACCCGGGCTGAGGCAAGAATGGTAAACCTAATTAGGTTTACGAGTCTTGGAGTTAAGGTACTGCATAGAATACAACATTTTTGTGGTCTGTGCATCGCTTACAGTCGCGTTCTATGTGTGAAGAAAGAAGAAAAAATTATTATCACAGACCACTAATATCTGTTATCAAGGATGGCTCCATACTAGGTAAATATAAGAATGAATTAAAAACAGTTCTTTTGAAATTAAATGTCGTTTGCCTAAATATAGAAACTATTAGACGTCATAATTTTAAGCATTCACCAATCATGACATGTAACTATCATGTCACCCATTTCAAAAACGTTACTTAAATTAACCTCTGAACTTTTAATGCTGAGAGAACAACCGATAATGTTAAAGTAACTGTTCTGTGGAGTGAATGCGCACATTTTGATCTGTCAACGTCAAAGTTTCAGCTGATTTGTACAGAATGTCATGATTTACAACAAATCTTCGAAAGTTCAATTGATATTGGAATAGGTTTTGCAATGTCAGTAAATCCCGGTAAGTTTCTTCCAATAATAATGAAAGAATATGCGATATTTAATTTTTGTTCTAGATACTCGTCCTGAACTTTATGAAGAAGTTAAACTACATCAAAACACCAGAGAAAGAGAAAAGTTAGTTATTTTTTGTCAAGTTCATTGTCTATAAAGACATTTTTTTAGGTATGATAATTTAGCAGACCTCTATGCAGTGATTAATACTCTGCAACAGCTTGAAAAGGCATATATCAGAGACTGTGTAACTCCAAAAGAGTATACTGGGGCTTGTAGTAACTTATTGCTGCAGTATAAAGCAGCATTTCGTCAAGTCAAAGGAAATGAATTTCCCACAGTTGATGCCTTTGTCAAAAAATTTAGGGTAAATTAAAAAAGCTAAAAGAATAAGTAAGGATGAACAAGTATTTTTTCTGATTATAGCTTGATTGTCCAGCAGCATTAGAAAGAATTAAGGAAGATAGACCTATCACTATAAAAGACGACAAAGGCAATACCAGCAAATGCATTGCAGATATTGTGTCATTATTTATAACGTTAATGGATAAATTGAGGCTAGAAATCAGGGCAATGGATGATTTACATCCGGAATTAAGAGATTTAGTTGACACTATGAATCGATTGAGTATCTTGCCATCAGACTTTGAAGGCAAGCAAAAAGCTGCAGAATGGTTGGCAACATTGAACGATATGCAGGCTTCAGATGAACTATCTGAGGCGCAAGTGAGACAATTATTGTTTGACTTGGAAAGTTCATATAGTGCATTCAATAAAGTGCTTCATAACGCACCTTAGAAAGAATAGTATAGAAAAATTAATTATCGGTGGATTAAACAAATCATCATGTATGTTTGGTATTGTAATTGCCAGTCTTTCCCTAAAATATCGTATATAAAGTATGGTTTCTAGTTAATTGTTTCATTTTGCCCCATTTACCTTTGACATTTTGAGTTTTTCTAGAAAACGTTTTGCATGTGTAGATTTTCAGATACAATATATTAAGTTTGCATAGTCAAAATTACTGATATGTACAGTGCTAAGAGGTAAAGATAAGAAAATGTAAACGCAATATCTGTTGCATATTACTCATTAAAATAAATGTACCTACTAATTAACATGCAAAATATTGTATTTAACTATTATACACCTAATATGTTGTTGGGGCATGGGGTCATCCTAAAATATACTAGTATAGCAAGCAATGTTGGGTTCAAATTGAAAAAAACAAATAAATATGTCCGCCTTCAGGTCGACTTATTAGTATTAATTTGGTACGCCCCTGGATAGTTTTATTAGTTCATCATCATAAATACTACTCATTGTGTGCAAGTGTGTTCCTCTTCCTTTCTATACAGCGATTAAATTCTTTACTTCTAAAGCGCTTTTTGGGAATTCTATTTCTATGTTACAGTTAAATTGCTGCAGATAATCTGCTATACTTTTTATAGCATTGTGATAAGCAATGATGTTTAATAATTTTGAAAGGTCAACAACTGATTTTCGTAAAGCAAGGGAATGTTAAATTGCTACGGCTGTTACTTTTATACAGTGAACGGCAAAAATATGGAACGAATTCATTTAAAAAACAGGTATTGGATTTTAAGAAAAAGGTTAGTAAATAGAAAATATACAGGCAGGGTCAAAAAGTAGAGGTCGATACAGAGTTCCTTTTTCTAAATATTTCAAAAATTCATCTCGTATACCCTATACCTATTTCTTACTTTTTGTGAGCAAAAGAATAAAAAACAGAAATTTAATTTTCAAATGAACATTCGACGTAGTAGTAGCGTAGTAGTATGTAGTACCAATAAAGTTTTTAACATTGCTATTAGTAAAGAAAAAGAAATGGTAGAAAGGGATCAATAGAATGGCCTGCAATGTCTCCAGATATTATAGTCTACAAAATTTTGATGATTTAAAATTTATAAAAATTTTAAATAAAATAAGGCAAAATAATGAAAAGGGTTTTTAAACCTCATTATTGTCAAGAAGTTAGTTTTCAACACCCAATAAAACAATTTCTTTCACATGCTGTTTCTATAAATTGTCTCTCAATTTTACTCACTGTGGATCTTGTAATGGGTCTTTTTGAATATTTTGCGTTAAACAAATTACAAACTTCTTGTTGAGTTCTAGTTTTGTTTCCATATCCAATAATCACTTTCGTTACTGACAGAAATGTACTTGTGACAATTTAAGAACTTTACTGGTACTAACTAGCCGTTCATTTTAAAATTTAATTTCTGCATTTTTTTGCTAATAAAAAGTAAGAGATAAGTATGGGGTATGCTACATAAGTTATGCGTGAAATTTTTTCTATTTACTGCTAAAAATGCGCAATAAAAAATATGTGCGAGCATTTTTTATTTAAATATAATACCTGATTTTTAAATGAATTTGTTCTATATTTTATCCGTTCACTGTATAAATGAAAAATATACTTAAAAGATCGCTCTTTTTTGCCTTTTGAAGTGTTGCCCAAGATAAAATGTATTTCTCTTGTTTACACTCTGCAAACAACATATTTAAAAAACAATATGTATTTTTAAGGGAAACTTTTTGACCAAATTCAATTCAGTTTAACTAAGTCTATTAAGTTGCAACTTATTGCATTATGAAATAGGCAATATTAAATAAGCACCTTTAATATAATTTCCTGGTTAAATCGAGCATAACATTCTGGCAACGGCAACTATGTACACTGTGTTTCATTTTGGTCGCCACTGAGGGGTATGTCCCTTGTTAGTGAAGATAGAGCCTTGCGTTTTCGCAAATCTTTGGTATTTTTTTGTAAAACGAAAGATGACGTTACAAAATTTTCATGTCTTGCTTAGTTTTTAAAATACAGGGTGATTTTGGAAATTTGAAGTTTTGGGGCACCTATCCTTATAGGTTTTTACGTAGAATTCAGTGGCGTAGTCAGTTTTTTTCGTCTTTTTGAAAAAAAAAATAAGTTTTTTTTTTTAATGAAACACCTTATTGACCAACTCGATTCTGAGGTCCTCAAAAATGTATAAACAGTATGGGGTTATTTGTATAAATGACCTCACAAAAATGATTTTTTTAAATTTTCATTTGGGTATTTGCGATAGACCTTGGAAAAAGGATTTATTAAATATCGAAAATATTTAATTTATTTATTCCTGACAATACTTCGACAATAGCTTTTATAATTTGCATGTAGCCAACTTAGTTTAATATTAACATTTTATTTGTAACATTTCACATAGCTTTACGATCTATATGTTATTAAAAAAGATAATCCAAAATGCGAACCTAGATATTAAAATAATTATTTAAAAATAAATGTTATCATTTTTTGCAAATCTGAACATAATTATTTTAATTTATAAAGCTAAAAAATTGCTTAAAATGTCTTTCTTTAACGCAGAATAACCAGAGGTGGCGTTCTCCAACTTTCAAAAGCTGCGTCAGTGGCTGCTTGGACCTCTCCGAAATTATTGTGGCGACTTATTTTACTTTTTAAATATGACAAATGCAATATTAAATTTTGTTGTCATCTTTCGTTTCACAAAACAGTACCAAAGGTTTGCGAAAACGCGAGCCTCTCTCCTCGCTAATAGCGGACATATCCCTCAGTCGAGACGAAATTGACAAATGTCAATGATGATACCCAAAAAACGAACCGCGAGCATCCAAATAACCCATTCAGGAATTATGAAGAATCCTGAATTTTTGTCAGTGGGGTAAATGAAAAGCAATTAAAAAAGAATTGTTTATTTATAATTCTAAAAGTACACACTAGGATCTACAAATCTAATGTAGCTGTTTAGAGGAATTGTGTTTGTATTTACAATGACGTGATCGGAGATATTTTATATAAATTAAATAAATTTTATATGAAATATCCAGAACATTTCAAACATACAGAAGAAGAAGCCTGACGTGAAAAGGTAAATGCGAAAATGCTTATTCTCCATGTATGTAATGTAATGTAATGTATGTTTAATTCTTTTGTACCGGGTGGCTTTTGAGTGGAATTAGAAATTTCTGGAATACGAAAATTGATCTTAAATAATATTGGAGCGTGCAGTGCTGCCGCATCTAAAAAAAAACGAAGGCACATCTTATTTAATTTAAAAGTCACTCAATGTATGCCATAGTGTTTTTACACAAAAACATAAAGTGGATTTTGTTTAGATTCCCTTTAAATGCCCCTTACTATTTTCGAAATAACACTTGATTTATAAATAATTTGGACCTTATTTGCACAAATTTTAGTTCCGTTTTAAAATTTAATTAACACTAATCCGAACTTTTTCTGGAGCCTTGCGGAGGGAGCCGATCAAGGTGTCATTTTACATAAATAAAGTTTAGATTGGTTTAGTAGTTACAATTAGGAAGTGAATAATTTTATCAATGGTGCATAAATAATCCTAAGTTTGGTCAAGTTCCTCTTAGCTTTTTTAGTTTAAAAATGATTTTTTTTCTTTGTATTTTTTCTATAGTTCTCCCATCGTTTTTCTCAATTTTTAAAATATAAAATATATAAAATGTTCAGACTTTAGATTTTGGTATCATGAAGTTCTATGAATTTCGTCATTCACTCTTCAAATATGTACTTTTACTAATTTAAAAGTAATTGAAATAAATTTGATTAATTAGTTTCAATTTACTTAAAAACATTTCTGTTCGTACTTGCGTACGAAACTTTGTGTTCCAGTATATGCTCCGTCTACAATGATTTGATGCCAATTGTTGGAATTGCCTGGACAGTCCGGTTAATAATTAGTGGACCGAGGACAGTATGGTAAAATTTAAACAAAATCAACGTTGTTTCTTAGAATTTAGAACTTAAAAATGAAATGATACATAAACGGTGCCATTTAAACCAAGCAAAATGTCGCCATGTTTGAAAATATTTTAGAGTGATAAAGGAACTTTGCCCACGGTGTATAGCACAGATACTAGGTATACAGAGGGCCTTGCCTATGCCGATGAACAGGCACTTTTGAGGTCAATATCACAAAATGTTGAGAAGAGTAATTTATATAGGTATCTGACATGTGACATATAGGTATGTGACATCCAGCAATCAATTTGAACGCAATTCAACAGTTTTCAGTTTCTATATGCCAAAATACTAATAAAACCTTTGGTCTTCATTGCTATGAGTTTTATATTTATAGGGTTCTTAAAAACGTTATAATTATAAATACTATTGGGATTTCTTACTTGGTAAAACACTTATAATTCTTAAAGCACCGTTTTTGTGCAATTTTTATACCGATAACGTTTTTTAAAAATTCATTTTTCAAATTCCAAATCACCTTGCGTTTAAACCATATCAAACTGTGAGTTTTTAACAAGCGAATAATATCGAGAAAGGTGAAGCTAAAAGGAGGAGTTTTTTATTTAGTGTTTATAATCTCTGTAAGTAGGTTTCATAGGGGTATTGAAAATGTATTCGCCGCCATAATAAAACTTATTTAGAGTTTATAAGCCTCGTAGTTACAAATTGATAGGGTGTAAATTTTTTATATGGTCACTGTGATCTTGATAAGATTCTCTATTTAAGTGCTGGAGAGGTTTTATAAGAGAAATCAAAACGGTTCACGAACAATCGATAAGGTTTTATAAAATAGGTAATCGAAACTTTTAACCGTTACCATAGTAAAACAATAATTAGTTTTGTTTTACGATAATGTCATAGGTGCCCTAGATGTAGTAATTTTATTATTAACGGCCTTTATATAATCTGATAGCTATATGGGCAGATTACTTAAAATAACTATTATAAAACTAAGGTTATTTCTCCAGTGCTGTCCTTTAAAAAGCCGTCCACTTTGCGAGCCACCGGGTGCACAGTTTTACAAGAATCTAACTAATCCACTAATTGAAAAACAAAATTTATGTCAATCAATTGTGTATTCGTGCAAATTATACTTGTAGATATCTGAAGGATGACTCGTGAGCACTAGCTGAATCGACGCGTTTAAGAAACTTTGGCCGATGGCTGAATCGAATTGCACAATATCAACTATTTAGCTTCGTCAAACGCGGCTACCATCACTTGCCGATACAGCAAACTTTATTCCTAACATAGACTTTTTATTCGCACGTATTTATTATCCTATTTTTCACGTAGCTATTCGAGTTTTTCTTACATTACTTAAAACTACTCCTGTGGTTCATGTAACCGTTAAAATGACTTGCCGCTAATACTTTGTCTATTGCGATTTTTCTCATTTTGGTGCAAGTTACCAAAAGGGCGCCCGCCATCAAACACACCAGACCTCCGCCCAGCGCGAGCAGGGCCGAAAACCACCCTGTCTTAAGACATATGTTTCCCGGATGGGGCGGTATCGCCTTATCTGAAACGAATAATTAGTTAGGTTTGTGCCTATATGATTGTTCAAGTGAAGTTCAAAATAAAAATGAGTCAAATTAATTTGTGGAACTCGGGACTGGAAATAAATAAATTCCATAAAAATCTACCCTAATGTAATATACGAATGGTTACTTTCGAAAAATCGATTAAATCAAATGGACATTGCTATGAAATACGATAAGTTTCCAAAAATTTAAGCTGTCCAATTGAAATTCAGCATATGACTAGCGTTTTATCCTCTGAGGGGGGGGGTGGAAACTGGGGGGGGGGGGGGGTTGAGAAGTATTTTTTAAAATTTGAAAACCGCATTCGCTAAGGTCCACGAAAAAAAATCATTTCCTGACAATTTTTCCAAAAATGTACCGACTAAAACCATTATTTCAAGTATTTTTTCGATTATATACACGGTTTTTCAATTATGGACAAAAATCTTAAAGACCCTATTCCAGAGTAAATCATTAGTCGTAAACCAATCATAAATCATAAACAGTGTTATAGGCCACATCGAGAGCTAAAATGTTTGTATTTGCGGTTTTCATCTATCACATACGCTGTTCCAGATATTTGAAATAATCCAAATGAAAATCACCAGTATTTTTTCAAAAACCATTTACTGTATTGGAAAAATTCATATACCAGGAAAGTGAGAGATTCAGTCCTATAAACTCAATTTCGCATATTGTTTGAATTATAGGTATAGAGGGTCTGTCGTTTATGGGCAAAAAATCTAAAATATCCTAAAATTTCCTATTTTTGTGTTTAAATTATTGGCGATAATGACAAGTCATTTGATTTGAGCAGTATCGTAAACTGTCTTGAGAGAGAGATTCATCATACAGGGAGCGCGAGATGTTTGAAAAAATATAATTTGAAATCGAAATTACCGGTACAAATTTTAATATTTACCAAAGTTTTTCGTAACTTTGAAGTTCGACGAGATATGGAAGACACCTTATACAGTGCATGCAAAATTAAGCTACATCGATTTCGCGACTATTACGCGCGACGAACTTGCCACTCCCAGCGACGATTTTTCGAAAGCAATCTTGTTCATTTTATAAAATATATTGTTTATATTCGTAAGATGACAGATTTTGCGTTAAAATTAAGGACTTGTGGCACCTGTTATCAAATTTTAACCTTATGTCGCTATTGGGTTTTAACTTAATTCGGAAATAATGCTAGGGACCAAACATGTCTCTGAATTATATCCCACACATTATGATTTAAAAAAGGATTTCGGCCTCCTGCGCTAGATCATCATTATCGCCAAACTGCTTTCGCTTTCCAATATTTTGCATTCTCGAAAAATCGAAATGGAAATTATATATGCCTCTGCTACAAAAAATTACCTTCAAACCATCGACTCGAATATGCAAACACCGTAGAAAGCACTTCTTTGGTATGATCAAATTAGATATTCTCCAGAAAAAAACAAGTATGAGACTAGTCAAATAAAAATATTTAAAAGGTTAACACAATATTTGTTATTTTTGTTATTGTTGCTGACAACACCGCCTACGCTTTGAACTTTAGTAATGGGAGCTTTATTCCTTTATTTCTCATCAATATAAGGTAAAGAATTACATTAGACAACTATTCCGCGACGACCGAGACACCATAGAAATAACAACAGCAAACCAGCGAAACGACTGTCTGGAAATACTTCCTTCCGAACTCAAGTATGCTCTAAAAACAGTAATAATAAATAAGCCGCACGCCATGACAGGATGCCAATCGAACTCCTGAAAGCACTCGATGGAGAGAACATAATCAGGCTAACACAAATTTTTAATGATGTGTACAATTCCGGAAACATCCCAACAGAATGGCTAAAATCAACTTTTGTTCCATTACCTAAAAAGAATAACCCAATGTCAGGCCATGATTACAGACTTATCAGCCTCATGTGCCACCCCTTGAAGGTCTTGCTGAAGATTGTCCAGAACAGAATTTATAAGAAATGCGAAGAACAGCTGGACAACTCGCAATTTGGCTTTAGAGGAGGAATGGGGACAAGAGAAGCGTTGTTTGCATTGACAGTACTTCTCCAGAAGAGCCGAGAATACAACAAAAGTATATATATGTGTTTTATAGATTATCAAAAAGCGTTCGATAAGGTGCAACACATGAAATTAATAAATGAACTGAAGAACATCCAACTAGACCAAAATGATATAAACATAATTAAAAGCATAAATTGGCACCAGACAGCCACAGTCACGCGAGGCTTTAGACAGGGATGTGTACTCTCAACGGCACTCTTTAATTTATACTCTCAGGTAATCTTTCAAAAGGCTCTTTCGGACAGAGAAGAGGGAGTTAGGATTGGAGGAGAAATTATCAACAATATACGATTTGCGGACGATATGGTAGTCCTGGCTGAGTCTCTCGAAGATCTACAATTGCTGGTGGATAGAGTTTACAACGAAAGTCATGCAATGGGGCTCACAATTAACATAGAAAAAACTAAATTTATGGTTGTCTCAAAGAACCCGGCCAGGCAACATCAGTTATACATAGAAGAACGAGCTGTTGAACAAGTCGAAAAATACAAATATTTGGGAGCGTACATCACCTCTGGCCTAGATCAAGATCAAGAAATAAAGGTCAGAATCGAAATAGCAAGACGATCATTTCTTGGTTACAGGAAGATACTCTGTAATAAAAACTTGTGTCTCAGTTTGCGATTGAGGTTCGTCGAATGCTATATATGGTCACAATTATTATATGGGGTAGAAACCTGGACACTAAAAGCACAGATCATCAAAAAACTGGAAGCCTTCGAGATGTGGCTGTATAGAAGGATACTAAAAATTCCCTGGACGGCTAGAATCTCAAATGAAGAGGTCTTACGAAGAACTGGCCGCGGTAGAAAATTAATAACTTTAATAAAAAGACGCAAAACCGCATATATGGGGCACATCTTAAGAAATGATAAATACCGTCTACTACAAACTATTATGCAGGGAAGACTAGATGGAAGAAGGGGTATCGGAAGAAAAAATAAATCCTGGCTAAGAAATGTCAGGGACTGGACAGGCTTGAATGTGGGGGAATTGTTTCATGTTGCGAGGGATAGAGAAGCGTTTGGAGTAGTGATCGCCAACCTCCAATGAAAGGGAGAAGGCACTGGAAGAAGAAGATAAGGTAAAACACTGCTAAAATAGAGACCCTTAGACCCTACCATGTTGCCCTGATGGAACGCCCGATCTGTATGTTGCATTAAGTATATTTGCAATAGATACCTCTTTACAAATATATAATTAGGAATAAAACATTTAAAACGTAACGCTCGTTACCTTTCAATGTTACGTTGTTGTGTTCGTCGGATTCTTCTTCTTGAAGTACCCGTAGGGATTGAAACAGATTGACGTTTTCCGATAAGGAAACGTTGGGCGATAGTTTTTTCTCGATATCGGATTGGATTGATCTCTTCTTTACGTTTTTTACGTTCCTCCAGTGACACGGCTGGCTCTGGGGCGAAGAGATGTCACAGTTAAGTTTATAAATGCCGAGAACCGATAATCCAATAAATCGAGTGTGCGACTTATAAATAATGTAACTTACGGGGCACCGTCCGTGGCACATTCGCACGTCACACTCTATATACAGCGCCGGGGAGCCTGTGAATCTGAACGTTTTCATGTACGCGAAAACTTGAGTTTCAAAAACGCCCGACTCCGACCACGATCCTCTAAACCTTGATATTAGCTTGTCATCGACTGGACATCTAGAAAGACGGCAAGAGTAAATAATTTTTTAATACACTTGAGAAAAAAACAATTTTGAAATATTAAACTAGAAACAGACAAATAGTAAAAGAAAGGAGCTTGTTCATGTGAATGGAGTGAAATACCGTACAAAGTATTAGGCATATGCTTCCATCAACACGACCTCTATAATAAGGCCAAGGCCACGGTTGCGACAGCCGATAGGAATTTTATACATTGCCACAAATAATTTTACAAATTTTGAAAAGTTCAAAAAATAAAGAAATTACAGGACATTTTCCTTTTTTTTTCAACTCCTAAAACCCCAAAACCTTCAGAATCAAGGAAGAGTTTTATGTTTATGCTTTTCCACATTTAAAAGATTTCCAATCTCTTAATCGTTTTCCATCATCAACTTAATAGCAAAATGGATTTCTAGTTCGAATTTAAAAAATTCAAAAACTATAAACTGTAATTCACTTCACTTTGACACTGTAGCCCTGCTTAGAATATTATATTCCATAATAATAAATCTGAAAAAAATAATACACATTATACCTTGTATTGTGTGTAAAGTGTAACGTGGTAAAGTGACGCTTCCCGCAACATAGACGTAGTGATTTTCAAACTCGCCGTAGAGACAATAGTGATCAGGACCTAATAACAAGGAAAATATATTGCCGTGATCGAAGAGAATTTGTTCATACCTTGGATAAATTGTAAAAGAAGCTAGAAGAAGATGAAACCAATATAAATTTAAGCCGTGCCTCCCTCCACCGAGTTGTTTGTAAAATGGGATTTATCTACTGCGAAATAGACAAAAGGCAAGTGGCGATGGAATCACACAGATTATGCAATTGAAGATTTAATTACCTTCAAGAAATTAAAAGATATAGATTAGACAACAGATACATAATTTACTTTGATGAAACATGGTTCGGTACACGCGACACTGTATCGAAAGGGTGGATTGATTCCACTCAAACGAAGGCAGACGAAGGCACCTTTAAGAACTATAACACACGCTGGATCAGAAGACGGATTTATCCCACACTGCTTGCTGTTGTATGGAAAGAATATTAAGGATTCCAACTTGAATTATCATGAACATACCAGTAATAATTGGTTTCAAAACAATCATTTAAGGAATATTCCCAATAAAAAAACTGAAATCCAGGAATATTTGTTAGAAAATTATATTTATTTTGATTTCAGTTACAAAAAAGCGCAACTTTTGGAAAACTTTGCATGTTTAACCCCATTTGCGGAACCAACTAACAACTAAAGAGCAGAAAATATTACTCCTACTTTAATTCTCAGTGTTATAAATTTGATAAAAATGTAATTAATAACATACTACTTCCCTACTGTGAAATACCTAATTATTCACTGATCTAGCATGCGAGAAGCGCCACTTTACCACGTGAGTTTCTTGTTCCACCGATCTGAGCCACTTCGGACATTTCCGGAATATTATTGCACGGGTTTAGGAGCAATCGGATGTTTCCGGATATATTACCGCACGGTTTGAATTTTGACGTTTGTCAATTCTGATGTATTCGTATTGTTTTGCAAAAAGTGTAGAAAAAGTATCATATGCAACACGTTTGGTACATTTTTTAAGTACGCTCGTGCTAAATAAACTCGTGATTTAAATGCCGTGTACCGCACTTGTTGCATAACTATTACGGAAGGGGGTAGAATTTTTGTTTAAATGTCCTGTAAATTTCTTTATTTCCTGAGATTTTTATTTCCAGATTGTAAAATTGTTTGTGACAATATATAAAATTCCTTCGTTCTCATATTTTGATCTGAAATGAATCAAAAATAGCAATTTTTTTATCCCCACAAGCGGAGGTATTGCGGAAATTGGGTTCAAGTAAAAAAAAAGATAAGATTCGTTTTTTTCCAACCAAAAACACAAAGGTGAATTTTACTGAAACAGTTTTCCATACAAGGTGGGCTAGCAAGTTAAAAAGTTTCTAATCTTATTCAGTTTAAGGTATGTGGGCTTCATTTTCAGTAGCTACAGCTCGTTTAATCGAAAATAGTTGTTGCTTATGAATTTTTTTCAGTGCTATTAATATCACGTCTGCTGCGTATATAGTACCCTCTGTTTTACTTGGTCCTCCCAGTTACTTATCTAAGTCCGAATGTAGTTACAGATAAAGTCTTTCAATGAAAAGGCAAAAGGCAAAAATTAGAATTCAAGGGCATCAAAAGCATTAGCTGAAAATCTTCAGACTGAATCCGCATGTATAGAACGAAATATCTTTTACTAATTTTGAGGAAAACTTTAAAAAAATAAATAGTTTAAATATAGAGAATTACTCGTAGCAAAGAAATATATAGATTTATTTATGTTGAAAAAATTACGAAAATTATATGTTCTGAAAAAACAATCATAAAATTTCCAAAGTAACTGGTTGAAAAATTAATTACTGAAGTGGCTAGATTTTAACATTTAACATTCAATTAATAAAGTAAACTAATTCATTAAAAGTTATAAGCAAAATTTAATTACGATACTCTTGGAAACATATTTGTTCTGGAGTCAATTATTTTCAATATTGCCTCGTGCAAATAAGTTTATTAGAAGATTTGATCAGACCCTCGCCCAGAACCACTGGTTTAGACATTAGAAAGTGTCTCTACTCTTATCGGTCAACAGATTTTAAAATAAAACCTAAATCTTTTTACGAGACAACTCACCCATATTCATCGATAAGTTGAATTTTCTTAGTTGCGCCGTTATGTGCGTAACAATCGTTGACTACTATATCAAATCCATCTGAAAAGAAAAGATAATTATGATTCAGGTTATACTACTAATATATAAATGGCAAAATTAAAATTAATAATAGATTCTTATAGCGCTGTACGATTTTTTTGTTACTTGATCCATAAGGGGGCCAGTCAAGTTTTTTATACCGGTGGGTTATGTTGGGTTTTGTTGATGGTGGTGCATAACTTTATTCCTTGAGAACCGGGTATATCGGTGTAGGAGAAAGGTGTAAGATTTAAGAATTAAGTTTTGCTGATTGGGGGTGGGGATATCTGTCTGTGCTTAAAAAAGTTAATCTCAGTTTTTGTACAAAATGTCTGAAAAATAGGAATCAAATACAACGGAAGTTATAAGACAAATCAAATGATCTTATTTTTGTGGGACCAAGAAAACTGTTAAACAAACTATGTCAGATTTAGAACAGTTATTATTAGTTTGGGAGTGAAGTCTGGACTCGAAACTAACGTTTTCTAGTTTATAATGGTAAAGGTTACATTTCTATCTATTTAATGAAATCTCAGCAATTATCAATTTTTCACGAAACCTTTACCTTACTCTTATAAAGCCTCTATACATGGATAAATTTATAAAGATAACGATTACAGTAATTTTAGCGCATATACAAATTTTACTCATTATTTTGTTATGAATAAGTTTTTTAAAGACAAGGAATACATTTTATTGTTTGTTTCGTGTCCTCGGCGTATTTTGCTTTTACTCTAAGGTTAATAGCAATGGATTTTTATTTTAACATTATTATGAAAATGTTTTATTTAATATTAACTCAAAAATTTCTTACGACCACTTTATTTTATTTGGCGCGAAAAATTTATCGAACAATTTTATATTTTACCCTTCCTAAAACTGAAGCGCCCTCTGTAAAACATAATTTTAATAAAAACATGAAAGTTAAAGTTTTTTCTCATGAGATTTTTTTTCATAATTAAAATGCAGAAAAACTTGTTGTTCTCCAAAAAAACTTATAATTTTATATGAGCTTTATGGTAATTTTAAATACATCTTCTTTTTTTTAATCCGTCTTTAAGAGCCTTTACGTCTTTAACAGTAGTTTCAAGCACAGGGAGTCCAGGTTGTAGAATATTTATTAGGTGCTTTAAGATTTATAATGATTTTGCGGAGTAAGCTATAAAACCCCAAGAGTAAAAGTTTTTTAGTAAAGATCTTAAGAGCATTATAAAACTTTTAAAAAAAACCTGAAGTAACAATACTAAAAATTTTGTAAATAAAGTGACCGAAGCATTTCGGTTGCAATATCATAAAACTTAGAGCGTATTGGCCATTTATCAGATGTCTTACAAAAATGTTAATGCAATGGCTTTGTTGTAAAACTACAAAAACTGTTGTAAAAGCTAAGACTTCTTTCCGTTATCCGTTACCTTATAATAAAGATGCGGAAAATGTTAGTGGGGAAAACGTAACGGAAAAAGTCGTAACGTAAATATAAAAACTATTATTCGTCAGGCGGCGCCAATTAGATGAAACTCTTTGACATAAGTTAGCACACTCACCATATTTGCTACGCATATAAATGATAAGTGTTAGGGGGTCTCCAACTCTCACAGGTCCCGTGACTCTATTGCCGGACGTTCCATATCCATAACGTATTTCCATATAGCACTCGGGAGGAGTTAGTGTGAAGACCACAGGGTTACCAGTTGCTACCCTAAAAAAGGTAATTTTACAGCGCACAATATTCTGCTCATAAATAGCTGATCAGTTGATCTTAAAATCATTGCACATTTCGCTTCTATTGAATTGCTTTGCTTTTTAATTTGTATATTGTACGGGTTTGACTCTTACTGAGCAATCTCCTCCTATATCAAATAATTAATATATCAATAACTATTATAAATAATATTAATTATGTCATATTGTTGTTATTATTACAAACGAAAGGCTAGTAAAAAAAAAACATTATTATCATTTAAGTGTTGTTAAGGATACCATAACTTATTTTCTTACTCAAAACCGGTTAAATTACGTCAACAAGTGGGTTCTTAATAGAAAAAAATTCTTAATAAGTTTTAATGAATTCATCGAAATAGTATTATATTAAAAAGCTATGTGATATGTGATATAGGGTAGACTGGGTACGATTGTAATATATGACGGTTGTAACAACTGGAATGTTCGCTAAATTACAGGGTGTTATTTTACTGACATCATATATCCTAATTAATCAACCGAGGATCCCACCCCAATACAAATCCGATAAAAAAGGCAACCACACGCTGCCAGACTGACAATTACGATGCCGATCAAATAACCCATTGTTGCCATGTTGTTTTCTAGTAAATGGTATACGGTTATGGTACAAAACTAACTAAGAATATATATCTGCGTTGTAGTTTTAACTCGGGTTGTTTTGTTTACAAACTGCGCCTTAATTAGTAATAAGGATCAAAAGTCTGGTAATTATTGATTTGGACCATAAACAACTGGTTCCAAAATAATGTTTATAGCTGGAAGTCTGACAGTTCCCCGGTGCAATTTTATAATATATTCACCCCAAACATTGCTTAAAGACGTCCCTAGTTTCTCACTCTGCAATTATAATTATTTAGTGGAATACACTAAATTATAAATTATAAGAATAAGGAATAGTAAACACTTTTGTGTAAATTGACCCAAACTTGACCTATTTACATAGCTCTCGGTCATGATGATGATGATGAAAACGCAATCCAATGTAGAATCTTGAACTGGAAGTTTTTGTAGCTGCTGTGGTAAAGACAATTACGACCCAAGTTTAAACTGGATTGCTATGATAGCTATGATTGCGGAATTACTAAATAATGAAATAGTTTTTTTTTCATATTTTAATTTATTAAATGTGAGGTTGCACGATTTGGTAATCCGGCACTATAGTAATAACCTTATTGCCTGGCTTATCACTGCCAGTATTTTTATACCGCCGAAAGATGCATTTGCAGGACAAGCATTTTGTATCAAATCTGACTGAGTTTTCCATGTACCCCACATTCATGTGCTCAACCGTCATCCCTGTACACCTTCTTTAAGGGATGTCGCGTACCCTTCCGAATTTGTGTCCTCGGGTTGCTTTCGATGTGGGGATTGTGTCGTCGAATCTAATTTGCCTATGATCAGAGGATGAAGGTTCCTAGGACAGTCTGCAAAGAGTATTTTTGACCTTGAGATTCATTCATTAAGATATATAATGCCTCAATAACACCCTGTATATGAGAAATGCTGAGATGAATTGTAGGGGAAAACAGTTTGTAACTTTCGCTATGTCGGCTCGTCTCACAGTTCCAGGGGAAGGCATGGTGCATTCAACCATAAAAATAAGTATTTTTGACAGGTTTTTTGCATCATTTTTTGGTTATTATAGATTTGTTTAGTGTTAGTTGAACTTGAATAAAAACAGCATTAGGGCACTTTTAACGTAAAAACGGTGATTGTAATATGATTATTAAATGATTGTGAGATCTTACTAAAGAGTATCATATTCCTTTTTTTATGATAAAAAATCCATGGATATGTTTAGTCTATAAAAGACTTAGTATTTCAATGCAGGAAGGTGATTAATTTAATTAATAGCATATGTTTTTATTTTAAGTGACTCTATAGGATATTACAACCGCTCTGAAACATTTACACATCTGATTACAATATCAACTTGCATAAAAATATCTGTTTATATTAATAACGTGTAAAAATAATCGAATTATGAGCAAACAAATAAAATAGTTTTTTACAATCCGCACCCAGTGTTCGGGGGGACGAAGAACGGGAAAATGGACGGTATCCTTAGAAAGGGTCACTGATACTTACTCCACGTCTAAAAAAGGAAATGTCACAGTCTTCCAGAAATCGTATCCGTATTCGCAGGTCACTTTAAAATGTTCATCGTACTCTTCCTCGATTAAAGGATTGTATTGAACGGTGACGGTGTTCCACATAAAGTTTTTCTAAA
Source organism: Cylas formicarius (assembly GCF_029955315.1). Lineage (NCBI taxonomy): Eukaryota > Metazoa > Arthropoda > Insecta > Coleoptera > Brentidae > Cylas > Cylas formicarius. The sequence continues at coordinate 13,259,518 of NW_026844214.1, read as the reverse complement.
ATGCGAATAATATCATCGTATTTTCCAATTTACTGGATTTTTTTTGTGTCGGTTGTTCTTTCAGTTAAGCTTCAGTTAAGTTTCAGTTAAGCTCTGAAGAAGGCAACAGGATGATTGGCGAAACGTCAGCAAGTTCGATTCATCCGACGCAGGAGAAATCCAAAAGATTTGTAAATAGTATTGGAAATTTATTTGATAAAAAAAACGAATAATATCGTATTTTGATTTTCACACATTTCATAACGACTTACCGTTGGTGTTTTCCTGTTGTCCTCGTTGTGGGTATTTTTTCCGAGAGTCCCACACCTGTTCAACTGGATGTAAAACTCGTAGTAGTCTCGTCCAGTTCCATTGACGTACATACAGTCGGGATCGTAGGCGTAACCTTAAAACAGAATGGAACTTGTAGAATTGTGTTTACGAGTAACTAAGAAATTGTAATAAAGTATATCAAATGTGAGAAAAGTAAAAAATAAGCAGTTGCTCAGTTCACGTTGCACGGGTCTCTACATTGGCTGAAACCACATAGCTACTAGATAATATAGTCACCCTACTACGGTAAAAATTGATGCGCCTCGAACGGCTATATTTTTGTAGAGATGGGCGAGTCTTTAAACTTCATCCAATAATCTGCACTTTGCGCCAATTTCTAAACAGCGATCTCTACACACTTAACTTTGAACGAGATATAGGCGTGTTTTGAAACTGAAACCTGCGTGGTTGAAAAACTGTCAGCGACCATATTGATCCTATTGGTTGAAAACGAGATTTCAAATAACCGCGTACTCACATTTTTTTCTTCGTCAAAAATTAATAAAGTAATCACATTTCATCTGGGCAGCCGGCTGTGGCCGCAAATGGTGACGTTTTTCGTAAACAAATTTTTCTTAGACATAAATAAGCTTCATATTTCGTTAGTAGCCTTTTCAAATGAGTAATTGTAACAATGAAACTGGAAGGAAATATATCTGCTAACAAAAATATAATATTCATAGAAACTGTTATTTACAAAACTTATGTTAAAGAGTAATAAACGGTTTTAAATTGTTTCTAATTACGTACAACTAGATATTATGCTTGAAACGACCTCCTTTGAATTTCGTTTGGATCAAATTGCTGAAAAGCATGTCTGACGCGGCGTTCCATATTTTTTATTGTTCCAACTGGTGGATTATACACTCTTTCTTTAATAGCGCCCCAAAGGTAGGCATCAATCGGTGTAATATCTGGGGAACGCGATGTTCAATTCCATAGACCTAGACGCCTTATCCATCGGTTTTCCAATATAATTGTAAGTTTTTGACTTACTCTATTTGTGCAATAAGCCGGAGCTCCATCAAGATGGAACCAACATCTGCGATGTAATGCTAATGGGAAATTATCTAAAACGTCTGTAACTACTGCTACAGATATTTTTCCTCGTTAAAATTGTCGTTGTAGATACAAAAATCAATTTTATTAGCCACCATCGAACAAGACACGTTGAAACTAAATGTATGTTCATATCGCTTTTCTCGTACAAATTTTGGATGTTCTGATAACCAGAAATGATTATTTCTTCTGTTAAAGATGCCTTCCATGAAAATTTTGACTCGTCGGTCCAAATAATTCTTTTCAGAAACTCTCTCTTCTTGTATTCATCTCACAAAATCCGTTGAATGGATGAATAAGATATGCCTAAATCGTCTTTAGCTCTCGGAATAGGTATGTGGAAATGTTTGAAGATATGCTAAAACGTTGGTTTTATTTTCATCTGAGTTTGTAACAGGATTTGAAGTTCTCTTCTTCGTAGGTTTCGAAAATTTGGTAAGGAAATGCGATAAAATTTATTTTTTTAAATTTTAAATTAAAATTCCCAAGTAACACGGATTTTTATATCTTGCCAATTGGGCGTTATTTTATGAACGCGATAAGTTAATTCTCATGCTATATTATAATAAAGCAATTTAATAGGGAACCGCAACCAAAAATTCAAGTATTTAGATGTACGAGTTGCGAAAAAATGTGTTATTTTATGACGGGTTGTTTCTTGTCAAATTTCTTAAAAAGTATTTTTTATCTCCGAAAATGCTGAAAATAGGAATGGTACCTGTTACATAAAAAAGAATGTTTCGCAGAATCTAAAAATGTAATAATATACAGGGAAGTTGCTATACGTTACGAGTATATCTGGCCACACCGCATGGCCAAAAATATTTTACATAGGTAGCTCATATTCGCTTACATAAGTAATCAACATTTCTGGTTTTTACCGTACCTAAGTCATTATCCATAAACGTCTAATAGGAAACTCACCTTGAACAACCCTGTAGGTATAAGGCTGGAACCTTAGAGAAATAATTAATTTTAATTTCTCTATTGCCAGAGCTATTTATATTTTTGTACGTTCTACGAGCGAACAGACGCAGAAGCAACGCGGATGCCAGACTGATTTCTGCACTTAGGGCCTTTCGATGGACCTAAGGCGACTGATATTAAACATAACGATTCAGTATGTTTACAGTTTTGCGCACATATTTACTCACGCTTACTTTATGAAACAACATTTTTCGTGTAATGAGCGCTCCTATATTATCTTGTTAGCTAGCGGCTAATGGAGAATTCTTGGATTGCATATGTACGGTATGTCCAACTTTTGATGGTTTTACGGCGTATCTTCATTATTAATAAAGCTAGCGTGTTGCGTCTTTCGTGACCCAAGCCTACTTTTTGATGTTTACGTTTCAGATATGTCCTAGCTGTCTTGGATTTGCAGTATATAGCCGTATGTTGTACAGTGTGTCCTATTTTAGTGGCAATTGCGTGGTAGCATGTGGGTTATTAGCGAACGTGAGCTAGTTTTTAGTGATTTTATTGTCAATGTCATCACAGAAATTGAATAAGGTACCTAGAATTAATATCTGTTCCGTATGTAACTTAATGCAAAAATCAGTGCGGCTCTCAGAATAAGGAGTCATTTCAAAAACTTACGGGAACCTATTTTCCTAAATTTTAAATGGAAAATCTCAAATATTGTTTATTTTCGATTGAGAATAATATGAGCCTTTTAGAAATATCATGACCTAAAATAATAATGAGTTGTCATCTAAAGATTACGGGAATTTTACAATGACTTTAATATTTTGGAAGATAAAGCGCTTACCTGCTGAATATACAAGTCCAGTGAACGTGCCGTTGAAACCTATGCGAATTTTCATGTAGTCATCTTGACATTCTGCTTCAATATCTGTTAAAACAAACAATATATGAAAATATGTAATGCAGGAGTTGTGATCAATTTCTCCATTGATTGTACTCCCTAAAAATAAGCGAGACAATTTTTTATTATTATTGGCTTATTGCACACATGAAAAAACTTACAAATTGAATAATTCAGATATCACGTAATGTATTATTGCAGCCGTATGCGATGCTATTAACGGTTTCCATAATGATTTAATATGAGTCAAAATTTTTTTTGTATCGTAAGCTGCCTCTGCTTCTGATGGACCCTGAGTCAAAAAATAATTACAACCTTCATATCTATTGTTATTGACGTGACAGTCAATAATTTATTCATAAGTAAGAGATGAGACCGAAGCAAGTCAGGTAGGTGTCGACGTGTAGGCTGATATCAGTAGCAGTGTCGAATAACCCGTTTTATCGTGAGTTCCGAAAAAGCTTCTTACGAGTGTATCAATATTTTTTCCGTTAGATCGCATCGAAACCACTGCGAAAAATATGTTTGAATGTTTAAGAAGTAGAGGATTCATTAAACAAGAAGCTTTAAAGGAAACATGCATACTTACATAAATGCCAGAACTCGCTATAAAGTATTTTGTTGACAGTGAAGTATCGAATGAAAGAAAAAAACAATAGTAAACAAGATATGATAAGAAGGAACACAAAACCAGATTGCTTCTACTTTGGATGAACTGAAATAGAAGCTGCAATGAAATGAGACCATGTAGCTTTTAGATAATATAGTTTCCCTACTACGGTAAAAATTGATGCGTCCCGTTATAAAAAGCAATATTTGTTAAAAAATGATGTTTAGTTTGAATACCATAAAGGGAAACTTTTGGAAGTGTTAAATTAATATATGTATGTAGTAGTTTACCTCTAAATCCATATCGTCGTATAATCAACTCTATAGAGCATTTGAAGCACCACGTATAAATCAATTGTGAGGTCCGAATATTTAAAATTATCATTAAAAATTTAATTAATAATACCTATATCAGTTGAGAGCTGAGAAAATGCGGTACAGCACACTTTAGAAATTGACGCCCATTTTAATTAATCTTGACGACCGTGAGAGTAAAACAGAGTGAGATTTTGAATAAAAATGTACTTACTTACGTAATAATCCTTATATGTATTTTTATAACACCTGCAAAATCTGTATCCTATGTCTTTCAATACCTACTGGTAAAGCGTTTTATTGGCGTCGGCAGATTATTTCGATAATTGCCGACAAAAGTCAAGACGACAGACCTTGAGATCCTAAATATTTCTGTCTTTCATTGGTACTTTAATATTCGTTTCATTTTCACTTCTTCAAGTTTACATAGTTCTCTTCTTTTAAGTTAGTTAGGTTTACTTGTTTGAAAAATATCGCAAATATATTTACGATATCTCCAAAAAATTTCGCAAAACGCAGTGACAATATGAAAGATATAAACAAAAATAACATTAATACAACAGTTAATATTAACGTCACTGACGATTCTTTTTGCTACCGGCGCATCCTGGAATATTTACCAGCCAATCGTGACGACGCAGGTTCTTAATCATTACGAAGTCTAGAAGTGGGTCAGTGTATACATTTATCAGCACGAATCGATCTCTACTACTTACGGTCACTTTCCAGCTTAGCTGCTTGGAACTAAGTGGTTGGTATTACGTAAAGGCAGCGGATGTGCTCAGTTAAAACACCTACGAAATTCTTTGATTTAAATTTCAAGCAAGCCCTCATCTGAAACTGAAACTTGGAAAAACAATGATTTTGTTTTGGAATTTGTATTTTAGTTTTTTTTTTGTCCATGGGCGTTTCTATTTAAGATTTCATAGTTGCCCTCTCTCCTCCATCAGTGGGTTGGTGTTATTTAATAGTTTTTTTATTCAATATTTAAAGGCAATTTTTTTGTTTTTTGATCAATTGTATGTTCCCCTATTCCTACTCGTGGGATATTGTTTCATTATCTGCGCCTATGTATACAGTGAACAGCTAAAATATCGAATAAATTCATTCAAAAATCATGTATTCGATTTCAAGAAAAATGCTCGCGTACATTTATCATTTGTTTTACGCAATTTTTGTAGTAAACAGAAAATATACAGAATACAGATTACCATTTTTTAAGATCCATTCTCGAACTATGTGTCAAATTTCACGCATATTTCCCCATAGAAATAGGCTTTTACTTTTTATGAGTAAAAGAACAAAAAACGAATTTAATATTAATATTATGTTATAATAATATTAATACATATTAATATTTTAAAATTAACAGGTAAGTAGCTAGTATCAGTAAAGTTCTTAAATTGTTACAATTACATTTCTGTCAGTAAGAAAAGTGAATATGGTGCATCTAAATGATACCCAAAGAATTGGAATTTAAATTTTAATTGCTTATAAACATCTTAAGATGTTAATCATTTTTTTATGAGTACACTAAAAGAAAAGAAAGTTTTATTAAAATTGGCACAAAATGTTTTTGACTAATTCATAAAAAAGGAGAAAGTTATGATAAATGCTTATAAAAAGCAAACAATCTTTTGGTAAGTATGTAAATAAAAATCATCCTGGATATTCCATAGGATACAAATTAATAACTTTATTTATTATTGTTGAGGGAGAGGTTGAAACTATATGAGAAACTTTTTTATTATTAATTTTGGGAAAACAACTTATTCGAGGTTCGTCAAAACATGAATATGACTCGACAATAATATACAAATAAGTACTTAACTTGTACTCATTCCACTAATGCCTCGATATATATCTGGACCGTTTCCGTTTACTGTATCTATTCGTTCTATTTGAAAATTCACGTAATACATTCCTGATCATTTCTAGAGAAATTTCACAACATTTTTCTTAAATCATTCTTTCTTTCTGGTAAACATTTTGTTTTAAGTGACCTATTAGAAGTAATCAAATTGGGTTAGGTTGCAATGTTAAGTTGCTCAGGCGATGCTGCAGAAGGGGTAGAAACTGCATTATCTCTAAAAAGGGAAAAGTAAGTATGGGGAAAAGATGAAAACACATCATTTATAAACACTATAAACAATAAAGGACCGAATAAACTTCCCTTAGGTACACCGCAATTCACTGACCTGATATCTCGCGATTTAACCAACTGCGTACGACTCCCAAGAAGAAGAAGAAGAAGACCTTAACCCATTTAAGGCGTTACCTCTAATACCATATAAACAAAGCTTGTCCACTAAAATATCAACATCGACCAAGTCAAATGCTCTTTGTAGATCGAACAAAACACATGCTATCTGCTGCCTTTCTTCTAACTTGCCAAGAATACGCTTGTATAAAGAAAGAATGGCATCCAGCGTTGATCGCTTTTTTCGAAAACCAAATTGCATGCCGGAAAAATGTCTCGATTTTCCAAAAAATTTGAAAGTCTTAAGTCTTCGAAGATTTTTGAAAATACGGATAGGAGTGCTATAATTTGAACTAATTGTTGCACCGTCTTTTTTATAGAATGGTGTGATTACCGCATTTTTTAGAAAGCTGGGGAAGGATCCATGCAAAAAGGTAATGAGATGTCATCGGTTCTACAATAGTGTCGACCACATGCCTTAACATCACGCAGAGAATGCTGTCAAAACCCGCTGAATATTTCTTAGTGACAGACAACATTATATTACTAACTTCTGTACGTAAATAGGGACTTAAATACATGCTCTCTGCAAGACCTACATCTGGCGAGATCGTATTTTTATGAGGTAAAAACATATTGTTGAAACTATTGGCTGAATCGACGAAAAAATTGTTAAAATAATTTGCCGCCGAAATCATGTAAGTTTTTCCCAGTCTGTGTCAATAAAAAAATCTGGATATTTAATGACTGTGCATTTTAGAAGAAGAATAATTTTTTTCCATAAATTAATAATAAAAAAAGTTTCCAATATGGTTCCAACTTACTGAGGGATAGATAATGTGTTTATTTTCTTTTAGCGCTTCGATTTCTAAACATAATCAACAATGCTAACATCGCCATCCTGTTTTTACAGTCTTTTTGCCGATGTGTTATTTGCGATATAAATTTTAAACGCAATTTAATTTCTTTATTTCGAGGAATTGGTAGCACTTCCTCTTTGCAAGAAAGCTATTATCACGATTCATGCTTTTTTGCGATTCAAGTTAATTCGAAAATGCACGCACCGAAACAAAAAATCAGGGTTCGACTATTAAGCGAGGTGGATTCAGGCAAGTGACGAATAAAAGTGCTTTTAACGATAACATTAAAGTTAATAAAACGCCAGGCTTTATATATAGGTTCTTTGTGCTTCCGTGTTTACATTCTGTACCTTTTCTATTACATTATTGCTTTTATTCCCAATAAAAAATTAATCAAATAAAAAAATTCTTATGGTGTTAATTTAATAATGTTAGTATATCAAGAAAAAAAAACGTATTGATTTTCAATGTCTCAGTCTATGCAATAGTGAACAAGATAAAAAAAACTCCAAAACCAGATTGTTCCTTCTTTGGATAAACCGTAAAGGAAGTTAGAAAGAATATGAAACCGAATCGCAGAGACCTCGCATTTGGAGATTTAGTTACTTTCATGAAATTAAAAAGTGGAGATCCAAAAATAGATGTATATTTTACCTAAGTGTACCTTGGTTCGATACACACTATACAGAATCTAAAGAGAAAAGCACTTTCAAATAAGGGAAAATGCAGCACTATAATTCACACCGCATCAGGAGAAGGATATATTCTAAATTGCTTGCTGCTATCTGTGAAGAATATTAAGGAGTCCGGCTTGGGCTGTCATGAGGATGATGCAAGTGCAAAATTTTTTTTAAAACTCTTTTCAAAATTATAAGCATAGAGCATCAAATGCATTAAGTACTAAAAATGCAATTCAAGAATTCATGAACGGAACGGACTTTTGGAAGTGTTACATTTGCAAACAAAATAACATAAAGCCCATTGCAATTAATCTTAATGACGACTCTGAGAGTGAAACAATTAAATTTTGAATAAAAACGTACTTATTTAGGTAATTATTGTTAATTTGTGTATATTTAGTGTGTCCTATTTTCTATTAATACTGGGATTATATAATCCCGAAAGAAACATAAAATATATATTTAATCCTTATATTTTTAAAACACCTTGAAAGGAAGACTCTGATGTGCCGTCCTGAAATACCAATTGATCAGGTGTTTTCTTACTGTCAGCAAGTTAAATCGATAATTGCCATCAAAAGCCAAGACATACGGGCATATCATACATAAAATAAAAATCATAAAAATCAATCATAGATTTCATAAATTAGACTGCGTTTTATGGGGACAGTTAAATTAAAGTGGTGACTAACCAAAACTAACAACGTGTAATTTTCTAAAAAAATGTTGGTGATGACTCCTAAGAAGTGACATGCCGAATTACAAAATTTTTTACGTTATCAAATAGGGTACAACATTGTAACGCTACTGTGTTAAAATCAACGTCAAGTCCGTCCATAAGCATTTAGTAAAGGAGGGTGACAGACTTGCCACGCACATCAACCCAACGGGTTTGCTTAATTCGTTTCCCAACATCTGAGTGAATTATTAATTTACTAATTTTCTAAATATAACAGAGTCGCTAAATAACTCAAATTCAGTATAAAAATGGGAGACAATTTTTCCGATCTAGTAAACCCGTTCGTTCAGAATACCAAAAACTGTAAAAAGATGACACAGTTTTAAAAGCTCAATCGATTCGATAAACAAATCGAAGATCTCGAAGTGTTGATCGCCTAGCATAGTTTTGCGTATTTACCGATTTATGTTTATCGGTACAGAAAATGTAACAGTTTTGCGGAGAGCATTGACGCTCGAATAACTGAACCACAAGACGAAGTTTCGTCGTATCAGTCATTTAGAGAAACGGCGAATACGCAAAGTCGGATCAGAGTTTCATAGTTACTGCGCCAGAAACAAATCATATTTGCGAATAGGAAAAGCTGCTTTAGGATTTGTAAATATTAGTCATAGGGTGTCTCAAAAGTATATCGTCTTGACTTTTGCTAGCACTTATCTGAATGACCTGCCGAGGTCATAAAACACTTGAAAAGTCGGTATTTTAAAAATATAAAGATCAAATGTTATATTATGCTTATTTACGGATAAGAGAATCACATTATTGCTAATAGAACATAAGATGACATTAAAAAAATCAGTAATTATTTATTTAACGATTTACCGTTTTTATTAAAAATCTAATTCTCTTTTACTCCCAGAGTGAGAGTGATTAAGATTAATTACAATGGGCTCTATATTATTTTTTATGCTAATGTGTAACATTTTTCATATATATATATATATATATATATATATATATATATATATATATATATATATATATATATATATATATATATAATGTACATCCCGCTATCTTCCGAGCATCCTTTCATGGATCTGTCTCTGAGCGTCCAGTATCGTTTTTTTCAAAATCCCTACTCTAGCAAGTGAATATTTTTGAGTTTTGTAAACGAGATGGCGTTGGGTTTCCTTAGGCCAGATTTTACGAAGATCATTTTTATGAAATTTTACGATACTAATATGTCGGCGTCCTTTCATAGAGGTAACTTGCTAGCGTCCAATATACACGGGAAAACTTTTACATTCCAGCATCCTAGCGTCCTTCTGTATATTTTTCATTTATTGCGCAGATTTCTGAGCGTCTGAGCAACGGTGCACGATTGATTGTGTATTAAAGTACTTAATACATGTAAGTAGGTATCGTCTTCAGAACACGCTTCTCCTTTTTAACATGACGGTGCACAATCGAGCGGGTATAAGGCGATTCATATTTTCGCTATATTTTGAAAAATGCTTTGTGGCGAACTGTTTTATTTTTTTATTTTATTATATTTGTTTTTGGTAGATTTGTTAGTTTCTAAAGCACTTGGCTAAACTTAATTTCTTTGTGTATATGTTTTCTTTAATACGTCGCCCGATTTCGGAAAGTAATTCTTTGATTGATTTTAAGGCAATATGTTTGCCAGAAATATTGTACTTGTATCTATCTAGTCAGGCGCTCGATGGACGCAAACTTGTATAAAAAGTGTTAATTTCAGGGGTGTCCTAATAAGCAATATTTTTTAAATGGAAATCTAAACCACTTTTTTTACAACTAAATAATTGAAAATAAATACTAATATTAATTTTTCAAAGAAACTTCCACTTTGTACTAAATTTCTGGATTCCTCCTGCATCGGCTTTTGCCGAGTCGAACTTGCTAACGTTTCGCCAATCATCCCGTTGGCTTGTTCAGAGCTTGACTGAAACTGGCTCGCATTTTACTCTGTACCTGTTTATATATTTTTTGATGGGGGCGGAGCTAAATGAGGGGCATAACCATCGTCTCGGGTGACTGATTCCCATATTGGTGAGAGGTGGGTCGCTGTTAAGATTGTTAGGTTGTTTACAGATTTCTATAGACTCTCGGATTTTTCGTTGGTAGAAGAATTGATTACATTCAAGAATTTTAGTTGTTCGGCAACAGCTGATGAGTTTTTATTTGTCTTAGTCGTAAGGCTCTTTCGTGTTCTTTGATCCTAGTTGATATTTTTCGTCCGGTTTATCCAATGTATCTTTGACGAACAGAAAATGTCGAGAGATTTTGGACAATTGGTAAATCTGGTTTTGACGTTATATTTCTTTAGGACTTTTGATATGTGGCCAGTGATATTTTAAATGTAAGTGGCAAGTGTAGGATTGCTTTCGGCCTCATTGCTATTGGAAGGTTGTGGTGAAGTGTATTTTTTGATCGAACGCTTAATATCTTTAATGTGGAAATTATTAGAGAGAGAAGAGATTAGAGGAGAGGTAAGGTGTTTTAATTCTGGGTTCAGTCACCCGGGCTGAGATAGTTTTACGGTTCTGTAAACAAGAGAGTTGATAATCGATGACTTTTGGGTCGGATTGTGATGTGTGTGAACTTTATTTTAAATTACAAGATACGAGTGTAATAATTTATATATATATATATATATATATATATATATATATATATATATATATATATATATATATATATATATATATATATATATATATATATATATATATATATATATATATATATTTATATGTTTAGCTTTTGGTTCTTGGGTTATAGGTCTTTATATTAAAAGCGATTAAAATTTTTTGTCCATATATTGACGTTTCGGTCTTCTACGACCTTCGAAAATACTGCCTAGAAACTTTTTATAATATGAGTACAAATTACCTAAGTAAAATCAAAATGTTTACCGCTTAATGTTGTTTATTGGTAAGAATACTTATGTCTAAACTGTGCGTCTCGTTAGAAGGTCATAGAAGACCGAAACGTCAATATATGGACAAAAAATTTTAATCGCTTTTAATATAAAGACCAAGAACCAAAAGCTAAACATAAATATAGAGAAGGTCTAAGAAAAAACAAAATATAAACAATATATATATATATATATATATATATATATATATATATATATATATATATATATATATAATTATTACACTCGGACTTAAAGTAGGAGTAACATTTTCTGCTCCCACATTTAATTTTAATTGGTGCCACGAGTGTTATATAGGGATGAATAGATATAATGATATGGAGAAAGATGTAAAACAATATGCCCTATTTGTTCAGCTAAACTATCACATACATATTGTTTTTACAACTTGTAAATTTAACACTTCAAAAAGTTGCCCTTTATCGGAACTGGGAAAGTAGATATAATTTATTTTTAAATTTCAGTTTTTGGTTAGTTTTGTTCCTTGTTCCTTTTTGCTGCAAGCGAGCGTGATAATATTTTAAAAAAATAAATCCATTTCAAGAAATTATATTCTATTAAATTATGTATCTGTTTTCGGCTATATACTTTTTAACTTCTTGGAGCTAATTACATTTCCAAGTGGTGTCATCGTTTTCTAGCTTTCTTTTCAGTTTATTTAAAGTAGGAACATTCTGATTCTGATAAAGGGAATGCCAATTTTTTTTTGTAATTTTTAAAGCTTCTTGTTTAATGAATCATCTGCTTATTAAATCATCAATAGTGTACAATACCACATCTTCCTTATTTATCGTTATTTTAAATATATAGTTTTAAATGGAACACCATTTTTACATATTATGGTTCTTCCATGAATTGTTTAATTTTAATGCGATGGGAAAAAATAAGAAATTTTTAATAAATATATGTTTTCATATGGTCTATATCTATCAACCTGCTGCCTTTATCATGTTAACATAATATACTTAATATATTACCTTATATACTAAAATTTTACTAAAGCGCCTAAGTAATTATTTCGTACAGAGGGGTTTTCAAAATCTCTTTTTTCTCTGACATTTTAAACTGAGAACCTTGTATCTAACTGGTTTATCGTGTCGAGCTTCTACTCTTCTACCAAAGTTTCCTATAGCTATGGATTCAAGTGTCTCCGTAATACTTCGTTTTTATTGTCATTGTCATTGTTTAAATTTGCAAATAGTATAGTATCTTACGGAACAAGTTTGATAATCGCCATTCCAGTGACGGTTTGGGCCAAATAAAAACTTTCGTGCATCAAATATAACTGGAACAACTTTTCTATAGCGACAAGAGTAGAATTGCTGTGTGTGTGGGAGAGATTACCGAAACCATGTGATTTGAAAAAAAATAAACATTCCATAGGGATTGTCTCGAAAGGAGTCTAAAGTTTCCCCAGTATCAACGTAAGAAAAATAATGCTTCTACTATGTGAAACATGTTGCCATGAAAGTTCTTCATTTTCACATGTTTGCTTTATTTAATATTAAATTTTCAATTTTTTAGTATTGTTAAAAATCATAATATATTTAGAATTTCTTAATTTGCATTTTGCATTTGCGAATCATTTTAAACAAAATATAACGTTACTTACGTTGCACTCGGGTATTATTAAATCGAAACCTTCTGTATTCTCTATCCCAAGTGTCTAGGGGAGTTTGCCAGTCATCATCGTCCGGCACGGAAGGCAAATCTCTGTTCCGAAGCGCTGGTAATGGGACGTAACTCGGAGATTCTCCGATAAAGACTACCTAAAAAAATCCGCTTTATAATCAATCGTTACTGGCAGATTTTATGAGAACTGCTTTTATTCTAGACAATAAAAAGTTTACTAAAATATTTATACAAGGATATTTCTTAGCACAATCGCATGGGTATCTCGGTTGCTGAAATAATTGCTTTTATTTAAAGCAGAATATTAAGCGAATTACAACACGAGGTAATGTATTCGTGCGATTACAAATTGAGTATTTTCAAAGTTTGAAACGCTTTTACAACGCGAATGACATTCCGGTTAATCTAATAGGATATTAGGATTTTTCAAAGAAACTTCCACAGGCTACTTTTACGCTTTTTACAAAACTTCTGGATTCCTCCTGCGTCGGTTTTTGCTTAGTCGAAATTGCTGACATTTCGCCAATCATCCTGTTGGCTTCTTCAAAGCTTGACTGAAACTGCCAGGAAAATATATTTAGAAAATCCAGATGGTTCTTATTTTGGATAAACTGAAAGCTAACTGAAAGAAGATAAAACAATATAATAAAAACAAGTGCTCTGCACAGATTGTGCACTTCAGGAAATCAGTTGGAACTAACATGATACGCATGATCCAGTATCCAAACGATTCCAGTAAAAACTGTCAGACAAAAGCACCTTCAAATAAAGGAAAACATCCTGGGTCAACTATTTGCTGTTTGGGATAAATCTACTGTTTGTTTTACACTTGAAGTGTAAAACAAAATTAGGTTTTGAATAAAAACGTACCTACGAGTATGATAATTTGTATATATTTATTGTAATTGTATTCAATAATCAATCAATCAATCAATAATTGCCGTCAAAAGCCAAGAAGATGTATTGTAATTTTTGTAATTGTAATTTTAATTTTGTATTGAGACAAAGACGTTTTCGATCTGTTCTATAGATAGATACTACTTTTTATGACAAACATTTGGAGAAAAATCGGCTTCGCGGTTTATTGAAGTTCATGCATTTCTAATTAAAAATGCCCCGGCTCAATGCAAACTTTCTTTATAAGTTGTGGTGTCTAATTTCTCCAGCTTAGAGATTGTGCATTCTTTATGGATCGCCCTATATTGTTTTTGTTAATTACACAATTGTCTGTAAGTCTTACAGTAAATTGTGGAATTTATTGCGTCATTAATAAAAGGTATATAGCTACATATAAATATATTAAATTATCTTTGCTATCCTATGCGTAACATATTATATTTTAATATAGGTGTTTCATATGCGAGACTCATTATAGGAATCTTTGAAAAAAGTTGAAAAGGTATAAAAATATAGGTAGATTTGCAAATAGACTCAGTTCTGTTTTTCCTATACCAATCATCAATACTGAATTCTGTTGTAGTTGGTATGATGCTAACACTTCTTCAGAGTTCAGACTTTTCTCACTATCTGAGTTACTTGTAATACCTAACATCATTAAAAAAATAATCAAAACTGCAAAAATTAAGATGGCTCTTCTGACATCGACAAAACATAAAGCTCAATCAAAAAAAGATAATTCGTTCTAATGTAACGCGTTTCGTCTTTGATTATCAAAGTCTGCAGTAAAAATTCGAAAGCTAATTGCAATTTTGATCTAAAAAAGTGGTTTGCTAATTGGCTTAGTTTAGGTTGATATAAATCGCTTAGTAATATGGGGAAATTAATGCTTTCCTTGTAGGTGCTTTTTGTTGGTAATTCTTATCGATTGAAGACTCAAACATTGACCGCGTAACAGCTGATTAACTGTAATTTCCTCGCACATTTTTTTTACGTCTGCGTATTATAATAGAATTATAGGTAAGTTGTTTCGTTACTGCTCTTGGGTACCGCACAACTGCTATTCAAATAACCTATTGGGAAGTTTATTTATATCTCCGATCTCTCGCCGTGGCGCTGCGGTTCAACAATGTTATTGTTTCCCTTTTTGTTGGCGGCACAAGAACTATTCAATAAAATAAAAAAGTCGTCTACTTTATTCACTCCACCGCAATAATTTCAATTAGGGGTAGTAATAGATTTGGATAACTATAACTGCGCAAAAATATTACGTTTATAGAAACAGCGGTTTCGTTATTTGTATCATTTAAAAGCCATCCTCCAAATATAAGCATTTAGTGTTAGACATCTTAGTTGGTTATGTCAAGAAAAATCCAGTTAGAGCAATTGTGCAGTTACGTCATGACATCTTTATCTAGTTCATTAGTGGGTGTAATTTGTTTGTCAGTTTTCTAAAATTGGTAGCAATATAGTTAAGACATACGGATCATTTTTGATTACGTCATTATATGTGAAGTGGACAACTGCTCTGACTTTAGTTTTTGCTAGTTTTGTACTGTTTTTATAAATATTGAGTTAAAAAGGTTAAGCACTTCGTTTACGTAATTTTTTCCAGTTTGATAAGTGCATTATTTGAAATTTCTGTTTGAGTATCGGTTATTCTTTTGTGTGGATTAGTTCGCTAGATCAATATTTATCAAATTCGTTGCGAAATAATGAAAATACAAAGTCATTTAGGCAATGATAAATGCATAAGAGCTTTGACTTTTCTACGAAAGTGAAGAAGAAGACTGTGGATTACCGGAAAAGAGTTTTGTTGACCGATGAAACTTCAGTGAGGCAGATCTGGAGAAAGATTTTATGCTTGTACTATCTCTCCAAAGGAGCCACTTCGAGGTGGTTCGGAAATATGTTTTGAGGCACGAACAATGCTGGTTTCTATTCGTCCGAAGTCTATGAATGCAGAATTCTCGAAAATATTACTCAGTTTGCAGTATTTATAGACGACGTGTAAGATAATGCCAGGCCCCACATGTGCAAGGATTACGAAAAAGATTAGTTCGCCGTCATGTCCCTGTCCCAATTAGCCTGCAAAAGTTAAATAATGGGAAAACGTTGCTCAAGCAACTATCCAAATTTTAAAAACAAGTTTACCCTGACGAACACAAGCAGGCGAGGAGGTAATACGCGGTAGTGAAGTTCATTATTTCTAAATTATTTGTTTGTTAGTAAAGTTAGGTAGATGTCTATAATTTTTAAGTTTTTGTACATGATCACCAAATTTTGTATAATTCTTCGAACTTTAATAAAAAATTAAATGTTGTCCAGTACAAAATTTTTAATTATCTTTATTCATATTATACTTACGCTAAATTAAATAATGGGTACAAAATCAAAGACATATTTACAAGAGTTTAGTAGATAGGGTCGTACTTTGTTGAGAAAATTTGAATTATTATTTCTGTCATAATTGTTTGTCCAGTTCATATATGTGCCAAGTTTCTGAATTAACGACTAGTGAAGCGGCCACAATTAATATCAATTAATATTATCTCTTCATTTTGCATAAAGGAATTAGATATTTTAAAACCTGATTATTTGGAAATTGTATTCGAATAGTATTTTGAAGTTTTGAGCTTTTTTTGGTTTCGGCGATAACCCTCTTTGTAGCATTGTCTTTGATAGAGAGGTCCAACTTTAGCAATAAAAGAATATGGAAATGCTGACTCCGCATCAGAGCACACAGTCTCAGGAAATATACAATTGGAGTATAGAGAAAACCAGGTAGGGTTAGGTTAAAATTGTACTCATAGTCTTTTTGCGGCTACATTTGTGAAAAAAACGAAGCAATGAAAAGAAATATATTAAAAAAACACACTTTACACTCAACTTTCTATGATGTTGCTCCAATAAATATACCACTCTTAAAATAAAAATGTACAAAAACAGTTTTTCTGCCATTTGAATTTTGAAATTTCTTGTCTTGTCTTGTCCTTAATCCTCTGCAAAACTTTTTGAACAAACTTAATTTAGTAGCAAAAATTTGAAAATTTGGAATTAAATTAATTTTGGTAGGGGCAGTGTGGCTAAAATATTTTCAAGATGGCGAATATACCGGAAGTGGTTGTTAACTTGCTTATTTTAAATGGAACATCCTCCATATTATTATCTTTTTAGATTACCCGGAAAATTCTTGAAGTATTTCGTATATAACACCTTACACCTAAATTTTATCATAACTGAGATATTTAACATTTTATGACAAAAATGACGTGTAGAGGCCGGACAATAATTTTTTTCAATTAGAAACCTCCTATTTTTTTAAACCTAATTATCCTATTACAAATTAACACTACTTTGTATTAGGTTGTATATTCCTATTACTGTTTATAGTTTTCCATATAGAGATAGATGAGTTGAGGAATGGGACGACTATGTTGTTGTCAATTTCTAAGAGAAACGGTGAAATTTGGTTAAAAGATATGGCTTAAATTTTCTGGGATCTCCAGAACAATAATATATATGGAGTTCCATTTAAAATAAGAAAGTTGACACCAACTTCCGGTATGTTTGAAAATATTTTAGCCAGATTGCCCCCCCTAACATTAGTTTAATTCCAAATTTTTAAATTTTTGCTACTAATGTTTCCAAAACAAATCCACGAAGCTCCGGATGTATCACGTATACGTAAACTGGATAACTGAAATAGGGTACCTCCTCGATGTGGGTTTTTAAGTATCAGAGAGGTAAGGAACGAAGCGATCTGCATGAAAACATAACGGAACCCAAAACTAAGTCGCAGAGTATCACCACGAAATAATAATTACCTCGATCTCGTTAGACTGATGGTCAGAAATAATGATAGATTTACAAAACAATATCAATGAAACGTGCTTGTACTTTCGAGGTTAACATAACAGTTTATAACAGTGAACGTTTTCGCAGGGTATGTTTAATGATACGTATGTTCCAACCACAGATTCTCTTATTGTACGCACATGATAATAATATTGCGTAATGCACGTGCGTAAATAAAATTTGTGATATTACTGTGAACTCCAGAAAAATCAAAATAAAAATCGCTATCATTGAGCATTGTTTTTTGTGCTGAAAAAAAAATGTTGCATATTAAACTGGCCAAAATTTAATCCGTGCGAATTGTCTACATTATGTAGCTTCAGAAGATGAATTTATAATAAAATTTATATTATACAAAAACATTAAATTTACTATGTATGTATAAATTTGTGTTTTATTTAATAAACGTCATACATTTTTTATTGACTATCTCAATAATATAAAAATTATGAATAATTATTATTAGGTTGAGATGGTCCAACGATATTAAAAAAACAACGCTTCTTCAGAGCTTGACTGAAACTGGCTGGCCTATTTACTCTGTACCCGCTTATGTATTTTTTCAGGGGGGCGGAGCTAAACACACCGTCTCGGATGACTGATTCCTATATTGGTGACAAGTAAAAACCTGAGTCGCGGTTAAGATTATTCGGTTGTTTATAGATTTCTATAGACTTTCGGATTTTTCGTTGGTAGAAGAATTGATTACATGCAAGCATTTTAGTTTTATCGAATAAAATTTTATGTCCAGTTTTGTGATTATGTTCGGCAACTGCTGGTGAGTTTATTTGTCTTAGACTTAAGGCTCTTTCGTGTTCTTTGAGCCTAGTTGATATTTTTCGTCCAGTCTCTCCAATGTATTCTTTGCCGCATATGCATAGAATGCTGTAAACTCCTGGCATCTCAAATGGAATTTTGTCTTTGACGAAATTTTTGGACAAGTGGTGGAAATTCATTAGGAGGAATGCAGAAGTTTTGTAAAAAATATTACAGTAGCCTGTGGAAGTCTCTTTGAAAAATTAACAAAATAATTAATTGATTATTTAGAATTTCAATTATTATGCAAAGTTATTTTTTTTCGTAAACATTGATTTCTCTGCTTCTTAATTTCCTTTCTTTCGCGTATCAAAGCAATAACTTCTTCATTGGCCTGGCGCAGAAAACTTAACCACTTTTCATGGTAGGTGAGTCTGTCTTAACGAATTTGGTACAAAACAATCACCTCTAGTTTGTTTCGTACTACTGAACTTTCTGCCTTGACATTTTCATGTCAGTTGTTTTGTTTATTAGTCTGTATATCTCTGGGATTACACTGTGTGCCTCTGGTACTAGCAAAACCTCTGAAGTTAGGGTTTAGCACTGTCCACCTATTTTCCGCGTGTTGTTTTCAGAAATTTGGGTGTTGAGAATCGCCGAAATTTCTTTTGATATTAGACTCCAATAGTTTTATAATTTTCTTAGTTTCTTGGACTTGGACTTTGTCTCTATAATTTTTATAAAAGTCAATCAATACTTTCGCATTAATTGTAGAACAAAAAAAGTGCTATGTAACAAGATAAATCCTTTCTTTATAGCAAATAAAACAAACTATAAGTTAGGTTAGAATAGGTTAAAATTTCCTAAAACAACAAAAAACATATTCCAATTCACGGGGCTGTTTACTTTTGTAACTGTTGGTTGTCGATTTCATCCAAGAATCGATTGAGTGGTAATTTCACTAGTTGATCAACTGATTGGAATGACAGACTGTGAGGAATTATGCATGTAGTTATTTTAAGTAGTTGGAACGAAATTTTAAAACTGGGTATGTTTATATGTTATATTACTCGAAATTACTTCTGATTGGAACATACCTATAGTTTCAGTTATAGTTTAAAACGGAAAACAACCCGGTTCTTTAGAAATGCGGATTTCAAAAATGAATTTTGAAAACGTTTTTGATGAAAACTACCTTTTTTTTATACGCTACTCCGAACTTTGGGAGTAAAAGTTTTTAAAGCAAACGTATTTTATACGCACTAGTTAATAATCACGTTTGCGATGTCTTCCTTTCGTTGCGAAGCAAATCGAATCGGTCACGTTTCTGATACAGAATGAATTTACGTCCTAATTACATGTGCCACTAATTCAAAACGTCTTCTTTCTGTAATGATGGAAAAGTATGAAGTTTGAAAGTGAAAACGGTAGTACGCAAAAATCAAATTAAGGTCTGTTTCTCGAGCGTAAGAGATTTTAAACACAAGATCCTAATGACTGGCCCATCAATACTGGTTTACATGCAATATTATAAGTGCCTACTGACAGTTTTAGATAAAAATCTAAAGTATTGTTAACGTATACAGGATTCAAAATATATAAATATAAATTAAGAGTAAAATGTATTTTAAACACCCTAGCTATTTTGAATTGTTTTGGTGTTAAAACCGAAAAACTAGAATAATTGAATTTAAGCAATTATCACTGTTTTAGTAATAAGTAGTGATGATATATTTTGACAATTAAAGTAGTATTTCTCAAATAATTCATTCAGAAATTTTGTTATTTACATCTAAAAGTATTATTAAGATACTCCACCTATTTTGAAAGGTTTTGATGTTAACAACGAAAAACTAGACTAATAATTTAAGCAAATATTTCGTTTTAGTAGTAAGCCGTGAGGATATATTTTGACAATTGAATTAGTACTTGTAAAACCATTCATTCAGAATTTTTTTAATTTTGATCTAAAAGTAATATTAATATAAAACACATATTTATAAACGTATTGAAATTAAAGGCATAAAACTAGAATAACGCAATTTAAGCAAATATAACTGTTTTAGTAGTAAGCCGTGAGGATATATTTTGACAATTGAATTAGAATTTATCACATAGCTATCGGATGATATAGTGACCCTACTACGGTAAAAATTGATGCGCCTTAGGCGGCATTGATATTTTCGTAGAGAAAAGGTAATGATTTCCTGCGCATGCCTCTACATTTTACCTACTAAATTGCATTTTCTTTCTAAAAAATGTTTTGCGTACGCTTAACTCGTTTTCCCAGAACATTTAATGAAATTTAGGTATATGCTGGAAAAATGTTGCATCTAAATTTATTGACGATCTGTCAGCGGCCATTTTGGTTGTTGACTGTCGGAAGGTTATTGGTTACAAAACGAGATTTTAAATCTCGCGCATGCGCATGTCGAATGGACCTTCTCAATTTTTTTTGTCGTAATTGCTTTATAAGTTATATTATTATCATAGGCAGGGCCTCTATTATATCTCAAGTAGCTATACGGTATTTATTAAACCATTCATTCATCAATTTTATTATTTTGATGATGCCAATTCATATATAAACAACGATTGGTTAATATAACAAACAAAGTACGGGTTTCTGTAAATCAAAAGTGTAATTTTCAATATTTCTGATTGTTTAACTTTAATAGACTATTTTTTGGCACACATTGTATATAAATAAGCATGTAATATTAAACATACACACTAAACCCTACAACTTTTGAATTAAATTTTCACCCCTGTACGTGCATTATTTGAGTTAATAACATAATATAATATAAAAGGTTTGTTAGAATATTTTCCTATTTTAGCATGATTTTCGAATAAAGTACTGTCTAATAAATATCATTGATACATATAAGATAACCAATAAACTGAATGCTATACGAAGACCATTTTTTGTACCACAAACAATCCCACCTTTTGGTTCGATTGCCTGCTATAAAACGTACACGCGCATGTTGATGCACATGTAAAACTTTTTGACTACTTACCGATTCCGGTTCGCTGGCACCTTGCGATAAGGCCTCTCTGGTCTCATTCAGGTTACTTTTCAGTTCTGCTGTCGGCTGATCGGTCATATTGTCTAATTTCAAACTGCTGAGAATGTTGCTCCTTATTGTCGTCGCGTTCTCCGGAATTTGGCAGTGTAATTTCTGAAACAATGAATTTCCCTCGTTAAAACTAAAGATTTTTTTTTTCAAAGAATCTTCCAAAGTCTACTGTTATACTATTTACAAATCTTCTGGATTCCTCCTGCGTTGATTATTGATAAATAGAACTTGTTTCAGTTTAGCTCTGAAGAAGCCAACAGGATGATTAACGAAATGTCAGCAAGTTCGATTTATTAGCCGGAGTAGCCCGGGAGATATTATAAAAAATATCATTGCTAACTTCCTAGGATAATTATTTCAATCCGAACAAGCGATTAAAAATTTTCTAAAGTATCCAAAATCGACGAACTGGACGAACTGTTACCTCAGGGCAAGCTGAAAATTCGATATTTTTGGTTGAGTTCCCAAATAAAGTAACATAATACCGATAACATTCAAAATTAACAGTTATATGTTTGATGCAACTCATAGATAAATCACATATCTCACAATTTTACTAACTTATGGCATCTATCAAAATATTTGTTTGAACTTGTCAGAGACCACTGTACTGCATATAATGACAATTTCATGCGAAGAAAGCACCATCAAATCTCTAAGTCGTTCAGTGGAGTTAGAGCTACTTCAGAACATTCGGAACAGAGGTCTCCAGAGATGTGACAAAACTTTAAAGTCATGTTCTCTGATCTACTTTTTGGTAGATCTGACCGTATGGCATCAGACTCCGTCCTGTTGGAAGTTAAAACCTCCGGAAGGATATATTTTGCTGCATTTCAATAAATTATACGCTTTGAGGAATCTCCCACAGAGACATAAAATCTCTTTGGTCGTTATAGAGAACTTTTTCTATCTTGGCCTAAATGTAACGATTCCTTAAGTTTCCATCTATCATGGTTTTGTTTCTTACTCGTATAAGGCAAAAATAGGACATTTTTAACAGAAAGAAGTACGTATCAAACATACCTTATAAAACGTAAGACCGCTCTCATTTACTATTTGCGAACATTTGTTAACATTCATTATAATTCCTCTATTCCGCCTTGCGCTTACTACTCGTAATGTATTTCTTCTTCCCGACTTATATATTCTAATTAAATGGCTTACAACTTCTTTTTACCGCAAAATATCAATACTATAATCAATTTACTGGAAATTTCACTGCTTCTTTTCCCTTTCTCGTACTGGTGAACAATATTTTTTCACAATTGTGGTTAGTTTTTAGTTGGTTTTCCATGTTAATTATTAATACCCAAATGACACGTGACAAGTCTTGTTTGGCAAAACACTGCTTGCTCCATTTGAAAGTCTTCTTTGCGTCAGGCTCATAAAACTCGAGAAGCGTGAAGGAAAGAAAAACATGTTCCAATATTTACTTGTCAACCTATTTCTATTATCAAACTGTTAAAAATTAACTAATCTACTATCTCAACTGTCAAACTATTAAAAATGACTAAAAGTTATTTCTTACATCATAAAAAAATTGTTTAATAACATTTATTTATTTATATTTAAAAATATATGAAACAATAAAATATTGACCAAAATTTAGTTAATATTGGCAACTTAATGAAAAACTTATCCATAGTTGTATCATTAAAATATTTTTAAACTCCCTGTTTTCCCGATACTTCCGATGTAAATCAAAACACTTTGAGATATCAGCCTATTTTATATTTTGTAAATGGAATACTCTGTATAGTTTATGTTTACTTTATGTCTTATTCCATTTGTTTTGGAGATTTTGTTAAAAGCTGTTTTAATTGTATGATTTTTGATATTTAACAAAGGTTTCGGATTGTTTCTTTTCTTTTCCGAAATTCCACGACATTATCAGAAGTTCTCTGTGCATCTGATTTTTTATGCACCCCTAAAAGAAATAATAATGGCAATATTATTTGGATTTGGATCTTCTATATATTGTGCTATATTGTGTTATTTTTGTGCTCTTCGGTTAATTTTCCAACTACAGATATCGGACCCAAAATTTGTGGTGTCTACATATAAAACATTAACCGACCCTTGGGTATTTATTTCTTATATTTGTCTAGGATTATTTATAGATTTAAATCGCGTATTTCAATCATTCAATAAAGCTTAGCAATTTGTCAAATATAAGGATGATTTTATCACTCCCGAAATTATATGAAAATGAAAATTTCTTAATTTTACTAATATCTCGAAAACAAACAAGTGATAAAATATAAGGGGTGTTTCATTTAAAAAGTATATAAAACAGGCTGATATCACAGAAAATTGTTAGTGGTGTATTTTTAATGTGACTTAGGAAAAATGTTGGCTGCTAGCATTACATTTCGTTTTCCATTTAACTTGACATCTTTAAAAACAAAATAAGATGAATTGGAAGCACAGTGCAATCACTTATATATAATACAAAAAGCATAACTTATCTGTCTAAATTATACCCAAACGAAGTAGCCGCCTATAAATAAACATATAATTGAATAAACTTACTCTGGGTACAGTTGCGATTATCATCATTATCGTTGCGAATTTTGTCCGCCACCTGAAACAAAGAATTAAAGTTACATTAAACTGTTCTTTATTTTTATTTGCCGTTTCTTTGTTTTGTTGAAGATTCCCTGATTATAACGTTAAGGTTCATTTAATATAATGATTCGCTGAACTGTATTTCCTTTATGATCTTTTTTGAATTATGTTGTCGTTGACACGGTCAATTTAATGGAAACCCGAAGCGTAATTCGATTTTAAAGAGTTTTTTCAAAGATTTCGTCATTCCCGATCAAATTGAGACAATGGTTTTTTACTTAATTGCGAAATATCGAAAGGTGTATGAGACGATTCTCTTCCCATGGGAACGGTATATTTGTTTCGAGTGAATTTGAAACGTACGAATAGTGTATTTCAGTTTTACAAAAATCCTGCTTTAGATGCTTTGAAAGCAAGATGGCAAAATTGTATTTAAAATTAAAAGATTCATTACATTAAAAAACTCAGAACGAGACATTTATTTTTTAACGTCTAGTTTTGCTCTAAAATAGGTACCCTTTAAGGTTTTTTGCATAATTGGTAGCCATAAATTGAAATTATATGTGAAGTTTATTGTAAATCTATATCTA
The DNA here is from genome assembly GCF_029955315.1 of Cylas formicarius. Classification (NCBI taxonomy): domain Eukaryota; kingdom Metazoa; phylum Arthropoda; class Insecta; order Coleoptera; family Brentidae; genus Cylas; species Cylas formicarius. The sequence goes on along the minus strand of NW_026844214.1, from coordinate 13,234,627 downwards.
ATGCTGTTGTACTCTTAGAGTCGTCATATATATATTGTTTTGTATAGACATGTAAGAGTCTCCAATGTTTATAATATGTTGAATTTTTTGAGCTTTCAACTAGAATGTTATTCAATTCTTTATTAAATGTATAACACTGGGATTTAAAGTAGGAGTAACATTTTCTGCTCTGACCTTGGATTTTCCTTGGTTCCACACAAAAATTGCTATATTATCAAAATAGGCAGGGTCTCTATATATCGGGTATTTTATTTATTATTTTGAAAAAAATAATTTAGAAACCACTTTTCAAAAAGTTCCTCATAAGGCTAGGATGCGTAATATTCTTTGCAGACAACAATTTGGGACACATCCCTGTTCTGATGCGGACGCCATATTCTCATAAAATCGTATTTTAGAAACGCATTTTATTCCATACTGCCACTAATATATCAGCCGATGCAATTAATATATCTAAATATCCATGCATTGTATATATATATATATATATATATATATATATATATATATATATATATATATATATATATATATATATATATATATATATATATATATATATATATATATATATATATATGTATGCAGCATTTTTAAGTGTTTTTTCAAAATACGCCTAGATCTTGTGAAAATGTTTTGGGTAAACGAGTTAATTTTGTGGAAATCGCTGTTTAGAAAGAAAATGGCTCAACATGCAGGTTAGTGGGTGAAATATAGAGGCACGACCGCAAAATCATTACCATCTCTACGAAAATATCAATGGCACCTGCAGCGCATCAATTTTTATCGTAGTTGGCCAACTGTATTATCTAATAATATAAAATAATATGACATTGACAAATGTCAAATTACTATCCTTGACGCTTCGCACTCATATGAAAAAAAGCGGAAAATATTCCCCTTCTAAAATTAATTATCCATCCATAATTCTAGTTAAGAAATTTTGTCAACGGAGTCTGCTGAAATCATAAAAACAAATATCTTCCTTATCTATTTAACAAAGTTTCGTTTGGAGTAAATGTTCATGGATTGAATTCCGCAGCACAGAAAGAATGTTTGCAAACGATAGTACTCTTATAATATTGCTAATTTGATTAATTTACTGGAATTATGTCTTAGTAATTTTGGATTTACCTTCATCTCAGATGAAATAAAATGCGACCTCTACTGCTTTCCCTTTCTTGTCTCTATTTTGAATAATCTGTTAACTGAGTTTGGCCATCTGATTCTGTACTACAAATATTGAGGCTTAAACAGTATCTGGGAAATTCCCTCATGACTGACTTTCATAAATGCCTTTTGCTACAGTTTTGTCATGACAGTATGTTATTTTGTTTTTGCTATAATGTTGTATATGAATTAAACTTAGTTTTATTATTAAAATCTATCGAAAATATATGATCGTTTACAAACCCGTGACTAAAATAACGAAAATGTAAAAATAGCAAATTATTTACTGAATGTTTACCCAACAACAATAGGTAATAATGTCTTTAAAGGTTAATTGGGGTCCATTAAATGCACCATGAAATACTTTGAGATATACTATACTAGTCATTGGCATGCCAACATTCTCCAAGTCTTATATTAAATCTTTTGTTTGCTCGTTGTGATCATCAACATGGAAATAAAATCCGTTAATGTCTCCAAAGCGAGACAGCGCCATATTTAAAGCGTGACGCGAATAATTCCCTGCCTGGTCCGTTGTATAAAACCGTTTTCGTAACAATCAAAAAATTTTCGTTTCACACCACAATGCCGTTTTCCGGAATGGTACTTAAATATTTTTTTAGGAAGTATATTTCCGAAATCTGATCGTAGTTGGTCGTCCCGAAGAAAATGCGTTAAGACTGATTGATTGATTGATACTCGCATAGTTTATTGTGTGATAATAAAAATCAAAGACACTCTATGAAACGGTACACATTCGAACACTGGAAGCGCATCATAGACATTGATGCATTTTTGGTGAAAACTATTACCTATTTTGTAAAATTTGAAAACCTATTGATTGTTCCCGAAACGTTTTCGTTACTCTTGTAGCACTTAAATGAGGAATATTATAATGTCAAGGAATACATTTACATTACTGCTATAAAACCTACCTGCAGTATTTATAAACATCTTTTCGATTCACCGTTTTCTATATAATTTATTTATAATACACTTTATATGGCGTCTTTGTCATTGTATTTTATTTTTATTCTGAGGTTCGCAGGAACAGATTCTTACTTTGACATTATTGTCACAATGTCCGCGCCCTTGTTTTGAATAGTTTAAACCCTAGTTTTGATGCTCACCAGGTTCGGGTTTTAAAAACTTATAGTTTTATTTGGGTTTTCAAGTAATATTGAACTCCTAAACTAACCAAAACTAAAAATAACGGCAAAACCAATTAAAACTATTGACTTCATAACTATCATAACTTCACTTTTCAGTAGTTTATTTATTTTTGAAGAGGTGTGTGTTTTCTATAAATAACTAATTAAAGTTTAGATAAAGTTGGGAATTAAACTAAACATGCCGTTTAAAGGTTTCTTATAAACCCCTTGTATATTTGCGTTACCTAATAATAGATACTTAAGCTGCGAAAAATATTAGTGTTGGTTAGTGATACCCTCAAAAAACGGTAGAGCAACTCAAAAGACTTAACTTATACATTACGCTTCTCCCTCCAATAGAACCCTGTAGCAAATTTAATTCAAAATAAATATGTAAATAATGTGCTCATACCTATATCGACTTTTATACTTCAGGAAACATAGTTTTAAGTTATTTGGAATTATTAAAATGAAATTATAGTTTAAAAGTTTTTATTTGAACAGATTTTACTCCAAATTTTAAAATTGAAAATCGATATTACAAAAAATCTGCATATAATCGTAAATTATATGATCACCAGTAATAAATCCTGGAAATTAAGGTATTTATCATGTCATGTCGCAAATAAGAAATTTTAAATTTATGAAATGCCACAATAATTTTTAATTATATATATAGGACGTAGTTTTGAGCCATAAATTTGTCGTAGAGGAGCTAGTATAGAAAAAGTGTGGCATTGTTTGAAAATAGCTAAGCTTCCTTATAATAGCAACGTAGAAGCACACGTAGTAATTTTCAACCAGAGCTATCTTAAATTGGTGTCGGATATTGGCAGCGGTTTCACAAAAATGTATATACAAAACCGATTCCGAACACAATCACGTTATTACTGCCCTACTATCGCGGCCTTTATTACTACAATTTGTAAAATATTTTCTGTTAAATGAGAACGGCCCGCGCGGCAAACAGTTATATTTCCTGAATTTAATAAAATCGATAAGAACGGCTGCCACGGAAGCCAAACAGCCTCAAAGGCTAAATGAAAATTAAGCGCAACTCGTTACATTTAAATAGGAGTTCCTATTTCAACAAACGCAGTACGTTGAAGTAACAGTTTGAATTCTTACAATATTCTGAAAAGTGATTTCATCCGGTTAACTCGAACCAATAAGTACATAATAACTTTATTGCAGTATACTTTGTCTCAAAGTATATCTTTCTTGACTTTTAGTGGCAGTTATCCAAATACCTGCACTTTGCACCATTTTCTTTGTAAGCAGCGATTTCCACACACTTAATTCGTTTTCTCAGAAGATTTAACGAGATCTAGGCATATTTTGAGAAAATATTGCCCCATCCAAACAGGCATCTTGGTTGTTGAACGCCGTAAGGTCATTGGTTAAGCACGAAATTTGACATCTCGCGCATGCGCATGTAATGACTTTCAATTTTTTTTTAATAGTTCATAAGTTCCTGAATTACTGGCATAGGCAGTTTAGTAGCCATATGAGTTAGATATTCATCTCTTCAGCTAACTTTCGCATATATATTGTTCTTAATTGCATACGATTTTAACACTACTAAAGTGCCCTTTCTTGTAACTGGACTCAAAATAAGAATAATGTAGTAACAAATATTCTTAAGTTTTTGTTTTTGTACTTGATGAATTTGATGCCTTTTGTAGCAGGCGCCTGTGTTAGCTTGCGTTATCTATTACAAATATATTTACTTTTTGACTTAATCATCAGAATTGACCATATAGCAACTAGAGATATAGAGGCCCTGCCTATGCTGATAATACAGAAACTTGTGAAGTAACTATGAAAAAAATTGAGAAGGTCGCATGCGCGTCAATAAGTTTGGATTCAGCATTTTCACTTGTTTTTTCGAAATATGCCTAGATCTTGTTCAAAAGTTTTAGGCAAACGAGTTAAGTGTGTGGAAATAGCTATTTACAAAGAAAATGGCGCAAATGCAGGTTAGTGGGTGAAATTTAGAGGCATGAGTGGAAAATAATTACTTTCTCTACGAAATATCACCGTTTTCCGGAATATTTTTTAAAAGAAAATTTTGAAATCAGTTTTGAGAAAGTTCTTTACTTTCCTTTAGATACTGTATCGAACCAAATTTCAAAATAAATAAGAACTAAAAGTTCAGATTTTCACGAAATTATATATTATGACATGATAATTGTTTCGACAACACCGTGTCTTTATCAAATGTGATATTTACAAAATACCTGCTACTATATATACCGAAAAATGACCATAAAACCTTAATTAATTTAATTTAATTTAATTTAATTTAACCTTAATGAATTTAAGTTCAATAAAGGAGAGGTATTTAAATCTAATTGATCGTTAAGCAATACATTTGAATGTCTCATTTTGTTAATCTGGAGGCTTCCAATAAATTTAATTTTCTAATTTTGTGGCTGTGTGTAATATATCAAAATTGTCGTCAAAAATGTGTTTTTCTGTGTTTAAGTGTGAGGCATAATTAGAATCTAGACTATTGTTTTTTATGTGTTCGTTAATGCGTTTCTTGAAGGATCTACCTGTTTGTCCAATATAAATTTTAGGACAAGATCCACATTTCAACCTGTAGACACCTGATTTTTGGGATTTTGGACAATTCGATTTTTTGTTTTTTAAATATTTTCCTATTATGTTGTTAGTTCTGAAAACTATTTTTAAACCACATTTTGACAAATGTTTTGGAACTTTTTCGCTAGGTTCTCCTATGTATGTAATTGTTTTAAATTGTTCGTGTTCTGTATTTGATTTCGGATAAATAGAGTTTACTGTTGTCTGTATTTGTTTTTTATTTATAATTTTATCTATAATGGACGGATTGTAGCCGTTGTTCAGCGCTATTTGTTTAATGATATTAAGTTCTTTGTTGTAATTTTCTGTTGAGAGTGGCGTATTAAGAAGTCTGTGTATAAAAGAGTTAAATGCAGCCATTTTGTGTGTATAAGGGTGATTTGAGCTGTTATGTATGACTGTGTCCGTGTGTGAAGGTTTATGATATATTGAAAAATCTAATTTGTTTTGCACTTTCGTAATAGTCTAAAAAATTAATAGAGTTATCCTATTCAATCTCGATAGTGAATTTTATACGATTATTATTGAGTTAATGTAATTTAAAAAAGAATTCAATTGTCTGTCCGTTCCAGCAAAGCAAGCAAAGCCATCGTCCACATATCTATACCACCATAAAAAACTTTTACTTAAAGGATGTTCTAGTATGATATTTTCCAAATTATCCATAAAAATCTCGGCTAACAAAGGACTAAGTGGGTTTCCCATAATCAAACCTTCTTTAGAGATATTAATCTGTCTATTAAATTCAAAATAATTTTGGTCTAAAGATATTATTAAGCAATCTAATAAATCTTGTTTCACCAACGGGTTAACCTGTTTCCGAGTTAGGGTAAAATCTACTAAATCTATCACATCCATCCAAAGACAATAGTGTTGCGTTAGAAGGGATTTTGATATCTTTAATTTTGTCGATTAATTCAAAAGAATTTTTTATTGCAAATTTTGGTTTAAACTCTGTGTGGAACTTTAAAATATTTAGTAATTTTGTAGACAGTTTAACTGCTGGAGCTGTTACATAAAACACCACTGGTCTAATGGGCATATCTTGTTTGTGTAATTTAACTAAAGAATATAATTTAGGCGGTTGTGGATTCCAAATTTCATCTAGGTAAATTCTACATCTGCTTTCGTTATCTGAAGGCAATTAAATATACATGTGAGCAGTCTGTGCTATATCTTGCTGAACTTCACTATTGTTGACTATTGGTCATATTGAAAATCACTACATTTTTTTTTTCATACAATTATGTTGCTTTCGTTTATACACTCGAAAGTATTTGTTTTATTTTGTACCCTGATGCAATAGGTAATTAGGTAGTTTTAAGAATTATAATATGTCCCTTGTGTTTGTTTCTAATTTAGTTAGACTCTAGTATGATCCGTTCAACAGAAGTTAATTTCGTACGGCAAAAAAAATTATTCAGAACATTTCTTTAAAATTACACGGACACGTTCTGAAAGTGATTTTCATACTTTTACGATTCGGAATTTGCCTACTTATCGAGCAAAATGGCGCTTTCGGGACGAAACTACTATTTCGGGACGATTTAAAAAAATATATATTATTGCAATTTATTTCTAATCGACGTCGAATTTTCTTTGGTGGTAGAAAGTTATTGAAGTGCAAACAATTTGTGCAAACCCATGGGAGCGTTAAGCAGGGGTAAACTTATTTAGTTAGCAGTAACTTTTTGTAATCGATAACAATGGCTCCTCATACTTTCCCGCGGCATCCAACTCAGTCAGCCACCGTGTAGAAACCAATATACATTTTTAAGAATTGTTGCGACACCAGCGGCGCGTAAAAAGTCATTCATTAATAGCCGTGGCTGATTGAAACAAAATCGTAAGTGCTTATAACAAGCATCGTTTCCCGAACAAAACTAATGGTAATGAGATGAGCTAGCGATCTACGCAAGTTATTTGTCTTGTAATTGAAACGTTACCGACCTTTTATAGAACGAAAAAAGATTGATTGATTGTTGATTGGAAAACTCCCATTAAAATGCTAATTTATTTCGCCGCGTATTTAAAGGCTTAATTAATCTCTTTAATGCCACTTGCAAAATACGTTTTCTATTTACCTACGTCGAATCGAAAGACGCCCATTGATCTTAATCAATGAGTCGGAAGTCATTTTCATCACTTGTCGATGTGTGTATGATGTTTTAATCTATAAAAATATCGAATAAATTTGTTTATTATGAGCTGGTTATAATTTCTATACAATTTATATAACAATCAATCAAACCAATGAATCGTTATATTTGAATACAATAACAAAACAAATATTCAAACTTTAATTGTCTTGATAAGTGAAAAAATAAAATCAGTGTTGGATCATCTTTTGATATTTATATATTTATACTCTTGGACTTGTCTAGGATACTGAAACAGTTGCAAGTATTGTTGCTGTTCTATGTCATGTGCCTTTACTATTTTATTAGGACGAATTATTTAAATATACATGGAAAAATTTAGTGTTAGTATTAGTTTTCTTATATCCCAAATATATGGTGTCATCGAAATTACAACAACAACGAATGAATCTCAAGGTTTGAGAGTACCGTATTAATTTTTAGCAAGAATATCGTTAAGTTAATTGTTTGTAATTGGTTTCAGTATTAGTGTTAACAATATTTCAGCACCATTTAAATATGAACATTGTCTTATTAATTTGTCTACTAACACTGCAAAGGTTTTCTGGATAATTTTTGGCAAGAACATTGCTAATCACATAAATGCAAAACCCACAATAGTATATTATGCAACAAGTGCGGTGGGGTAAACGGTATTTGACTCACGAGTTAATTTGACACGAGCGGAGCGAGTGTTTAATAAACGACTGACTTAAAAAGTTTACCGAACGTGTTGCATACTATACTTTTTCTACGACTGTTAGTTTTTGGGTACATTTTCGCAAAACAACGCGAACAAATTCACTGACATGATCGTCAGAATTGACAAACGTCAAAATTCAAAGCGTGGGAAATATTTCCGAAAACATCCGATTGCTCCCAAACCCGTGTGGAAAAATGCCGGAAATGTCCGAAGTGGCTCGGATTCGTGGGAAACGAAATTGACGTAGTAAAGTGACGTTCCCGCACGCTAGATCGGTATGCAATTAGGTATTTTACAGACGAGAGTAGAAAAAATAATTTGTTCCATTATTAGTGTTAATAAGATTTCCCAATAAATATGAAACAACTAATTGAACGCTCTTGCAACTTTGTCTGCCAACATGACAAAAGACTCCCGAATAGTTAATCCAATCCAAACAGAAAGTGACTCTCCACCACTAACTCACTTGAGAATTCACTGTTTCCCAAAAAGAATAGTTCATCTCCCGTTTAACTTTTAGTCGTAATTGTCTTTTTCTACTCCCGTATGTAAAATACCTAATTACCTACCGATCTAGAGTGCGGGAAGCGTCACTTTACCACGTTGGTTTTGTTTCCCATGAATCCAAGCCACTTCGGACGTTTCCGGGATTTTACCTCAAGGATTTGGGAGCAATCGGATGTTTTCGGAGATATTTGCCACGCTTTGAAATTTGACGTCTGTCAATTCTGACGGTCATGTCAGTGATTGTATTCGTGTTGTTTTTCGAAAATGTACCCAAAAAAAATTGATATATTTTTCGTATCAGACATTTACTTACAACCAAAGATTAATTACAATAAGGGTTTTTAAATAAGTATTTCTTCAAGCAGTAAGTTTACTACTTGCTCCTTTCAGATGGCAGTGTTTTGCTTCTGTTTTCACTTTAATCGATGATTCACTCCCTAGCAAATAGATGGCGCGGCAGGTATCCCCCCATGAAATAAAATTTAACTGTACTTCATTGGCACCTTACAAATAGTTCTTTTATATAATTTTAAATGACGTAATCAAATATTGTTTAACTGCATTTGTTAGACAGATTTCAACTAACCACAGAATATGACATGAAATATATGGCGCTAACCAAAGAATATGACATGAAATATATGGCGCTATATGATTTTATTGTCACTCTGACAGTAACGTTCTGACAGTGCGTTCTCTTGTGCGGGATAAGGTTACTAAAATATAGTCTTTTTTTAAATCAGATTTGAATTGAACAAAATGACAACATTAGGGTGGGCTCTACTCCACAATTTGATTATATGACGTTTTTAAAATAACACCCTCTACATGTTTTTACTCAGTTAATGTTCTACACTAAATTTTGGTTTGTTTTAGTTAGTTTTGGTTAGCTGGTTGATTAATTAGCTGAATTTTGGTTTTAAGAAGCCTGAATTAATATTTTCTGTTCTGTTATAATTGTTTGCTACCTAAAAGTCTTTCTGTTTTTGTTTGGTTGGAGACACTGCTTTTACTTTTATTACGAGGATCTATCGCTACGCTGCTATTACTTCTAAATAAATTTATGCTAGTTTATCTAATTTAGTTCGCTCCTACAAGCGCTTTACGTTGTATAAAAACTGTTTATTTATACTGACGTTAGAATCGAGTGATGCTTATAGAATAGCTATTGGGATTTTGCCTACCGGGAAAGGCCAATACAATTTGCAGAAATTGTAGAATGCTTGCCTGAGGCACGGCCACACTTTGTGCAAGTTGATCGTATAACTACGACTTTGTATGGTTGTAAGTAGTACATCAATCTTTTGGAAAGGGGTTTTTGATATTGCGTAAATTAGTTTACAATATCAGCAAATACATGTAGTTTTCATCGGTTTCGGTTACATATTCCCAAAATACTGCAACTTACAGAATTTACAACATTGTCGGCATCATAAATTAGTTTCAAATAGTCGATGTCTCAACACTACCGGCATCTCAGAAAAAAAGATTAAAACAAAACTCTTTCAATCATAGTTTTATTTTTTTATGTTGTAAATGATTTTTCTTTTGTTACATTTTTACTTTTTTTGCTTTATCCATTTGTACTAATTTATAAATTTATTTTAATCAAATGTCTATTTTAACCTTATTTTTCCTGTCCTTTCTCTTGCGCACTTATAATAAAAATAATAAATAATAAAGAAATTGTATGTACGAAATAGTTGTTAGCTTCTTATTTTATACGTAACAATTCTAGTAGGTGCTACTGTTTTTTTATTGTTGTTATTATTATGATCCAGATCTCAACAGCATTTGTAAGTTCTTCTCATAAAAAACGAAATAGAGGCAGCTTTTTGTTGTTGCGTGAGTGTCTTATTAATTATCATAATGAAAAGACCAAGTGTCATTAAAAAAATTGAGTTTTTGAGGTTGAGGAGACGCTAAGCTATTTTTCTTTGTTTGCTTATTGTTTTATTATTAATTTTAAGAATTAAATTATTATTAATTTAGTTATTAACAGTAAAAAATTGGGACTCGAAACTGTCTTTTGAAACTCATACTGAATTTATTCTACAAAGAGCGCAAAGTAATTTGTTTTATTTAATATTCATTACAATTTATACTACATGCATACAAGGACCCAAAATTAATAAATATTTTTTTTATTTAGTAGCATGGTGAGATCCATTCCTGAACATTCCTCTCAAATTGAAATAGTACAGGAAACATTGATTAGTACTCATAATATTCATTTTATTAGAATTAGATATGTCTCATTACACTTTCTGCCAAATTAGTGGTTGACTTGTTTGAAAATACATCATGTGTTTAATATGTATTATATTTTAATTATCCAAAGTCTCCTGTTGAACTGTTTAATTTAAGACATTGTGGTAATTTTTGTTCACTTCTTATTGGACAGCTGTGTCTATAGGTTAGCCATTCTCCTTAAATAAATAAATAATTGACATGACATATGCCATTCTAATAAACACTATATTGTTATAGTTGCAATCTTGGAAATGCATTCATTTCGTAGCATCAAGTTTCTGAGTATTGTAAATGTATCCTTTCTTTCTAAAAGCATAGTTTTTCTTCGAAAGGCGAAATATCAGTTTAATTTTAACACGTCGGTAATTGAACTGAGGTGGCTTTTTACTTGATGAAAATCCATTTATCAAAATCAATAAGAACTAAATTATATAATTATAAAAATATAAAAATATATATTTTGACATGACATTTGATAAAGACACGATGTTGTCGAAACAATTGTCATGTCAAAATATATAATTTCGTGAAAATCTGAACTTTTAGATCTAATTTATTTTAATGTCGGTAATTTTTTAGTTTGAATTGAATTAAATTTTGATCTATCACTAAAAACCGACTTAGATTTTCGATAAATATTTCGCGCACGCAAAACAGACCTCACATAATATAAATGAATTTTAATTGGGTGCGTAATTATAGACTGTAACGAAAGTGAATGCGGCTCTTTAATTCCCGCGAATGTTTGTTTATTTAATTTACTGACCGTCACGCCAGAACAGTTGAGGTAGTCCTAATACGTCGCATTTACGAGTACAAGAAAAGCAAAGTTATAAATTTTATTTTAGTCAATTTTGTATTGGTACCTTAGATCCTATTAGATACGCATTCTCAAATTTTCTATATGCTTAGAATTGTAGGAATCGATACAGCTTCCATATATATTTTCGCAGAAATTAAAGGCTGAAAGATTCACAGAGCCACTATTTTTAAGTTCTGATTAAAATGCTGTTTTTGTGAATTTGCTAATCGTAATTCATGTTCTGAAAATTATTATAAGACCAAGGTTTTTTGTTAATTTTTAAATTCAAAAAGGATCTATCCATATCACAGTCTTGGGAACCTGCACAATATAGGCAATTTTCCACTGCTCCACTGTGTAAGTTAGGATGCAATATAGGACAGCATAGTTTTATAAGACTAATGTTCAGATTGTCGCTGCCTATTGCTTTGGTTTTTAATGTTACTTATATTTATTATATTATTTTACACGCATGTCCCTTTGAAACATTAAAAAAATGGAAATTCTTGCTGATTACCATATTATTAGTATAAAAGTTAATTGCTGCTTGATTAGCAATAATAGGGTTTATTTTAACTTGATTAAAGTAATGGACGATGACTTCGTAACTGTGAATTATGCTATGGGTTTGCCATTACCATACAAGTCATACAAGTGTTGGATATTGTCATACAAGTGTAAAAAAACCAATACAAACAATACAATGAACAACAACAAACACAAAGTTTTATTTTTATTTGTATTGTTTGTGCATTATTTCCTACCGAAAATTGGTTTCTGGAGGTTTTTGTTTGTCTTTTCTCACATTCATTTGTACGATCATGCATTATAATTTTGGGAAAAAAATGAATCCCTTAAGGAAATGAACAAAAATTGAAATAAATATATTTTTTAAATTCTAACAATCAAATCAAAGTTCCCGCATAAGAACGCGATGCTGTGAAGAAAGAGAGCTAATAAACTGTATAAAGCTAAAAAGAAAACAAACTGAGGAAATCCGAAACAAAACAGAGTTGCATGCCTGTCAATGCGAAAGATTACGGATAATTATTTGAGGTCAGAAGTGAATGGATTATTACCATTTATTACCTCGAGCCAATGAACAATCTGTGGGTAGGTAGCCTCCTGGCTTCGGATGCATAACGACGACCCATATAAATTAGAGATTTTTAAGATTTCTGGAGTCGACGAAGCCTTAACTTTACTGACACAGAAATGCCCAGTAATTTGTATCTAATTGACCTGACTCCCAACTGAATTTTTTTTTCAACTCATGCGCGTGTGCTCGCACTCAACATATTCCGTAATTTTAATTATCTTCAGTCGTTACTACGACTGATCGAAACATTTTATGCTGTTGAATGTATAATTACTTTAAACGGGATCGTACAGTTGCGATTTAAGTTGTCTCATAAAGCGACCGATAAATTAGTTGTAAGGAATTGATTTATTGTATTGTAATAGTCTGTTTTCTTTGGAATGCAGACAAATGTGTTAAAATTTACTTTAGAATTAGAATTAATTTCCGTCTGACATTACAGTGTATGAAAAGAGTCAGACGCGGCGAAAGAATAAAAATACTATAAAGCATAAGGGCACGATACTTCAAAGAAATTAAAAAAATCATTATGATTATAAAAACAGCCACTAATTGGATGCTAACAACTCAGGAGTATGCTTATGCCGGTTTTGAAATATCAATTAGTTTGTAAGGTAGAGTTTTGATTTATTATATATTTTTATTGCTTGCTTTATATGTTTTTCTACACCCGTCTGTAAAATACATAATTATACACCGAGCCCTTGTGCGGCAAATGTCATTTTGCCACTTCAGTTTCGTTCCCCACGGTCTGAGCGACTTTTCCGGGATTTTACCGTACGGGTTTCGGAGCAATCGGATGTTTTCGGAGATATTTCCCACGGTTTAAGTTCTGACGTTTGTCAATTCTGACGCTCACGAATTTATTCGTGTTGTTTTGCGAAAATGTACCCAAAAACAACGGTCGTAGAAAAAGTATAGTATGCAACACGTTCGGTAAACTTTTTACTCACTCATTTATTAAACACTCGCACCGCTGCGCTCCGCTCGTGTCAAATAAACTCGTGAGTCAAATGCTGTTTACCGCACTTGTTGCATAATATACTATTTACGTGCAGGTTTGTGGCAGTAATCTAAATTTTAATTTCATTCATTTTAATAAAAAATGTATTACCTTTTTAAGACTTAGTAATATCTTCCCGTCGTATCGTTTATCTTTTAAGGGTGATCCACGTGAGTGACGGCTACCTCTGGTAGTTGCATTGAACAAAATTTTACCAACACCAGTCAACATTTTCAGATGATAGAAATAGTGATAGAGTGATAGTAATGGAGTTTAATATTTGTTTAAGTTTATTTATGGAAAAAAATATAGTGATTAAGCCATTTTTAACTTTTTTGAGAATATATATTTTTCTAAATTACACATTGCGTTAAATATTCTAGAAACAAATTAAAAGATCTTTGCTACCTTTTACAAAAATTTGCATACTTAAATCCATATTATTTAGAGGAAAAAACAACTTAGGAAGTTAGTAAGTGAAACAAAAAGGGTATATGATCAGAATATGATTTTTTTCGGCAGTAAACATACACAAGTTGTTGGCAGGTAGTTATTCAATTAGCAAATAAAAAAAATGTCGAATGCCACCAAAATAATCTATCCCTGACCTATTAATTGTAGAAAATCGATAGTTCCAATAATTTTCAAGATTTTATACAATTAAAATTCCAGTGGTTTTGACAACCTTCCAAACTTTTTAATTAAACAAGTAATGTTTCATCCATTATAAAACCATTTACGTACTTGTGGATCTCTCATTCTGTTGTGATGACTTCCGTTGTAAAGTTATTCCCATATTTTATTAATGGACTGATTACCGGGCTATCGGTTGAATTGAAGAGCGTAATTTGAAATCGGCTACTTCATCACTCAAAAAATAATAAAATATTGTTATAAAATTAACGGATTTAGAGATGGTAGAAGTCACTTTTTATATGAAACACTGACAAACTCAATCGATGTGGGTGAGCCCTATTGGGATCTTCTGCGATCTTGGCAGGGTGTTCGGCAGTGTCGAATGACTCTTTATTTATTATAAAAAAATATGGTTTTGTTGTTGTCTTTTAATTGGTCGAAATCATATTGATTTTAAAACTAAAATTAAAAATTGTATCTCAAATATGTTAAACATTTCAATCGGAGTACTTAAGGGTTCATTTATTAACCAGTTTGACAATATAGATCTTAATGCTTTATTTACAATTTTCGCAGATGATGTTACTTCTTTAATTTCAGATAACTCTGATACAGTTCTGGAAAGTGACTGCAATAAATTGATTATAAAAATTAATAGTTGGTTCCGTCGCCACTTTCTATGCATAAACCTATCTAAAATGACGCTTATGCGTGTAAATTCAATTGGACAACGAAAAGAGCCAATATATAGTGGCCTATATATTGATAGTAATATCAAAAGTAAATTCTCAATGTTAAGTTCTGAAATAAAAACGAACAGGATTATTTTCCGAATCTTGACGCAAGGCGACGTTTTTGATGGAAAACCAAAAAGTCAAAAATTAAATATTTTAACTGTGGCGTCTTTGTGTCTTTATGAAATCTGTTTGTTTTTACAAATAGGGATAATAAAAAAAGCGATATATATAATTTAAATGCTAGAAGTGGTTCTAATCGCTGCTCAAATTTAGCAAATCGAAATTGACTTTCAGTTCTCCTCGAAATGTAGACCTCTCAGTTTTCAATGACTTGCTAAATAACATAAAGACATGCAAATCTTTACAGCTTTTCAAAATTGATTAAAAAAATTATTATGAAAAACATTCTATCGTGTAGAAAATTATTTACAAATTATTCTTTTGAGATTATTATTCGGAATGACTGTTCTTATATAATTATTCTATTCTGCATTAATATCTACTCCTACCGCGCTTTGACTGAACTAGTCATTTGAGAGAAAAAGAAAGGGATGATATTGTCGATCGATTTAATGCCTTACCTTGAAGACCTAAATTCCATATTTTCTGGATTCAACACAAAGAACACATCAACGATTTCAGAAACGCTCGAATTTTATCGGTTCTGGTAATATCCGTTTCGACACCGCGCACACTATCGCAATTCTGAAGATGACCGCGAATGATGAGTGAAACGCGACGGCATTATTTTCCAAAAAAAAAAATTGCCCTAATTCATTTCGAAGGCGCAACTCTTTGCAGTATACGAGAAATATAGCGAATTTGTGTAGCAACAATATCTAAGAGCGGAATGAGATCGTACAAGAAGTGTTCGCACTTCGACCGCGATGTTTTAACTAACAGTTATGCATCGGTTCGCGAAGAAGCGCACTTCTTGCAACAGTTCTTCTTTCGGTTGTAATAACGTTCTTCAAATTGCAATGTGATAGATATTGTCTCCCCACTCCGTTCAAGAGCTTTGTGCCTTTGATACCGTTTTTTCTTTCGGCGTTTGATTTCGGCGGGCTCGCTTGAAGCTAGTTGCACTTTTCGGGAACGTGATTGGTCGAAGATTAATCAAACAGAAATAAGCGATCTGACTTCTCTGTGGGTTTTGAAAAATCGTTTGGTTTCAACTATCATTGGCGCGAGTAGAGATCCGCGAATTTAATATTGTACGTTTACCAACTTAGAAACTTAGCAACAGGATGTATACAGTGGGCCAGATAGGAAACTTTTAAAAGGAAAATCCCCGTTTTTGAACAAAATAAAAACTCGTGTCAGTATCTGGAGCTCAAATTTTATAAAACACTTAATGATGAAAACCGGGTAAAACTGTGCATTTTTTAAAAATCGCTGTAAGTTTTTTGTTAAGGATCATTTTGTGTTTATCGGTTGAAATATAATATTTTTAAAACTAATAGTTTTCGTTAGTTGTGAAAAATTTGATATTTCATATGGGACATCGTGTTAAAAATACCTGAAATTCCCTTTCCAAAAATATTGCATTGCCACTTTACTTGAGAGTTTTGATCAAGTATACTTAAGACGGAGCAACCATAATATCGGAAACAACTGCATGCTGATAGTTTTCGTTAATTGTAAAGTAAATGAAAGTCGGAAAGAATATAGAGATGGCAAGAAATTTGAGTTACGACCTGAAAGAAAACAACCTCTTAAAGACATTTTTGGAGGATTGCGATACAACCTAATTAATAGTGTGGCAATAGTGGCAAGAAGTGACCAAAAAGCTATACATGAACTCCTGATGAGTTACAAGAAACGGTGGTTTTAGGTGGCGTTAAAAAAAATTTACAAAATCAACAACAATCAACAAAATCAACAAGAACTAACATTAGATAAACTCATATAGCTACGAGGGATATAGAGGCCCTGCATATGTCGATGATATAGGAACTTATGAAGCAGTTATGAAACAAATTTTTGAGAAGGTCCAATCAACATGCAAATTTACTGAAAGTAGTGTTCAAAAACATCCATCAGCATTCATGTCTTTATGGTAGTTTCCAGTCCGTTTTGATTGAGAAGTCACCATCAACAAATCTATTTTTGCAACCAATGTGAGTAACTATTAATCTTTTACCTTTTTAGAGGGTGCTTTTATACCAGTGGACCATCCTTGCATGAAAACTCATGCTATTTAGATTTTGATCCTGCCATGTTTTACCAACGGTATATCTTTCATTTACCCGTTCAGGTAACAGATATTCCTGTTTTCCCTTCGAAACTTTCCAACCGCTCTCATATATCACCGTCGCCAGCAGATTATTTCTTCTTTCGTAACGAAAATTCATTTTTTTCAAAGTTTTCCACAATTTCTTCTTATCTATGGGTGGCATGAAGGCATCCTTTTTCATTTCAGATATTATTTTATCCTTTTTTTAAGTAAAATGTGTGTATTATTCTTTTCATGTTTATTTATTACAGTTTTTTTTCTTCCAGCCTTTGGTATATTGTTGAGTGGCCAAATCCAGTCATATTCGAATATATTTCAACCCTTTTTACTCCGAATGTTGGGTTTTGGTGACAAAAAGCTTTGAAAATATTGAGAATAATAGTTTTCGAAATTCTAGAAAGCGGAGTTTTACTAATCCATTTCTCGAATGAACTTTGGCCAACAACTGCGGGAAAGTAACTATTTTAAACACTAATTTGAAACACTAAGGCAACTGCTCCCCTGGCTGCCACTCCCTGGACCTTTGACATGAATCATAGGTGCAATACTACACTAATGGATTACGGCTAAGACCACTCAGTTTTTCAGTTCACTAATGATTTATAACTATCTCGCATTAAGAAACAGAGTAAAAAAATGTCCTGTAAATGTTTTCATAGAATCATAAAACTTTCCATAAAAATATACATTTTCGAAAAACACCGTATAAATCTGAAACAACATTAGTTTTCGTCTATCTCCTTCAAATTTAGTGTTTGAGTTATTATTAGCGATAAAGCGATGTGGTTTTGTACAGTGCTCTATTTTCACGCAAAATATGTCGCTTTCAAAACATTACTAGCTAGCTGTGCTTTTGAGATATAGGGGGGAAGAGAAAATTTGGCCATTTAAGTTATCTTCTATGTTTTAAGCACCCCGTATCGTTATTAGATTTTTTACGTTAAATCCAGTGCAGTAATCAGTTTTTTTTAAATAATTTTTAACATGAGAACTAAACTTATGTTTTTTCAAATTATTTGAAATAAAGTTTTAAGAAAAAAAACGTTTTAAAAAATCAAAACCCATAACGAAAACCTCCTATCCCTTAAAAAGTTTGTCGGAACTCAAAAATTCTTAAACCAAAACACAGCCGACACTTTACAAACTTCTTTGTCCTTTATGTACCAAAAATATACAGGGCGTGCCGGTTATGAGAAAAAAAAAGAGTTATCCTTAGAAAGAAGATTGGCCGTAACTAACACACAAGCGCTTTCTTTCATTTTGCTATTTAGGACGTATCGATAGCTTTTGTTTTCGCGCATTGTATACAGTATGTGCAAGTTATATTGTACTAAGATAATGTGTACAAAATGTCTCCAAAATTTGCAGTTATCTACTTGAATTTTGTAAGAATCTGTAAAAACTGATGGGACATCATCAGAATTTTTTTTTAAAAATGTGGAATTCCTTTCGGGTTATTTTTGGTTTGAAGAAAAATCAAGAAAATGATTTACCGGATTTTGGGTTATAATTTTTTTTTATCTACAGGCAAAAGGTTTAAAGTACCTGAAAATTACCTTTTCCATGGTAAATTATTACCCCCTAATGATTTGAAAACACATCGTTAGAAATTGCTATTACTGGCAGAAAATTTTACCAAAGTTGGAAGTTGGGTGGAGGGCATATTTGTAAAGCACTTTATATAGGATGCACGCAAGGAAAATTTCATTGATTTTGCAAAAGTTACGTAGTGGTTCGCAGGCGCACGATAGAAAAAAGCGTGGTAGCGGCTCCTTTGGAATAAAAATAATTTAATAAAGTCCTCGCTACTCTCGTAGTAAAATAAACTCGTAACTAAAATGGCCCTTCTCAAACTTCTGCATAACTTACTATTAAATATCTCCATATCTTAGAAATTTTTTATTTAACAGTATCTATGTTTCCTATAATTTTTATAGGAAATTATAATAATTATAATAATTCCTTGTAAAATTGATTACGCTTTTAAGCGTTCATTTCTTTCTTCGTTGCAGCCAAGCTAAAGATTATTATCGATCGCCTCTCCTCGCGGAACTTCGCAAAGACAAGTAAAGATTTGAATAATCGGCTGTGCAGACAACACCTTTACAGACTTCACGAATACGTAACCCTGAAAGACTTTGAGAAGCATGTACTTTAACGTTATTGCATGTAAATGACGGATTAAAGCACGATTTTCATTAACGAAACGGCGGATACCACTAAAAGATGAGCGATAAAAACGGTAAAAAAGTGTGTTAAGGTCCGAATGTGACGAAAGAGAGGAAATATTATTACTTCGAACAGTTCCTCGGTTATGGTAATATGCACGTGTGTACTGACTACCGTGAAATCTCACGAATGTGTTGAAATGTTGCACTTAATTAATATAATTGGTCTATTTTCTATAGGAAAATCTGAATCGCCGTAATATATTAATAAAATAATATATATACAAACTTTTATACTAAACTGGAGATACTTGACAACGAAATATTAAGATTAAGTTTAACATGCCAACAATAATATATGTCGCTGGTTTCGGAGATACAGGGCGTTCAATGTTTGGTTCAAAATTGGCGGTTTTAGGTTTTTTGAAATGCCAATTACGAATTTGAAACCTATTTGCACGTTGCTTCTACAGTGTGTCCCACTTAAGAGCTGTACACCTTGTAAAATCTTTATTTATGTTTCGATTTTGATAATTTTTTTGTCTGATAGATCAACTTAAAGTCATGGCCAACTGAGACTATTTAACAAAAGAGACAGAACAGAGAAGTACTATTAGGGATTTAAAAAATAAATAAATTGGCAACGAGTTTGTATTCAGGAGTACTTAGAACCCAACTATACCAATTTGTAAAATGTTTCAATACAGGGTGTTTGAAATATCGTTTGTTCCACCCTTAAGGCTGTACATCGTTGCAAAATTTTTGATTACGTTTTGATTTTGATAAATTTTTTGTTGGTAGGTCTCTCAAAAACGCACTTAAACTTTATGTTTCCTTTTACATCAAACTAAAGTCATGGCCAACTGCGACTATATTTGGATGTCAAATATCGAGAGGGGCTATTAGGGATTTCGTTAAGAATAAAATGGCGACGAATTCTTATTCAGGATTACATAAAACTTAACTATACTAATTAGTAGAATGTTTGTTTATGGTTCATTTTTGATGATTCTTGATATCTGGATAGATCTTACTAAAGAGAAATGATATGGTTTTTTCCTATAGCAAGCATCGACTAAAGTCATGGCTAACTGACTTTTTTGAAGTCGATAATCGAGAAGTACTTTTAGAAATTTTTTCAAATTGAAAATGACAACAGATTCGGGTTTAGAACTACCTAAAAGTAACTAAACCAATGAAAATGAATATTGTATACCTTGTTGATTAAGATTATTTTGTATGTGATTTTAAGATCTTACAAATTTTAGTTATACAAATTTCAAAAATAATGATAAAAATGACTTTTTAAGGCACATTTATTTTTTAGTACCTTCTTAAAACAACAGCATTAATAAATCTTAGTATTCGATAGATGTAAACAAAATTAAAATATAAATTAGCTAGCGAATTTGACTATCGTATATTCGCTTCTGCATGGCAAACTTGATTTTACAAAGGAAACAGTATGCTGACGTCAATATTTCTGTTATTTTCATTATTAGTTAAGAATTAAAAATCCTTCTTAAATAAAGAAATATAGTAGTAGTAGTAGTAGTAGTGTACAAGTGGGACACACTGTAGAAGGCGCTAGTTTTATTATATGTCGAGTTATGGTTGAAATATGATAAAAATCGGAAATAGTGCTTCAATTCCAAATAGTGCTTTGTATTCCAAAAGTGAAAAGTATTTTAATTGGCTTTTTAAATAAATACTTTACAGATGAAAAGATATGGGAGCCCATAAAAATCAGTATTTAGTAATATCAATTTTCATAATAGTAATATGAAAAGTTTAAACAAAAACTGGAAGAAAAATGGCGCTCCAACCATCGATGAAGAGGACGAAATTTTAATTCGTGTTTCGGAAAATACAGTTTTATGTGCCGAGACGGGGATATACAGACTTTTAAGAAAAGAAAAAGCTGTGCTGCTAGCAGTACATTTTGTTTTTTATTTATTTATCTTGATATCTTCAAAAACAAAAAACATACAGCCAATCAAAATCTTATGAAAATAAATTGAACGCCCTTTACCTAAAGAAATGGTAAGCGTCTTATTTGTCAATTAAATAATTAAATAATTTACGAGCGTTCAATATAGCTAAAAATGCTTATTTACAATAATACTAGAACCTTCAACCAATTTGCTGAATATCCTCGGGACATCATTTTGAAGCTGCTATGAAAACGATGAGCATTTGAAAAAACTGTTTAATGTACCACCCCCTGAAACGCTCCAATAGTGGTCCGAATGATGTCAGTGTGCGAAACGTTTATTATCTTTGTAGCGCAATTGTGTTTACCGTATCGAATATAACAATTATTGTTTTGCTCTTTTGGCCCCGAGCTGTTGAAAGTAACATATTCTCGATGCTCCAGAATTCGCGACCATATAAATGCATTACATTTCGTACTTCTGTAAATCGTAAATATAATGATTATGCTAAACGTTCGAGGAGATTATAATTTAAATTGCTGTCCGGCTAGATTAAAATAAAGCAAAACTTTCTTCTTCGGGTAATTTCGCGCGAATGTAATAAGATCGTTTAGTCGAGGTCATGTATTAGTAAATAAATCGAATAGTCGCCAAATGCAAGTTTTAAGTACATATAGGTTCAACCCGAGTTTTATTCTGACTAATCAGGTTTGCTTGTGCGTACATCAGGGCTTTAATTTAGGGGCACTTCTTTTTTGAACGATCTAATTTAGATGCTGAACGGCACCAGACTAGCATACGATGTTGATCTCCAAATGTTTATACTTAGTCTGTGGTATTTGGCTAATCTTAACATTACTAAATGTAATAATGTTTTTTCGGTCATAAAATCCACTTAATTTCAATTACTCTATAAACCGCTCCACCATGAATAGCTTCACTACAATAAGGGATCTAAGAGTTTGATTAAAGGTTTATATTTATCTCTCATATTGTGACCAGTACTTCTAGAACCTGGGGTTTTGTTTTGCGAAACTGTAAACATTCTTAATTTTTCAAAGAAACTAACTCAGGCTACTGTAATATTTTTTACAAAACTTCTGGATTCCTCCTGCGTCGGTTTTTGCTGAGTCGAACTTGCTGACGTTTCGACAATCATCCTGATGGCTTCTTTAGAGCTTGACTGATTTTTTGATGGAACGGTTAACATCTTTAATGTTTCTTTAATGTTGTTTTGTTTTAAAGATATTAAGCGTTTCATCAAAAAGTACACTTCACACTAAGACACAACACAATCACGAAACCGGACATAAAATTTTATTCCATAAAACTAAAATTCTTGCATGTAATAAATTTTTCTACCAACAAAAAAATCCGGGAGTCTATAGAAATCTAACCAACAACTAACAATCTTAACCGCGGCTCAGGTCTTTACCAATATGGGAATCAGTCATCCGAGACTGTGTTTATGCCCCTCATTTAGCTCCGCCCCCCTCAAACAATATATATGCAGGTACGGAGTAAAATGCGAGCCAGTTTCAGTCAAGTTCTGAAGAAGCCAACAGGATGAATGGCGCAACTCAGCAAAAACTGGCGCAGGAGGAATTCAGAAGTTTTGTTAAAAGTATGTATTCTTCATATATGAATTCTTAATATTCTTAACCGCCTTTAAAATGAAGTATTACCTCCATATGAAATCTAATTTGGATTTGATTGGATATCTTCGCCTATTTATAATCGCCATAATCAATCTGTTCCATGAAAATGCGACTTCTTAAGTATCTTATGCCGTACGTTTAGAGAGGATTGCAAGCGCAATCTGTCAGGTTCGCCAATTTAGTTATAGTTTTTGTTTTAATTTTGTTAATATTTTCTTCTATATACTTCTTTTTCTATTTTAAACATGTGACTTAGTTTTGTATGATTTGCTTATTTAGCTTAGTTCAATTTTTTAACTGGGCTCTAGCACTTTGGAGCGTTCTATCAGTTCAGTTGCACTAGTTTTAACAAAATACATGCACCATCCATTAAACATAAGCATTATGGTCGTTTGTTTTTTTTTCAGGAAATTATTTTCACTGTTTGCAGATCTTTTTAATACGAAAGCCCCGAATTTCCACTGAAACATTTTTTGGTGGCCGTTCAGCGTTCGCCTAATTTATTGCCTTGAGGACCGATTTACTAATAATGATTGATAATTTGATAGTATTAACCTTGCGTTACAATTTATTTTTACCCATTTTAGACAAATCTATAATTATTATATTTAATTAAATTTTATATTTGTTTGTTTTGAATTATCTTTTTTACTGTTTCTGCTTTACTGATTTTTTAAAGAAAATATTTTGTTTTTTTTTCGTTCACCCGGTGTCCAAAAATTGACTGTTAAATCTATCACAAAGTTTTCATATTAAACAAGTACTTTTTAAATATCAAATTTGAATTTTTATTTTTTGTGACTTTGGAGGTTATTTATTGAAACATATAAGAATTTCGCAAAATTTAAAGGGCGACTTAAGAAATACCTGTATCAAAAAAGTTAATTGCTAGAATGAATTGTCTTGTATGGATTGTTACTTTAAATTACGTTATGCTACACTGACAAAAGACAAACATTTTGTTAAATTTATATTAGTTTTGCTTATTATTATACACTTCATGCCGAATCGGCAATTAAAACGGTCGTGAACGCGAAACAGTTCAGTTCTCATAGTAATGTAACTGTTTTGTTTTCAAATACTCCGGGAAAATATTTATATTGTCATATCCCACGACGAATTCGAAGTAGCGAGCAAAAAGTGGGTTTTCCGTTTTGACTTGTCCTTGCCACTTTCAGTTTTAGATGAATAAACGAGGAAAAAAATCCTAGCGGAAAATTCCGTGCTTATAATACATAAAACTACAAACTCAGAAAGGATATTTGACAGTGGTGCGATTTTAAAAATTAGAATATCGATAAATACTATAACCGCTTGAAGAAAAAACGCTACAAATGCACCTAATTAAAATCGATGAATGAAAAATCATTTGCTATCTTGTAATTATGATATTCAATTTGTGGTTAAGGTAAGCAGAAAAAGCCAAACGCTGAAGTTGACAAAATCAACAAAGTTTACCTCCAAGAAACTTATCAAGCAACTACAAACAACAGTAAGAACTAACAAGAAACCGGAAAATTATAATTTTTATTTTTTTAAATTAATTAGTTTGATGTTTCATGTGTTCCGATTGGAGTATTTAATATTTAGAGGAAATGAAAGCCTATGAGAATAATGTAACAACCACCATATTGTCATCATTCTTCCTTTTTATTGTTATGGAAAATCTTAATACTGTTCAAAAATAATTTAATCGAAAACCGTTTAAAACAAAAGATTTCACCGTCAATTTACAGTGTGAAAATTTTGAAATGTACCAGTATATACAAAATCCAAGATATAACCCATCGCATACGTCATATATATTTTATCTCATATATCGAAACTTTAGGTTTTACTGCTTGTTCAGTTGTAACAAACACTCTTGAGAGTTTTTCATAATTATTAGTTTTGAATTTATTTTTGTAGTAACGATTATTGATTATTTAATTATTTCCTTTTTTTTTTCGTAAATAAGTCTAGTTATTTGTTTTTTAGTAGCTATAACACTGTTATTAAACAGATTTAAAACAAGATCAAACAATTTTGGATAGTTTTAAAAATACAATAAAATAATAGAATTAGAATAGAAACCTAATTCTAATAAAAGATAAAGTTCAAAACATGAATGCAGATTTTTTTAAGTATGATCTTTTGAAACAAACTCATAACAAATAAAAACGAAATCCGAAAAAAAAAACTGTTAATTGTTCCGTCTTCCGCACCATACTGAAATCATATCCGTTGGGAAGGTTGCATTGCATATCTTAGGACGGAAACATCTTCTTTGGGTAGGGAGTT
The DNA here is from genome assembly GCF_029955315.1 of Cylas formicarius. NCBI lineage: Eukaryota > Metazoa > Arthropoda > Insecta > Coleoptera > Brentidae > Cylas > Cylas formicarius. Next base: position 13,209,545 of record NW_026844214.1, on the reverse strand, counting down.
CTGAAGGCCGATAGTCGTGTTTTAGTATAAAATGCCCAATGCCAACCAAAACCGAAGAAATAATATTTTCTTCGAATTGCTACAGAAGAGAAAAAATGTAAATCTACTGGATTTAATTATTAAGTATACCTTGTTGAGTTTTTAAAAGGTAAACAGTTTTTTTGTCCACCATCAGACTGCAGGTGCACTCGTGTCATAGAGGGCGCTGGTTATTGTGCTCGCTGCAAGCCATTTTTTTTGCCAGATTAACTTAACTTCATCTTCTCTCTTTATTCATCATCAACTGCTGGAAATTCATAAGAATAAAGATATTTTCTTACATCATTCCGATATTCACAGGTCTGGTACAAGGTCGGCAAATCTGATAGCTATTAAATATAGTATAGTATAGAAAATATAAGTACAAAAAAATTTCCCTGAATACAGAACTGCTTAATATTCTCCCGAATCAGATTAAAGAACCTAATCTAAAAAATTTTTTAATTTTAATTAAATTAATAATGTCTGTGTTGCATTTAATATTATTTACAGAATCTAGATGTTATTACATTTGTGATTTTGTTTATCTTTTCTATTTGACTTGCTACAGTCCGTATAGCATTGAAATGTAATCAATAGGATATCTTTCTATCAAGGCCTTACCGTTTGCAAGATCCCAACAGACTAGAATTTCCTACCCTGCTGTTTACAGTCAACTTAAAAACAAACTAAAGAATCTTCCATGGCTTCCAAGTTTTCTTCTTTTCTTAAAAATCTTACCGAAATAATCATTAACAACTTTCACATCAATTGTTCCAGTTAGGTAGATCTCGTGGACGTGGCGGCTAACGTCAGTGGAATGGTTGAGTCCGTTTTAATGTGCGTTTCTAAAAAGTTTGTATAAATTTTAATAAGTACAGAATTCATTATACACGTAGCTTCAATTCTGCCTACTTACAAAAACGGCAAAATCCTCGATAAAAGATGTTATTAACTGTAAATTATTGAATGAAGAAAACAACGTTGTGATTTTCAATCTCACTATCTGGGCAATACTAAACAAGATATGATAAGACGGAAATATATATTCCCTTTTTTCAAACTGGATTGTTCTCACATTGGACTAACTGACAGGGGAAGTCAGAAGAAGATGAAACCAATATAATACTGCAAAATAGACAAAAACAGGTGGTAATGGAATCGCACTGTTTGATGTAACTTACCTAGATATGATGGGATTGTTCATACAAAAGCACCTTCAAAAAAAGGAAAACGCATCACCATAATTCAAGCTGGATCAGAAGAGGAATTTATTCCAAACTGCTTGCTCTTTTCCGCGAAGAATATTAAGGACTCTAACTTAAATTATCATAAAGATACAAGTGCACAACTTTTTGAATATAGGTTTGAAAAATATCTTTTAAAAAATACTCCGGATAACAGTCTCATAACGGATAACGCAAGCTGTGTTCTACAAAAAGTATCAATTCATCAAGTACAAATTGAATTTCAAGAATAACTGTTACAAACTGATATTTATTTTGAATCCAGTTACAAAAAAGAGCAATTTTTGATAGGGTTAAATTTAAATGCTATTAAAAACAATATATATATATATATATATATATATATATATATATATATATATATATATATATATATATATATATATATATATATCCCACTATCTTCCAAGCGTCCGTACATTAACAATTTGCTATTTTCCGAGCGTGCGTCTACAACCGGGCGTCCATATATGGACGCCCGGATGCAGCGCTATAGAGACGGTATAAACAAGATCTAAGTAGTCTAAATTAAAATTTTCACAAAGACGCTACGATCATAGTAAACTGATTTTTCTTGTATATTGTTAGTTCAGCTGTATACCCGGTAGAGGCGCGAGACCCAATCTCTGTATATTTTACAAGATATATTCTACTTTCAGCTCGTCGATTTCCAGGCGTCCTCTGCGCCTTTGTTACGTGGCAACACTGTCACTATTAACTTTTGCAGACTGGCGCGAAATTGTGGGGTAACGGCTCTGCTTCGCCTAGTTGTTTTGTTTTTCATATTGAATGAACTCGATTGGCGCTCCGTAGTTCGAGCATGTAGAGACGGTGGAAATAAAGAATTTTATTTTTTTACCACGAATTCGGAAGTAGGCTAAGTTGAAATTAACGTAAACGTAACACCAATACACAAGACTTTTTTTTTCTATTAAAAAATTAAATAATTAATAAAAGTTTATTTTCGAAATGTGTGGTAAAGAATTCAAAATTTACAAAAATCATATTTATATCCTGTTGCCAATGCCGTACGCTTTATATGATATTAGAATTTAAAACAACATTCTGTGACACGTCGCCAAACTCTTTTGTTTCGCTTGCTCTCTTCGTGAGAAAATCCGCTCATTGCATAAAGTTATTCTTTTTTCAACTACTTGTCCGCCGGTTGCATTTTTTTTTACCTTAATTCAATGAACTCGCGTCTGTCTTTACTTAGAAGCCTGACTAGATTGAACTCACTCGTTAAAGTCGGACAACAAACGCAATAACAACACCCAAGACTCCAGGTGGGAATCGAACCAACAACTTCTACTGCAAGTCGAGTTGGCAGGTCTAACGACTTACCAACCGAGCCATCCTCGATCACTTAAAAAAAATTATATTTTTTATTTAGTTGCACAAATTGCTATTTTTCGATTATTTTATTATTATTGCATTATATAATCTTCAGATCCATGAAGCAACATTATTAAAATGTTTTAATTAAACAAAATGGCACCAAGTTTTGGTTTTTTATATGCGAATACTATGCAATAACTTCTGAATCTTTTTTAATTTTTGGGCACATTTTTAGATTTATTACTTTCTTCCGATAATTTCTGCTAAATGCTATTTAGAACGGTGTTCGAAATATTAAAAATATCGAATATAAATATTTATATTATAGAAATATTGAACATAAATGGTTGTTTAATGCAATAGGAAAAGAAGTTGTTGGAATTTGCAAATTAAAATATCATTTGCTAAATACTTATCTAAATAATTAGGTAATCAAATATTTTGATTTTATCGTCTAATAATATTTCATTAATATTAATAGGTCGCCTATTAAAGTGCGCAACATATAAGAACTATTTTATTGAACGATTTAAGTTGTTGACTTTTGGCTTTTAATCAAACCAAAATAAATGTGAAAAGTAACATTTCTATATTTTAGTAAAAATTATTATTTTGAAATGAACTTTGATAAAAGTTATTCGATAAAAGTGTTCTTTTTAATAGTTATTTTTCTTCATTGTGCCCTAAGATATAAATAAAAATGAAGTTAAACAAGGAATGTGAGGGATAAAAAGTAAAGTACAATAATGTATCACCACTGCCACGGAACAATATTTTCATATATTACTTTTTTTAATGTACCTAAACTTAAATCCTAACAATGAACCTCTGAAATAAAGTATCTTTTTAGGTGATTTTCGACATATTCTCTATAAAGTTTTGCCTCGGGATAAAAAGTGTCTCTTTAGTTCCTTGGATATCACCTAAATTTTTTCCCAAATTGATTTAAAAAAATCCGCCTTTTACATTCTTGCTCTAAAATACGCATTATACAGTGTGGCTTAAAGACGTTAGGTAGGGCTGCGAGCCACTGCGGATATTTCCGGTGATATATTAGCCAGTGCTTTGGTTTGTCGATTCTGATGGTCTAGGTACACGCATATAGTATGCAACACCTTGTAAACTTCTTCTTTCACTCATTTATTAAGCACTCGCTCCATTCGTGCCAAATAAACTAATATGGCGTTTATCAAACTTGTTTAGCAAAGATTTCTGAAGATTTTTTTTTAAAGGAAACTTTCACAGAATAATGTAAGACTATTCACAAATATTCTGCATTCTACCTGCGTCGGTGGTTGATAAATCGAACTTTCTGACGTTTCGCCAACCATTCTGGAGATCTCACAGCTGGTCCTGTTCATAAATTTGACCGTTACAAGAAAAATATGTTCCAGACAAGCATTTTTCAATTTGGTTGAATATGTTTGATTCCAGATTCCCGAATTGCAATATATCTGAAAGAGCTATGTCAAAACTAACCAGAGAAACAGAACAAAAAATATACGACTATGACAAATAGAGTCATAAGCAGTTGCCGAAAACAATAATGACACCGAAATCTCATTCGATCAAATTAAAAATTAATCAATGTAATCGATTCTTCTACCAGGGAAATATCCGAAAATTAATAGAAATCTCTAAACAACCAAACAATCTTAACCGCGACTCTGATTTTCAACAATATGGAAATCCGAGACAATGTTCATGTCACTCTTGTAGCTCCGCCTCTCTCAAACAGTATATCAGTGAGTTCAGAATAGAATGTGAGCAAGCTTCACTTAAGCTCTGAGGAAGCCATCAGGATGATTGGTGAAACGTCAGCTAGCTTTATTTATAAACAAAAGATGCAGAAGGGATCTAGAAGATTTGTAAATAGCCTTCTGAAGAAAATGTTAATTTTAACGAGTAACGAATGCCGTTTTCATCGCAGTTGTCTGTGTTCTTAATAATTTTTTTTTAATTAAACTAAAATAGTAACTTCTAATTATTCCAAATAACTAACATCGGCCCATTTTAGACCAACATTAAGCACAAACAACACAGTAATATTGCCACAGTTTTTCTTAGTTTGGTACCATAATTTATTGATCTGCAAATAAGTCAACTGTCAAGAACTTAGTAAACAATTTAAAAAAATAATATTTAAATATTAGTATTTACTTTTTACAAAACTTCTGGGTTGCATATGCGGCAAAGAATACATTGGAGAAACCGGACGAAAAATATCAACTAGGCTCAAAGAACACGAAAGAGCCTTACGACTAAGACAAATAAATTCATCAGCTGTTGGCGAATTCTTGTATGTAATCAAACAAATCTCTAAACAACCAAAGAATCTTAACCGCGACTCTGGTCTTTACCTGTCACCAACATGGGAATCAGTGATCCGAGACGGTGTTCATGCCCCTCATTTAGCTCCGCCCCCCTCAAACAATACAATACAATACAGGTACAGAGTAAAATGCGAGCCAGTTTCACTCAATCCCTGAAGAAGCCAACAGGAAGATTGGCGAAACGTCAGCAAGTTCGACTCAGCAAAAACCGGCGCAGGAGGAAACCAGAAGTTTTGTAGAAAGTATTACAGTAGCCTGTGGAAGTTTCTTTGAAAAATTAATAATAGTATTTGCTTTCAATTATTATTATTATTGGTTAGGTTTATGTCCAAGCAGCGCCTGGCTAACCTAAATACATGTGCAATATTTCTGGCAAACATATTCAAGAATCAAAAAATTCAAGAATTACTTTCCAAAATCGGGCGACGTGTTAAAGAAAACATCTACACAAAGAAATTAAGTTTAGCAAAGAGCTTTAAAAACTACCAAATCTACAAAAAAATAATAAAATAAAAAATAAAACAGTTAGCAACAAAACATTTTTCAAAATATAGCGAAAACATGAATCGCCTTATACCCGCTCGACTGTGCACCGTCATGTTAAAAAGGAGGAGCGTGTTCTAAAGACCATATCTATTTATATGTACTTTAATACACAATCAATCGGGCAACGTTGCTCGGACGCTCAGAAATCTGCCCAATAAATGAAAAATATACATACGGACGCTAGGATGCTGAAATGTAAAAGTTTTCCCGTGTATATTGGACGCTAGCAAGGTACCTCTATAAAAGGACGCCGACATATAAGTATCATAAAACTTCACAAAAATGATCTTCGTAAAATCTGTCCTAAGGAAACTCAACGCCATCTCGTTTATAAAACTTCAAAATATTCACTTGTTAAAGTAGGGATCTTGAAGAAAACGATACTGGACGCTCAGAGACGGATCCATGAAAGGACGCTCGGAAAATAGCGGGATGTATATATATATATATATATATATATATATATATATATATATATATATATATATATATATATATATATATATATATATATATATATATATATATATATATATATATATATATATATATATATATATATATATATATATATATATATATATATATATATATATATATATATATATATATATATATATATATATATGTGATAGTTTATATTTTCCTGCTTATTATTGTATATTCAAGCACCATAGACCATTTTTGGCACCAACTAAAATGAAATGTGAGATCAGAAAACGTTTAGCGACGACTCTGAGAGCGAAACAGAATTAGATTTTAAATGAACACGTACGTACGTTCTTATTTAAGTAATAATTGATAATTTGTATCTATTTACTGTAAACGTATATTATACGTTATACCTAAATACACATAATATAGTATTTAATCTTCCGATTTTTAAAATGCCTTCAGAGTCCGTGCCTCATACTTTGTCCTACAATGCGGGTTGGTCAGGTGTTTTGTCCCGATAATTGCCATCAAGAGATATACTTTGAGGCCTACAACATCGGACAACTGGGACCCCGATTTAAGGCCATCTTAAAAATTGTTTTCAAAATTAATTAAGCTCGAAAAAAAAAGCAGAAATTTTTCTCGAGTCCGCCGATCCTATTTCTCAAAGACGACAAAGCATATTTCTGGCAAACGTACCATTAACAATAGTAATTGCAATGGCGTTTCCTTTATTGTTTTTCTTCTATCAGCGGCTTACAAATGGCCGGAACATAGAAAGGTTAAGAGCGCAATATAGCATCGACAAGATAACAATTCCCATAAAGTAAAAGCAATCATAAAGGCACATTAGCACTTATTTGAGCACTCCGTGGTCGTATTTCGCGGCCTAACGAACGTAAATTTAATGCCTTAATTATTGGTGGCGGCGTCGCCGTATATAGTATGAGTCATCAATAGTCCAGACGAAACAAAAGCAATGTTTAAAATTAAACATTCTAAATTGCGCGACCAATTTACCACTCTTCATTATTTCGATCTTTATAAAGTCAGTAACAAAGAACGATTTGTGGCGGTATATCATTATGTCTTTCTCGCAAAGATATAAACAAAGTTGGCTGGAGGAGATTCCGCGAAAAACGCTTTTTCTTTCAAATGAACAAGTTATGAAAGGCGGTCTTTCCCGGAATAAGCTTCTCGAGATTACGCCGGGAATAGTTAACTATATTTGAATGCGCTGCTTAACCACGTTTCCCTTAATGCGGGTTTTTAAAGATGCGCCTCATTCAATGTGCTTAACAAGAAGAAGAATACGGTACCTCCCAAGGTGTGTGCGGTTCAGTTCGTTTTATTAAATCATAACTGAAAAGCTGCGCAAAATATAAATACTTGAAAGATGAAAAGATATGGAGTCCAGAAAAAACCCAATCTTTAACAACAACAATATTGGTAATAACTCAGAATAACTCGACAGATAGAAAAAAATTGATTCTACTCATCTAAAAAATATGATGAAACTAGCGCCACACGGTGGGGAATTTATACTTAATATCTGGACAACAATATACAACAATATCTTCAGCTTCTTTCAAAAAATGAATAATCAAATACAACGTATGTTGGTTTACATTTTATAAGTTATTTTAAGGATAAGACGCAATAAATTCTAGGATAGAGAACAAAATCTAAAGTGATATCTAAAAAATACAAAATATATGTAGACAGAAAGGGTAATTTTTTGGAATCATATAAACATAGGTAGGGAAATGCAAGATGCAAGAAAAGTTTTCAATTTCCTTTTAAATTCGTTTTTTGTGAATATTCCAAATATATTTCTTCCAATTTTGTTGAAATGTGGTGATATTATCTTTAATGGTAAGATACTAATTTCATTGTAAAAAAGTTAATATTATCGAATCCAGTTGTCCTGGTTGGCACCTTAGCAACAAATATTTAAAAAAGTATTCCACTGTCTTTTTTAAAAAACTTTCCTGTCTCCTGTTTTTTTTCCGTATCAGCTTATTATTCGAGAAAAAAATGACTTTTATCATTGGTTTTAATGTCTATCACAACTTAATTAAAAAGGTATTTCTTTGTATATTTTTCGTTTTTGGTTTCGTTAAAAAAAAAAAAGAATTAAACATATCCCTAAATCACTTTTTTTTTTAATTTTTATCAAAACACAACAAAGATAGTTGGAGCATAAAAGAATATTATTTTTTAGTTTTCACAGTCTATATCTTAAAATCGGTGCTCTTGAGGGCATATAATAAGTCATAAAATGAGACATAAAATTGCCACATTTTGTACATGTTATTTAAGAACAACCTGTATATACATACATATCTACTAATGACGGAACAGTTTTAAAAAACTATTGAAACTTTATTGTATAACCTATAATAAAATATCCACAATAAATTAAAATTTTCATTTCTTAATGAACTAGAAACAGAACTAAAAAAAGGTTCACCTATGAAAAAACTATTTTAATAAAATATTTTACTTAATCAGTAATCTTAGACCTTTTATGTTTTAAAAACCCCTTCTAAACCAACAAAATAAAAAAATATGTCAAAACTCTTAGAATATCTTTTTTTTTCAGAAAGGGCTCTGAGACTTATCAAGGTTTTAAATTTGCGTTTAAATTGTGAGACTTTGACCATATGCTAAAATTGTTCAATGTTGAATGTTTCTGGATTTTAAAACGCTCAAATTCCACATTCTAGACTAATCGGCCGATAAGTAAGTAAATCCGCCATTTTGAATTTTTAACAAGAAAAAAAGCGTTTTAAAAAAAGTTTTATTTTTTATAATATATATAACAGTCAGAAGAACTAATACAACTAAAGTCAGCAAATATCGTACCATGTTACGTTTTTAACTTTTAGAAGAATGTTTTAGCTACAATAAAAACAAAACAGTTTGATAAGATTTGATAATCTACGAAAAGTTACAAACATTTAATTTCAAGTAACTAAAACATTACGCTTGTATTACTTCTATTAATTACTATTTTTAAAATGAGGTGCCCATACCTGTAGGTATTTCTTCCATTTTAAACTAAATTAAAATATAGTTTGGAATTTTCAGGCGAAACGAAAAAAATTAGCATAAATTTACACTAACATAGCGATACACAATCTGTCAGTAAAATAAACGATTCTTGGCGCTTGCCCTGTTAGGTCATGGCCAACTTAGCAATTATATTTTCTTGGTATGAATAGCTAAGCATATATAAGGCACACTGGTCTTTGTGGGCCTATAAATTTAATTTCTGTTTTTTATTTTTGGCAAGATTTTAGGTATAATACGCTGGGTGCGCCGTGTAGATTTAAGGATAAAATAAGTTTCATGTTCGTATTTATCATGTCAAAAAACCTAAAATTGCCAATCAGTATGTCATAAATAATGGAAAAGTATTTGAAAGATGGAGACATCAACAAGACTCGCAAGAATTAAGTTTAAAAAAAGACGCATGAATACCACGCAGCAGATACCAGAAAAGCGTTGATTCTTTTTATTTGAAAGGTTAAACTAAAACCTAGCACGCTTACAACCAAAATAAGAATATTATTGTGCTGTCCAACTTACTGTTTTAATTAAATTCTGCCATTGAGTTAAATTAATTATATATTATAATTAATTAAATAAGCCATTAAATTCTGTTCAAAAATGCTTTGAAAATGTTTTCATAGACCCACAAAATTTTTCATAACAAAAAAGTTACGCCAGTTTTTTAAAAATACACATTTTCCAAACACACCCTATAACTCTCGAATGGAAACAGTGATTTTTATCACTATGGAAATTGAGTTCCAGATACTTAAAAATTGTTTTAGGCTTTCTTGTTTGGCATGGGGAGTTTTCTTTCAAAAGTGGTCAGCTTGACGTACTAGAATGGTTAGACGCAACTATAACACCTCCACAATCTGGTGAATAATCATCTTATTGGTTGAACGCTATCACTCTATTTCTAAAGAATATTAATTCGTTAATTCAGCTATATTGGAAAGTATTCAAATAATAATAAAGTATACCAAACCGCCCTAGGATTCGATCGTACGTAGTTTAACACTGAGTGAATGAGTCTTCAAGAAAAAAGTAATGCTACAATTTAATAACAGCAATTTGTAAGGGCCAAAAATTCCCACTACACAATATCATCTATTTTAAAATCTTTGCTCGATTTTGGCCTCAGAATTTTTATCTTTGATCTCCCGAAATTTATGGTTTCCACTAGCTACACGGTGGGCGCTACTATCGCGGCTTCTCCGTCGCTAACCACTTGTCAGAATTGGATGTTTATAGTTGTAGCGGCTATTTTTTTCGATAATTATGGGTGGTCGTTTCGAGAAGCTAAATATAATAATTTAATTAGGAGTGTGCTAGGTAATTATTCTTTTATAAAATAACAAAAGAGAAAAGCTCCATGGTCGTCGTCGTGTACCTTAAAAATAAATTATTGGTAAAGTGTGTGTGAAAAGAGTTCCTCTTGGTTTTTGGCGGACCCTTTCCCAAAAAGTAATGACCTTCGTACATATTGTTAGTGGGTAAATCAAACAAATAATAATTTATTCATAAGTAAGGGCCAAGACAGGAGCGGGTCAGTTAAATATCGACCACGTGTCAGCAGTGTTGAATAATCCGTTGTAGTATGCATTTCGAAACCAAGTGTTGTTGTCTGTGAGGAATATTAAAGACTCTAGCTTGGACTATCACGAAGATACAAGTGAAGAACTTTTTGAAAACTGGTATCTTTTAATTAATTTTCCGGGTAACAGTGTTATTGCAATAGATAAGGCAGCTATCACAGTACAAGAAAGGTCAACTTTGGGAAGTATTATGGCGCAGACTGCTTTACGAATTCTTCTATATCATTGTATATTCAACACATTCATGGTACCAAGTAAATAAAATGTGAGAGCAAAATATATTGTTCCTACTTTAATAAATTTAATTAAAAATTTAATTAATAATGTACCTGTTGAGAGCTGAAAAAATGTAGTGCAGTGTATTTTATAAATAAAATAACATACATAATAAGATTTTGAATAAAAACGTGCTCATTTAGGTAATTATTGATAACTTGTATATATTTAGTGTTATCGTATTTTCTGCTAGTACTAATGCGATTTTATTCTACGTAAATAAATATAATATATTTTTCATTTCTATATTTTTAAAACACCTTTAAAGTACTTCTTCACGTTCTGCGTTACAATACCGACCGGTCAGGTGGTTTAAACAATATTTATATTTCATTTTATTTTGATTAATTGCAACAGAATAATTCCAATTACAGCATAATAATGTATAAATCAAATGCTGTAGAGAAAAAACATAATCCTAAATGTAAATCTATCTACTTAAAGCAACTTGTTATCCGGCATTAATGTTTTATACAAAATGGTAAATTATATAAATATGTACACCATACACAGAAATTATTATTATGTATTCAAAAGCATAGGTAAATTAGAAATCTAACTCAATATGCGTTAACAAAATGTCTTGCTAATATTGCGTTGAACATTACATTACATTAGTTGATTTTTCACAGTAGTCAAATCTCTTTTTTTAAGTGACAACATTGCAACGATCAAACGCACGCGCAGGGGTAGTTTTTAACCTCTATTTCGAGTACGTCGTGTACTACGTCTACGTCATTTCATAGGCGGGTGGACTTTTTTTCTTGTTTCATGTAAGAACAGTCAAAGAAATCGGATGAGGTTTGCATTATCTCAAGTTTGTGTAATTTAAGTATTTATAAATAATAATTATAAATAATTAATAATTAATAATTTTAAAAAAGTTTATATTGTTACATTATAAGGCTCGCCCAAATCAAAGCGAATTAATTATTCTCACGGGCAGCGAATTTTCCGGGGCGAAAAATTTTCTCTAACTGCGATTATGCAGAGTTTTTTTCGTCGCGAATTTAGTTTCGCTATCAATAGCGTTTTTATCGCGCGATTCCCGTTTCGCAAATATAAGAAAACATCGAAAACGGAAGCTTGTTAAAAATCACCCAATGTTGTACGATTTAAAACATGATGATTGATTTGATGATTGTTTTTACAATTAAAATTAAAAAATTGTGTTATATTTCTCTTTCAAAATGTCTGTCCTAGGTTGTCTATATGGAAAGGGCCTCATTAAATATGGCTTCGCTTCAGTGCAAGAGCTTTAAAACATGAACGTAGGGTTCATTTTATCCAAGCAGATTTTTAGGCCCAGGAACATTCATTGTATTTTCTTCAAACCGCTTTCTGATGTTAGATTGCTCAAAAATTGCACTGTCGCTGCTTTTACCAAATCCACCGATATCTACACATAAAAATCAGGTCTCCCAATAGCCATCAATACCATTGAAAATTTGTGTAAATAGCACCAGTTTTATCCGGACATTTTAGTTCCGATGTTGGTTCGGGTAAATACAAATTTTCTAATTTTGTACAAATAGCTTCACAAACTTCTGTCAGCATTGCACTTACTGTTGAAAGTCCTACTCTAAAACTGTGACCTATTGTGCAGAAAGTATCACCAGTGGCAAGAAATCCGTAAACGAAATTATTTTGTTTTAGGTGACGATGTTTAAAAAAATGGAAAACCTAAACCTGAATTAGAACCCGTTTCAGAAAATTTTGACACTAAAATAGCTAGTTCCGAAAATGCAGATAGAGTTCCGACTGAAAATGACACGGAACATCAAAAAAGAAACAAACAAGTTTTAAATGTCACTCATCCATCTAAATTAATAACGCTAACAAAAATCACTCCAACTAGTTCTTCAACTGCAAATAATAAAACCAGCAGAAAGCGTAATAACTCTACACCGGTGTCTTCTGTAGAAGATAATGTAAAATATTTTGAAAATGAAAAAATATGACTTGGCTCACGCAAAGACCATAAAAACATTTTCCGGAGAGAGCGAGATGATAACTAAGTTGAAAATTGCTCAAGTCATCATGGAGCAGGAACTTTGCATCATGAGAAACTCAACACAAATGTGATGCCAACACCTGAAAGTGGAATAGTTCTCTTTACAGCACTTTATCTGCATTTTTACATGATGAAAACTGTAATGCTGCACCAGTGCCGAGACCTGAAAGTGGATTTTCTTCATCTGGATTTTCAAAGGACGATAACACTTACTTCATTGACAAATGTGTCTCAGCAGTCTCAAGGAATCGCCAACTTTGTTACTTCTTTTAATCTACTCAGTGACAATAACATGTATTAATAATAATGCAATACTTTTTTCAAAACTTCTGGATTCCTCCTGCGTCGGTTTGTGTTGAGTCGAAATTGCTGGCAATCATCCTGTTGGCTGTTGGCTCGCCAGTTTCAGTCAAGCTCTGAAGAAGCCAACAGGATGATTCGCGAAATGTGAGCAATTTCGACTCAACAAAAGCCGACGCAGGAGGAATCCAGAAGTTTTGTAAAAAGTATTACAGTAGCCTGTGGAAGTTTCTTTGAATAATGCAATGTAATGGCATGTCGGTATTCGAAATAGCTTCACGATAATTTGTATCAAATTTTCGAATGTCATTTGTGAAAACACTCACTAGTCGTTCTGAAATATATATAAAATCGTTTTTCAATTAATGACTGAAATTCTCCATACTTGTTTCGTTCCAAGTTAATACCTTAAAATCAAAAATCAGCACCAATCATTTACTAATAAATGAATACTGTGTAGAAAAAAATATACCTACTTCAGCTTCTAAGGCAAGTAACAAAAGTACCTCTTCTTCATCAGTTGATTGTCTTCCGGTTGAAAATAATTATATAAATAAATATAATTAAAAAAAAAGGAAATTCCGTACGATTTATTCGCTGTGGTGCGAAATACTAGGCGATTTCTCTGCCGCTGTCGACGCAGAATTTTCGTTATCCCTGCGAATAATTGGCGTTGGTTTGGGGGGTACCTATAATAATGTCAGGCGCCAATGATTCATTGCCCCTCTCGGGATTATTTTCCCCACCTTACGTGGTTACCATAGCAACCATTCATATTTAGGCAACACTCCACAACCCATTCGACCCTTGTTTAGATGCCTATATTTGCATCATAACAGCAACAGCAATTTTACGAATGACTTATGCGGTCTCCTTTAGTTGGACGTCTGTGGTCACAACCCCCGTCAAAAGACGGCTTAATACCTTCACAATTCCGACATCGGGGCTCTATAACGTAATCTCGCATTCCCACGACGAGCGCGTGAGAATAGTAAATCACGTAAAGCCGTACCGTCTCGGTACAGCAGAGTGTGCAAGAGATTGGTGGACCGTTGCGAACCCACAAATCGACGACACACTGCCTCGAAATCGCACGCTTCACTACGGACTCGCAATTATCCCACCTGTCCCGGTTCTTTGTTTATAACGATCATCGGGACGATTCGGCGGTCGCGTTTTAATGGTTCATTCAAATCGATGAGTTATGAAGTGCCGTCTCGACCGCAATCCATACAACGATTTTCGAACGAGCAGAGGATGTGGCGACAATGTCCTTGCAAGGTTCCGAGTCGGACGCCGCCGCGGGACAACTCGTCTGAAACGTTATTTCGCTTCGTCAGCTTGCCGATTGTGCAATAATTTATTAATCATAATTTTAACGATTCGGTGGTATTCGTTCTTCGTTGGTTTCCTTTCCGGCCAACCGAGCGCGTTAAACACTTTGTTGGTCGTTTTAGTTTCCACGTTCTCCGTTTGGTTACGGTTTCGTTAGCCTTTTTTCGAATTTGATCTTCAATGAATCAAATTCAAACACAAAAAAGATGAACGTTTTTGCGAATATAAGTTACATAGTTACCCTATGACAATGAAAATTTTATTTTGAAAATGTATAATGTATACATATATGTTTTTTTAATGAATAATAATTCACTATTTTGGTCAGCTAGCTGACCAGGTTCGTATTATTAAATATTATTAAAAATAGTAAAACAAACTTAATATTACTTAACCCATTTTGTCCCACTGGTGCGTTAGTGCACCACCTATTCTATGATTTTTTTTGTCACATCCCGGGAATATTTTTGCACATCCATTTAGAAATTTTATTATTATCACTACTAAAGGACATAAAACCATAGAAAGCGCTAAGTTATGTGTAAAGGAAAGATCTTATATATTACTTCAAAAGTTAACAAAAACGATACATAAATTTGTATCACATTTTCTAATAAATATTAGAAATATTAGAAATATTTTGCATTTGCATTGCCATTTTTGTTAAGTTGTAAAATATGCATTGTAAATACTATATTGATTATGCTTTATTTTTTGAAAATATTTACTGATTGCGTGAATGCACCACTGGTTTTATTTGTGAAATAAAACTTTGTTATTGCAAATCTAGACAAGTCAGCGCATGTAGAGTAAAGATCCAACAATTAGCGTGTTCTTTAGTATTAGTTTGTGCCTTGTGCAGTGAACGTTACAGTTCGTAAAATATAATATTTCCGATGTATTTGACTCAAAAGGAATTAGAGGCGGCTATGGAAGAGATCGTGATAGATGAGGCCAATATGTATGCTTAAGTATTGTAGCATTCCATTTTTTGTAAATTTATGCTAAAAATAACATGAAAAAATATTTACAGAACACATTGACGCGGTGTATATTCCACCCGACGTGGATACCTTGGCTGATGAAGAAGATATGAACGATAACATAAATCTACAAGAGTTTGAGGAACCAACTGATATAGTTGTAACTTTCGAGTTACATACACCGAACGATACATCTGTCATTCAACAGTCCTGTAATTCATCAACTACTGACCCTGAATGATCAAACTCTGGACTTGAAAAGAAGACGTCAAATGGAAGAAAGGTCAGATTGAGTACACTCACACATCTATATCCGATAAATTTAGTGAGGAACTAAAAAATAGGCTTTCTGGAAAAACTCCGCTTGAAATATTTTTTATGTTTTTTGATAAAGAAGTGACTGATTTAATTTTAAATCTTATATTGCTTTGCGACTTTTAAAAACTGATAAAACAATTACTCAAAGAAATCTTGCACCTGTCATAGATGAAGTGCGTTATGATAATCAAGGTCACCTCATGATTGTCACAGCCATACAATTTACGTTTGTAATAAGTGTAATGTGCATTTACATACTTCATATATTGTAAAATATCATCAAAATTGAAACCGGGTGTTAGCAGTGGTGCGCTCAGACACCATAAAATATTATTCGTTTTTTTGTATCAAATCAAGTTCTATTTGGAAAATAATCAATTTTTATTTGTTTTCTGTCGAATTTGAACTTTCTTTTGTATATTTATGTATGAATTTTTTGTTACATCTTATGTGCCCCAAAACATTATTTTTCGCAGTGGTTTGTTTACGCACCAGTATTTTTTGATATGTTTCGTGTTTTTATTTTTTTTATACATGTAATGTATTCGTATGTGCAACAAAATAATTAATTTCAGAACAAAAAGTATTTTTTAATTTTTTTTAATGCTTGGGATAATATGGGTTAATATCACCAGACAACTCAGATAAAAGATATATCTTGTTGTGTCATAAAATCTGGGGCCAAGTTTATGTTGGTACTAAGGACAGATCACACATAGTACCTATTTCAATAGTGCTGCAATGGTGCAATGGATACAGGCAGAGATACACGAAGTATCCTGTCGCAAATAATCACACGGGCACTGAAGGGCGGCAACCCGCGACAGTGCAACAAATAAATCGGGACATATTATACTGAAGGACGGAGACGATACGCGACAGTAGCCGACTTTCAACCAACAAACGTTGAAAATAATTCACTAATATTTAACTAAATTCCTTGGATATATTTTAAAAATTAAAAATGAAACCGATCAATAAATCATTTTGTACTTTGGTATTTTGGCCAATAAAACGAAACCATCGTGAAATTCAACCACCGTACTCGTGAGAACATTTTACGTCTACGCAATTTCACGTAATGCAAATAATAGCCCACAACACTCGAACCAAGAAATGCGGCAAAGATATTTCTTAAAATCTTACTGCACCCCAAGACTATGTTTATCATAAATGACGCCCTTCTACTGATCGATATGTTGACAGAGCGAGGGGCGAAAAATGCGCTTTTAAGAAAAACATCTGCCTCGCAAGTGGTTGCTTATTGCGTTGTATATACAAAAAGTTCTGGGGGTAGATTATAAAATATATGCGTCTTACATGAAAAAATAATTGTCGCAAGTCAAACATTTACAAATATTTACAAAAACGGGTATCAAACAACAAAAATACCAAAAATACAAACAATTGAATAACAAAAACTAACTAATCTTGCGGTGTCTTGTCTTTAAATTCAACAATAGAGTATAAGCTGTGAACGTACTACTCAACTTTCTTTTTAAAATATGACAAATCTTGTGTTGAAGATTATAGAAGTCAATATGAACATTAATTTCGATGCACATGCTATGATAATTATGATTATCGAAATTTTTAGGGGTATACGTACGATTTTTATAGATATAAGCTGTTGTTACAACCAAGTACAGGGCAATAACATAATGCGTAATCTTATAAACCATAGCTGACAATATTTAAGATGTCCAATTCTAGAGTTACCTCACTGTATTGCTCTTAGATGAGATGGCAATAGAACATGATATACTATAATTAAGTACTTACCACCATTCAAGTTTCTTACACGCCGCAGAATAAACAGTCCAGTATGAAATTTTACTTTCAATCCACCAAGATGCTCCGACCAATTTTATCTGTCATCGATGATCATACGAAGTAGTTTGGCTGAACTACCCTTCGTAATAGCTTTATTTTGTTTAGTTTCTTTCATAAATTGATATATATATATATATATATATATATATATATATATATATATATATATATATATATATATATATATATATATATATATATATATATATATATATATATATATATATATATATATATATATATATATATATGACGAACAGTAATGGCCCCAGAACTAATCATTGTGGCACTCCACTTACGGTTGTCCTTGGCACTCAACCCACTGTTTTCTACATGATAAATACGACTTCAATAAGCTTCTAATCTGTATCACAAATTCCATACCTTTTCATTTTGGCAGTTAAAAGCTCATGGAGACACACAACCTTGCTTGTAATTTTTAACCAATCAAAACCTTATTTTTTTGACACATCACCATAAACGGATGAATTTTAGTGGAAATTTTTTCCTCGTGAGTATCCAACAGCGAATTAAACTGCAATGTTCTATGGCAACATGCTTTGCTATGAAAAAAAATATGGAAATTGCTTTGGATTTTTCTTACCGAATACCACAAAAGGTCAAATTAAATCCGGAAATAATTTGCCCTCCAGTGGTATTACTAGTGAAAATACTACAAGTCTTTTTTTAACAAAATTTCAAATATCTTTCCAAATAATGGTATTAATTAATTAATTAATTTAAAGTATTATCTCTTTAAAAAGATGATCTATGGTGTTAGAAAGAAAAACAATATAACTAATGATTTTTTTCAACGATCTAATAGTAACATGAAAAGCACAACACGTAGCATACTTTTAAACTGAGAATATAACTGTTCCGTTAGCAAATTTGAGAAATATTTGACTTGCTCCATAAATATTTGGGCAGAATATGTCGGGTGGATATTTTTTTCTGAAACAGAGGAAAATATATGCAAATATTTTCTGTTTCGGCATTGATAATGGTGTAGAAATTTATATTGGCAGTCGTAATTATTAGTATATCTTTAATAATAGCTCCGAAAAAGTCCATTATTAGAAGTATTTCTTTGCTAAAATCCTATTTTTTTTGTCTAGAAAGCATGTCTATTTAATTTTCCCAGACGTTTTTAGATGCTGTATGGAAATTTAAAGGTTTACGATGAAGTGATGTATGCTTAATTTGATTTATAATTCGATTATAATTTTTTTATTTGTGATAGTTAAGTAAAATAAATTAAATAAACCGTGAAATATAAATACGTTTATTAAATTCCCACTCTCGCCAAAAATCTGACTGATGTGAATCGCATTATGGATATTTCGAAAACAAGAGTCACACGAATTAGTAAGGTACCTAAAAAATAAGTTAGAGTTAAAGAGTTAAATGGCGAGCATTTATCTCTAACTAAGTTGTGCCTAAATTATCTGGTTCTAATGTTGGATTGCCCATTGATCGACAAGTAAGCTTCGATTTTGAGTTTGATATCGAAACTGAATCTTCGAAGTGCGATCCATAGATTTTATTTAATCAAGGCTGTTACGTAGCGTCTGCTTATATCTCGATATATTTTAACGGGATTATTTTATATTTCTCGGTAAAAGATTATAATCATAGGGAACCATAACGGTAATTATAAAGTATTAAACAGAAACTAACTCCCCGGCCAGCACCCAACAAAAGCAAAATGTTTACTCTTGGCGAGATAGCCAATTCGAAGATTTGCGTTTACCAACTTCCGTGTTTACCGTTAATACACTGCTTTGAGAAATGGATCAGTAATGATCGTGCCGACGGAATTCTGCTAAACACAAAGGAAGAATTATTTTTCACTCTCATTTTAGAAGGTTCACTACTGGACGTGCCGATTCCTTTAAATTTTAGGGATTTTTGAAGCTAAGCTAATAATTAAATTAATAGTGACCTAAAACGTCTTGTTTTAAAAATGGAAAAATTGAATTTAAAAGTTTTCCAAGAAGCAGCTTAAATTTTCAGAACATGCCACAATTAAATATCGATTATTTCACATCTTTACGCTCACACATACAGTACTTGAACTAGTACTTAAAAATAGGGCCGTGTGAATCTTTCTCCCTTTAATACAATTTCTAAAAGCTATAAGAATATTTTTACATTGGTGATGTTATTGTTTCCTTTTCCTTTTTTGAAAATTTGAAATTATCACTAGTCTTTGATACGTTTAATGATCTCATGAACATCCGGATTGCATTATTGGGAGAATGCACTTACGACCTTTCGATTCTGTTATATATAAGAAATTTAAGGGAAAACCTTTTAGGATTCATAAATATCTAGTATTGTTATTATTTTTTCCTGGGTTCCGCGCGGTTAGGTTGGAGTTTTCCCTGAAACTAACATTCTATTCTTTATTATGACCTTTTGTACCACCCGAATGATGTCTTTGTCTTTTGTGGCGATGGATCTATGGAGAGGATGGTTTACTAATTTACGGTAAGTATTTAATTTTTAGTTTTCTTAGTCCTCTTCTACCCCGTTTTCTCTGTCCTGTAACTCCTGTTCATTGAGGAGATTGGATGGCGGAGCCGGTGTTTTGTAACTGTTGTACGGACCAGCTTTTCAATCTCTCCAAATCTGTAGAGAAACCCGCTAACTATTCCAAAACTATCAGTCAACTTTTGAATGTGATTGTGTTTAATATTATTTTCAGCCTTTTTAATAGAGCAGTTTCTACTTGTTTTGTTACGACTGAGTGCTCTATATTAAATGCTTGAGAATCCTCTATGTATTTGTATTTTTCATCAACTAGCAGAGGAGAAGATTTGGACAAATCTGCTAAAACAATATTTTGGGAATCTACCATTTTGTGCATGTGCTTTTTTCGACCCCAAAGAACATTTTGACAGTTTCTGTGAACGGTAAGACAAATTCTAGTTGTCATTTTAATTGCGCTTTATTTGCTGCATAAAGTTGGATGTCATCCAAGTGACTTATGGTTACCTTTTAAGCATGTATCCGTAATTGCTGGAGTCTAGCATGGTGCTTAATGGTTTCATTTCCAAGCAAAACCAAAGGGGACTTAAGCTGTCTCCCTGGAATATTCCTTGTTGCACTTTTAACGCAGTGGTAAGAAAAGTTTGCCAGTTTGTCATAAAGGATTTCAGACATGTAAACAATTCTTGATTCACATTATAGATTTGGAGAACCTCGATTTGCCAAGAGTATGGAACGAAATTGATTGCATCGCGGTAGTCTATTCAGGCCACCGACAGGTTTCTTCCCTTTACTCTTATTATTATTATTTAGCACTAAGAATCTATTTTGGATTGTTAAATAAAATTAGTCCAAGTTAGTAATACAGTTGTAATACCATTATCTCTACAAAGTCTATAGACGCCTAGTTTACAAGATCCATTTGAAGATGACTATAGTAATAGTAATGGAACAAATATATGAACAACTACCACAACGAACTGATGTAAAAAATATCGCAAATATTTAAACTATTTAAACATTAAAGTCGTGAAAGATAATCATGCAACAGTAGCTGAAATGATTGTTTGGTTTTGTAAAAATCTGTAGAGTATCCAATTTTTAGATATTAATATCGCTATTTCTTATTACTATTCTTCTCCTTGACCTGCTTTCATTAAATATGACCGAATTAACCGAATGAATGAATGGGAGGGCATTTTTGGAAAAGTTCAAGTATTAAAAATTGGTATCACATACTTATCAAAAGTTGTAGGATTTTGTAAGATCTTCCAGAAAAAATAATAATATATATTGTGTGTCATTTAAGCAAATCGAGAATTTTTAATTCAAAATGATAAAAATGTATTCATTTATTTTGAATACCCTGTAGCATCAAATAAAAATTCCGTTGCATGTTTCTTTCACGTAATCTTCGATTAACAGTAATATCAAATATAAGTGAACCTTCAAAAATGATGGCACTATCGTAATTATTTTGGAATTATGAAAACTTTTTAAGAGGGATTCAAAATAAAAATTTTAAAATCAGGTGTTCCATTTAAAAAAATATATATCTTTTATTCCTTACGCTTTTTTGAGCCACATTAAAATAATTTAAAATCTTTACAAGTTTCGTATTTACCATTTTGTCATAACTTTCGAAACCAATGACTTTACTTATTGTCTCGCCCTGTAAACATAACAATGAATCATCATCATGAGGTTTATTCTCATAAATTTTGTTTAATGAAAGTTTTTGGGGAGGTTCTAGAATATCTAAATGTATTCAGTTAAATTATAGTTTTATATCGGAGATAACTGTTCCAAAACAGTAAGTAATAACCAATGAATTAAATGATTGTGCGTTTCGGTTGTTGAGTTTTTGGTAACTGATAAAGCGGTCCTGAGCTTCTTTAATTACGATTGCGTGACGATAAGCGGTAAATAATTATGTATACCACAAGTTTATTGTACCTACGAGCAATCAAACTGTGTGAAAAAATTACCACCGAAACTGTCATCTGTCTAGCTAAGGCGAGCTTATTTTTTTTCTGTAGAACCGCAGAAAAAAACGATTACCGAAATTATTTAAGTGTGACATCCAATGCTTCCAGGTTAATTATGCCTCTTAATTAAGAGTTTTCTAGTGCTACATTATTCAGAATCCAAAACCACCAACAAAACTCAAGCGAACAAATCGACGACTGCAGTAATTATTGTTTGATTCATTATTCGCGATGATTATAAAGTTTTTGGCACGACAAAAATTATTACCTTGCAAATGTGAAAAATGTGCTTTAAAAAATATACATGTCAAAACAGATGTATAATTTACTTAGATGAAACTTGGTTCTATACACATGAAACAGTATCTAAAGAATGGGTTGATTTCAGTAAAAACTGTCAGATAAAAGCAGTTTCAAACGATATATAATATAATTCAGAATGGTTTAGACCAGGTATTTAATATGGAGATACAAGTGCAGGATTTTTGGAAAACAAATTTTCAATTGATCTTTTAAAAATATTTTCACTGTAATGGATAACTCAAACTATCACAGCCGCGTGCTACAAAAAACATGAAAAATTTGGTCCAAAATGATATTTATTGTGAATCCTTTTACAAGAAAGGCCAACTGTGGTCATTAAAGTAATGATATTAAAGAATATTATGCATGTGATACTTTTTCTTCTGAGCAGATAGGCATCTTCCTCCATAGAATATTTGTGTCAGTAAAAGCGAGAGCAGAAAATGTGACTCCTATTTTAAGTCGCAAATTTAATTAAAAATTAACATAAACATAATATAATAGTTATTTATATATTCTTATAAGTGCTTCAAAGTCCTTCCCTGATGATCTGTTCTTCAATTCTGACTGGTCAGGTGTGGATTGTGGATTATTTGGATAATTGCAGTCAAAAGTCAAGACGATATACTTTGGGACATACTATACCATTTCTGCGCATTTAAATCTTATAAGTGGTCCCGGTTTTATTCCGGTATTACTCATGGCTTTGTTTCCAGCGCCGCGACCGCCGATTAAGCTTACAGTTGAAAATTGCCTCGAATTCCCATCGTAAATTTTGCCTCGTTTGATGTAAAAATGTAACTGTACAACAAAACCTAGATATGATTTTTTTGAGATAAACAACCTCGGGTGACAAATATGAAAGGTAGTAAAATAAGTTGTACTGTTTTTAGTTTTTTATTTAAAAGTGACGCGATAAAAAGGTCATTCGCGAATTCTCCCTAGTCTATATAATCTATCTAATGGCTTTTTTTGAAATAATTTGCTCTACATTCGAAACGCCTATGCAAAAATTGAGGACTATTTTCGGAGATCCATATCCGTTAGTTCCGTTAGTTCTGGTTAGTTTATAAATGATCACTTTATTCACTACCACGTTTTTTGCAAAGGTTTCATTAAAAAAAAATCATTTGTTATCCCTTACTTTAAGATACCCGGTCATACTTGAATCAAATAATCTTTGCGTTTATTATGGGATGACACCTTATGTTAAAACCTGTAAAAAATTTAAAGCCGAAGGTTTTTTGGATTCACGCATACTTTTAGTTATTTTTTGAATTCCTCTTAGAATTCTAGACATATTTTGACAATCATGCACATCAATTTGAAATACTATTTGCTATCGTTTGACAATTTATTATAAATCTTAAAAGTTATAAGTCATACTCGGTAAACAAGTCTTTAACACAAAGTTATTTAAATTTTATCAAAAACATTTTGATATTTACTGAAAGATATTCAAATGGACAAAAATATAAGAAACAGTTTTTTCACCATTTCTTAGGCACCACTACACCAACTAAATGTGGAGAAATGTGGAATCTGATGAACAGATGACAACATTTATTTCAAAACAATGCGCATTTGCCCGATTTTTTTATAGCTTATGAATTAAAAATTCCCTGTCGTATTAAGTTATAACTTAATCTAAAATATAACAAAAATAACTTTATACTGCTTGTTTGTTCATATTGTTTGATGCAATGTTGGCAGTACTTATATTATTACATTTTTTACTTACTAACGCATAGTACATCGATGGCGCATTAAAATAATATTTTAAGTGTAATAATAGACCAAACCGTACAAATTTAGAAGGCAAGTTACGGTTTACTTTTTTAATTGTAAATAGATGAATTAAGTTATATCCGGTGACATTGTGGGGCATTTTCAGCATTAGAAATATTTCATGCGGTTATTTTTGCCAGGACCGGCATTAAGCTATTTGTTCTATGGTTGTATAAAATATCAACAAATGTAATGATAATTAATTTTGATTGGTATTGGTATAAATTTAGAAAATCTATTAAAATGTTCTACAAATATCTATCGGAATATAAAAAAACTCATTACAATTCGAATTAAAAAGCCATTTTTTGTTTCATAATGGTGACGGTTAGTTTTGGTTAGTTTGTTCGCGAAACGTTTTCAGCTCTGATAAAATCCCTGTAGCACTTAAATGGAGAAATTTATAAAGGTAACGGTGACCAAACTATAGTCCCATAGAAAACTTTTACTCCCCGTTTATTTGTAACTAAGAGGTTGTCCTTGTGAGCCATAATAGTATATTATGCAACAAGTGCGGTAAACGGCATTTGACTCACGAGTTTATTTGTCCGAAGTTTAATGTCCTAAGTGGCTCGGATTCATGGGAGACGAAACTGACTTGGTAAAGTGACGCTTTCTTCACGCTAGATCGGTGTGTAATTAGGTATTTTACAGACGGCAGTAGAAAAATAAGTTTTATAACAGTAATGAATTTATTTTCGTTGCCGCATGAAAACTACCTACACAAAAAAGTCCTCTTTTAGTATTACCCTTATAGTTTTACTATAAAGTTGACAGCTTTGAATTTTTACTTTGAAATTTTTATGAAAATATCTTAATAAATATTAAGACAAAACAAAAACAATTTTCGAATCGAAACTGAACAAAACTGAAGTCTCCTCGTATCAAAAACTATAAAATTTTATGAAGGTATTTTTGTCGAGAAAGAATAACAATGGCCGTCACATTTATTTTTTTATTGCTAGGACTTTGGACACTTTTATAAACCTTAGATGTCTGTTGCTCTTCAAATAAAAAGTAATATGATTTTGGCATTTTGCTTCTAAAACTAAAAGTAACGAAAAACCAATTGAAAACTTAGAGCGCAAATGTCAATTATGCAATACTAATCTCACTTTATTTATTTGGTCTTGAAGAAAATGTGCTTAGTTGAAAAATATTTAGATAAAGTCTAGTATGAAATTTGGCAAAACAGCACCGTATTTCCCAAAAACTTCCGGCAATATTGCCGACATTTGCTTATAGTTTTGTACCAAAAACCTATTTATAAAACCTTCGTAAACATTATAAAACTAAAAGTCTGGCAAACCAATTGATAGCTATTAATGTACAAATCTAATATGTTAATTATGCAAACGTTTCTTCATTTTTCAGTTATTATTTATTTATTTTTTTCTAGATAGAAGTGTGCTTGAGTCTTTTATTAATAGGTGGATAGATTTTAGAATTAAATTAAACATGCCTGAAGTGAAATGAAGTGACCAGACATTCTTTCCAAGCGCATGGGAGTTAGGTTCTATAGTAAGTGTAGAATATTTATTAGGTGCTTCAAGATATATAAGGATATTACAGAGTATGCTATAAACCCCCAAGAGTAAAACTATTATAATAAACTTGTTAAAAATGCTATAAAATCTTAAAAATCGTTTACATATACATGTTGCGTATTTACTAATTAATACAAAACCAGCTTGAACTTTTACCTATATTTAAAATTTTACATTCTAAACTCGACGCTAAATATGTGCCACGCATGACGGGATCATACTGAATACGCTTCCTAGTTAATCTTGGGATAAAGTTTGTTAATTTCAATGTTTAAGGATATGCCGTTTAGAAACTTTTAAAATTTCGAATAGTTTCGGAAAAGTGCGGGGTACGTTTCAAAATATCTTTGGCGGTTGTGCAATTTTTAGGTCTAAAAATTAAATAAGTAATTTTATACCAATCATAGGGTCACATGGAATTTTGAGATCCCAATGGTTGAGGTTCAATTTGAGTTACCCTATACTAAGGGCCTATTTGTCCATTAATTTTTCGACAAGGGAAACATTTTCAAAATAATGATCATTTTTAGATATATATGCAGCTACGGACCTGAACTTATCGAAAGGAATTCCACAAATAACAATTTAAATAATGTCTTATTAAACAAGATCAGTTGTGGCTCGAGTAACAGTAAATGTAAGTGATATTGGGTCAATTTCGGTTTTGTTGAGAATTCATCATTGTTATGACCGCCGATCTAATATTCATTTTACAGTACTCACTTTTTTTAGTCCATCTTTTTAAGTATTCCGGTCCCGAAACAGTTATTTAAATTGCTAGTTTGGCGGTTAAATTATTTTTATGATTCAATGTTGCACAATAACAAAAATTGGCCAAAAATGAAAGATGATTTCAGTACTTTAGCTTCATTTAACACTGTCGCAAGTGTTTCCGGTACTTTATGCACAATTTGGAGGCGATCGGATATTTTCACAACACGTATTTTGACATTTGTCAGTTCTGTAGCGTCGCACGTGGTTCACTTCATAAATAACAATGCTATAGCTCAACTTTAGATGTAAGTACTTCTTGGTTACGTTCTTGAGTTGGTTATTAAGGAAAAAAGAGTTTTTCGGTTTTGATTTAAACTTCTTATTTATTATTGTTCAATATTATTATTTTTTTAATTGATTTAAATTTTTATCATTTTCTTTTTTAGGGAAAGGCAGGGCTTCTGCTTCATGTTTCAGGAACAATTTGTTTAATTTAATTCTGACAATCTCTCACACTCTATCGGTTTCCTGTCGCGTTATTACTTTGTTGAGTGCATTTTTGAGTCCAACGCACACGGCACCAGTAAGTTCCTCACAACTTTAAAATAGCTGTATCACTCTTGTATAATGGTTTCGAATTAATAATTGCCACTCTACAAAAGTAAGTCACTAAATGAAATAAATAAATGAAATACAGTCCACTGGGCACTCCAAATAATGCGCTATCGAAGTGGACTAAATGCTATAATTGACGCGAATGCGATTAATTACCTTGCCACCAGGTGGCGTTTTCTGATATAAGCTCAAAAAATCCATCTGAAAAAAAAAAACAATTACATAACTTGATATAACCAAGTGAAAATAGCATCTCCATATCTTTATCCCTAACCTAAATACGAATAAAAGCATTTAACCCTTAAAAAAAGTTTAATTATGGTAAAATGTTTCACTTTACTACGAAATAAAAGATTATTATTTATGTTTATTCCTTTTCTACAATACCTTCAAAGGGCACTAAATTACCATTTCGACATGTTTATATGTTTTCATATAATATACACTAACCAAAACTATTGACGCATTTAAGCAGTAAAATGTGTGAAACCATTTAAAAAATCATTAAAACATCAGACAATCATTTGCCATAACAAGAAATTTTTCTTTTATCTGACCAAGCGCTCCGCACTTATCGTGTCGTTATTTAATGCTTGCTAAAGTCTCTTGATTGTCTACAATTTGGATTAGTTTAAATTTCTTAAATGTTTATTGCATTAAAAATGTCTTATTTAAACTCATCATAATCCACTGCCTACAAGAAATAGACGGGTTAGGAACGAAGAAAAATACTGATAATTTCAATATACTATTTTACTGCTTAAATAATTAAATAATAAAAAAATTGGTTAGTCTTCAACGGCTTAATAGTTTTGGTCAGTTGACTTAATTATTAATGAAAAAATAAGTGATAATGCTAAATATTTAAAAAGTGCTAAGCATGTCAGCTACGGAGTAAATTGATGCCCTTTGATAATATTTAATAAATAATGATAAATTAACGTTTTATTTGGTAAATTTGGGTTATTAACGAATATTAATACCACCCCGTAAAGTACAATTCAAGTTCTTGTATTTATTCTTTGCGTTAGAATAAAGATGTTGAGATGCGGTTTTACGCAGTAGCGCCACCCGTAGCTAGAAAAGTCCTTTTCAACCACTTCGAGTTAATTAAAATTTTCGTAGAAACCTAGTTTGCAAATTCAGCAATTAAAGAAATAATATAATTCCGTTTTCTTATTAACATACCTCGTGGCCCTCACTGGGACACCCTGTATACCAATATTTTCTATACTTTTTTTATTTTGACAAAATTACGAGACATTATTTTAGTGTTATTTAGTTCGAAAATTATTTTAAACGCTAGAATTCGAAAAGTATTTCGTTGTTTATTTCACTATATTTTACTTTTTTTATATTCTACAATGTCTACAAAAACGTGTACTTGTACAAAAATATGTGTTTTTTTAGATTTTAGTAGTTTGGTCTCCAAACAACATACATTTTTGTAGTGTCTGTTGCTTCGAAGGTGTTTTTTAGGACGATACCCCTTTTCCAAGAATAATAATTATTTATTGTACCATCAAATGAAGCAGTGTTTTGATACCGCCTAGGTCGATAACATGGGCATGACCAAATCGACCCAAGATGTTATGAGTTAAAATCCCGTGTAAAGAAATAAAATTGCCATATCCAAACAGAAAATTGGCCAAGTGACGAACTGATAGCTGATATATTGAACACGGCGAAGTCTAAGTAAATATCAATCGTGTTTGATCATTCTGTCGATTTTACTTAAACGTATATGGAAAAAAAAGTGTAATCTTACCAAGTTACCATTTATATCAATCTATTTCAACAATGACTCCTAATTCCCCAGTAAACCTATTAACTTCTTTAAGTTCTACCTGTAGTGGCTCAAAAATATCCTGTGTTGTGTTGTGCTGGAGCCCTACGCGTTACGACTCTGACAGCAGAGTTCGAAGAACAGAGGTAGATTACGTGTTTACTCAAGAAGCATGATATTTTAAAACTATTGTTGAAATAGTGATTGCGGGCGTGATATAAATGTTAGCACAAACGGATCTCGTGGGATACCTATAAGTCTACTGGGAGTCAATACCTTTTCAAACGTATAATTAAAGATCTACGAATCGTTTAGAATAAGATGCGTGAATGTAATGGGAATGGTTGTTTGCGTCGGATAAGACTAATTCTGGTTTTTGTCGGCGATTCCGATTCAGTAATGGGAAATTTTGAATTAGTGATGGGATATTCTTGAGCTTCCGTAAAATTCATTGTACTGTTAAATCGGTGTGAGATAAATTTTAAAATGAAAAGCCGATTTTGTTCGATGCAAAGTAGATAAAGCGAGATGTGAATAAGTACAGTAATTGTGTAATAGTAAATTCCTTTATGATTTTTTCGAAAAAAGTTCTCGCATAGTGCCGCCCTTGATTTAAAATTCTAGTTAAAATTCCTTCATTGGAGTTTTGAGAATTTATTCTGATTTAGAATCAACTTAATTTTAAGCCGTTTAAAAGGCAAATACTAAGCAAAATACTAAGAATTATATTACGGTCCATGTCTTACTCACCAGGATTCAGCCGGTGGCATTCTATGTATAACATCCTGGGTCGACAGAAACTAAGCAATGCGCAATCCACAATACGCAATATGGATTTTTTTATAACATTTTAGAGGGTATAATTAATAATAATATTCCTGACGTTAAGATCAAGAAATCTTCTTAACTTCCATAATACACGTGATAATACTGTTTTTTCTGGACTTTTGAACTTCTGTAAAAAATAGAAATACTGAGGGCTTTAAGAACCCATTTTGTTAATAATGTTTTACGGGGGTATGGTAAAAAGCGTTCTGGAATATTCGTCAACAGTTTGGAGTTGAATGTACTTCATTACGTGAATCGAACGGAGAGTCCAAACAAAATTTCTTGATGCTCTTAATTTTAATTTAAATAGTCCAAGAAACTTTTGTAATGTTTTCACACACTATTATCGCTTGCAATCATTGAAGACCAGAAGGCAGTGTTTTAATGTTTTCTTTGTTTATAAGATATTTTGTGAGCTTTGTGCGACATATTTTTTTAAGGCTAGCCCTTATAACTTTTGGGAACAGACTAAGCTTCACTGTCGAAAATACGATCGATGAGATTATATTATATTATCAAAGATAGTAGTATTGACTTAATACTAATTTATGTGGTTTTGTTATTTGCCCTTAGCGCTATTTTTTATATTATAGAAATTTACTTACCTCTACCGAATTTTGTAAATATATTTTTTTCTAATTTGTGTTGCTCTATAATTGGTGTGCTCCAATCAGCCTGTTTAGTATCCTTTCTTATGTGAATGAATAAATTCCACCCAATCCAGCAAAATAATATGCAACTTGTTTAGCAAAATCAGCCACCAAAAAATGGACCTGCTAAGCTACAAAAAAAAGATCTTAACAATAATGATAGGTCTACTGACGGGTCACCGCATCTAACACTAACAGTAGTGGGCGTGGAAGAAAACGGTGAATGCAGATTCGAGGAGGAAAAAATAACCACAAACGTCTTGTGCCAATATAAATGGCTATCAACAGTGCGTTTCCATCTGCTGCCATATGTATTAGATAATTTACTGGCCCTACCATATGGCCACTAGGCCCTGCCTATGCCCATAATACTTATCAAGCAACTATGAAAAACTTAAAATTTGCCGCATTCAATATGGCCGCCCGCAGATCGTCAATAAGTTCTGGATAAACGAGTCAAGTTTGTGAAAATTGCTATTTAGAAGGAAAATGGCGTAAAGTGCATCAAATTTTACCCTAGTAACGGCAGCATATTATCTAATAGCCTATAGTAGGTTCTACCACAAAAAAATCTGACCGAGTTGTGACAATGTCGTAATTTTTCTTTAAAAGAAAGTTATTTTTATAAAAACGCAATATCAGGGTCTGAAATCCGGACATGATTGAAAATACCGAGGCAAGTCACAGAATGCTAGCAGTATGTGCCATTGTTGTTTTCATTTTTAGTATTCGGTGATTATCTCCGTAGCTTTTTCGTGTTTTTGTGACAAAAAAACCCACACACTAAGAAAATTATGCCGTTTGCGGTAAGCACTATAAGGCAAAGAATATGCACGGGTAGGTATTGAATTTTGTAAAAGTTTTTTGCCTGAACATTTTATAGGATCTGAACATATTTCGATAATACTGCCGTAAATATGCCGCATCCAAACTTGTTGCCTGAAGAGGCCATGTTGGTTGTTTAATGCCGCGAGGTCTTATTGATGGAAAGTCAGTTTGCAATTATATGTGTCATTAGTTAAAAACGAGAATTTAAATCGCGCATGTTGAATGGACCTTTTCGAACGACGTAACCAAACTCGAAGCAACGAACTATACGAAGCAGCCACTATCGAAACTGTAGAGTCTAATCCTAGGGACGACCCTATAGATAAACCTCTGTAGCTAAGGAGATGACCACAATACTCAATATTACTTTGAAGCTTTGATCCAACGTAGCGTAGAATTAATTTATCTTGATAACATATTGATTGGCTGTAACTTAAAAAAAAAATTAGGTAAATAAAAGGACCAAATGTTGGGCTAGCAGTCTAGTTTTGATGACACGTAAAACAAAACCATAAATCAGCCTATTTGATATTGTTTTAAACAGTATTTTTTATATATTTACTATTGTAAATATTGGTGTAAATGACCATTATTTTGTTTAATACATTTTTCGTAAATTTCAATTATATGATTTTTGGCATTTAATAATTGTTCCGAATTCTTTCTTAACTGATTAATTGTCAATTATTTACCAAGTTTATACGAAATTTTCAAAAAAAGTTCTGTACACCTGATTTGTCATGTGCCTCCACGTGACATCCATTAATGTCAAGTTTAGGGTGTTGGCTGGCCAACCGATAGTTATAGATATTCTATAATTAGAAAGAAAATTTTGCATTTCGATGACATTGTGAGGAGGAGGAGTAAGAAACGCAATTAATGATGCCCAGTTAGTTTTGCGGACCCAAAATATGTATGTCTATAACACTGAACTTAGCTAGCAACAGTATTCCAACTAGAACACTGTGCAAGAGAAATAAAAGATCCGTAACAAATCAATTGCAATTTACACCGATAGTCAAGCGGCTATAAAGGCCTTGCAATCTAATAAAATAACATCCAAGTTAGTTCTGGATTGCCATAAGGCATTAAACGAGAATAACAAGCCAGAACAAAGTTACTCTATCATGGGTACCGAGGCACGGAGGGCATAAAGGTAATGAAGGCGCAGACGACGCAGCCCGCGAAGGGTCGTCAATGCGACTGATTTAACCAGAACCCTTTTGTGGAGTGGCCAAACTCGTTGCAAAAACAGCCATCAGGGATTGTATGGACCGAGAATCTCGACGATGGTGGAGGGACATGCCGGGACAAAGACAGGCCAAGGAATTCCTAAGGGGCTCATCGGCCAATTTTACAGCGGACCTACTAAGCTACAATAGGAAAGCCGTAAGAATAATGGTAGGTCTGCTGACGCGCCACTGCAGGCTTAAGAGACATCTAAGCCTGATGGAAGTGGAAAAAAAACACAGAATGTAGATTCTGTCAGGAATAAGACGAAACAGCCGCAAACGTACTGTGCCACTGCGAGGGCCTAGCGAGAGTGCGTTTCCATCTGCTGGGCGATACCAAACCAGAGGCGGAGAGCTATACGAGGGAGCCATTATCGAAGTTTCATTTCAGGTGTTTGTTCAGAATAATTTGTCTGTAGTCAACAAATTTTCACCGGTGTATAAATGATTTTTTTTAAATCATTACTTTCGTTACATCTGTTAATAAATTCCAACTAAAACTGCATTGTTCTTCGCTAAGCTTATAATTTTAATTTCATTTAAATTTGATTTAAATGCAGTGATATATTCCTACGAAACTGAAAGCAATACCTGTCTCCTGATTTGACACAAACTGTTTTGGTAATTAATTCTTTGCAAGTCTTGCAAATATTTGTTTGGAAGGATCTCGTCGTCTTGCATAAAGTCTAATATACACGCAACACGACGCGTAGCAGTTACCCTTTTATTACTCCGATAGCATACTTAAAGCATATCACTTCTTTTACAGGTGCTAAATTGGTGAAACACCATTTTAATAGTCACAATAACTGTGTTAATAACATCAGTATTAATCAAGATTAGAAATTTGGAACGAAGCTATGAAGTGCTGAAGCAGGATGGCGTCCGTGCAGAAAAAGAAAGCACCGCACCGTTTCAAAGAGCGCGGCTTTGGTGGTTGCAGGTGTTATACCTATAGGTTTGTTTCCTTTTTTACAAACCACCAAACAAAAATGCAACGACACCATGAATAAATGGGAAGATCAATGAGATAACAAACAAAAACAACAAAAAAGGTCGCTGGACATATAGGCTAGTTGGAAGACCGGCACTGTGACACACATGCTAACAGGACATGGCTAATTTAGACCTTACCTAAAAAGGATGGGCAACGTTTTTTGTGTGTAACCAGAAAATATTGTTGACAAGATTCTACAAAATGAAGTGTTGCAATTTGTGAAAGACTTGGCAACAATGCCATCAGTGCGAAGCTTGCGCGAAGGCGGGGCGGCGCAATGAGATGCGACAGAGCATTCAAAGAAGTCGGCGCAGATGGTCGGCAAGAAAGAAGCGAGACGGAGCGATCTCGAGAAAGTACGGGAAGAACAATGCGAACCGACCCAAAATTTTCTGCTGTCCTACAAAATTGTTGACAGATGGTTAAAGTAGTTCTCAGTTTTAAATTAGTCTTTTATTTGTGAATTACGACCCAAGTTAAATAGATTTGAAGAGAAAATAGTTGTATAATCGTCATTTGCGCCAAGAGGTTGCGTTCTTAATATAACCCCAACATTTTTTTGCTGCGTAACAACATTGAAGAGATTCGAAAAAGCTTTGCGGAACTTTCGAGCACGACTATTTTTGGGTATCAATTTTGTGAGGTATTTAAGCAGGGAAAAAACCTTTAAAAATTCAACAATTTTAATATAAGAAGACTATACACAGGTTAGATTAAAACTGTTAAAAGCAGCGATTGATAAACACTCAAGAAAAAAATGTTTGGTGTTCGCATGTAATTTTAAACTTGAAGGGGCGTGTTGCGTTGAGAATAAATTCAAGGTAATTGAAAAATAGTTGGTTCCCATTTATTTTCAACCAGTTTCTCTGCGCGGAAAATTGTAGCATAATGGCATTTTTTGTTTACTTTGTTTTTGCTTGTTTATCGGCGGCCAAATTTTTGGTTTATCATTTACTGTTTGTTGAATCTAACGAGGTATAATGCTATTAGAATATTCTTGCTGTACTTACTACTGGTGAGGCATAGTGTTTTTTTATTCTAATGTAATGTTTTCCTTGTTTTTGCTTCTGCGCATTGTTGCACAGTTTTTTAAAAATATTTTATGGTTTATTGTTTTTCCCAACACTATTTTTTGTTTGTGTTATTGTTTGATAAGTTCCCTGAATAAAAGCGTTGTTTACTTTGGTTTTTGTCTGTGTTATAGGCTTCTTTAACTATCACTGTTGACATGTATAATATGATTTTTTTCTGCGTTTGAGAATTTTAAAATTTGCTACTGTTGAAAGTAATGATAGTAACCGACACGCTATTCTCGTAAAACTTTACTTATTACTTAAATTAAACATTTTCTTTTTATTTACCTTTACCCCCTGTTTTCCTACGTATATTCGTCTACTACCCTGAACAAACATACGAACTCAAATATTGCTCATATCAATGTCAGATCACTAATAGCAAATTTCGAGCCATTTTATCAAAACATTCTAAGTAAAAGATTTGATATTGGAATTTCTGAGACTTGGTTGCATTCGGGAGTCTCTAATGACGTTGTAGCTCTAAAGGAATACAGTTTTTTTAGGAAAGATAGAAGTTACGGCAGGCGAGGTGGTGTGGGCTTATATGTTAAACAACATATTGAAGCTGAATTAATGTTCTCTCTGTCTCTTGAATATAATGAATGTCTCTTGGTCAAAATTCAAATTGGAGGAGAATTTATTGGGTATTATGTACCTACTGCCAGTGTGTTGTGTGCTTTGGAGACTTCAATATCAACATGTTGGCTACCAATAATACTCTGTGTTTGCGTTTAGGAGCAATTTTAAATACTTTTAACATTGAACAGTTAATAAACGAACCGACTCCTATATCGACGACTATTTAATGTTTACTAATATGGACAATGTTACCGAATCCGGTGTTATTGACTTTAATATTGCTGATCAATTTTGAGTCTACCTAAAGTTGAATGTTGAGGTCTCTGTTACCAAACCACGTACTTTTTCATATAGTCCTTTGAACAGCATGAACACCGTGAAGTTTCACGCAGATTTGTTAGCTGCTCCTTGGGATGATATTTTGTATCTAAATATCGTTTTTGAATGAATGTGTTTTAAATATTTTTAATAAGCATGTCCCCATTCAAACACTTAAAAAAAAATAGTAGATATTTTCCTTGAATGACTGACGCTATACATCTTTTGTGCAAACTACGAAATAAAACAAAAAAAAGGGCCAAAGCACATATAATACATATTATAAACAATTAAGAAATTATACGACTCTGGCATTGAGGGCAGAAAAAAAGCTTATTTTAGGTCAAAGTTTCAAAATTTCGATAATAAGGAGAGGTGCAGGGAACTGAAAAACTTAAGTATTGTCAAAAATAAAGCTAATAATACCCTTCCAGAAAGTCTTTGAAGGGGATCTATAAGCAACCTAACAATCTTAACCGCCACTGAGGTCTATACCTGTCACCAATATGGGAATCAGTCACCCGAGACGGTGTTTATACCCCTCATTGAGCTCCGCCCCCCTCAAACAATATAAAAGCAGGTACAAAGCCAGCAAGCCAATTTCAGTCAAGCTCTGAAGAAGCCAACAGGATGATTGGCGAAACGTTAGCTAGTTCGACGCAACAAAAACCGACGCAGGAGCAATCCAGAAATTTTATAAAAAAAAGTATTACAGTGCCCTGTGGAAGTTTCTTTGAAAAATAAATACGTTTTGTTAAAACTTAAAAGTCACCTTACTTTTTGAACACACCTCGTACATTTCGGCGTCAAACACTAGCTTCTTATATTCCGCTGTAAATAAGGTCTGGAAGACAGTCAGTGGGGCGAGTGCTAAAATAAAAGAGATTGTTACTAAAAAATAGTATCTTGAATTTGACAAAGAGCAAGACGCATTTGTGAGAGAAAAGGCTAACAACATGTCTACAGCACTGCCACCATGGGCGGGCTTCCCAAATGAAGAACACCTTTCAACTGACCGCAGGAATTTTGTGAGAGCTCCGCCTACAGGTGTTGATTTTCAGTTCAACTATGCTCTTCAATGTTCTCACTCCTAATCCTCTTATATTTCACTCCTCTTCGTTTTTTTCTTCTTTCTTCCTTCTTTCTTTTCATAGAGTCTTAATTTTTATTATGACCACGCTTTATGTTAATTTTCTTGGTTGAAAATTAGGGCTTCATCAGTACCGGGCTGCCCAGATGTCTGCTTTTTACGTCCATTGTAAACCATGTGTATATCCTTCTGTTCTGTAGGTACTTGCTATGTTCTATATATGGTTTGTCGAAAATCTCGTCCCTGGTCCTTCGTCAGCAACCTCAATATGAAGAATTGTGAATCTTAATTTCGAACTTCACAGAAAACTTGCTTCGCGACAAAAAAACAAGATTGCTTTCGAAAAATCACCACTGGGTGGGTCGGGTTCGTAGCGCCTAGCGCGAAGCAGCTTTTTGTTTTAGAAAGGAAGAGCTTCGCAGTTTGTTGTGGTAAAAGGGCGCATTGTTTTTCTATCGTGCTCTTGGGAACCACTATGAGACTTTCGCAAAATCGATGTAATTTTATTGTGCATACACCCCGTATACAGTATCTGTCAAGCCTCGTCGAACTTCAAAGTTACGGCAAACTTTGTTTAATATTAAATTTTTTACAAATAATAGCGTTGTCGAATGATATTTATTCAAATATCTCACTCGCCCTGTATAATTGACGAAACCTGAAACTCTCGACACAGCTTACGATACTGTTCAAATCAAATCAACGGATCTTTAGGAGTTTTTCATTTATCCCCAAAAATTTATCCACAAACACGGAAATTTTAAGGATATTCTTGCCCATAAACGACACACCCTGTATATAATTCAAACAATGTTCGAAATAAAGGTTATAGCTCTGGATCTCCCACGGTTCCCGGTATATGATTGTTTCCAATGGAGTAAGTAGTTTTCAAGAAAATACTTTTTTTCTGAAGCCATGCAGTACGCGGTAATACCAAATGACGTCATCGCGTCTAGATTGAGGGCGAGAAATGGTGATTTTCATTTGGATTTTTTCAAATATCTCGAACAGCGTATGTGATAAACGAAAACCGTAAATACAAAAATTGTACCTCTAGATGTGGTCTACAACACTGTTACCAATTGGCCATATTTTTCACGAATTTTGAATTACGGTTAATAATTTAATAGCGTAAAGAACAATTTTCAAGGTCTTTGATATTTTTATCTATAATTGAAAAACCCTGTATGAAATGGCAAAAATGCTTGAAATAAAGATTATGGTCTTATGGGTTAAATTTTCGAGAAAATATATTTTTCCTGGAAGTCAAAATATACCAAAAAAAAATTTTCAAAAATAAAAAGAAATACTTTGCGTGATTTGAGTAACTCCTTTTTCAACAGATGGGGTGCGGGTGCTTCTACTCTTCTACCAAAGTTGAAGTCGATAGCTGCAAATTTAAGACACCTGTCAATTTTTGAAAATAGTACAACAGGTGAAAACCTTAAATACAAAACTTTTAGCTGTTTATGCGAGCTATATCGCCATGAAAAACGGACTGACATCCGAAGTACAGTATTTCAGTTATAGCCAATTTTCAGTTATAGGGGGATAAGTTTTTCAGATTTCTTGAATAAGGAATCAAATTTTATGGAGCCGAATCTTATGCGTCTTCACATTCACCGTTTTCGAGAAATGATTTTTTTCTTGGACCCTTGCAAACGCGGTTTTTAATTTTTTTAAAATACTTCCCGACCCCCCAATTTCAATAGGTGCCGTTAGGAGAGCAAGCGCTATTCGTTTGCCAAATTTGAAGTCAATAGTTTCAAATTTCGGACACTTGTGTTTTATAGCAACGTCCAGAAAACCGTCGAAAATCGAAAAAAAAAAGCTTGAACGCAGCCATTTTTACATATCTTATGCACCCCCGTGGACAGTTAAAAATGAGAAAAATTTGATGCGTGACCCTCAAACCGTTCGGAAAATATCGTCGAAAATCCCTGGAACAGAGAACGGAGAATGGAGAACGAAGAACGGGCAGACAAAAAAGAACTTTTTTTGACACTGATTATTTCTGTATAGATAGATAGATAGATAGATTCATTTATTGACACTTTTCGTACAAAAGGGACGTACAATTGTAGCAAGTCAGAAGTGATATTCAAGTGCAATAAAATCAAATTAATAAATAACATAAAAACACACATCTAATACAAACAAAATTAGACAGTACTATATAGTTTTATAGCGCATCGATACCAGTGACAGTGTCAATGTATGCGCGCAGGGAGTAAAAACAATGACGTTGTAGGAATTCTTTAATAGTATGTTTAAATTTTCTATTGCTCATCTTTTTCACGGTACCTGGCAAAACATTATACAATTTCAGGTTCAATGAGTTGTTCTCAGACTTCCTCAGTCTGAACCTAGGCCGTCTAAGGAGATCCCCGAACGAGTTGAATAGGCATGGCAATCGGAATTAGCGCTAAAGTTTCCTTTCGTTCTCTGCATCTCTAATAACTGGTAGTAGATATAGATGCATGGAAGGGGCATCACTTTGAATTTTTTAAAATAAGGTTGACAATGGTCCCTATATCCTATATTAGCAACGACTCGAACGGCCCTTTTCTGCATTCTAAAAATCTCCACAGCAGCTGAGGAATCACCCCACAGTACCGTGCCATAGCATAAGTGTGAATGCAACAAAGAAAAATAGACCATAAGCAGAGTCCTTGTTCCTATCAGGCCTCTCGGTCGTCGAAGAACGAATATGTTGCTGGACAATCTATTTTTCAGGTCTGAGATATGTTGTTTCCAATTTAGACTATCATCGATCCTAATGCCAAGCAACTTGACGGACTGTCCACTATTTACCAAGCAATTGGAGGAAAACACAATACTCTGGGTCTTGTCTAAATTTAATTTAAGATAATTATTTTCGAACCAGATATTAGCCCTGTCCTCCAACATGCCAACCCTAACGGACAACTCCTCGATACTCTTAGCAGATGTAGTGAAGGATGTATCGTCGGCAAACATCACGCACTGATTGGGGGCCAAGAAATGATAAAGGTCATTTATGTAGATTGTAAATAGTAGCGGGCCCAGGACGGAACCCTGGGGCACCCCGCTTACTACTGATTCAAGTGATGAACGGTCATCCTGGTATTCTACAAACTGCTGTCGGCCCTGCAAGTAGGACGCTATAAGATCTAAGGGCAGACCTCGTATACCATATCTGTATAGCCTTTTAATAAGAAGCTGGTGAGAAACACAGTCGAAGGCCCTGGAGAGATCACTCAAGGTCAAACCAACTAATTCACCCCCCTCGAGGCCCTCAACTATCCCACTCACAACTTTAGACACTGCTTGGATCGTCGAACACCCTCCCCTAAATCCACACTGACCAGCACAAAGACATTCGATCTTATTAATATAAGAAGTTAGCTGATCTTTTAGTAAGATCTCAAAGGCACGATTGAAATCGGCCTGTAGTTGTTAGCATCATTTATATCACCTGCCTTATGGATTAGGACTACTCTCGAAATCTTAAACAGCGACGGAAATA
The DNA here is from genome assembly GCF_029955315.1 of Cylas formicarius. Classification (NCBI taxonomy): domain Eukaryota; kingdom Metazoa; phylum Arthropoda; class Insecta; order Coleoptera; family Brentidae; genus Cylas; species Cylas formicarius. Next base: position 13,169,574 of record NW_026844214.1, on the reverse strand, counting down.
CACCTGTCTCAATACATTTATTAAATAAAGTGGTTAATGGCAGTGTAATGTACTCAACCAGTCCCTTCACCAAGATACTATTGATATCATAAGCATCGTTAGAATAAGATTTTTTTATTCTTAGTATGGCTCGGTACGTATCCTCACAAGTTATCGGATGCAAAAAAAAGTAGTTTCCTCCAGTAGAATCCCTTCAACACATGCACTCTGTACATTGTGATTCACCGTTAAGATCTTTATAATATTACTCGAGACAGAACTAAAAAAACTGTTAAGATCGTTTGCTGATAAATCAGATTTTTTATCACATCTCCCAAGACAATTTCTTTCATAGTTAACGATTTTCCAGACATCTTTGTTTTTATTGGTTGATTTTTCGATAAAGCCATCAAAAGCAGCTTTTTTGGTTTGTTGAATTTTTTGTTTATATTCCTTATTTAGCGATTTATACACTTCTGTATAAAGAGGGTTCTGTGAAGGGAACCCGTAGGACCTACCGTTACCAAGATCTCGAGTTAAGTGAGAAGCGCGTATATTTTCGAAAAGAATCGATTTCATCGGTTTTTCAAAAGTAACAAGCGCTGTCTGGCCAAATGACTACTATTTAATACGATAGGTACGTAGAGAATAAAACTTTCGGATTCGATATCTTTAAAAACAAGAATCTAATCAAAATGTTATCCAGATTGCTATTAATTGCTTAAAACGAAAAGATATGCCGAACAGATAACGCGTGTTTTAAACATTCTTCATTCCAAAATGTTGTCCTCTTATTTCTGAAGATACAATTATAGATAAAAAGAGACATTTTTCTCTAGCAAAGAGTTTACGTCTCCAGAAAATAGAAAGAACTTTTAACCAGATTTATTCGCCAATATAATAGGACGAAGATAAGGACCGTTGTTAATGAAAACGAAGGCAATTAGACTCTAACGATAATAGTTAGAATCTTTTTAAAAAGTTTAATAACCACGAAACCTTTACATCTCCGCGTTTGATAATTAACAGTGACCTCTGTGACGTACGAGCAATGAAATATCGCAGCGATTAAGAAACCGAAAGTTATAGTCAACGAGGAAAGAGATAAACGACAACGTACTCGAGGAAATATTTCTTATTGTTGCGATATTTTAATTGGTTGCATTTTCTCAAGTACCAATAATAAATCGGGGGAGTATGCAATCTCTTTTTGAATTGCGAACTGATCTTTCTCTTTCTCAAGTTTCTGTTTCCTAAATTGTAAATTTAGATTGTTTCGCATGTGTTAAATTAATAATGAATGGTGAAATTCTATTTTAGTACCATATAAAACTCTTCCTCTCCATTTATTCTTTTCATTATACGAGAACTATTTTAAAATCACGCACTGCTCACAAACTTGTCGACATCTGTCAAATTACCCTTAATGCTGTAAAAAATCAGAGATGCACTAGATGTTTCTTCACTACGGTTTCCATGGTAACTAAGCCATCGTTTGGTACACTTTGTTGCTCGGTGAGAGGCAAAGTAAAAAACGCGCCCTCCTCCATCTTTGCCAAAATTTGTACTTTTCACTCGGCTGTAGAAAAATAAGTTTTATAACGGCGAGGAATACATTTTCGTGGTCTCTGTCTATAGTGTTTATAAATACCAAACAAAAAACGCCCCCTTTTCATTTCACCTTTTTATATATCTTTTTTTTACAATAGATATATTTTATTTCGTGTCATTGTCATTGTATTTTGCTTTTACTCTAAAATCGACAGCAATGAATTTTTACTTTGACATTATTATGATAATCTTAATAAATATTATCATAAACTTAACTCCATTAACTACAAAAACTCTGAAAATTAATAAAAAATTATCTAACAATTTTATATTTTACCCTTTCCGAAACCCTCATTTTGAGCACATTAAACATAATTTTGGTAAAAATCTAAATGTTATATTTCACACATTTCTTCCAATTAAAATGGAAATCAATTTTTAATTTATTTTAATTTTTGAAGAAATGTGTTTTAAATTTTCAGAAACAGTGTTTGCAATATTTCCCAGGGTTTAAATGACCTTTCAAGTAATATTAAACAAATTGAACACTTTTATAAAACTTACCTAGATATCTTATTTATCTATTTACTTGTTCTCGAAAGAAATGTGTTTAGTTTTCTATAAATATCTACATAAACTTTAGAATTTAATTAAACATGTCTTTTAAAATAGTCTTTTACGGTTGTTTCAAGTGCACGGGAGTTCGTGTATCATATGTTTATTAGTAGTAGTAGTATTTATTAGCTGGTTTAAGGCTTGTAGTAAAGCTTAAAAGGACGCTATTTTCTTGTGTAACTATAAAAGCTTATAAAAGGTAATGTTTAAGTTGCGAAATATCTAAATCAGATTCATTGACAACTGTGTAATTTTATAGTATATTATGCAACAAGTGTGGCAAACGGTATTTTAATTACGAGTTTATTTGGCACGAGCGGAGCGAGTGCTTAATAAACGAGTGACTTGAAAAGTATTCCAAATCCGTGCCGTAATATCCCGGAAATGTCCGAAGTGACTCGGATCCGTGACAAACGAACCCGACATGGTCAAATGACACTTTCCGCATGCTAGATCAGTGTATAATTATTTATTTTACAGAAGGGAGTAGAAAAAATATTTTTATCAAATATAATCATAGTTAGAACATTTACTTAAAAAAAGAAATAATAGAGTGTATTTTGAAAATTTAATTTTTTAATTCTAATTACGGCAGCACAATATCATATGTGCAATATTTAAACTAAAATAAATTATTATCACAATCCAAAGGTAAAAAATCTTCTTTCTCGACTTTGTGTGAGTGGGGAATTTACATTACTTATAGATAACAATGCTATCAAGTGTTAATAAAAACTTGAAAATTAATTAATTGTTGGAGACATCCACCTCTTCAGTACACTTTAAAATTATGGAATAACCGTACACTGCGTAGGCCATAGTAGATAACCGCTAATACGAACTTTTTGCGAATTCTCTGCTACGCGGGCAATATTTTATCACCAACCAAATCTGTATATACAATATGTCTGAGAAAGTTGGAGTCGTATGGGAAACTTTTTTATTATTAATTTATAGTACAACTACAACGTTTTTTAAAATATATGAAATTTATTCACGTGGGGAATATGAAAAAATGTTATTAAAAAAACCTGCGTTCAAATGTGGAATCATCCATATTGAAAAAATAGATTTTATGTTTGTTCAATATTGTTTCTATTGCGAATAAACATGTATCAATAGTGGTTATAAATATATTAATATTATAATAAACTTAATGTTTGTTAATATTTTCTATTAATTTGAAATGTTGCAAATAAAAAATTATGTACAAATAATAAGTTGTGTTTTAATGCATCTACATATTCACCGTCTCATTCAACATGCATGTATTCGTTCAATTGGCGAATACATTCTAAAGTCAATGCGTCTCACGTGGCTATGATATTTTCGTAGGGATGGGAATGTTGTCCTGAGCGTGTCAAAATATTTCATCCACTAATCTGCACTTTGCTCCACTTTCTTTTTAACCAGAAACATCCTCACACCTAACTCCCAAACATGGACGCTTAGTAAAGAAATGCTCAATAAAATCAATGAATATATGACTTTCTTCGACTTATAATTAGCGCAAAAATAGAAGGAAAAAAGTGGATTGAGCGTAAGAGGGTTTCATAGCTGAGAAACTTGAAACAATGGACAGGCCTTAACGCAGATGAGTTACTACATGTAGCACAAGATCGGGAAAGATATAGAGACATAATGAAAATGCCGCATCCAAACTTATTGACAATCTGTCAGCAGCCATGTTTGTTGCTAAATCATTGGTCCTTCTGATCAATTTTATTGTCAAATTTACTCTTCAGTAAAATTCATATTTTTTGACAAACCTTGTATATTACCAGAAATAATAGATATCTGATGGCAACCTATTTTAGATTTTGGAACACGCAGAACTTTTTACGAAGAATATATTCTTTTCCTAAAATTATTAATAAAAATGTTTCCCCCATTATTCCAACTTACTGAGACAAATTGTAGTAGTAAAATTTTATGTTTTTTCCGAATTAAGTCGTCGAAACACGAAAATCAATGTAAATAAAAGCAAGTCACTTTCGTTCCCGTTCGCAAACATCGAAGGTAATTAGCTTACCTAATCTTCCGCTCAATTTATGTACCAAATTCAAGAACAACTGACCTCTTGGTTGTAATAATACCATACATCATTTTTACGGCAAAGGCCTAATAACACCGATCAAAGTCTACGTAAGTACAGGGTAATTTGCAAATAAAGGTAACGTCCGTAATTTCATAGACATTTGAAGAAGTCTCGCTTCATTTATTAGCTATGGCCTAACCGTTAGAGATAGTTAAAGAACGCTGCGCTGCTTTCTTAAGATTTATTGCGACCCGTCACGTCGAAACTCTTTATGCCAATTTGTGGCATTTAAAAAAATGCCGTTATTTTCGCCGCTTAAATTTTTAAATCGGATTGAAAATGGTCTGTTGCCAAAATTCGGATCTAAAACTATTTTTTCGTTTTTCTCATGACCCGTCAATTTACTCTAGTCACGTACCCGATATTCAATAAAAAAAGGAGTCTAATTAATATACGGCCGGAATTGCATGGCGATGGCGGTCATCATTTTTTTTATGGAGCGTGATTCATCCCATCAAAAATTGTGTTTTTTTTTCTTAATCGCTGATCTATCGATCTTATTAAAAATGCAAATGCTTTACCATCGAGCGAGTGCGAAATTCGGCTACTGCATCTTCAGGTACAGAGAACAACAGAAGTACTGAATAAATAATGAATAAATCACAGGTTAACTAATTTGTATAATCGACTAAATTCGGTAATTATAGCAGCTATTTTCTTAAAGTAATTGAGATAGATTGATTTCAGGCAAAGAAAGAAGTGTGGAATCCGAAAATAAGATCGGAAAAAAATATAAAGGACTCTGTTGTTAACTATCTGGATGACACTACATCAGAACTATTTGAAAACAAATTGTTACAAGATGTATGAATATCGTCGCCCTCTAAGGCTTTTATTAGCGTAATAGAATGATAACAAAATCGAAAAACGAATTTAGAAATGATAAATTCTAAAAAAAAACTGTGCTTCTGAGCAGAACGGCTACTTTCAAAGTGATGCGTTGGGTTTTTAAGGACTGTTCCCTAAAAGGTAATTACAACTTTCATACCTATTGTTACTGGGTAAACTCGACAAACAATAATTTAACAAAATAATTAAGAACCAAAAGTTCAGATTTTCACGAAATTATATATTTTGGCATGACAATTGTTTCGACATCACCTTGTCTTTATCAAATGTAATATTTACAAACTATCTGGTTCTATATATACTATATATACAAACTATTTGCTATTATATATACCATAAAACATTAAAGTTGTTGTGAGAATTTAAGTTCAATAAAGGAGAGGTATTTAAATCTAATTGATAGTTAAGCAATACATTTGAATGTCTCATTTTGTTAATCTCCATGGCTTCCAATAAATTTAATTTTCTATATTTTGCGGCTGTATGCAAAATATCAAAATTGTCGTCTAAAATTTGTTTTTCTGTGTTTAAGTGTGTAGAATAATTAGAATCTAGACTATTGTTTTTAAACGCTCTTTTATGTTCGTTAATGCGTTTTTTGACGGATCTACCTGTTTGTCCAATATAAATGTTAGGACAAGATCCGTATCATCATATCATACTAGAACATCCTTTAAGTAAAAGTTTTTTATGGTGTTATAGATACGTGGATGATGTCTTTGGTTGCTTTGTTGGATCGGACAGACAATTGAATTCTTTTTTAAATTACATTAACTCATTACATAATCGTATAAAATTCACTATCGAGATTGAACAGGATAACTCTATTAATTTTATAGACTTAACTATTGCGAAAGCGCAAAACAAATTAGATTTTTCAATATATCATAAATGTTCACACACGGACTCAATCATATATATAACAGCTCAAATCACCCTTATACACACAAAATGACTGCATTTAGCTCTTTTATACACAGACTTCTTAATACTCCACTCTCAACAGAAAATTACAACTAAGAACTTAATATCATTAAACAAATTGCACTGAACAACGGCTATAGTATATATAGTATAGTATAGACAACAGTAAACTCTATTTATCCGTAACCTAATACAGAACACGAACAATTTAAAACAATTACATACATAGGAGAACCTAGTGAAAAAGTTTCAAAACATTTGTCAAAATGTGGTTTAAAAATAGCTTACAGAACTAAAAACACAATAGAAAAATATTTAAAAAACAATAAAATGAAATGTCCACAATCTCTAAAATCACATGTCACATCACAACAACTTTAATTAAGGTTTTATGGTCATTTTTCGGTATATATAGAACCGGGTAGTTTGTAAATATTACATTTGATAAAGACAAGGTGATGTCGAAACAATTGTCATGTCAAAATATATAATTCCATGAAAATCTGAACTTTCTGGACATTAGTGATCACGATATGATAAGAAAAAAAATATAACCCTTCTATCAAAATCAAATTGTTCCTACTTTGGATGAACTGAAAAGGAAACTAGAAGAAAATGAAATCAATGTAATTGTTAACAGTGCCACCCTCCATAGAGTTAAAACCAAGTGGTAATGGAATCCCACAGATTGCGCATTTGGAGACTTAATTACCTTCAGGAAATTAAAAAATATAGGTCAGAAAACAGATATATAATTTACGTGGATGACACGCAAAGAGTTGGTGGATTACGTTATAAACTATTACACAGAAGCACCTTGAAACAAAATAAAACGCATCACCATTATTGACAAAAATATTCCGCATAACAGTGTCGTTATAAGTAGAAAAACTGAAATTCAAGAATATTTGTTACAAAATAATATTTATTTTGAATCGAGTTACAATAAAGTGCAACTTTTGGGACAGTTAAATTCATATGCTATTAAGATATGAATTTGATTGTTTAGATAAACAGATGCTAGAGTATTACTTCTGCTTTAAGTTTCTAGTGTAATGTAATTAATAGTATGCCTGTTGAGAGCATATTGATATGAATAAAGTTCCGTGTTCCAATGACACAAAAATTGTCATTGAGAAATATGTATGTATGATGAAAAAAATATGTATTTTTAGAAGAAATATACCAAGAAGCCATTGCTTGAAATATTAAAATCATCTTCAATAAAAAAAATACTGTGACACTTTAGCGGACAAAATCGACCATACCGTGTTAAGACTAGTAACTTCCATTGCATGTTCAATTCTGCTGAAATGGAATGAATGCAAAGCGTCAGTAAGAAGAAACAATAGTTCACCACCCAAAATCTAGGAAAAGTATGTATCCAATGAAAGAATTATTGTGACCTCGAATGACGATAGTTACAGTGAGAGTGAAACTGACCCAGGTTAAAACTTACTTTTACTTATACTTATATTTATTTTTAATACCGTATCTACGTTAATATACGTAGCTAGTTAGCTACCCAGTATAATGATATATATGTTTTTCTTATAAGGTACTTTATTGTATGTACCTAAAGGTACGTGTGCATTTTAGATTAAGTCTAGCTAAATTTATGTATGCATGTAAAAAAATGTATTGCTGGAGTTTACGTATACCTGCTGAGAATGAATTCGAATGAGTGTGCACACTGTTTTTCAAGTAAATTGCCACAGCTACTATTACTTTAAGTTAAAACAAACAGCGTTGCTGAAAAAAGAAAAGGAAAATAATTAAAAGAATTGGAAGATAAATATTCAAAAATATAAAGATTTTTTTTGCAAAGGTGCCAAGAAGATATTTATTAAAGAAACTGGACCCACTGAAATGGATGTGCGCCCTTTACATTTGATCATGAAACTGGTGGTATAGTCAATACTGGAAATAAATTAGGGAATGACGGTTTGTCGATTGCAAATTTACTTCTATTAGAAACTCATGCAAACAAAACCCAAACAAAAACTGCCAAAGATATAAGCGAACAATTTAAGAATTACTTTGTGTCTAAGCAAGGTGAGATGGCCTTTGCAGTATCAATTCGTATAATTATGTTTTTTCAAGTTCATACGGTTTATAAATTACCAATGTATTAAATTTACGATGTCATCAAAATAGTTGATGCTTTATGTACCCCTAATTACTTTTACATACGTTCTCATCAGTTCTTTGACCTGACTTTTTCCTTCTGATTTTAGATAATTCGCTATTTATTTAACATCTTAAATTATGCCTCCTTTTAGTAAGCCAATTCATAAAGTACTTGCTATTTCTGGTAGCGCCCTCGTCTTCTTATCTATATTCCGATATTCATTTAAGACAATAATTCCACAACTCCGAACGCATTTTATTTTGTTCAATTAATTTACGATTTTTTCTTTGTCCCATTTGGGTTTTGGTTAGGTGGCAAGGTACGGAAGCCATGTTTCCCAAACGCCACGTTCAACCTAGACAAAATAAATCTATTTGACCCAGCAACTAAACCAAGACCAATCACAAGTCACTCCACGAACTGAGTCTACTGGCGCTCTCGCTTAATCTCAGAAAATACATTTAGAGTTTTAAGAATAAAGCGGCCGGCTTTCAGCACCAATATTTAAAACACAATATGGGACTGTTCAAGTTAATTTAACTAAAAAAAATGTTTGTTTCGTGACTTAATTCTAGCTTACTATAATAGCGGGGACAGATCTGTGCTACGGGAAAGACGGGAGGGGAACAAAAACGCAGCAGCACAAAATTATCAAGGAAAATATCAAGGAATCGCAAAGCATAACTTATACCTTAATATTGAAACAATGTGGGTAAAGGGATTTTAAAACAGAATAGACCTCTTTTAAGATGTATATTAACTAAAATTCAATTTTGTATCCAAAATAAAATCCAAAATAATATTGTTATTTATATTATTATTATATTCTGATGATAAAATTATTAAAACCAATATAAGTTTGTCAGTTTCAGAAGAAAACGGACTAGTTCACAGATGCTACTTAAAAAAGCCTATCCAGACCAGTTTACGAGTAACCCAAATTCAACATTTTCAATATTCCTGTGTATAAAAATCCAAGATAACAATGACATTTCTGTTTACCTTCCATTTCATGAAAAAGTAACTTCTCTCCCACAGACATCAAGCTGAAAAGAGAACATTCACTAAATTGTTATGACTATGAAACAGACCTTTTATTTGTTTTCATAGACTTCGGAACTCAAACTGACAAGATCTTTGCAAATTTCATAATAATACGGTATTTTTGCCTTTTTGTCTTCATAATAGCAATATCCAAAAACAAGTATTCACTTACAAAAATAAGCACAAGTAGAATTAGCACAAAACTCATGTGCAATGGAGGATAAAAACGTCCCTATATTGGCGGAAGCGTTTATTCGTTGTAACGTTGTCATATTAAATAATAAAAGACATTTCTATCTAAATAACAGCAAAACATTTTCTTAACGTATATTGAGTTAAGTTTCTAAACATTGTCTCAGCGACATTTTTTGAATATGAGAAGCTGGTAACAATTTCGTAGTGGTGGGAGGGGAAAATAATTAATTCGAATAACTTCAAGGAAACGAAACTCGGTTGATGCAGATGAGGGCACTCGGCGTCGGAACGAAAATGTAATAATATTCTACAATTATTAGCAGACTTGATGGACGCCTAGCTTAAAAGACGCCGCTTTGATAAAACGTTGAACTGTGAAAGCAAAGTTGAAATGCCTACACCGTACCGCCTTTTAGGGCGTGGGATTAAACGTGGGAATTCAATATCTAACGTTTATTAATTTCCTCAAAGAACAATCGTAGCTGAAATGAAAAGCTTTCCTTAATGAAGACCTTGGCCATTTTTCTGGCGTTAAGCTTTCGGTTTTGTTTCCTGATTAGATTAATTCCTTTGTGCCTCGACGTACTTGGAATGCTTTAAAGTGCTTATGAAGTGGTGTGGGTGGGTATGTGCATATAGCAACACGTCTCAGTCAGAAAAAAACTCATTCGTCGTGAAAAGTTCTGCATATTCTAAAATCTGAAATACAGTCAACAGATATCAATTTTTTCCAATAGTATATGAGCCTTGTCAGAAAGTCTGAATTTTACTAAAGAACTTAAAACCATTCCTTTTAGAGTATGTTTAACTTGTGTGCGACGCATTTATGAAAAGAGCTGTAATGTCGGTATTTGGTACCAACAAAACGATACCTCATACATATCTTGAACATATGGCATATTCACAGATATTCTGCTATTTTTTGGCCTGACCTTAACCCCCTCCACCTCTTGATTACCAGGAAGGACGGTTTTCAGATGTTGACCACTTCGAAAAAATAAGTTTATAAAAATGCTACGAAATTTATTCAGAAATTATCAGGATTTTATTGATTGATGATTATTGATTGAGAATTGATACGTGATGACTGTAGTTTAGATTTTAGAAAATGCAGAACTTTGTGCAAAGACAAAAACTTGGATAAAAATAACACCAATACGCTCTTGTTTTGGAAAAACTTCATTTTGACTAAACTGCATATTCACACAATCCACAATCCACACAATAAGACAATTACAATAATAATATCCTTAATTCGAAATAAATTATCCGACATTTTCAAATTTTACAGGTCAGGAAGAATTAGCTATAGGCAGCTCTAACACCATTTGACAGGTAGTTGAAAGGTACATTCCCTGAGTGAGTGAGAGAGTGTTTAATAAACGTGCCAATAAATAAGGTGCCAATGAAGTACAGTTAAATTTTATTTCTTGGGATACCAGCCGCGCCATCTATTTGCTAGGAAGTGAATCATCGATTAAAGTAAAAACCGAAGCAAAACACTGCCATCTGAGAGGAGCAAGCAGTAAACTTGCTGCTTGAAGAAATACTTATATAAAAACCCTTATTGTAATTAATCTTTGGTTGCAAGTAAATGTCTGATACAAAAAATATATCAATTTATTATAGATTATCAACGACTATTTTTATAGAAATATATAAGGAATATAAGGAATGCAGTCCAATATAAAATAAAAAAAATTTTCGTAGCTGGTGTGGCAATAGTATATTATGCAACAAGTGTGATAAACGGCATTTGACTCACGAGCGGAGCGCAGCGAAGCGAGTTATTAATAAACGAGTGAGTTAAAAAGTTTACCGAATGTGTGCATACTATACTTTATATACTATACTATACTAAACTTTTTCTACGACTTTTAGTTTTTGGGTACATTTTCGCAAAACAACCAGAATACATTCGCTGACATGACCGTCAGAATTGACAAATGTCAAAATTCAAAGCCTGGGAAATATCTCCGAAAAGATCCGATTGCTACCAAACCCGTGCTGTAAAATCCCGGAACTGTCCGAAGTGGCTCGGATCCATGACAAACGAAACTGACGCGAAAAAGTGACGCTTCCCGCATGCTAGATCGGTGTGTAATTAAGTATTTTACAGAAGGGAATAGAAACAATATATGGTGTTACATTTAAATTAATGAAGTTTAAAGTTGTTTTTAGATTAGGATAAATTTTTCGCCACCGTCTATATGTTGAGATATAAAATATGGTCTATAGTTCCGTACCTGTAAGTGGAGGAGGGTAGCCTACACTACAGTACTAAGGCCTCAGCAGGCTCATTGTGCTTCCTTTTCATTTCAAATAATTTATAAAACCTTAAGGTTTAGGTATAAAAAGAAATCGTATATTACAAAAATTTTAAAATATAAGTTGTTCCCTTAAAAAAAGTACAAGAAGTGAAACTTTTCGCAAACCTTATATTTTGTCCAATATTCCCGCCTTATACCGTGAATAATCCTGTATATGTATAAGGTGGGCCGTTTATCTTCGGACACTACCTTATCTCAGAAACCATAAGGGATTGAGCTAGCTATAATTTATTTTAATTTTGTGTATACGGGATATTTCATTTTTCGTGGGGAGTCTCAACTTTCTTATTTTAAATGGAACATCTGGTATACTACTTCATTTTTGAATTCTATACAATTCTAGACATATTTTCTGTATAATGTCCTACACCTAAGTCTAACCGTTTTTGAAATTTTCAATTTTTTATGCGAAAAATTACGTTTGCAAGACTGCCAAATATCTGCCAGTTTCTTCATTCGAAAGCATTTATTATTATTATACATATTAATACAGGGTACGCCAAAAATAAAATTAAAAATGAAAAAATATATATATTTTTTTAATGGAAACCACTCATTTTTTACTTACTTACTTACTTTTTTTTACTCTTTTACTTTTTGAAAAATTTCCTTTTCAACATTTGTCTATCATAAATAATATGCTGTTGCCATATAAGTTCAGTTAGTGTAAGGTGGCTAGCGAAAACGTTGGTGATTTTTTTTGTTAATGAACGATCAATAAAAAAATAATAGCTTACAAAGGATAATAATTATTGTAACAATTGTTCAATATGTCCGGCGCCTTGAGCAATACAAGCAGTATAAAATGCAACAAAATATTAAGTTGCTATTCATTATTCAAAATATGACGATGTCTATTTTTTCTTTCTTCCAAAGTTCCATATATTCTAAAGTGCCGAAGATCTCTTTTTGGGCGCCTCCTTAATGGAAATTTTCTGGTATAATCTCTAAGAGCCCAGGGTCCGGTTTTCACTGAACGATACGTAACTTTCTAACATATCAATATTTCAAAAAGTAAAACTATAAAATTGCTTTTAGTATTCATGCTAAATATGACAAGATTATAAAAATAGGTAGTTTCAATTTAAAAAAGTTTTTTGGAATTTTTGAAATTCCATTATTAGTTTCATTTTTCGATTATAATGTATTATTATCTATCGAAATTTATTATGAAATCCGTTATTCGAGTCCTTTGTTTACAACAAAACTTACTCAAGTGAAACAATAAGTGCTCCTGAATTTTAAGTCTTGCAAACGTCATTTTTCGCATAAAAAATTAAAAATGTCGGAAATGGGTCTTTGATGTAGGACGTTATACACAAAATATGTTTGGAATTTTGTATAAAATTCAAAAATGCAGTAATATACCAGGCGTTCCATTTAACTGAAAATTTGTATTACCCCAATTAATTTTTTTATTTAACTTTTGGTTCTATCCCTTATAGATTATTAGATAAGGTAGTGGCCTCAAAGATAAACGGCCCACCAGATACATGCTTGAACAGCTTATATCTTAAATTAAAATAAAATATTTCAATTCACAATTGAAAAAGTTTGATAATTGTTATTACGTAAGGGCTTATACAACCTAACCTTTCCTAGACATGGTACCATAACCTATAAGTAAATATTTTTTGTTGGCTTTAATGAAGGTCGATTTTGCATAGAAATATGCATATAAACCGGATACCATCTTGGCGTTATCTAATGCAATGTCATAGATTTATTCACCCGGGCAGGTCAAGCAGAATCGCAAAAGCACCGATCTCTTCCATCTGCTCGACGCCCACCGCAATCACATGCAATGAACTGTTATTAAGCAGTCCAGCGACGACCAGAGGCAAAAAATGCGCGAAAAGACGGATTTAATTCGAAGAGTTCGTGCCCCTAACACATGAGAACAACTAGACAGGAAGAACAGTATCCATCCATTACGAATAAAACTGTACTTGGAATACTTCCTACTCATTTTCGGTTTCTGGCAGACGTGCAATGCAGCAGAATATAAAAAAAAATCATTGGTAGACCGATCCAAACTGGAACTGAATTTTGTATTATCAATATAAAACTGATTTTAAAAATACCCATGGATAAAAAATAGAAACAATACCTGTTTACCTGGCGTTATTAAGCATTTGTTTATGGCGATTTTTGGTTGTTATATTACTTCAAGGATACGAATCAATTTTACGGATACGCTGTCTATTTTAGACACAAACTCGATTTAAGAAGCTAACTTTACAAGTCATAGTTTCTTAAATTAAATTATTCAACGGAAATAATATAGAAAAGGTTAAATTTAGTTAACATTCAACGAAGCTTATATAAACTCATAGTAGTAAACAACCAGTTTCCTTATTCCTCCTTTTTGCTCCTTTTTGGAAAAAATAGAGAAAAATTGATCCAGGGTTTGAAAATTTTACAGGTAATTTATTTTTATTCTCTGTTTCCTTCTTTCTTTTTTTTTCTACATATGTGTTGTCCTCTCCCAGAAATGCATCAAAAAATTGTACTATCAAAAAAATTTGAAAAACTCTTTACAGAAGTTCGAATTTTACGAAAACTTCCAAAGCAACCAGCAAACTTATATAATATATATAATTTTAGTAATTTGTGTTTTCAAAGAAACTCCCGCAGGCTCCTGTAATACTATTTACAATTCGTCTGGATTCCTCCTGCGTTGGTTGTTGTTGAGTCGAACTTGCTGACGTTTCGCCAATCATCTTGTTGACTTCTTCAGAGCTTAACGGAAACTGCCTCGCAATCTACTCTGTTCCTGCTTATATATTGTTTAAGGGGGCCGGAGCTAAATGAGGGCACAAACATCGTCCCGAATGGCTGCATCCCATATTGGAGACAGATATTCTCTACAATATTTGGCTGTTACGGAATTTTTAACTAACTCTATTTAATGTCCATCCTCATAAAATCCTCCAAAGTTTCAGTCAGACTTAATATGTACGTGCTAGAGATGTTTCCAAAGTTCTGGTAATTGTGCTATACTAAAAGTACCCAGAACGAATTGGCAAAGTTATTGGTGCCAGAAAGTCTTGATGATGGGTCTGAAACTTGTCGTAAATGTTAGCCCGCAATGGTAATGCATTTTGGCAATGAATAATAACCACAGATGAAACGTGGATTCCTTATTTGAGTCCAGAGACCCAAAGTCAACCCAAATAATTTCCCAAACCTAAAAAAGGACTGTATTCTGAGATTGCGAAGAGAGTATCTTTATGGATTATCTGGTACTACAATTAACGAAAAATATTATTCAAATTTATTCTACGGAGTCCTGCGAGATACACTTGTCAAAAAACAGCCTGAAAAGTTGCGTCCGTTGTTGCAACAGGATAATGGAAGACCACACAGGAAGGGAATTGCTTCAAGCACCTTCCGCACCTTAATCCCCAGATGTTGTACCCAGTGATTACCATCTGTTTCCAGATCCGAAAAAACCCTTTCCAGGGCTTTGTAAAACATGTCATAAATAAGCGGATTGAGGAAACACCGAAAAAGGTCTTTGAGGACTTAAGAAAGAAGTGTATCGTTGGGATAAATCTATTCAGTTAAATGGGGAATACGTTTGGAAAACTACATCATAATTTATTTCTACTATGCGAAAAGGGCGATAGTAGATTAATTCAAGGCGTTGCTTTACTGTCCATGTTTTCCAAAATCTTTTAGCTTTTTTAAACAGCGATATTTTTGTTATCAAATCAAATATGCAATTCGGCTTTAGTGAAAAACTCTCATCAAATCAAGTAATGTTTTCACTCTATGAGCATGTTCTTCGATTTACAGCGGCCTTTTGACATTATGGATTTAAATAGTTGAAATATTGAAAACCGCCCTTCTCAATGAAGTTTGTTAGGTCCTCTTTTGTTCGTTGCATTTTTTCACCTTTTTGTTGACAGTTACCATTTCTTTTCGCTAACGCTGCCGTTTCTGCTTCTGATAGCAACCAAACTAGTAGTTCCAACGCCAACATTGTTAGGATTCAAACTGTAACAAACTTAGGACTTAAAAGTCGTTTAATCAGACTGCACAGTACATTGGTCAGGGTAGACAACTTAAATTTCTAGATTTGGAGATTAAGAAAATCGGTTTCCATCCAGATCTTTATTATTTCGCATAGATTTACTTATGCCTGAACTATTGCATCGTATATTCAGTACGCTCTAGTGAAGTATTTAAATTGGAATAGCAAACCATGCATATTTTGATAATTTGAAATTTAGAAAATTATGACGGAATGTTCAAAAAGTACAAATAGCATCTGTTTAAAATTATAAGAAAACTAAATTTTCTTCATTCGATATTTTAGGCCAGGAATCGAGATATGATTTCGCTAGCTTGTCGAGGTATGAATTAACTACATTTGTTTTGAGACGAAATCATATTACCTACCGCTTGAGAGAATGTTCGGTTATTATATCGAAAAAGGCGCTCTAGCAGCATCACTAAGAACTGGACATGTCACACAAAAATTCAGTTTGATGTAGCAATAGGAGTTACAACTGTTTATTAAAAAAAAAGTGTACATAAATATAAACAAATAATAATCAACAAATTATTCCACTAAACAAAGAGAAGGATCATCAATCGATTTTTATATTTAGGTCAAATTGGCTTGTATTTAGTACGATATTTTAAACTGGGTACAGCAATGCTATTGTGCATTTTACAATGCTTGATCTGCGCTTTGAACAATTTTCCTCATTATAAACGAACTCATTAACTTGCCTGAAGATGGATTAGGCTATGTAAACGTTCAAACAGAACGGGCAAATTATAATTTATACTGCTCGGGTAAAAAGATTAATTGTAAATTGCAAATAAACCTTGAAATTGCGCATTCATGAATAAAGCAGTGATTAAAAAATAAGTAAAATAACATAAGCTCTCCATGCACCTTAAAAAACCTTAAAAATTGAAAAGAATAATTAAAAATAGAATGTTATCAATGTTATTTTGTCAAAACATACCGATGAATATCAATATTTACCACTTGTCTAAAAATGTCTCAATATTTCGTCAAAGACAAAATTCCGCTTGGGATACCAGGAGTGGGAGGAGAGACCGGATGACAAATAGCAACCAGACTCAAAAGAACATGAAACGGCCTTAAGACTCATAAGAAACTCGTCCCGAACACAATCACGAAACCGGACAAAAAATTTTGTTCGATAAAACTAAAATTCTTCTATAGAAATCTATGAGCAACCAAAGACCTCATGCCTTTACCTTTCACCAATATGAGAATCAGTCTTCCAAGTCAATGTTCATGCCCCTCCTTTAGCCTCGCCCCCTCAAACAATACAGGTGCAGAATAGAAAAAGCTAACAAAATGATTGGCGAAATCAGAAGTTTTGTAAATATTATTATTAGAAAATTGATTCAATTCTTCTATCAACGAAAATCCGAGAATCCATAGAAATCTATAAGCAACAAAACAATCCTAACCGCGACTCACTAATATGGGAATAAGTTGCAATAATCTAAAAAATCTAATCAAAAAAAAATTCAGGCAATATTCGTTAGAAGGTCCAAAAACGTGTGGATCTGAGAAATATTAATTCAAACTAACAACACACTAAACACTAGCCAAAAGTGTCTAGCAATAGCAATCAGTTATCACGTTCTTTCATAATCGTCCTTTTGCGAATTTGATTTCAGTTTTATACAACCCATAGTATTTTTCTAAATGGACTGGAAAAGACAAGAAATGATCTACTATCTACTATTAGAACTTCGGAAAGTACACAAAATTTAGCACTACTTTTCTGACTTATTTATATTATTTAAAATGATTCCAGATATTAGCATTGGCTGTTAGAAATCTTAGTTGACGTATGTGAAGTAGTTGTTTTTGATATTTTTGTACTGCTTTTATCACTGTATGTCATTTAAATAAGTTAAGTATTTCTTTCATGTAATTTTTCCAGTTTGATAGAAGACGGAAAAAGCATTATATGATCAAATTAAATTATATTAATGGCTAGAACGTTTACACAAGCTCGGTTAGAAGTCAAATTGATGAACACTCACTGCAACCAGTAAAGAGCTAAGTAATCAACTCAAAATTGCTAGAAATGTCAGAATTGTCAGTAGAAGGTTAAAAAGAGTCGGATTGGCAGCAGGTCTGCTACTGCACCGCTACTTACCGACCACAGATTCGCTAGAGACCTTGCACACTGTACTCTGGATGATTGAAACATAGTTTTGTTCACAGATGAACGGAGTAATTTAGTGATCGTTCAAAAATGTTCTGTGTGTTTTAAAGCACGCACAGTGCTAATTTGTATTCGTGCGTGTATGAATGCATAATTCTATCTTGACAACATTATCACGTAATTCTCAAGAACTGTTTTGGATTACTTAAACGATATAAAAATTTAGATCTTGGAGTGACCACTAAGCAACTCAAACTTATATCCAGTAGGAATGTTCTAAAAAGATTAGTTGGGTCCCTTGTATCAGCCCTAATTAGCGTGCAGCAGTTAGAGCGTGTTGTTCTCCTGGTATGCGAAAACATTTCTCAGGCAACCATATAAAACTTACCTCTTAAGAGTTCGCGGTGATGGTACGCGAAGTTCATTTATTTTTTGTAAATTGAAATTAAAATTAAATATTTTCTTTAGCGATATTATTCAGTTATCTTTATTTATATTATGCTAACACTAAATTAAATAAAGAAAGCGAAAATGAAGACAAAATTACAAAAAAAAAATTTTTGGATAGGAGTTTTTTTTCTTTCTTCTGAAAATCATCAAATTTGACACAAACTCTAAAAGTCGCATAGCGGCATTTTTAAAATTTAAAGTTTAAACAAATAACATAAATAGCATTTGACATTGTCATCTCTTTCATAGCAAAATTGTACCCCAAAATTAAATTTCGAAAAAAATCAATAAAACTAATAAAACTTTCTCCTATCGAGCTTTCGGAAAATGACAAAAATGATTACAATGTTCCGTTATGTGTTTTCAGGATCCAGTTGCATTTACCGGCAACATGGACGACCGAAAATCGAGCGCTGTATTTTATTTAAAAAAAAGCTGGTATAAAATTAATTCTTTAATAAGATTTAAATCCTGGGAACCTAAATCGAGTCTTTGTATTAGAGAAAGAGCCGGACTAGTCCGATTTTGATTTTTTTAAATTGGACATTGATTGATCCAGTAACGATGCCATGTCAGAATTTTTTATTCAGATTTTTTCCAGAAATTTAGAACCTTCTGTAGAATGAATGTTATGTTTTTTAATCACATTATCTCTGTGTTTTTAATGGAGACATACTATTTCAAAGCGAAGGTAAAAAATTAAGCTGTGAAAACGCAACAAATAAATTATTAATCCCATGTTCAATTAGAAAACTAAAAAGAACATAACTATTTAAAAAACAACAACGTTTTAACGGAAGAAAACAATTGGTCTTGCAAGTTTTGTAAGACGTTCAACAAATACCAGACAACTTTAAATTTCATAATATTGAAGGCGCAATACTTTCGCTACTTTATATTATAAATCCTTTGGAGTTGGTTACTTCAGGTATTTTAAAAAGGTTTTGTAGCCTTATTACAAAACATAAACTGGAGTTTTATAAGTTAATCCGTAAAAATGTAATAAATCTTTACTCCCCTAATAAATATTCGACAGTTACTAGGAAACCTTGACTTCCATGCGCTTGGAGCGACCGACAAAGTGGGTGTTGTTTTTCCAAATTCTTTCTTTTGAAAAATGTTAAAATGCATATTGAGTTTAATTCTAAACTTCATTTAGATGAATAAAATGTATTCTAAACAAATTATATAGACAAACGTGAAACAAAAAAAAGTTTGGTGTTTATAAATGCTATAGGTAGATTTTATATCAACAACTTATTTATGGTTCATAAAGGTACAGAGAAACTTCTTAGATACAAATAAATGGGAAGTGAAAGTTTTATATGGGACTAATTTTTTTTTTACTTTTTTATCTTTATAAGATTCTCCCATTGCCTTTTACGAGGTATATGTGATAAAACTTTTATAAAATAGGTAGGTAATCGATATAAAAATTTGTACAACTCCGGCTCTGTGCGACCGTTTCAAAAACAGGGAATAACATATTTTTAACTCCGTTAAGGTGCATCTACCTTCGGGCGAGTTTAAGCTCATTCGTTTTTCTAATTACCAATCGGGTATTTCCATTTTTCCGCTCATCACGACTTCGAATACAATTTAAATGAGAATCAATTCGATCAATGGAGCCGTCACAAATCGTACATCGTTTCGTTATATTAATAGATACAGTTTCGTTGCATTTGCACTTTTTAATAAGGTTCGTTTTTCTTAACTGAGTATTGAAATCGTTCCTTGGCGGTGGCTTAAGTTGACGGAAACGGCAAATAAAATAATATACACACAGGATTGTATTATACAATGTCTCCCAGATATTCTTCTCTATGCAGAGATCTCCGTTCATATTATACGTACAGCAAATGTTAAATGGGGAACATTTTAGAGGAAACTTAGTGCATTTGATAACCGGCATCAGATTTACGATCGGTCAAAAATAGTTTGGGAAATATCAGCGAAAAACCGAAAATGAGGGATTTAGTTTTTCACCAGTAAATCTAAAATGATTAAATTGACAACTGTCAAAATATGACATTATTCAGGCATTTATTTAAGACGAGTAAGATAGTATATATATCATGTCTCAACAACCCGCAACCCGCCACAACTTTCATTTTTCTTATGGTTGCAATACTGGATTTTTCTATTTTTGGAAAGAGAGTCAAATTTCCAGTGCAGTGATGTCTCACAAGTGCACAAACGATTTTATCACACTTCATAAAGTTAGGTCTTAATTGTCCTATAAGTAGATCTGGATTTATTTGTTCACCTTTTCTCTATCTAAGAGCTCTGACTTTGTCGTTAAATAATTCAAAGGATCAAAGTTGTATTTTAATAAGTAGTAAATTTTCTCTTATTAAAATCATAAATTTAAAACTCTTCAAGTCAGGAACTTCTTAAGCGAGCAGTTTGAGCAATAAATGGTGTGATATGTTGGCCTCCTAGATCCCCTGACATTTCACTCTTGTATTTCCTCTTCTGGTATGAGGTCTATGAATTTTTTTATCCTCCCGAGATTACAGAAACCTTGATAAAGTTTTGGCACACATTTAGAAACATCAAAAAATACACTTGCCACGAAAACAGTCAACAATTGCTATAATGTCTCGTTGGGAATGGATTACATTACTTGTAAATTGTTTCTGTCACGATTTTCTTTTTCATTTTTTACTAAACCTGTAAGTTGTTCGAGTGTTTCCCTTTTAAACAAACACACAGTTGGTATTTTGCACAAAACGTCTGACTTCTTGAGAAGTCCCCATTTACGTTCATGTTCTATTGAAACTTCAATGCGTTTATGCGTTTTTTTGTGTTATTTATTTATAATTACATAAATATAACTATATGGACCCAACGAAGATGATAAAGCCAAGGTTAAAGACACATTTTGGGAGGAGGTAACAGAAATAGTAGAAAGCTTTAAGTAAAAAATTATGGGAGATTTGAATGGGAGAGTCGGAATTAAGAATGAGCAGAAGGGGGAGGAAGTCATAGGAAGACACGGAGAAAACAGCAGAAATAATAACGGTCTGAAAATTATTGATTTTTGCATCCAGCATGACTTGCTAGTGATGAACACGCCACAAAGATGTTCATAAATATACCAGAGAAGTAATCAGTAGGAATGAAAAATCGATAATTGACTATATCATTGTAAAGAAAGAATGCAGAAATGAAATCACGCACGTCAGGGTTAGAAGAGGAGCTGCCCAGTAGTAGCGGTAAGAAATCATCTTACGTCATCGCGTCCTTGGTTTTAATCATACATCCCGCAAGTATGTACAATATTTATGTAGAGGACTTCATGATAAGGGACATCAAGTACATATTCTACGGAATGTCGTATGATCAACTGCAACAGCTCCTCAATGAGAACAGACAGATAGGTAGTGACCACTACATGTTGGTTGGAAAAACCTCCCTAGGAATACTAAAGGCCCACCCAAAACACACCAAACAAAATAAAAACAGAAAAGAATCAATTAGATTCTATAAACTTGGCAGAGATAGTAGTGAAATTCCAAAATAAAATGAATCTGTATGTGTGATACAAAAACCAACAACCTAGATCAACTGTGGGGACTTTTTTAAAAGTACGATACTTAAAACAAGCGCAGAAGTATGCGGAGTAACAAAAATAAACAGGGACTTAAAATGGAATGCAGATGTCAAGAAAATGGAAAAAACATCTAGCAACTAAAAACAACGAGAGCTTTCAGGAGAATAAAATACAAAGAGAAAAAGTTAAGCAACAGATATTGAAAGCGAAGAGAGAATCAGGGCAAGATTTTGGAAATAAAATCAAATCGGTCTTCCAAAGCAACCAAAAATTGCTCTACAAAACGCAAAAAACTGTAAGTACCAAAGATAAGCTCGGAATTATAAAACAAATAAAAGACAAAAATGGAAAGATACTGGACAACGACAACGATATAATCGACAGGTGGAGAACATATTTCCAAAATTTATTGAATAACAGCAATAAAGAAGATGATGCAACCGAACAAGGCCCTGGCGATACGAGCAAGAACGACTACATAAGGATGGATTATATAAAATGCGCTCTAAGTAAGCTAAAAAAAGGCAAAGCAGCTGGACAAGGAAATCACGGGGGAGATGTTGAAAAATATGATTGAAGTGGGATGTCGAGTGCTAACAAGAATAACCGACCTAGCGTGGCAAGAGGGAAGGAAAATCGGAGTCGGATAAAATAGATTGTAGTAACTATAGAGGAATAACATTATTGAGCATACCATCGAAAGTATATGAACAAGTCTTACAAGAAAAACCTTCTAAAGTCCTGGAACCACAACTAGAGCATTCTCAAAGGGGATTCAGGAAAGGAAGAAGCATACACGACCACATCTCAGTATCAAGCAAATTATGGAAAAGGTACAAAACAGCAATACAGAGATCTATCTAGCTTTCCTAGACCTGGAGAAAGCTTTTGACAAACAAACTAACCAAAATATGTGGTGAGGCGGAGTTTGATAGAGCGAGGCGTCGAGGGAAGACTAATTTCAGCCATAATGTCCATATATAAGAACAGCAAAAATTGCGTCATAACCGACAACATGCAACCAGCATACTTTACAGTAAACGAGGGCGTTAGGCAGGGAAGAGTTTTGAGTCCGTTACTATTTAACTTAGTTATGGGCGATGTAATTAAAAAACAAGAACCAGTACATTCGATTTCTTAGTAGGGTATAAAGATCTGCATCTGGATACGCGAATGTGCGTTTGCAGATTATGTGGTTATGTTTGCAAGAAATGAAAGGGAACTTAAGAAGAACCTGGAAATCTGGTACAACAGGCTAAATGAGAAAAACCTTAAGATCAACGAAGAAAAAACGAAAATTATGGTTACGTCCAAAAGAAATGGAATTCTGAACATCGAATTAAATAAGAAACGAATAGAGCAAGTTGACGTTTCTAAATACCTGTGGGTACAACTAAGTAGCAATGGGGGTCACCAAGCAGCACTAAATTCGAGAATCGAAAATGCCTCAAGACTATTTCACACTTAATCAAGCTTCATAGGAGAAAGGAGAAATATCAACTAAAACAATATTCATCCCAATTTTAACATTTGGATGCGAAAGCTGGGTACTGACCCAAAAGGCAAAAAATATAATTCAAAGCATGGTGATGAAGTACCTACGAAGGGTCCTAGGTATTACAATTAGAGACAGAATCCAAAATGACTCGATTAGAGAGAGATTGAAAGTACAACCAGTTCTCAAACATATTGAGAAGTGCCAACTACGATGGTACGGAGACCTAAAAAGAATGGACAGCCGAAGAAATAGAGGAAGACCGCAACTAACATGGGATCAGAACATAGCGAATATACTAAGAGAAAGAGAACTGGGGATAAATGGCGCTAGAGAAGAAAAGATGGAAGAAATTCGTATACGAGTTGCAAACATTTTATAAGAAAGCCATAATTTATTTAATATAATATAATTTATTTATATATATATTTATATATATATATATATATATATATATATATATATATATATATATATATATATATATATATATATATATATATATATATATATATATATATATATATATATATATATATATATATATATATATATATATATATATATATATATATATATATATATATATATATATATATATATATATATATATATATATATATATATATATATATATATATATATATTAAATAAATTATGGCATTCTTATAAAATAATTAAGACCTGACTTTACGAGCTGTAATAAAATCTTTTGAACACTTGTGAGATATCACTGAACTGGAAATTTTTCGCTCTTTCCAAAAATCAAAAAAACACAATATAGCAACTAGAAAAAAAATGTTAAAAGTTTAAAAAAGTGTCTAAACAATTTTCCATTTTGACAGCTGTCAAAATTTAACCGCTTTAGATTGGCGAAAAACGAAATCGGCCATTTTCAGTTTCCCAAATCAATCGACCGAGGGTAAATCTTAAACTGGTTATCAAAGCCACTAAGTTTCCTAGGCAACTTTCCCCATTTAAACTTTGCTGCAGGTAAAATACGAACGGAGATCCCCGTATAGAGAAGCAAATCCAAGTATTTCTGTCATTTATTATTTTTACTTGGAAAGTTTTCCTGGAGTTTTAAAAATTGGCAATTTTATACATTTTGATGTGCTCTTTCCAAACTTCAACTTGGCCGTATCCTTGCCACTCGCCCCGCCATATTGAAAAAATGGCGCACAAAAGCTGTTTTTGATAATAACTCCTATCCGACGCATTTTACAGGAAACACATATCTATACAAAATAAAAGTAGAGAAAATTTCGGCAGAAATACACATTTGCACACTACTATGAGGTAGAGAAGTCGACACTTTTTTTTCATCGTGGTTTCCCCAGTAGGCCCAATCCACATCTGACTTACTATTTAGTTAAATCTCCGTTGCTTCATTCTTGTTGATGAACCAGGTGTTGGGTTTTCACGGTCTTGAAATATTAAAAACGGAAGTTTCTTCTGCATCATCGACGATGTAATCATCAGATTCATCGTGGTTCTTTTCGTTCTCGATTTCGTCGTTTTTTTGCTCGAGAATAGTGTCCGGTTCTTCTTCTTCTTCACTGCTGTCTTGTGACGGAAATTGTGAATTATTACAAGAACCACCACAGTTCATGCACACAACGGACCACTTTAGCTGTGCTTTTTTGCATTCGCAAGCTTTTGACAACCTTTCTCGCATTTGCAAGAAATAAGTTTCGGTAAGGTTTCCGGAGCAGGGGCATCGAATATAGTAAAAAGAATGAGCCCGTACTGTCTTTGTTCCATCTCCATTGTTCTACATTTTGTTCGTTACAATACCGCTCCTGAACCTGGTGAGAAGTTCGAAACGAATGTTGTCCTTCTGCAGCTTCTGTTGGCGGAAGCGACGCAATACCTGCGGAGACATGACAGACCATAATTAGCTGGGTTTTTATTCTATAGAACAAGATATAACCTTCGTTTAATTTTTGTAATTTGCAATTCACAAATATGAGCAGTTTAAAGTAAATATTACACGTGAATGTATAATGGTTTATGGCGCTCATATACCGAAACTATTGATTTTACGAAAAAAAGGTTATGACATAGATTGTAGGAAAGGCGTCATTATTAAAAAACTGCTTTTGAGCGCCATTTTGGAAAAAGCACATCAAAATCTATAAAATTACCAATTTTTAAAACTCCCGGAAAACTTTGCAAGTAACCTCTCATAACCCAATTACAAAATGCTAAACTTACAATTCCCAGTAGAATAAAAATAAAACTAGGTCAGATATAAACTAAATCAAATTAAATGATAAAACGAAATAAACATTAAACCAATAAAAATTTAAAAGTGAAAATAATAACAGGAAATAAATAAATAAAAAATATTTATTGGTAATGTTAAGCAAATAAGTCTACTTTACAGTTACAGTTTAATTGTTCTAGTATAATTAAAATTAGTTGAATTAAAGACCATTATTAATGTCAGAGCAGCTAGTTCTTCACTAAACAATTATTGGCGGAGGAACAACTGGTGGAATTAAAAAGCTGAATGCGGGCTTAAGCTCATTTGATACAACCTGTGACAGGATTCAGAAGACTGTTGTGAGATTACAAATATTCATTTAGATGGAATAAATTCTGTGTTTGACCAAACTTTCAAGTTTATCTGTATCTCAAAAGTTAAGACTTTTAGGATATGGTCATATGAAATTTTCTTTTTAAAATGGATCGAAAAATCGTCCCCTTCATTATTGACATAAAATTGTATATTATGCAACAAGTGTGATAAACGGCGTTTGAGTCACGAGTTTACTTGGCACGAGCGGAGCAAGTGTTTAATAAGCGAGTGACATAAAAAGTTTACCAAACGTATTGCATACTATACTTTTTCTACGTCCGTTAGTTTTGGGGTATATTTTTGAAAAACAACAAGAATACATTCACACACATGACCGTCAGAATTGACAAACGTCAAAGTTCAAGCCGTGCCGTAAAATCTCCGAAAACATTCGATTGCTCTCAAACCCGCGCGGCAATATCCCGGAAATGTCCGAATTCCCCATTTCAAAATAACATTTTGAATAAACACAAAAAGGGTTGAAAATGAATATGGTATGTAATTTCAAATAAAGAGAATACAGATTTTCTTGTAGATCTCATTTTTCACAAATACATAATAAAATAGAAAAAAACTCCTAAAAATTTTCGAATAATTGCTTGTTGTTTGAGATTTATTGCATCCTTGCTCATCAAAATTTTAATTTTGTTCCTTACCTACGTACTTTATAGCGCACTCCACAAAAACTAGATCTAGAATAAAATGAAACGCAACCGTTAGAAAAGAATTTTATTATCCCATACCAACTCTTACAAACATCGATTAACATACAAAGAAATTCTTAACATGTAGATGTGTGTGTATGTATGTTAACCAATATGCAGATTGTCACATTATTTAGAATTGAAAATTGGTTGCATTAACTTCCACAGGTTTCAAAACTAAATAATACAAATTCAATTAGAATAAGCCTCATGCATCATAGCTAATACAACGAAATATGAGTACAAAATTTTCTTCTTGTAATGCCCCGACTCAATCTAAACGTAAAAAACGATACTTCATCAGTCTTCACGGAAATTATATTATCCTTCCATAATGCATTCTGGCCATGGAAGAAGACGAAGACTGCCCTAGAATAGGACTGTCTTGTAAAAGAAGTTTGCTTCCAAACGCCGAGCCGGCTCCACTGCTAGACGAGAACAGGCTTCTGGTATAATACGGAAAGGTTCCATGTGACCTTCTGGTCTTCAGTAAGGAGCAGGCGGTGATGACGACCGCCAGTAAGAAAACAAGGCCCAAAGCGCAAAACGCTATCGCAATTTTGTTCGGTGATATACAGAATGCTCTGTCGCCCGGAATTTGTGGAAATGGATACGTCTCGAATTCTGAAATTAAATATGTACGTATTCAAACAGGTAACCAGGAATAGTATGTCATCTGTAACTGGTAATAGTTTATGTAGCCTTCACCACTTGGTCACAAGAAAGTGTTCATCTGGTGTTTCTACTAAGAATTTATCGATATTAATGTTCTAATGCTCCAGATTTCTTTGCTTTATAACATACGGATTTTCTCTTTATAAACACTGTTAATTTAAAATATTTGCTTCGGCATTAAATATGCCAAACGTGCATTTTATACTTTTTCAACTCCCGTCTGTAAAATACCTAATTACGCACCGATCTAGGGTGCGGAAAGCGTCACTTTATCACGTCAGTTTCGTTTCCCGCGGATCCGACCCACTTCGGACATTTCCGCGATTTGGGAGCAATAGGATGTTTTCGGAGATATTTTCCACGGCTTGAATTTTGACGTTTGTCAATTCTGACGGTCATAGAAAAAGCATACTATCCAACACGTTCGGTATCATTTTAAATCACTCGTTTATTAAACACTCGCTCGGCTCGTGTGAAAAATATGCACATTTTGTATAATATACTATTTTCTACGACCATTAGTTTTGGTTAATTGGGTAATTTTTTGCAAAACAGCACGAATACATTCACTGTGTGACGTCTGACATGACCGTCACAATTGAAAAACGTCAAAATTCAAGCCGAAAATATATGAACGCTTTCAAACTCTTCAGTAAAAGCCCTGAAATATCGCATGCGCAAGTAACGAAGCTGAAGTTCTAAATTTTTCAAAGAAACTTGCAGGCTACTTTAATACTTTTTACAAAACTTCTGGATTCCTCCTGCGTCGGTTTTTGCTGAGTCGAAATTGCTGAAATTTCGCCAATCATTCTTGGCTTCTTCAGAGCTTGACTGAAACAGCTGCGTCGGTTTTTGCCGAGTCGAAATTGCTGAAACAGTTTCAGTCAAGCTCGGGAGAAGTCAACAGGATGATTGGCGAAACGTCAGCAATTTCGACTCAGCAAAAACCGACGCAGGAGGAATCCAGAAGTTTTGTAAAAAGTACTGAAGCTCTAAAGTTATATTTAGAGAAGGGAGTAGGAAAAAGAAAAAATCTTATTGTACTATTACCGGACTCTGCCATCATTAATATAGATCGGAAAATGGCACTTACGGAAATATAAAAAAAAATTCGCCAAATAAACAAAACCAAACCATCTGCGAATGTGAATACGGGAATTATAAAAATAATTACACTCGCCGGCAAAAAAAATGACCCCTGAAAAGAAACTGATCCCAATTTTAAACTTTGCTTCGACGTTAAACGCTGATTTTGAAGATCTTTTTTGATTAATTTATCGGTAACAATGCTATGTCACAAACTTTGATTCAGATTTGAACTTGAACATATACGGGGAGCAACAATGAGACGAAGTCACGAATAAGCATGTTAAGCTAGTATAAAGCTGCCATAGTCTTCCGAGTTGATGGATGTTGAGAATGCTTCAGCTACTGTCAGAGACTCTGATCGATTTTCAGCGAAGAGATTTTTTTGGAAGGTTTTCTTGACTTCTTCAAGCAACGGGGAGCGCGTGTTCTGCCAAAATGAACCGCAGAATTTTTTTTTCAAATATAAATGCAACAATGAGACCAAGTTTTCTTCAGTTTGAAGAGAGCTATAAGCCTTACCCTAAAAATACTTTCATTTCTTAAAACCTTATGTTCTTCTACTTACAAATCATAGATGGGTTGCTAAAAGTGGCCAAAGCGTCTGGTCCTGCTTTAATCCATTAATTAATAGCAGGTATTAAAAAGGTTTCAGTTCTGACTACTACATGTCAACAATAAAAATAGTATAAATATAATTCGCTAAAGGCTAATATTGGAAACACCGAGCTGTCTCCGCGTATCTTGTGTGAGACGCCGCGCAAAGCTAAATCATTTATAAAGATAACTTCTGTAATTTTGATAGATGTTACATTGATCTGACAACAAACAGCTGCAGGAAAAATACCTGCTTAGTCTGAATTGCATAATGCATATGAACCCCGCATTAAAAAAGTGCGGGATGCGCAGCCCGAATGATTTGTGGCGTAGACCGAGTATTAGCAATCAATTAAATAGGAATAAATTACATTCACCGCGGGGAGGTTGGTAATTTTACTACGTCGGAGGGCCATAATGATCAAACTGGCGACTATTTGAATGATTATCAAAACAGCATCCTAGACAGACAATTAAAACCGGATACAATAAATGGATGGGAACGATAAAAATGCTCTGATAAATAAGAGGTACGCTCCAATGACTTTTGATTAGATAAAATGATGAACTCTTGTTTTTTTTTTTTATTCGCGGTACGGTTATTAAGGATTATTAAGAGAGATCGTTTAAGCCTGTGGAGTTTTCATTCTCAATACGTGAATAGTTGCGAACATATTCGTTAGTTTGGAACACGATCTCAGAACGCAATTAATTTTACTTTAAAAAACATAGGTATAATTGGCATCTTTTAAAAACTACGTCTTTTATACAGGGCGTGACACCCAACAGGATCTTAATAAAAAACTTGTAGCTTCAATCAGTTAACACTAGCAAACTTAAAAATATGATCTCCGGAAAAGCAGGATACTATCGCAATAAAAGCAGCCACAAGTTTATTTCTATAGTCAAGAGTTAGAAGTTGTCAATGTACCTATACCTACCTGATGGGTTTTTCATGAAATGTGACAAAATGTAAGCAAGGATTTGGTGCTGTGAAATCTTTAATGTCTAGATCGAAAACGAACCACTGGAACTTAAAGAGAAAGCTCTACAACTTTGTCGTTTTACCTTCAGTGACTTAGTGCATGTTGATTTGTTCAACCAGCTTCTTTGTTTTCCAATAAGTATACCAGACTACTTAGTGCATCTTGAAACTAATACTGTTAAACTGTTGCTACATATTTTTAAATCACGTGGCTGCTCATACTAACATCCATGCCTGATAACAGACTGGTTATGAAAATTATAACTGTATCTCACAATTAAAAGCCTACTTCGATTAAATTGAGTGCGCTGACATGTTAGAAAACCATGTCACTGCAACTGGCCATTTCAAGAGGTGAATTGGTGAATGGACCTTACTTTATTCGGGCGGACACTAACATTGACTTACCCAAGTCTTCCAAAACATCTATTGCAAAAAAAAAACAATAATGAGAGTAATAGCGCGGCTCAACACATTTACCAAAAAATATTTAAATAAACATACATTATCTTAATTGATGTGATATGTTGTATTTGTAACTTACTGAAAAACGAAGATATAAAGCATATTTTCTTTGAATGCTCATTTTATGCACATCTTGGCTGTGTTACGGCATGCACTTGAGTGCGATCGTTTCTACGAAATGAATAATTTCATGAATAATTTAATTGTTAAAACCAGTACAAAAATATTTGGTTGATTGTGTTTACTTTGTAATTAAATTTATTGAATTACTTACCTTAACTAATTGAATGTAAACTTACGAACATCAATCAACCCTTGTAATCAGAATATAAAGTATAATTCAATAAAAAATACAAAAAATACCAGTTAATATCGTTGCTAAGATCCTGTTAGTGTATTAATATCGTCTTTTCAATGTTTTTTAGGCACATTTGATTGTAACATCCAAGCCGCTTGTGACCGATCTGTTGTTTCTTTCTCTGAACTGTTTCCAGCCAGAAGAATACCATTGAAGACGGATAAAAAAAACAGAATGCCTTCGCAACACACGTTTCTCAGTTGCCATAAAGCAAAGAGCATTTTTCTGACTACAACCACAACTTTGCCGATACCGATCTTGCATTTAGTTATTATTTGAGTTACTTTTATATATGTTGATGTTAACCTGAATTGATACCTGAACATTAATTGCAAGTAAAATGATAGACGTGCTTTACAAGGTTGAGTACTATAGACCAACCAATTCTTAACTGCAAATAAGTTATTGTCTTCCCACCGTTGGCCGGTGACTAATTATTTTACTTACTGGCTTTAGCAAAAATATTTGTGCTCCTCTTTTCGGTTGGCCATGGTACATTGAATGAAAAATCCTACCACTTCGAAATACAAATACGTACGTCATGAATTCCTATGTTTATGGACGAACATTTTCAAGCGTTTCCAAATAAAGTCGGTGAAATTCAATCTTCAATTTGTGTTTTTTTGACAGGTTGCTATGATTATTGGCAAACAGATAACAACTATTTAGAGTAAAAATATCTATGATTTTTTGGTAAAGTATTTTTAATGTCGGTTAAAATCTGTTCGTTCCATTTAGATGTAAAATTATGTACGCTATATAACGTCGGGTCGCCTATGAGACGTCATTGGTACGTCAAAATGATTATTGTTTAATTAAAGCCTATTTGTTACCACTAAGTGCATTTACAGTGTTCCACTTGTCAAAACTCTATACTCAAAACATAATTCGGGTGGTGTAGGAGCGCTGGAAATAAAATATGCATGCAATTGAAAGAATGTATTTAAGTATTTACATAATAGTAATACAACAAAAGAGAGGTAAGAACGTTGTAGAATAGATGAAGATAGGCCCAGATTTTGTACAGTACCCCTCCTCCTTCTGGAAAACTTACCGCTGGACTTCATCTTTTCTCTAAAGTCGTTCGCGTCGTCAATATCTGGAGCGATCACTTCCATACTGTTGAACACTTCCAAGTGGTCCAGCACTTGGCCGTGGTCCTTGTAATTCGAACGACCTGCTCGCTTTTCCGAAGTGTCGCTCGGATCATTGCAGTTCGTCTAAAATTCGGGTCTTTTGTAGAGGCACAAACCAACTAATATTTTTTTTGTTTATAATGGTAACGGTTATGTTTTGATTACATATTTTATAAATTCTGATTTTTACGTTGCTCTTATAAAACCTCTATCGCACTTAAACGGAGAATATTATAAACGGAACGCCCACAATCATTTTCGCTATTATTAGGTAACGGATATTTATATGGTTTTATAGTGTTCTTAAAAACCTGATTACAACACTTTTTGTTTGGAGTTTTATAGTTAACTTAACTTAAATCTTCTAGGGCCACCGTCAAAGACGGGATTGTTTTCTTAAGTTCGCACAATTTTAAGAGGCATGTATATATAAAGGCATACATACAGCGAACAAAGTCGAAAGAAGATGAACGAATTCGTTGGGTTAGTGTGTACGTACTAACGAATGCCATCGCACGGGTTCGCTCACTAGACGATACATCTAAAGAAAATGCTGCCCATTCGCTCAGTCTGTTTTATAGTATGTACCAAAGAGTATAAGATCTAATATTTGTGTGCAAGTACTAAAGTACTGTCATAGCGATTTAAAGTAATGCGTCACACTGAAAATGCTACAGTAGCTTGTAACGGATAACAGCACTTAATTTACATTTTAATTAAAAAAAAAAACTATTTCGAGATAATTTTTTTTCAAACTTTAAATTGAATTGAACCGTACGTCTCGTGCGTTTTCCGTTTTCATGACTGGACACAATTACTAGAGGCGTTAAAACTCGTGTACGCTTTTTAACATTGGCACTTCCCCTCGATCTTATACTCTTTGGTGTGTACGTTGTACAGAAAATTGTTAGTTAAGCTTTGAATTTAGATGTTGCTCCCAAGACGTGACAGCTGTTATTTTGAGATAGAAACCATCGATGTATATACGGAGTGGTGTGATTCTGTTTCGTATTTACAAGCATTACAAAAATAAAATTTAAAAAATGGCCGACTAATGAATGCACTGGGAAATTCCCGATTTTTCTAAAAAAGGCTTGAGCCCTTTTCTGCGTGAACACCAAATGCAAATGGATAGTTACAAAACCAAGTGCAGGAGCTAGTGTATGAATCTCCTATAGCTAAGTTTATTTTCCACCAGTCCACCAGCCGCACCATTTTCTTTGCATCTGAGAATTTTTAACTGCCTCTTAGCTTCTGATGTTATTTTCAAATTAAAAATTGGTAGACAAATCAAGCAATTTGTAGAGTATACCCGTGTAAATAAATGAACAGCACCGAAAAAATTTATTTGCGTTCGTTTGTTTAACGTGGACAAAAAAGCGAATATTTTATAGAAACGCCGAACAAATTCTTGTGAATCAAATTTGCTGACATTTCGAAAATGATCCTGTTGGCTTATTCAGAGCAAGTTTGATTTATAACAAAATCGATGCAGGAGGAATCCAGAAGATTTCTAAACAGTAAATGTGCTGATAAATGTATAATTGAAATTTTTGATATTTGTGCATTAATAGCTTTCAAATGGTTTTCCAGTTGCTTTTAATTTTAAGAAGGTATTTATAAGTTATTTTTGTTAACTTTGAAAACTATAAATATTACTATACCTATAACCTTACGTTTCATTCCAAAGGCAATAGTGCTCCAAGACACCAAGTTTAATAAAAACCCATATAATTAGAACTATAAATTTTAAAAGCGAACCTAGTGGAGCCTCTTTTTCTGGCGACTATTGTAAGTTTTAGGAAGGGTAAAATATAAAATTATTCCATACAAAATTAAGTTGTCCTAAGAAAATTTCAGAGTTTTTATGACGTTTAGATATTAAGACATTTTCATAACAGTGACAAAAGAGAAAAATCCATTGATCTCAGCTTTAGACTAAAAGCAAAATATTTTGGAAACAAGTGAAGTGGAAAAAGGTGAAAGAGGCGTCTTTTGTTTGGGGTTTACATTGTCGGTAGGTTACTGTCAGTTAAGCGGTGACAAAATTTTAATCTCATGCGAAACTTTTAATTCCCATCAATTTGTAACTTGGAGGTTCCCGTCACATTTATAAACCACAGATAAGGTTTATAACGGCAAAAAATACGTCACAACTATAAAACCTATCTACAGTGTTTATAAACACCAAATAAAAAACGTCGTCTTTTTTCTACTCTCTTCTGTAAAATACCTAATTATACAGCAATCTAGAGTGCGGGAAACGCCACTTTGTCATATGAGTTTCTTGTCCTACAGATCCGAGCCACTAGTTTCGAAACAATCGGATGTTTTCGGAGATATTTTCCACGCCTTGAATTTTGACGTTTGCCAATTCTGACGGTCAAGTGAGTGAATGTATTCGTATTGTTTTGAAAAAATGTACCCAACAACTAATGATCGTAGAAAAAGTATAGTATGCAACACCTAAACCTTCTAAGCCACTCGTTTATTAAACACTCGCTCCGCTCCTGACAAATAAATTCGTGACGCCGTTTACCGTACTTGTTGCATAATATACTAAAATTCCCTTGTCATTGTAGTTTGCTATTACTCTAAATTTGACAGCCATGGATTTTTAAGTTGACATTATTATGAAAATATGTTATGAAACATTATAAATAAATTAATAAAATAATAAATAAATATCATAAATTTATCAAATAATAATTTTGTTAAAAAGCATTCGAAAAAACATAAAAATGGACGCCACATAAAAGGAAGCCATGCTCACCCGGTTCGGTTTTTAAAAACTTTAGTTTTGTATTTACTTTCAAGTAATAATAAACACTTATACTCTTACACCAAAAAAAGTATTTATATAAACCTCCGTACCGGTTATTGAACTAAAAGTAACCAATCAATCTAATCTCATTTTTCAGTTGTTGTTTATTTATTTGTTCTTAAAAGAAGTATGTTTAGTTTTCTATAAATATCCAGATAAAGTTTAGAATGAAAGTTGGAAAAACAGCAACTTCTTTGACGATCTTTCCAAGCGCATCGGAGTCCAGGTTTCATAATAGCTGCAGCATAGCAAAAAGTTTTATAAGATTTTTCAGGACGGAATAAAACTTAAAAAAAAACTGAAGTAACCAAGAGCAATAGTTTTCCTATAAAACTATGAAAATTATTGTAAAAACTGTTAGGCACCCCATAGACGATACGGTTTACCGGAAGGCAGGCCTTCAGGCCTGCAAATCGAAAGATTTGCAAACCTGAAGGCAAACCGTATCGTTAGTGGGCTGATTCGTCGGAAGGCCGGGTCTGAACCCTCGGCCTCTCAAAAAACTGCCAGCGCTTGAAAAGCTACCCTCCGGCTCTGCTTTTCCCTGACAAGCCGGAACGTGTATGTGTGATATAAGAGAACAGGCCAAGAGTTTCTGCGAGCCAGGAGACAGCAGATCAGTTAAGCACAAATCAAAGAACTATACTGAGTCGTTTTAAGTTTTCAATTAAATTACTTCAAAAAAATGACAAATATGAGAACGTGGTCCCACGAATTTATAGAAGAATTCCTCCAGTTATATAGATCGCTACCTTATTTATATAACAACAATATTTAAATAAAGCTTTAAAATTAGATGCATACAATAAATTGGTGAAAAAATTAAAAACAATAGATCCAGCACCTACAAAAGACACGTTTATTGTAAAATAATTTTATACCTACAAGTAGAAATATTTATAAATAACAACCATAAAAACAAAAAACCGAGACTCTTATTTTTAACACGCTTTTATTAGCTTCACTTGTATATATGTATGTATGTATGTTTGTGACCGACTCCTTTGGACTCGATTTTGACAGACTTTTTTTGTCCGATTGACTTGAAATTTGGCACCAGTTTCTAGTGTCGGTAGCAACCCAATATTATGTTATTACTAAGTTGCCACCTCCCCCTCCGCCAAGGGTAGTGGTGGGGGGTATTATTAAAATTGTAACTCGTTTAATAAGTGCGTATGCGAATACGCTTGTCGATTAATTAACCACTGTTTTACCCATTTCAAACGTACACGCTTTATCTTTTTCTGTTTTTCAGGCTACTGCCATTCCTATTAACGTAAGGTCATTTTCCGAGATCATGGCTACTTTTCGCCTTGCATTACACCAAAAACAGGTTTGCAAATCGAAAGGCCTGCCTTCCGGTAAACCGTATCGTCTATGGGGTGCCTTATCTAATAAAAAAAATCTTAGGCTGCGCAAAATCTTCGACTTACTTTGCCACAAGTTGCGCGACAAACTTGCAACTGACATTTAAAATGCAGCCGGTCCCTGTCCGGGAATTTGAATGCCGCGAACCGGGCCGTAGCTTCTTGATGTCGCATCGACGCTATAGGTCGGACCGGACCGTATTTGAGAGGCGGTAGTAACGATTCTTCGAGGGGACAGCCCTCTTCGTCTAAAAGCTTTTGAAATGAATCTCCTAAACCGTCGTGGGCGACGCAATTCACGAGTTTCCATCCAATTCCCGCTACGAAAGGCAATACGAAGAGTACGTGATTTGTTTTTATTCAAATTCTGGAATTATTACCTGGTAAAGTCGACTTAACTGAAAGTAGCACCCATTCGCCAACTTCGACAGTTCCGCTTAATCTCTCTTCCCGTTTTTCGGGCACGATCTCCATCCAAGCTCTGGCCGCCGACATTGCCTCTTGTAACTCTTCTTCTAGCTGATTTTCGTCCAAATCTTTTGACCATCCCTCTTTCATAAGACGCCCTATCCTAATATAAATATCCGAAATAAATCTTTATTTCACTAACGAGTATAAGTCTGTTTGAAAATGATACACAGTCACATCATCACATTGGAATATAATCTTTTCTGAACGGTTTTTTTTATTGAAGATATTATAAGATTATTTATACGAATATGCTGTACAAACGCAACAAATAACCATTCAGCAGTAACTTTAATTAGAGAACTAAAAAGAACATAACAAACAAACAAATAAAAAACGAAAACATTTTAACCATACGGCTAATATCTAGTGCGGACTCCTAGTGCCAAACAGACTATAATAAAGTTTTTAACAAATTATTGTGGAATAGAATCAAATTCTTCCCCAAGTGCAATTCGCAGATCATGGAGACTCTCGGCGACGTATTGCTGTGGCTCAATTGGATTAAGATCAGGACTGCCACCTAGCGAAACCATTCGTCCAAATATTCCGTAACTAGTCGTGACGTGTGCGGTCGCACATTATTTCGCATTAATATGGATCTGTCTCGGGAAGAATTTGATGCTATACGCACTGACCCAAGAAAGTGGGAACACTCTACAACTTTTAAATGGCTTGAGATAGCTATTTGAAATTTTGAAAGGTTAATATAGGCTGAATATCCAATTTTTGACAATATGTAGCGGTTTGAGCGGAAACGACAGTAACTTTGGAATTTTAAATGGCACAACCCATTTTTTTTTAATTTTGGATTCAGGAGATTATTCTACGTACAAAATAATCGACCCCTGACAATTTTATTATAAGTGAAGAATTGGAAATCAATGCTGTGGGATACGTCAACACAAATCCAGCTGCGTCGCTAAGAGAAGTGGCGTTAGAATTAGACATCTCAAGAGAATCTGTGAGGAAAATTTTAGAAAAACACGGCTATCAGTCTTTTAAGTATAACCTTCATCAACATCTTTATGAAGCTGACTTTGTAAGAAGACTTCGATATTGTAATGTGTTAGATAAACATTAGAATGATAATTAATTAACTTAATTTTGTTCACTGATGAGTCGCGATTCTCAAATAATGCTATGTTTAACCGACAGAACAACAGATACTGGTCATTAAATAATCAAAGAATTATTCGTCCCGGACAGTTTCAAAAACAGTTCGGAATCAATGTTTGCGCAGGAGTAATAGGAATTCGAATTACATGTTACCTTAACTAGTGCACGATATTTACCATTCCTAAGAAATGAAATTGAAGACTCGTTAGATGATTTACCTCTTACCATGATGTTAAATATGTATTTTCAGCAGGATGACGCGCCTGCCCAGATGTCACTGAACACCTACGAGATGTTTATGGAGATAGACTAATCTCAACACACAGTCCAGTCAATTGGCCCCCAAGGTTGCCGGACTTTAAAGGCCGTGTTTATGCAACTCCAGTGTTCGAATTACAAGGATTGCAGCGAAAAATATTGGCTGCATTTGATAGTATAACTTCAGAAATGTTAGGAAGTGTGACAGCGAATGTAATTTCTAGAGTCATGAAGTGTCATAAACAAGAAGGAGGACATTTTGAAAACATTCTATGAAAGTTTCATCTGAAAATAAATGGGCACTTATTTATTTCAAATATTCAAATGTATGTGATGTTTTACGTCAATGTAAAACTTATCTTACAGTAACATACGTTAATATGCCACTTTCAAATCGATTTTACCGACATTGTTGAGGTTTTATTGTCTAACAGATTTTCATAATATTGTGCTGAATTATCCCAAAAAATGACAGATTTGAAAAGAAAAAAAATATTTCTATTCTCTTGTTGTTTTGAGTTTCCGGTAAAAAGTGCTTGTAACTTATGACGTACGTATACATACAATACTTACCATAGTTTTTTACTGTATCCCCGTATTCCAAAAGTATATCAAGTTCACCAAAAAATTCTAATCGCATCTCAGAAGAAACTCTCCCTTGAATTTTATTTTTTTTAAATACAAATCTATTTTTTTCTTTCCACTGCATTCTGCATTTTTAGTCTTACCGACTTGACAATTAATAATGAATAGAAGCAAAGCACCTACGTAATGTTTTGTTTTTATAAAAATGTATTTACTTATATGGTTTTTTCCTTCCTGTGAACTTAATTTTTAACGGATTTTGAAAATTTTGGTGTCAAAATGTTGCAAAAAAGGTACCGGTTTTAAAAAGTTTTTTGTTTCCACTAGGGTGCTATTTGAAAAAAAAATAGGTTATCCTAAGAAAATATTAGTTCATTAACTTAAATGCTATTTGCCAAGTAAAGAAAAGTTTCATTTACAATTTTTCCAGTGATCAGGTGACCCGGCAAATAGCATAGCCTCCTAGACACAATTTTCAAAAACTAAAAAAAAATTTTAAAAAACACAAAAAAAAGAAAATAAATAAGAACTAAACGTTCAGATTTTCATTTGGAAATAAATTGGACATTGAAATTTTTAAGGGTTAGTATAGGCTATACTAACCCTTAAAAATTTCAAATTGCTATCTCAAGCCGTTTAAAAGTTATAGTGTTCCCACTT
Organism: Cylas formicarius; assembly: GCF_029955315.1. Lineage (NCBI taxonomy): Eukaryota > Metazoa > Arthropoda > Insecta > Coleoptera > Brentidae > Cylas > Cylas formicarius. Next base: position 13,130,313 of record NW_026844214.1, on the reverse strand, counting down.
TCTTGTGTCACCCGGTATATTAGCCTTCTTTTTGTTTTTTTAGTTAAGTGCTGATTTAAGTGATGATATAAACCTGAAATCAAAACTGTTAACTCCAGTGGTGTCACCGCATAAACCTAGTTGAGGTATTACGAGAGATATTAAGAGACTTGCAATCAAACATTTTTTTCCTTCTCTATAAAATAAACAAAAAAGTCATAAAAATAAAATTAAATGCCGGTGTGTTATATGCCGGGTGTTTCCCAGCAGAAGTTCAAATGCTATGCAAATATCTGCAAGCGATAAATCCACCACCAATTTGTCAACAATCCGCCGCGAATGGCATAGAGAACATTCTTTAAAAAAAAAAAAACATTTAATTGGAAATTAATAAATTCGCGAGATACTGTAAAAGTAAATAGACAATATAAAATTCTATAAAAGTGTATAACGCCATTTATCTTTAAAAAATTGAGAGGATTTGGGATTTAGTGTTTTTCACGTCGCAAGAATTATGAATACCTTCCTGCAATTTAATTACAAACCTTAAAGTTTAAACAATCTTCGTAACAATCACCAATATTAATTTCTATAATTGTCTATAATAAACAGTGATGGAATACGATTAACCAAAATGAATAATAGTATATTATGCAACAACTGCGGTAAACAGCATTTGACTTACGAGTGACTTAAAAAGTTTACCGAACGTATTGCATACTATACTTTTTCCACGACCGTTAGTTTTTGAGAACCTTTTCGCAAAACAACAGGAATACATTCACTGACATGACCGTCAGAATTGACAAACGTCAAAATTCAATGCATGGGAAATATCACAGAAAACATCCCATTGCTCCCAAACCCGCGAAAACGAAACTGAAGTGGTAAAGTGACGCTTCCCGCACGCTAGATCGGTGTGCAATTAGGCATTTTACAGACGGGAGTAGACGTAGAAGTATTTTTCTACTCCGGATTTGAGAGCAATCGCATGTTTTCGGAGATATTTCCCACGCTTTTAATTTTGACGTTTGCCAATTATGACGGTCATGACATGGAATGTATTTGTGTTGTTTTGCGAACATGAACCCAAAAACTAACGGTCGTAGAAAAAGTGTAGTATGCAACACGTTCGGTAAACTTTTGAACTCACTCTTTTATTACAAACTCGTGAGTCAAATGCCGTTTACCGCACTTGTTACATAATATACTATTTTTTACTCTTTCTGTAAAATAACTAATTATCTAGCGATCTAGCGTGCGAGAAACGTCACTTTACCACGTGAATTTCTTGTCCCACGGATCCAAGCCCCATCGGACATTTCCGAAATATATTACCGCACGGGTTTAGGAGCAATCGGAAGTTTTCGTGTTGTTTTGCAAAAATGTACCCAAAACCTAACGGTGGTAGAAAACGTATGGTATGCAACACGTTTCGTAAACTTTTCAAGTCACTCGTTTATTAAACAATCGCTTCGCTGCGCTCCGTTCCTGACAAACTTGTGACTCAAAATCCTTGTTGCATAATATACTATATTTAACATTCGGTGACTTTGGCTACTATAATGAGCACCCAAAAGTGGTAAATAAAATATAGAATTGAGGAATATTGAACCAAATAATATTTTTTGTATCTTAGTTTTCTAATATTCATAATTTGCTCCATTAACAATTGAAATATACCACATTTTTTGCTAAAAAAAAACACCAAAACATTCACTCTGAAATAATCGGAAACATTATTGGACGATGAACAAGAATTTCAGTTACCAAATATTAGAAAAATAATTAATTTCTTAATTAATGATAATATGTAATTTAAGAATTTTTCGAACTTACCTATGATGGACATTTTTCGATTTGGCATCTTTTTTGAGGGCAATAAACATGGGCTGACTTTTTACCACGAAAGCTTCATCTTCCAGAAGGCACTGCACCGATTTTTCTTGATCAGTTATTTGTCGAAGCAGTTTATCCTGTTGTATAATCAAACCCACTGAATATACCATTCGCGATGCGCCATTTTCATCCGTGCTGGTAGTTAGCCTTACGCCGCAACTGGACGTCGACAAACTAAGTGATATTTTATTAGCTGACGAACCTAAGTACAGAGATATTTACGAGCAAAATAATAATAATGTCACTTCACAAAGTTCGTTCACTTACCAAAGGACTTGCACTCCTGAGCGAAATCTTTCGCAAAAGCAATTCCTCGAAACGGTTGCTTCGTGGTTAATGTAATGTTCATGCGTTTAGAATCGCAGCTTAAATTTACCCCAGTTATTTTATTCGTCGTCACTGGATGAGGGTATTTCAGTTTGGTAGGATACGCTGACCACGTAGGGACGGCAAATACTGCCAGAACATACGCTAGGACGCTCGATTCTAATATGGACATCGTGACTACATTTGGACCTGAAAAAACAAAAAAATCTCCTAATAAATAATTATTTCATAATAATAAAGTCTGTCACAGGGTCTCCTCATTTATTAAATTAACGGTAATAACCAATTTAAAATCATTAAATATACAATTTTAAACTGTTTAATTTATATACATGATGACCAAATATACTAACAGAGAGAGTACAACTTCTGTAGAAATTCTAACATTTCAGGAAATAACGCTTAAGATTTTTCATCACAAGTCTTTGTTTTTACGACAATTACTTTTCGAAATAGTGTCCTTGGCAAACTAGTTGTACACTACATTTATGCATTGTTGCTCTATTTGATAGTTTTGAATGTTTTTTATTTATTATTCTTTAATTTTGTTTTGAAGGCAAATGTTAGTAAAAAAATGATTGATTAAAAACATTTTTAAAAGACTGCCAACAAATGGGTCAATATCATGTTTATTATACAATCTGATCATTCTGTTCAAAGACTATCGATGCTATGGAACTATGGAACGGAGTGGAAAACAAAGACAAACGCAGAGTTTTTGTAACAGTATTAAAGTTGATATTTTGCAATATCCTACATCGAAACCACCCTAAACCTTTTATTTATATTTACGTTTATTTTAAGGCCAAGGTTTACATTTTTTTAAACTTTATCAAGCCTGAGAATCTATCTACTATTCGTGTTCGTTACTTTTATAAAATCGCTATAGCACTTGTACTGCATCTTATAAAAGTAACGTTGACCAAATTTTAATCCCATATAAAACTAACCATATACTTGTAGCTAAGAAATTTGCCATTTTCTTTATAAACCATAAATAGGTTACGTAACGTTATCTCTATCAAACCAGGGTTTACAATGTATTTTATTTCGCGTCCATGTCATTGTCTTTTGCTTTTGTTCTAAAGTTGACAGGAATGGATTTTCAATTTGCAGAATTTTAAAAGACATTTTTAATTTAATTCTGATCGTTATGTAGGTATTTTCAAATAAAAGCTAAGCGCACTTATTTCAAGGACAAATAAATAATCAACTGAAAAGTGAGGTTATGTTTGTAAAAGTAACATTTGATATTTGCGCACTAATAGTTTTTTCGGTTGTCCTTTTCATTTTTGTGTACTCGTCAACGGCGTTCATAAAAAGGGAACAACATCGCCTTTCCGGTTTTTCCTAAAATTACGTTTTAAAATGAGAGGACACTTCCATTACAATGAAAAGGATACCAAATAAAATATATTGTAAACAAATGCTACAGAAAAACGTGAAACAAAAAGGGGGCGTTTTTGGTTTGATATTTATCAACACTGAAGATATAAGAATAAAAGCTTTATATGCGACTATGGGGTTACCTTTGTAAGAGTCTCCGTTTAGGCGCCATAGCGTTTTTAAAGAGTAAGCGTTTCGGTGAATAATTCATAGATTCTCAGGTTTTATATGCGACAATTTGTGTGCATTTAAAAAAAATGTTAAATTAATATCTTGTAATTAAATGCCTGTACTCAATAGAAGAGTACTACTTTAGTTAGTGTTTTTAATTCTTTGTTTATAGATTACTGTTTGTAATCTTGGATTATGCCTCAATTTATTTTATTTATTTTTGACAATTTCCTATACAAACATTGTATTTGTCGATTTGGAAAATAAAGATTTTTATTATTATAAAATAGGTAATCGAAACGTAACCGTTACCATTATAAAACAATACTTATTAGTTGGATACTTTTTTTTTATATTTAAAATAAAAAGTTTAAAGGATGACGACATTATAGGGGATCACCCGGTACAACTCAACCGGTTGATGATTAAATAATACCAAGGACAGTCGTTGTCGTGCCGTTCCGATCACGGAGTCCTTGAATAATGAGGTTCCACGACAACGTGACACACAAATTCATTGAACAAGTCAGTACTGTTACTCCAGCTATACGAATATGTATTTACATAAATCGCAGGCCACCAAGAAAAGTGTGTGCACTTGTAGATAGAAAGGCCTACTCATGACGTCGTATCGCCATGTGGACGTAGCGGTACAAAACGTTTTAAAGATATCGCCAGTGGCGTCTCGCTAACAAATTAAAATTATATAACTCAGTATATAATTGATCCGAGTAGGAAGGTGGTAGTAAGAAAGGCGGAGCAACTACTCAATGCTCTACAGAAGATTATGCCGAATTTAAAAGGGCCCAATAACAAAAAGATGGTATTACCAGTAGGAGTGGTACATTCCATTAGTAGTTAGCGCGTACAAAAAGCTCTCCTTAGAAGCTTTGATACATAAACACATAAACTGGGAACAGAGATCCGACCAGAGGACAAACAAAGAGAAAGAGAATGCTCCCTTGGCAAGAAACAAGAAGAATGGTACATGCATCATAAGACTGCACAGTGGACGAAGAGATTAATTCCAGACATTGAGAAATAGTACAACTGTGAACTACTATATGACCAAGGCTCTCCCAGGAGTCGTTCCGAGTGTGCACACTAAAGATAAAAAAAGATGGAGACGACATACGAGAAGCATGCAAAGTAAGGGACGACCCAGACGATACACCTGTTCACTGCAACAAATGGCTCAGGCATAGAAACTCCGCAGAAAAACAAACAATTGCCATCAGTAACAGTAGACAACGCATTAGAGAGTCGGGATCAATGGCTTATAATGACCAATATGTTTGATATACTCGCGCAAAAGGAGCGCGAGGACAGGCTGTAAAGACGTGCAAGTAACTCTATCAGACAATTTTGTCAGGTGAAGAGAGAGTTGGTTTTAATTAAAAATTGAATCATTTAGAAGCAGAGTGGCCCAACTGAAAATTTGCCTATTTCAGTTAGGTCCACCAAAAAGTAGCATTGTGCCTATATCAAAGTGACCCAAAAAAGACTTTGACGACTACATGGCGCAGACTAGGTCGATTGTCGTTTATTGTTTTATGAAATTTATATCGATAAAGTCATTTTGAATGACGAAAGAGTTGAAACTTTACGCCCTTAATATTAATGGGAAAAGGTCTATCTAAAAATATTTATTTGAATATATTTTTGTAGGAAATTAAATACTCTATGGAGAAATCAGACCAGCCGTTTCGTAGAAATAAACATCAATAAGTTTTTTTTGGTTTAACTTTTTCATTTTGGAATGTAACTAATGTAACTAACACACAACCCAGTAGATGTTTTCTTGTAAAGTTATTTCAAAAAAGTTATTCGCAATTAAACTTGAAGAAAAATGCTGCTGAAATGTGAAAGGACGGCTGACCTCCAAAGTGCTAATTTTCTCCATTTGAAAAATATTTATGATAATACTTTTTCTAATCATGGGGTTATTTCTACGGTTACCTACCCCAACATCTTAACTTAGCGAACTTGATAATAGCCAGATTGAGGAGAGAAGTGGACTATATCATTTGTACGAAATCGAAAAATTGAAGCCATACCTTAGTATGTGTTTGATCCCACTGATAGTCTCGTATTATTAGGGAAACCGACCGGCTGAGAAGATTAGAGCACTGTAAGTTGTCACTAACAGATAATTATTAATTATATAGTCAGTAAATAAAACTCTATCAAAACAACCGAGAGAGTAAAGAGCCACAACGTTCTACCGAGTACCGAAAGACCGAAGCCAAAAAACAGAAACCAAATTGGCACTTTGCACTTGCGTATAGACCTTAAAACGTACCGCGAAATTTAAATAAATGAAGAGTGTCAAAATAAATAAAATTTAAAGAAATGACCAAAAAAATTATTAAACTATTCAAAGAGTATCCACACGTAACAGTTTTATTACTAAAAAATATAACGCTTTCCTGTAACTTGCGCCACTGAAGTAAACATTACATAGAGGCCATTGCCTGCCATTTTCAAGGTCAACCGTTGTATAATATGCGATGGTACATACCCGCGTGTGGGTCAATGTGCAATTAGAATAATCCAACATTTCTCAAATTGCCGTCCTCAATTATACAAAATAAACAATAACTATAAGGTTTCCGTGAAAAGTTACACATATATTACAACAGTGTATTTGAAACAGTGAATTAAACTTCGAATGCTTTTAAGAGTTTTTTCTTTGGCAATCGAGATCCTGACATCCTGATTTGTATGTTTGACCTTACCCATGGACAATTTTTAAAGCAATAAAGCAACAAGACAAAACAAATATTAGTCTGATAACTAAATTTTAAATTAGGTGACATACGAAATTAAAGACTAAGAGTTCTTGTATAAAAAATCGATTGATTATTTATTGATTCGCAAACAAAGTAATATTTATTCAGATTTGCAAAAAACTTAAAACTCGAAAACTTAACATAGGAAAAAGGGAAATTAAATATTTATGAAAAAAAATATTGGGGTGTATTAAAAAAAAAGTTATTCATTGTTAAACTTTCGTGCTACATTTGGTATATTTTCGCTTAAAGTATATCCGTATAGTTTGACCCAAAGTGTATCGAGTTAGATACCGACGCAGACGGGCTGGTAGCTAGTAAAAGATAAAACATTAGAGAGGGATTCTTCCTGGCCCATGCCATGCCATGTCACTCAATGAATTATTTGTTGATGGGTGTATGTGACAACAATAGGAAATAAAATGGTCAGCGGTTAATTGGGGTACGGTTTGTCACAAGGCAACACGATATTCTTTGAGATACACTTTATCTCTTTCCGACATTAAAGAAATAGTTAAATCAATCAATGTAATTTTTTTTTTCGGGTCAATTTGAATATTGCTTTGTTTTATCATTGAGTGCGACAAACAAATTATAAACAAACCCATCGCTATTGCGCGCCTATAAATGGCATCTAAGCAAGTGAAACGAAATCTCGAATAGACTTCCACATAAATTTACCGACTTGTCGGAAGATTGGCATGTAAAACCGTAACATTTTCACAATGATGAAAGTTCGTTTCTCGTTTTAATTGCGAGAATTCATTCAATTTCTAATTTACGAATGATGGATTGATGTAATTGTTATACGTTCGCTTTTAAATTGCTATTTTAAAGCTCTCGCGAAATTGCCGCCTTTAACTGGATAGATTTAATTAATTGCAATTGTAACGAAACTGCTTTGGTGTATTAAAATATGCATAGAAGTTTATTAATTATTTTCGTGCTTGCTTGCTGCTGAAAATTCCCAGTTGGTGTTTATGAATCGGGAATCAATAAGACAAAAACCAAACGTGTCCTTCTCAACGTTCTTTTGAATTTCTGCCAGTTATTAGCAACCTGGCGTCAAGTTTAGTTGAAACCAAAACAAAGGCACTTTTTAAAATCTGTATGAATAAATGGACTTTTATCCGACTAGAAAATAATTAAAAATAATATATTTATTGTTAGTGATTTGGGCGTTATCTGCTTAAGGTTAAGAAAGCAGAACTCTCACTAAAATCAACTTTCAGTACCATATAAAAAAAAGAAACGAATTTTCATATTTTTATTATATTTATATGCATATCGAAAAAAGCTCAAGAGAGATACGGAGTAAGCCCTTGTAACCTTAAACCCGCTGCATATTACATACACATACTACATAGCGACTCCAGTATCACATTTTCATTAAAAAGGTGAGTTTTTTTTAATACAAAAGATTGTTTTCTATTATTTATCCGACATTTCAAATTCAATTTTTTTACCAACCATAAGTTGTCCCTATGAAATACATGTTCAAGTTTTCACTTAAGTAAAGATTTGCAATCAAATTATTTCTTCTGGCATATTGAAATCATTTTTAACTCTACCGCACTTACTCGTCTCCTACCGTACCATAACTTGCTATAAATGCATGTATTAATTTTGAATAAAGGTATAACACAATTATTTCACCATCTCGTCACTTACCTGTCCGAACTAAAATAAAGCGTTCAATCGAGTTTATTTAGTCACAGTTTTTGAACGACAGCACCGCGATTTACTAAGCAGTTCCACTCTCACACATCAAACCAACAATTCGCCGAACGAACATAGCGTTACCGAACAATTACAGTTCTTACGGGACCTGCACAGTGGCGTGTTAATTTAACCAAGAACTGATGGAACAATGGATGAATTTAGTTTGTTAAAACCTAATAATACCTGTTTTAAAGTGGCAATAAAAAAGTGTTATATTTATGTCTATTTGGTGCTAACTAGTAAAATTTAGTAAAACTCTTGTTGTTGTCCACAATCACTTCTGCTCAAATACAGATATTATTATTGCGGGATATCTGTAAAATTAGAACCCATAACGAGCTCTCATTACGATTAAAAATATATGAAGTTATAATGTTAATATATAGGTACAAAGGTACATTTGTCAACAGTCAGAGTTAATGGATTATCTTACTTATTTCTGCACAAGCCCGGCTAGCTCAGTCGGTAGAGCATGAGACTCTTAATCTCAGGGTCGTGGGTTCGAGCCCCACGTTGGGCGCTTAATTTTTTCACTTTATTAGTAATTACTAATTAAATGAAACATTAATACAAAACATTTATTTTATATATGGCTGGTAAAAAGTCACTAAATTTAATAACTTAACTAATTTGAAGATCACGAATTTTTGTAATTTTCTACGATAAATGTTGAAAAGGGGCACCAAATGTTTGTATTTTCTAAAAGAAGAAATGAATTAATTTGTAAATGAATTTCTAGAAGCCCTGCAACATCTCCGCCGACTGAATCAATATGCAGATCTATTTTATCTTAAGTTTAACAAAGTTATTTCACAATATTCTTGTTCTATCAAATAAACTTGGGGCCTTATTCTCATCATTTGTGAAATATATAGGGAAGAAATTTTTTTTTCAGTTTGGATATCCACTGACAAATATCAACCAAATTCTATTACTTAGGTAGCAGAGATGTAGATAACTGGTAACAATTTTTAAAATAAAATAACCTTTCGTATCTGATCGCAGTGCAAAAACGTTTTCTCGTTATTGTATTCTTATTGTATTTGAGTAATTAATAAACTTTTTGAGTCTTTCATTAGTGCCTATAGTCGTTGCACTTATTAGTGCTCACTCGTGTTTATATCTTAGCTGTATTTAGTTTATTACACGTGTTATGAATCCTGTGAACCTCTGAATACTGGTTAAAGCTCAAATTCTGTATCGTTTGTGGACAAACGTCCTAGCAGGAACAGGAATTAAATAACATTATGAAATGGAAGATTTCTATGGTTCAAAATAAATAAGAACTAAAAGTTCGGATTTTCACGAAATCATATATTATGACATGACAATTGTTTCGACAACACCCTGTCTTTATTAAATGGTTTAAAGGTAATAGCTAAAAGGTGATGTCGCAATCTGAAGACGGAAAATTTACTGGATTAAGAAAACTGCAGGATTACTGCGAAATATATAAATATAATATAACAAATAATAAAAAATATATATACCCCAGTTTGGACAGTGGATGGCTCGGTTGGTAAGGCATTACACCTGCCAACTCGACTTGCCGTATATTGTGGGTTCGATTCCCAAATGGTGCCTTGGGTGCTGTTTGCGTGAAAAATTGTTAAATGAGTGTATATCCTAATTATATAATAATGTCCAAAAATATACTCTCAATGTCCTAAAAATATACTCTGGTTACCAAGAAGAAGAAGGCTTACTCCATTCTCCATTCTATGGTCAATAAAATGTGGCAATATAAATATTGTTGAATATGTTCTGAGTATTAAAAGAAGAGGAACTCCTTTGAACAGGAATGGTGAGTTTGTTAAAAAATATAGCAGAGTCACTGTCAGTGTTAGCTATTTGGGTATGCTGTTTGGTATAAATCTGCAGAGAGTTAAATTTATATAAATTTGATAAAATGTTTCAAAGTGCTCCACCATTTTGGCACAATGGACCCGCTCCAGGAGAATTTTATAATTTTCCAGCGGTTTCGCCAAAACCAAGTGATGTTCGACAGCATTCCCAGTAAGTTTTCAACATTAGTGTTTATGTACATTTTTATACAACCATATTAGTATTCCTATTTTTATAATAGAGCTCCAGTGACAACGTCCACTTCACTAGTAGCCATCGTTTATGACAAAGGTGTGGTAGTCGCCGGAGATCTTTTAGCGTCCTATGGATCTCTTGCTCGATATAGAAATTGTCCTAGGATATGCAAAATCAACAACAATATCATATTAGGTGCCAGTGGTGATTACGCCGATTTTCAATATGTAAAAGACTTTGTTGAACAGAAAATGTGGGTAGCCTTTTATAAACACTTCTTTCCATATCTCAGAATTTGTATACATTGTTTTTGTTTATAGTGTTGATGAAGAATGTTTGGATGATGGTCTATCGCTGAAACCTAAATCACTGTATTGTTGGTTAACGCGTATCTTGTACAATCGCAGGAGTAAAATGGATCCCCTATGGAACAACTTTATTGTTGCTGGAATCGAGGTATGTTATTGTCTTGGAATGGTGCAACAGTTTTACAGACTTTTATTTTTATTTTGATTTTGTTTTTCATTAAGTTTCTCATATTAAGCAACTTTTCTACAAGATTCTCAAAGAATTAACTGTTCTTCTGACAACATCAATGCAAACATTCATTATCCTTTGTCACAGGATGGAAGGCCCTTTCTAGGAACAGTTGACAAACTAGGAACAGCATATACCGACAAAGTGATCTGCACAGGATATGGTGCCCATATTGCTACTCCTTTACTTCGCGATGCATTGGATAAGAAACCACAACTTAACTTATTAGATGCAAAAGCCCTTTTGGAAAAATGCATGGAAGTATTATATTATAGAGATGCAAGAAGTTTCTCAAAATATCAGATTGGTACAATTGACTCTGAACAAGGTGTTACAATTGAAGGACCCTTGAAGGTTAAAGAAGACTGGAACCTGGCCCACTTGATACAAGGCTATTAATATTTTTCCCCTCTTGTTTAAGGTTTTGCTAAATATTTTAATATTTTGTGATTGCAATTCAGTAAACTATAATGAATTAAAATACTACTTTTGTTTTAATTTTAAAATGTTATTCTAATCTTCCCTCCAAATAATGTATGCCTAGATTTATTTGGTTGCTTTAAGAGATGATTCTGTTCAATTTTAGATTGTGACTTTGAATTTTCACAAAGTAATGTCAGGTAGTTTATTGCATAATTCATGTTTAACATTTTAAAAAATGTATTTCATCAACACATACATCACAAAGGCGCGCAACGCTAAAGTATGAGTCATTACATTAGGGTAGAGATATATCTGGTTGCGTTTCGATTATATTATCAAATATAGATGAAAGAGGAGATAAATATTCAATTTAATTGATTTACATTATCTTATTGTTTAAAATGTAATACAAGTATGTCGAATAGGTAAAAATAGTCTAGAAATTCACATAGAGGTTATGGAAAGGTATGTTAAAAATTTTATTTTATTTTGGGCGAAGTAAGATCACATTTCAGAGTTTCTAAAAACATTGGGGGCATGAGCAGATACTGAAAATAAAAGGCTGCAGAACGAGGATGTTTTCCAAGAGTATCCTAACTGAGATTTGCCGTTAACTTATATAATAATTGGTTTTTAAGAATGTTTAGGGCATTCTTTTTTCAGGCAGTCATTCTGAAACTATACTTAAAATAGTTGTTACCTTTTCTATATTTTTTTCTACTGTTATACCTTTCCTTTCAAATCTAAAAATCTAGTCATTCTAGTAATCATTTTTTCAGATTTATATTGAATATGTCATTTTTTGTAATTTCAGTGCCAAGCTGGAATACAAAGATGCAAGATTTTAAATTTACTACTGTATTACTTCTTTAACATAAAATATACACGTTTCTGTGATCTCTTTTTTCTCTTGGCTATTGCAAGTCTTATGCCCACGAGTTCGAATTTTTGTATTTTGACGTACTTTTTTGTGATAATATTCTGCCTTACATAACTGCGACAAAGAGGTAAAAAACCAAATGCGCCAATATAAAGTATGAACAAATTGTGGACATATGAGAAAACCTAGTTACAAATTTCAATTCTAAAGGCGATGCTGGTAATTAAAACGAATATAAAAAACGTGCACTCTTACTTTAAATCATCACTAGCTATATTGGAACAAATCTGTTCCTCCGATAAACAATATAAATATAACTAATACTTTGGGAACCTATATTTTGTGATTTGCAACTATTAAACCAACTTTTTCTGAATAAATAACTTTAAGTGTTTTTTTCATTGACCGTCTACGATTTGACCTAAATAAATCAATGTTCCGTTTTGAATAAATGGTCATCATAATAATGGTAGATTATATAGCCGTTTTCGCAAATACAGTTACTTTAGTCACCTTTTCATTATCAAATACCTAAATCAACTCATAAACGAACACGTAACCTTAACAACGGCATTTATTTTCCTTTTTCTGTTGACCTCCACTCCGTGGGTTTAGTCTCAACTCCTTTTGAGTTAAGTGTGTGGATATCGGTGTTTAGCAAAAAAATGGCGCAAAGTGCATTTAGTGGGTGAAATGTACACGCATTCGCAGAAAATCAATACGTTTTCTACCTCCTGCTTATCACTTTTTACTGTGGTTGTGCCACTATATTATCTAATAACTGTAAGGTTTTACGCATGAATATGGTAGTGTTATTAAATAAAATTATAAAACTCATATGGCGACTTGTCAGCGGCCATACTGATTGTTGAAGGTCCCAAGGCCATTGTTTAAAACTTACTTTTTTTTTTAAAATGTCATCATAGTTGCTTCATAGCTTCACGTTTTATCGGCATAGACATGGCCGCAATATCTTGAGCAGCTTTATGGTTTCACCTATTATTTTAAAAAAATTAAAACTAAAAATAGTGGTGTAATAAATGTAAATTCCACCCGTTCTATGATGACTGGTATGGGATTAAAACCCTCAATAGGGAGTTGGCTAAATATACTAAGTATACCTTCGCTTTCACTACATTTCACCAAAATTGCACTGGTCCGCAGGATGCTGTTTAGTGAGACCAGTGCATCCAAAACAAATAAGAGTTTTATTTAGTTGCCAAGCAGAAAGTGTTGGTCGCTATGTGGAAATTTTAGGCAATTTTTTTTCCTGAATTTATTAAAGTATATCGCGATAATTACTAGGCTGTACTACTTATTATTGTAGAGTTAGATAAATAACGTAGCACCTCTGAAAATAGCTAGGTACCTACAACACTTCTAATTTTGTACATTTTAATTAATTCTTAAAAATTTCCGTTATCACTTTTACAATTTGTTTAAATCATTTCTTATATTAACCATCAATGAAATCACATACTAATATTTAATACAACGTTAAGTTATAGTCTTAGAAAATGTATCATTTGGTATTAAAAGTTCAACATTCAAAGGTTGGTCCGTTAAAGCCAGTCTTGAAAGTGCAAAAACGGGCCTGTGCTGCTTGCAGTATTTCAGAAGGCACTTTAAAGAAGACCTCCGAAAAAGAGAGAAGAGGAACTAGACAGCAAATAAAAGTTCAACTGCATTCAAAGTCATTTGATTTACGGCTTGAAAAAACATTTATGATCAAGTGATATGTAAATGTAATATGAAACCGTTCTTTTATTGATAGATTTTTTGACAACCACTGACTACCACTCAACAAGTTTTATTGCTATTTCCTTTTCGAGAAGTGAAGGGTATCCATTTTAATAAGCACATCTCTTGCAATCTCAATCTGCATTGAAGCATTATCATTATTATTATCACAATTTTTGACTAGATATTAATTCAGTAACAAAAGTATTGCAGATAAGCACAAAAGACAAAAGAAACCAATGTGTAACTAACTAAATAAATAAATAACTTTCTGTTTTATCAAAAATTTTTCAAGAATAATTCGCCGACAATATTTCCATTCCCTAAAATTTAAAAGCATGTTCAACCTTAAAAAGTTATTTTTGCACAGAATAACATATTGAATTAAAAAACGTGGATTATTTTATCAAAAAAATCTTTAATTTCCATTATTGGGTATAAATGCAAGTTTCAAAAAAATCAAAGAAAAAATTCTGTTTTAAATTGGAAGCTTAAAAACCGTCAATAAAGTAAATAGCTTATGTATAATACCACAGTTGACTCCAATCATTTTGAGATATAGACTTTTATGTAACAGAAATACAACCGGGAATCTGATAGAACGCGACATGGTAAGAAAACAAACACTAAGCAATTAATATTAAGCCATGGTCATACATGTATTATGGTTAATTACATTGTAAGAAAATATTTACAGTAACACTTAAAATAATTTAAGAAAAATGAACAAAATAGATCGCTATAACAGTAATAAATTAGTTTTGACCTTACACTTAGGTTTTTAAAAAGAACAATATAAACATTACTGAAACTTCATCACAAAGATATAGTCACAACCTGTCCTATCCAGCGGGTCTTACAATTTATTAGCGAGACAAACTTTCACGAGAGTTTTTCCTTTACCTTGTTTAATTGCACCATCGAAATTTTTTTTTTTTTGTTTTTTTGGGCCCCAAGTCAAAAGCAATGGCTTAATATTTAATACTATTTTGAAAATGACAGAGAACGTGGAAAATCGGCAACCATTATCTAGGAAATAGGAGCGAAAGCACTGGGAATCAGTTTACAGACGGTGCATTAAATTGTGTACGAAAAAGGCACAATATAATATAAGAAGATTAAAAAATGTAAATGAAGAAAACCAAAAATTGAAGATTTAAAGGGAGATGTGATAATGGAAGTTCGGAATGTGAATTATGATTTATATAGATCAAAAACCGATGTAACACTTCAACTTTTGAAACAAAACTTTAAAAAACTTAAGTGTTTTGCTAACCGAAGATTTTTATGTGAACAGCCAGAGATAGTGAGAACGTGTTCAATTTTTAAAGAAATATAGTAAAAATTAGATATAAAAGTGTATTAAAATGGTAGTTTCAGATGAAACATGAATACTTTCCAATGGAAGTGGTTCAAAATTTTGACCAAGGAAGTGTGGCATGGAAAAATAGTTCATTATTTTGCATGCTGGTTGTTGAACAAAATTTATTTCAGGTGCAAATTTAATTTTTTATTCCACATCAAAAATTTTGGACTAATGTGAAAATATCAACTGTTAAATGAAAAACAGCTAAAAGAAAAACTGATAACAAATTTGGATGCTTCATCATTAATTGTATTGTAAAGCGCCTTCTGAAATACTGCAATCTTTCAAGAATTTTAAAGAAATAACCCAGTTCATAATTGGACTGAGGTGGCTTTTACTTGATGAAAATCCATTTCTCCAAATCCAAATACATTTGATTTTTGATTTGATCATTAAAAACTGTGAAATACTGAACATTTTTTGTTCTAATTTAACCCAGTTCGCCTTGGCAGAAAACTCACATTTATTAGTGGCTTGAACAACAGAATCACACTTCTTTACCAAATATGCTGAAATGGGAACTCCTTTCAATGACAAAATCCATTAAAAAACTATAATTTATGCTATAGATGCGAGAACATAGTTATGAGATTATATTAACTATACCAATATAATATGAGCTGGGGCAAAATCGTGGGACAAATAAAAAACATGTAGGTCTTTGCCAAAATACATTGAGTCTCAGACTTCTCAGATTTTAAAGCGACTGAGAGTCTTTAAAGTTGTTTATAACTTTAAACAAAAGTTTTCATGAACACTTTTTAGTTTTCAATTATTTTTTTACACACAATTTTCTCTACAATCCTTAAACTGACTCCCACTGTTCATTTCCGTTTTCCTTTTATTCCTTGAAATAATGATCAGGATATAACAGTTAGTTTAGATAGTTGCTAAAATAAATTGAACTGTTTAATATTGTTTTTCCATTCTTTGGGTAAATTTGCAATTGCACAACATGTCGGTAGTTTCCGAGTTTGCTAATTTGATTTATATAATTAGTGACCTTTGGACCCGTATAATAAGACTTGTTTTGACTTGATGAACTTCCATTTAAATTAGAACAAACAATGTACAGCTTTTTACAAATTATGTATGTATTTATTTGTATTTGACACATGTCATACACCAATAAACAATTTGTGAAAATCTGAACATCATTTGTTGTAATTTAACTTATACACAGAAACTTTGAATAATAATACAATAACAATACTCTTTTAACCATGGGATTCACAAAAATTACCGGGGTGCGACAAGCGTGCTGTCGAGTGCGTTGAGGGTGCTGTCGGTGTTACTTGAATTTTTCGGACTGGTAGGCACTGAATTGCTGTTTTGTTTCGCTCTGCCTATGTACAGCCTCAACAGCTTTACTTTGCTGCTGGATAACAAATTGATGTATCGGGAGAACCTCTCTTCGCCAACGGCCAAGTATAAAGCAACCATACAAAATATTGAGCTCTTTCTTACTGGACTCTCGTTGTGATCAGTACCCTAAAATCACAAGTCGATTCTGAAATGCCAATACAATTCGTACAAAACTAAAAAAAAAAAAAAGATTTAGACGGCCGGAAACTTATATTGTATTAATTTTCTATAAAATAACATAGGGTTATTTATTTGGGAAATATTACATTTGGAATGACAGTTTCGGAATTTCTCCCTTACACGGTTTAAAAAATGTATATTTCAAGACTTCCATTTTATACTGGCAATCTGTACAGTATTTTATAACCGTACATGTCCCTATAGCATTACCTAAAGTTTGACCTGGGGCATACTATTATACTACTCCACTGGGGCTATTTGAAAATTAAAATGTAAAAAAATAAGTCTCAGTTGAGAAACCAAAGCAAAGATAAATAGTGTGAATACAGTGAAAAATAATACAAAGTATATACAATAAAAATACAATCAAGTTGGCAAATGACTAATAATTAAAGTTGTTTTCGTCACTTCCCAAGATTTTTTAATAGTGGATAATATCTTATAGTTGAGAACCGCCCTAATATAATAAGTTATCCCTAAACTCGATGACCTATTAGAATTATATGGTGAACGGAAGAAGATAGGCACTATTAGTTATTTTTTAATTGCTACATCTACTTCAACCAAACATCATTTTAATTTTTTTTTAATGGAATGCACTGTGGGTTACTACGTTTTTAGATGCAATAAAAAATTCTGAAACTTTCTCTTGAGGTATTTTGCAAATAAAAATAATATTTTCAAAAAATTTAGAAAATTGTAGAAAACCTGAAACTTTGTTTACGCTTGACAATGAGATATCAGTAGAATCCCGCAATAGCGATTGGCCTAGGAGAATCAAATATTCAAATCGTCGTTTAAAAGGGTGGTCACTAACCGAGGTATTAGTGTACTATGACATGGGATGTGAGTTATAACATGCAGAGTATTTACAAAATTATGCACATTTTGAAAAATACATAAATGTAAATTTAAACGTGAATATATTTTATTGCGGGAATGAAAACAAAGATTCATTCTACATCTAAAAAAATATTATTAACATACCTATTTTGAACCGTTTTGGAGTTTAAAGCAAACAACTAAACACAGGGATATAGTTTGATATAGTATTTATCAAACAGTTTATTAATGTATATTATTTTGATATGGCGAATTAATACTCAAGCAATGAGTTATTAAATATATCTTATATCCACAGTCAAGTGCAATAAGGAATATCCGAATACGATATTCGGATAGTCCTTGAAAAGGGTTATAGGTAAATTGAACATCACAAACGCATAAAAATTTATTATAAAATACATATTATTATTAGATAATGACAGATCTACAATTGCAAGATGTTATTTAAAACATTTTAATCGAATTTGACTGGTCAATTAAGAAGTGGTCAATTGACGGTCAACTGACCACTTCTTAATTGACTGGTCAAATTCGATTAAAATGTTTTATATAACATCTTGCAATTGTAGATCTGTCATTATTTAATATTAATATGTATTTTATAATAAATTATTATGCTTTTGTGATGTTCAATTTACCTATAACTATTTTCAAGGAATATCCGAATACGATACTTGGCGATTTGAGGAATCCCAATAATAATATGCACTCCATTTGATTATCAGAACGACGCGGCGGCGACGTAACGCACAAAAATAAAAATAAATAAACATAAATTTCATTGTAATTTTAAAATTATTTCGGTCAATTGACACAAATAAAATTGACAGGTCATTTCAACAATAATATTTGCATTTATAAAGTTCTAGAATTTTTTTTAAATTTTTTTTCTCATAAATCATTCAAAGATGAAAAGGTACGAGGAGCAATAAAAAATAATATATGGGAATAACGATGTTGGTTGGTACCAACGAGGAAACTGGTCATATAAATATTGGCGTACTGACAACAAATGTGCTTGCGCTCCGTCAAGCATAAACCACATATTTTGCCTCAAGGCGAGTAGTGCATTTACGAGTACGTTTAAAATGTTTTTTCTTTACTTTGTAATAGTTTAGTCCAGTTAAACTGGCTCGCCATTCAAAAGGGCCAATGAGAGAGAGAGAGCTTCTCACAAATGATTATTTTTCCAATTTGAGATTTTTCGTCCTGTAAATGTTGCTTCCTTGGCATAAAGAATGTTATTAAGAAAATTTGGTTGTTCGATTTGTACATTTTGTAAAAACTAGATAAATTGCAGGCGATCTGGTAAATATTGAGGCAATCACTGCCGAACAGGAGTATAATGATATGGATGGTATGTTTTCGTAAAATTCTGTAAATGGTCGTCGTCGCCGCACTCAGAAATCAAATATAGAGTATTTGAAACAGCAATTAATCTTTCCATTTCATCCACGGTAATGGTTTTGGAGCATGGGCAAGTTCGGCATAGATATCTTCGCAAGTCCACTAAAATTTGCTTGAGCAAACACACAACATATAAATCATATCACGCATCTCAGTATCAGAAAAAACGATTATGTCGCCTCATTTTGTAATTACCAACTAAGCACAAGCACACCAAGTAATAAATAGTCACGCGCGCACAAACTAATCAATGACATGTCAATTTGAGTGTATTGTAAAATGTATTGAGGTGTATGATGGTGGACAATCCCAATATTTAATTGGAAGATTTTTATTTATTTTATTATTACTACCAAAATTGTTATTGTTAAATATAGGTTTTTTTATTGTTCCCCGTACCTTTTCACCTTTAAGTATTTATTAAAAAAAAATTGAAAACTGGACATCATTCTTTCAGATTTTCATATTCTAACCATAATTCGACAGATGATTCAACTAATGTAAACAATATGGTGAAACTAGCGCCCTCTAGTAGCAACGTGCAAGTAAGTTTGAAATTCGTAAAATGTCAAAAAACCTAAAACTGCCAATTTTTATGATTAATAATAAGATTATTCCTTCTTTAATGAGCAAATTCGGAATAAAATTTAAACTTGGAACGCCATGTATGTATCTGTACATGTATATATGAGGCACATTCAGCCCAATCACAATATTTTGGTGTCTAGAATCTCCAGTTTAGAGACTGTCTACTATTAATATTTATTATTATTGAATTTATACTTGAACGTATGTGGACTATTCGCGAATGCCGAGCAGCACTAAATTAACATACCTTGAGAATACCAGGCATAATCTGGTGCAAGTGTTCATCAGTAATTTGGTGGGGATTAGCTTCAACTAACTTTGTCAGCATTTTGATGGCGCCCAAATCCTGTGGATAAGGACTTGTCCTTATTAACGGTGCTAATATGTTGACCACTGTATCGAAGGGGCATACGGCCATTGCCGATGCAGTAGCTTCCGCTTCTTTCACAACCTGGAAGTCAAACATTACATAAAATATTACACTTTCCTTTTATAAGCAGCTAACTTCTCTTCTTTCATCGCTGTGGACCTGTAACACCTTCAAAGTGATAAGTTCGACAAAGTTTTCCCAGCCATGCTTCATGTCCGGATTGCTAAAGATGGCGGCGAGTATTTTTAATACCGTTACCAAAATAACGGCGTCAGTTGAACTGAGCTGGTCCATCGAGATACGCAGCAATTTTCTGCAAAACGAGTTGAACTAAAAATAAGAATTAATATTGAAGAGGCGAGCGCGACCCTTACTTGAAATTCGCAATGACGCTTTCGATTTTACCACGCTCGATAAGGTCAAGGACCTGCAATAACAGTTTTCTCTTTTCTACCACCGGCGTTCTGTGGTCTGAGCATTTCTCTATCACGTCCGTCACTAATGAATCATAGTCTTTTATTTCTCCTTAAAAAAGACGTTAAAATGTTACGATAGTCCGAGAAAATGCAGTGAACTTCCTATAAAATAAGAGCGACGAAACAAATAGGGTTTTATGTTGATAGGCACGTGCGCGGAAACAAGGTACCTGGAATATTTTTGTTGTTTGTTGTATTGTTAAATTTTTTGCCTCGTACCAATTGACTGTGTTCATTTTTTGTTATTTTTTAGAAAATATGTGAAATATGTAAAGAAAAAATCGTTAGCGCACGTGTGGACACTAGGTGTAAAATTTACAATGAAATATCTCATAGAGACGGCACAAAAAAAGTTTGTCTAAAAAATTTGGAACAAGGATCCATTGTGCAATTAATGAGTGTAATTAAGAATTGCATGGAAATAAAGGAGCAATTGGAAAGCGGGTGTGCCAAACTTATAAAAGAAAATCACGAAATCAGTATTGCAACTTTACGATCAATATACCAAACTTAATATGGTCGAAATAGAGGCAGTGCCAGAAGTGTAAAGCGCTTTATGCAAAAATCGGAAAAAAGAGGAATTTCTAAAAGCTAGGCGAGCAACACAGGCCTTCAGTGCACAAGATGCTTTTCCTGATATAACAGGATCCCAGTCTACATAAATGAGACCCTAACTGGGTAAAATAATGTATTATTTCCCAGGTTTAAATTCGAAAATTAACGTATTTATTCTGAGTTGGAGTGCTTCATATTAAGATGCTATTGTTTTGACTGAAACTGAAAAGTAACAGGGAGGGGGAATTTTAATAGCTGTAAGAAAGGAATGTAATTGTCAATTGTTACAATTTAGTTACAATAATAATAATGTTAAAGATTTATGGGTAAAAATAAATTTTTGTAACAAAATTTACATATATGCACCGAATATTCCCAATAGCATGAATTTAGAAACTTATGAATGCGTTTTTGAACATATTGAAAATAAATTACTGGGTTTAAATGACATTTTAATATTAGCGGATGCCTTCAATATTTCCTGTAATTGAGATAGGTCATAAAGAGAGGTTAACATTAATTGAATAAAGACTATTAGACCACATGAACATAATAAATGCTGCGTAATATAATTTAGTCCCTAATTATTGAAATAGATATTTATCGAAAAAAGTGATCTCTCTTTGGTACAAAGAAACGTTCACCGCCTTTTTCTATTTTTTACTATTAAAATTTATCCAAAAAACATTTGTGCCAAAGAAACATTTTGAGTGCAAATGTAATTTCAAAAAAGTTGATTTTTTAATGATTTATCAACTGTTTGGGGAAGTTCGTTGGGAACAAATTTTACATACATATTACACATTTTAAATCAATGCTTTCCTCTTGCAAAAAACGTCAAAACGAGACCTAAAACGTTAAAGATGATTTTCGTAAAAAATACAAAAAAAATTACTAATCAGGTATATTATCAAAAACCAAACAAGACATAAAAAATGCACATAAAGTTTAACTTGAACAGATAGAGGGTAGTATTGATAGCAATTCTGAAGCTTTTTGGTCACATGTCGCTAATTTATTTTAATTTTGTTTCGGCTACTGAAACAATGGTATATGGGGGGGCAAGTAGTTGTCAAAACATAGGGGAGGCATTTGCAGAATTTTTTTTGATATTAATTTTGCAAAAATCATTTTCACTAACTCATGTTTAGATATTCCGGAAATAAGTGATATAGATATCAGTAAAAAACCTGAACCCGAAGAAATCTGAAAGTGATATTTGACCTTATACTTCAAACAAACATATTCTACTCAGTGGCAACTGACAAAAGTTTGCCCAGTATTGAAAAGTGCAAAGGACGATGATGTGCAAACTATAGGCTTGTAGCTCTGGTTGGTGCTACTAGCAACTCCAGTCTAAGTGAAAAGTAGCATGGTTTTTACCTAAAGAATCTACACAGCTAAAGAACCTAGTCAATTCGACGCTATTTTTACAGATTTTAGTAAACTTTTTGACAGGGTACATCATAGTACATTGTTGACGAAACTACACAAATTTTGGTTTGTTAAATAGACTCAATAGTCTATTTGACAAACCAAAATTTGTGTAGTGTCAATACACTAGTTATTTGTTAGCTAAGAAGCAATATGTTGGGAGGAGAATCTAGCCATTTTTTGACAAGAACTTTCTTTTTATTACTGATAAACAATTTGTTAGGGATACTTTAGAACTCTAAGTGTGCATTATTCATTATACCCTATTAGGTAGTTCATAAAAACCTAGTTGAAAAACGTCAAAATATTTTTTTTTTAGATTTTTGTATTAAAAAAAACATGGTCAATGCATATTCAATCTCAGTTACCGGAGTTACTTAGGTAAAGTTAGTTTTATAGCCTTACAAATAAGAAGGAAAGTCAAACGTACCGATATAGCTTTAAGCTATCCATTGCATGATATATGTTCTCTCAGAAATCTATTGAATATTTACTTACTTCGGTATTATCTAGTTGAATAACTTAGTTCAATTAGTTTATTCATATGTTGGTGAGGATATAATTCTTCTTGTAAGCAGTATGGTTTTGCTTTTGTAGAATTGTTTATTGAACTGCAGATATAGATATCAAATATTGTGATCTTTTATTAGAACTTTGTTTTGTTAATTAATAAAAGGTATAAAGGGTACACCGTCCTATCTCGATAAGCAACTGTCGCAGAGTTGGGGAGACAAAATTTATAATTGGAAACCAATTTTAAATTTCTAGAATATTCCCCAGGAGGTGCTTCACTTTTTTAAGAAAATACATTTAATAAAATTAATCTCAATCTTTTTGTTTAATGCAGCGTTGATAGCCCAAAAAGAGCACTTTCAACAACTCCAAGTTTGACAAAATGCTTGCGGCCACTCTGAAGTTATTGCCATTTATTTCTGAAAATATTCGAGTACCCGTCACTACTTTCCCTTAAAAGATAGAGCAAAAACCATTAAACGAAAAAGAACCGAATTTATTCCAACTTTAAAACGGTGTCCATTTTAGCTACCTGTAATATAAGATCATTTCTCAAAAAACGGTGTTTAAAATTCAAGAATGCGATTACGCTCCCTGGCGGCCATTCTAGAAACTTCAAAACAAGTTTTTACCATAATTATAGATAGTGCGGACTATCCTTAATTGGTCAACATGTACTTTTCAATTAACTATTGAAAAGTAGAAGAGTTAGCTATATCTATAGCCCCTGTCTAGGCTTAAGTTAAAACTTCAAGCAACCTATCCTACTCTAGGATCAAACAACGAACTGATGAAAACCGGAATTAACTCCAGGACACATACCATTATTTTGGTTGTAGAATCCAAAAATGTTGCAATATGCAGGCGATACTTTAACACTCTTGAGATAACTTACATAGTATGAAAGTAATTCAAAAAAAGTTCCAATATTCCGTGCTGTAGAGCTTGAATCACCCTTTATAAACATGCTTACCTAAACTCCTACATCCATTTGAATCAGTCTCCATAACACCATTGACACTAGTATATGGTAAAGATCTAGGACCAGATCTTACATTAAAATGCCTAATACTAAGCTCATCCATTTTCTCTTCTATAATAGCAAAGTCATTCCTCATATCATTACCTATGGACATTTGAGAAATACCTGAGTCTTGAGAAGTTGTATCCCTATCTCTATCTAATTTAGGACCTAAAACAAAAAATAAATTCCTTATACACACCATAATTGGATTGATATAAAAGAAACACAAAAACTTTATAACTAAAACTATAAATTCCATAACCTCACCTAACTTTATAACTAAAACTATAAATTCCATAACCTCACCTAATGTCTCAAAGCTATAATTTTGTATTTCGGCTGTTGTACGTCGAAGGCTCTTATAAACATCTTCTTGATCTCCAAATGGTGTTATACCGGGGGACAATGGTTTCGGACTACTAGACACCATGGGACTGCTAGGATCGCTACCCGTTGAAGTTCTTCTCATATGATTATGTACAATATTTGAGGCGATATCCTGCTGCTCCTAAAAGCAGAAATTAAATATCACAACAGAATAAAAGCTTGACGCCTCAAAAATTTCTCTATTAGAATACTTAAAACAATCGTTCTATGTTCGTATTGCGTGGACCAAATTTTTTCCTTGAAACAAATAAAAAATCTTTCACATTGCAAATTAGGAAGTCCATTGCTGGTTTCAAAATGGCGCGATGAAGCAATTCCAACTCTATCATAAAGCAAAGAAACGACAAATTAAAAAATATTCGCGAAAAGATGTGAAATAGTTTAACAGTCGTTACAAGTCTCAGAATTAGTGTGTGAGACTAAATATTAGCGTTTAATGTTTTCGATTGTTTGTTTGTAGGATGATATTTACATAACAGTTTATGTGTGCGCGATAATACCTGAATATTTAAACTACAGACTACTTAATAATTATAAAGTTTTGTGTTTCGTGTGCTGCTGTGTTTTTTATATAATTATGGTAACTATTGTTGCTTTCTGAACTGTAAGTGGAATTGTAAGATTGGGCCAGAAGTGGCGAATTTCTGAATAGCACAAGCGCAACCGCAAGGAAAATGGGTTCAAGCAATAAAAAGGGAAGATTCGTTTGTTCCTATAAAAAAAACGAGAGCTTTAATGAAATAGTTTTTGATAATTGCAGCGACCTTTATAATCTAAGTACTACAAGATGGGCTAAAAAGTTAAAAATTTTCTTATATTAATTTAGAAGAAGCACTAACAGCCAATTTAAAAGCACCTCATTTGATAAAAAGTAGTTTTTACCAATTATTTTCTTAATTTGGTGCTAATAATATAATCTCTGCTGTGGGTGCAGTACACTCTGTTTCACCTGGTTTTCCGAGTTATTTATCTAAG
This sequence comes from Cylas formicarius, assembly GCF_029955315.1. Lineage (NCBI taxonomy): Eukaryota > Metazoa > Arthropoda > Insecta > Coleoptera > Brentidae > Cylas > Cylas formicarius. Next base: position 13,104,931 of record NW_026844214.1, on the reverse strand, counting down.
CCCAAAAAGGCAAAAATTTGAACTCTAGGGCATCAAAGAGGCTATAGCCGAAAGTCTTCAGATTCAGTCTATATATAGACAAAAAATCTTTTACTAATTTTGAGGAAGCCTTTGAAAAACTAAATAGTTTAAATAAAGCTAACACGAAACAAAAGGCACAGAAAGATGTGTTAATTTTGGATTTAACCTAAGTGTCTAAGTCAAGTAGATATTTTCCCGTATGCTTATGCTTTGAAATTTAAATATTGTAAAATTGTAATATAAATAAATAAAATAAAAACTTACTTTTGTCAGTTCGCCCATCATTAATGTGACCTGCGGAGTGTTGCAATTCCATAGAGTGACGAAACACATTTTGGCCGCTTGCCTGATGTCCGGCGACTTGGAATCTTGAGACAGCGCGACAATTTTTTGGAGGGCGCTGAGCGAGTTGTGCGAGGTCGATATAGCTTGGGCAGCGTCATGGTGACCGCAAAGCGACGTTAAAAAATTTAAAACCACCACTTTCGTTTTGGTATTCGGCGTCTGAGTGGCGTCCAACAAAAACCGATACACGTTCGTTATGAGAGAGTGAATGGGAAAACTACAACGTATTAATTCGAGGGTGTTCATCAGTTTATTCTGCACGGAACTTAAATTTTCGGCACCGACTTTTAAAAACACCCTCTGGAGTAAAACGTAAAGCCAGTAACCCAAGTCGTCTTTATGCATTTTGATGATTTCGTGCAACGTATCTAGGAACACTGCCCAACCCTTGGTGTGGGAATCCATAAACATTTTCGTGAAGATTTCCGTCAAATGTTTAAGCTCTCCGTTTGTTAATTTAATCTCTTGAGTGAGATAGCACTGAAGGGAAAGTAAACCGTCACGTCGTTCTTGCCAATTCGTGCTCGCGCAGAGAGCTATTATCTCATTAATGTCCTGGAAAAATATTAACGAAACATAACTCGAACATATGTTTTCGGCAACCAGCATGACGTCACAAATGGGTCTAATTCCGACTATACATCTTATTGGTTGAAAAAAAAAAGATAAAAAAAAAGATTTCTGTTGGTCGCGCATGTGTCTGTAATATCAGCAGGGTCTTTATATATCTAGTAGCTATATGGCGTATACTAAAAATTCATTCGTATAAACTTTATGATGAAAGGCAATAGGAAACTTCTGGTTAGTTTCTTGCAAGGTTTATTTTATATTAAAAAACGACAATCTAAGATGCAAAAGCTAAGTTTAACATTTTCCTTCTCAAATATCCGCTAAAAGTAGTAATGATTGTCAGAAATTTAAAAAAATCGCCTCAGAAAAATATAATCTTTGTACCGTGAGTACAATTTATATTGATAACGTTTTATCCTGTATTTAATCTGACAGAATATGTGAAGCATAGTTAAACAATCGAGGAAGATCGCATTGTTTCCATTTTAACGCAATGCTGGCTGAAACATTTTTGTAAGAAATGTTTTTTAATGTGACAATGTTACAACGCTCATACCAATGTAGAGGAGTTTTTAACTACGATTTCACGTGTGTTTCACAATACGTCACTTTTGTGAAGAAAGCACTTTTTTAGAGTGGAAAATTGTTTTGGACAGACTGATAGCAAAAATGCCGAAATACAATGAAGTTTGGAAAGAACTTGGTGGTTCAAATTCAGTGTCATTACTTGTATGTGAACAATGCGAAGATATGTTTCATAGCCAATGTTTTGTATATCTGTGTTTAGTATTATCTATTATAGATTTCCAAAGACTATTAACTATTTTTAATATAATTAAGAAAATTATGAAATTATGAAAAAACAGGACAATGATTTGTTGTCTATCTCGTGAATTATTTTCTCCTACTTTAAGAGGGCCCCATAGCAACCATTGTCATTTAGGGAACATTCTTCAATCCACTCGTCCCGTCCTTAAATGCCTATATATGCATCACAACAGTAATTGTATGAATGAATTATGCGGCTTCTTTATTATTATTTATTATTTATTATATTATTATTATTATATATTATATGAAAAATTCCTATTCTTGGCAATATCCGGAAAAAAATATATATATTTGTTGTTATAATCGTAATCAGAATAACGTGTTCCATTATATACTAATAAAATATACAGGGTCTTCCATTTACAAAAAAATCAAATCGGCTAAAATATAAGAAAATTGTTAGTGTTATGTTTTACATGTCAGTTAAATAAAAACTTGGCTGCTAACTTCACATTTCCGAAATAAACTTAACGAATTGAATTATTTATTTTCACTGATCGACATTTTTTAAAAGGGAATAAGTGAAGGTGTTTGAATAGCGTATGCCAAAAGGAACAAGTACTTACTGTGCAGGGTTCCCACATATCTCTGCTGGCCAACCTTTGTTGCGAACCACTCCATGAATACGACTGCCATGAACAAAAACAGAAGAATAGAAAGTGATTGAAAATAATAAATTTTGAGTTTTAATATCGGTAGCAATGTCTCCAAAGCATTGAAAAAATACTCACGTCTGAGGGCCTCTTGAATGAGTCAAAAGATCTTTCGGAACAAACACTGGAAGTTTCAGACTCATCAGAGTGATTATCTAAAGATCTAATTGTTTTTCTTGGACTTCTAAAGTGGCCGTCGCCGCTATCAATCTGAAATTTTTTTATACATGACATACGTTAATACTAGAAACAGATAGACAACACAGAATTAATCTTTCAAGGGTAAGATCATCCAAATCGAATGGAAACTTACTAAAACGTCGGCCAGTGCATTTTCCGCTTCCCTGCTTTGCTGCAGGATTTTTTGTGCTAACACGGGCCGAGAGGCAGGACTCATGGGGGGTCGATGATCGCTGGCTCTTCTGAACCTACTTAGACTAGAGCCTCTATTGGGGCTCGTTTCTCTTGAAGTGTCTCTTGATCCTATGGGATATAACAATAATAACGATACATACGGGATGTCCCAGTAAGGGTAACGAGGTACGGTATTGGGGAAGCAGACCATTATTTGAAAAAATAAAATCGTTAAGTAAAACAGCCCACAGAAAATAAAATTATTTTCGAGTTTCTAAAATTGCCATCAGGGGGTGATTGTTGTCTTCAATTTTAAAATTAGCTTTCTAAAAAAATTTATGTCAATTTTATAGTGAGTACTGCTAGGAAAGTGGTGGTAGTGTTCGAACGTTTTCATTATGGATAACTGTAAAAAGACTTAACGCATTTTAAGAAACTTGGAATCGTTAAAAAGGCATTTAATAGGCTTTTCTATCTTTGTTTTTTTTTTGCTATAATCGCAAAAAAAAAACAAAGATATAACTTATTCATCATATAAAAACCGAATTTCAATATCCTTTTTCTACTCCCTTCTATATAATCCTTCAGCCCAATTATACACCAATCTAGTATGGGGAAAGTGTCATTTTATCACTTCAGTTTCATTTCCCACAGACCCGAGCCACTTCGGACATTTCCGAGATATTACGCTCTGGTTTGGGAGCAAGATGATGTTTTCGAAAACATTTCCCACGGCTTGAATTTTGACGTTTATCAATTCTGGCAGTGAACATATTGGTGTTGTTTTGTACAAATAAACCCAAAAACAGAAAAAGTATAGTATGCAAAACAAGTGCCAAAACAACTCGTGACACAAATGCCGTTTACCACACTTGTTGCATAATATACTACATCCTAACCCAAAATATGAATAAAAGAACTTAATGCTCAAAAAAAAAGTTGTTATTTATCATTTAATTTACTTTACAATACCTTTGATTAGTACAAAATTACCTAGTAGTTAATTTTTCAAAGAAATTTCCACTGGCTACCGTAATCCTATTTACAAATCTTCTGGATTTCATTTATAGGTTTAATCAACTAACTATAATTAAGCAGTTGTTGAGGACTGACCAATTTAATTCATTATGATTAGTAGTAAAACGTGTATTGAAATAATATTTTTTTTTCCATTCCGACGAGTCCATTTCTGTGCACTGGATTACAGTGCGTACAAATAAGACGTTTTTAATGTAATAAACATTTTACACATTTAAATGACCCGAAATATGCGTTTTCATGGCAATATTGATAATTAGCAATAAATTTCTTTAGTCAAGAGATACTTTATCCATTTTTTTAAGTGGTTTCCCACATTTTACTTCTTAAGTACATCAATATTTAATAAAAATAGTTAGTCACCAACAATTGACTTAACTGACGAAGTTAGTGATTTAATGCTAAACAAATGAAAAATGCTGAGCATATTAGAACGTTGTAATGCCAGCCATCAGTAATTTGGTGGCCATCCAAAAGTATTGCAAAAAAGTAATAAAGATAAATAATAACATTTTATTTCGATTTCAAATATAATTGGGCATACTAAATTATTTGATAAATTCTAGATAATCGAATTAGTAACAACCCGTAAAGGGGTTCTTCTTCCTAAAATCCAACTTTGGTTCGTCTTCCTAAAATTCAACTTTGATTTAAACATTAATTTCTTTTATTCATATTTTAGGTTAGAATAAAGTTATTGGATGCGATTTTCACTGGATTGTTGGGGATTATTTGACTATCCAATGACAAAAAAGTCATATCGTTGCATTTATAGCTTTTGAAAAAAGTTTTTTTTTGCGATTATATCAGAAAACTCCACACTTACAGAATGATTGATACTTTTTGTAACGGTTTTAAGTTTCCTAAAATGCATTAAACCTTTTTGGAGATATAGAAATTTACTTAAGTTAAACGTTCCAACCCTCCCTTAAGTTAAGTTGTCTCAGTTTAAAAACAGTTACTCACCTTAACTATGGTTAACGTTAGATATTTTTATAGAAACAGAGTATTAAAATTTAAAATAACAATTCCGTCACCTGGTGGCCATTCCAGAAACTGGAAAATAATTTCCAGCATTTTCTGCTGACTGATTTACCTATTCTTGTTTTCGGATTTCTATGACTGTCCCTTTTCCTAATACCGTACCTCCTTGCCCTTAGTGGAGACTAGGTAAATTTCATCTATTACCAGTTGTCGACCTAGGGATGCCAGATGGTAACCTTCTTGATCTGACAGCATCATGCTCGGACCTGTGGTACAAGTAAGCCAAACGCGAACTCGGGGAACCGGATCTACTCGTAGCTAGGATGCGAAATATAGCTTTATACTCAAACACTTAAATTGGCCGTTGAGCCAAACTTACGCTGTGATTGGGAACTTCGGTTTCTTGTTCTGCTAACCCTTTCCGGGGACGAAGTGGTCAATGTCTCCGCCGCTTTTCGTGGTCGAGCTAAAATTAGGACATCACCATTTACTGAACATTCCCTCATTATAATCTACACTGATGATGGGCATGACACGAACAATATAAATGAGCAGTCAAATTACGTAAATTCTAGATAGCACAAAATTGATCTAAAATCCATTCTCAGTTTGACTTTCTGATAACTATTTAAGAAAACATTATAAAACTGCAGTTTTGCAACAATCTTCAACATATCATATAGGTATTTCCTATTTCCTGATTTCTGGACACTTTTAATAATTCATCACAATTTGATACTTACGTCTAACACGTTTCCGGCTCATTTATAATTACTGATTTTTTAACGTAGTACTGACTGAAAAATTAATAATTAATTTTTTTCATTGAACCATTGGAGGGAGATTCGAAAATATATGTAGTAAAAAATAGCCAATATGTTTGATTGACAACTAATTTGTTAAAATAAAACACAGAACTTTGTAGATCCATTTTATATCTAATAAGTTATACCCAAGACTCGCCTTTTTAGACATATTTTCAATTTTATATCAATAATAACGTTTGCAGATCTAAGTATATCTAGCAATTGTAATATATTTGGGATAAAAGGGAATCACTTTAATAATAAATAAATATATATATAGTAAACAGCATATGAGTCAAGAGTGTCTTGATATCTAATGTTACTGCGTAAACCCAACAACCAATAATTTATTCATATGTAAAGACAAGACAGGGGCGAGTCTGGTAGATGTCGACCACATGTAGGCTAATAACAGTGGCAGTGTAGACTGACTTTATATGATCATAGTATATTATGCAACAAGTGTGGTAAGCGGCATTTGAGTCACGAGTTTATTTGGCACTTGCAGAGCGCAGCGGAGCGAGTGTTTAGTGACTTAAAAAGTATACCAAACATGTTGCATACTATACTTTATCTACGCCCATTAGTTTTTGGGTACATTTTTGCAAAACAACATGAAAACATTCAATGATATGACCGTCAGAACACTTTCCATACGGTAGATCGGTGTATAATTGGGTATTTTAGAGAAGGGAGTAACTTATAATAAATTAATAATTATTAGCTTAATTACTATACATGATTTATAAGATTTAGAAAAAATTTTTAAAAGACAGTAAATAGTATTTACCATTTCTTTAATGCTCGAATGTTTTCTTTTTCTGCTATGTTCCGTCTTGGACAATTTACATCCATTTAGAAATTTTATATTGGAAAAACGTTTTATTGTTATTTTAAAATCTACACCTTTTTTACATAGTCACCTTTTTTTAGTATCAAGTATCATTTATTCACATTCTTTGTTTTGAATGTTAGTTTTTGGTACACTGAACTTACTTATTTTCAAAAATATCAACATACACTACAATATACTTCTATAAGGAAATCAACTCTAAATATATAACAACGGCTTTCAGTTCAGTCCAGTGCTTTAGACCAGAAAATGTCACTTGTGACATAAAATTCATAATATATTACAAATACATCAGAAAATCAAAAATATATAAAATATGTCTATAAAATTTGAAGAAACTAGAAAATGCCTTAATATATATGTATATAATGTTCTATTTAAAATAATACAGTTGTTGTTCACGAAAATACAAACACCAAAGTATGAATGAATCCAAACATTTGCCTCTAAGTTTTTTTGATATTTTTAACATAATAAACCCTCTACAAATCTCTCAAAACTCACCAAAATTCTCAGTGACCTCAATAAAAATATTCGTAGTTTCCATTATTTTTTCTTGTAAAATATGGGGTAATAGTTTATCAAATTTAGTACATTTGTAAAATATAAAAATCCAACTGAAAATTGTTGCAAACTTCGAAGTGTCAACTTTAAAACAACCGATCTTCTAATCAGCTCTAAAAAATCAAAAAAGTACCTTGTTGGGCTACCTCCCCCTCTGGCGGAATGAACATGAAAAGAAAGGGATAGAAACAGGTTAATTTGTTAAAAAAAAAATGCAAGCGACAATGCATTCTTGATAAAATACCAAAGCAATTATTTCGGAACATTAAATTATCAAATATCAAACTAATTGTAGCTAGTTAATAGTGAATTAAACAACAAAATTCTAAAAGCGATTTTTATAACTGAAACGACTACTTAAAAATCATGCGACATTTACAAATGACACCTACGGAGGCTAGCTGTGCCTGATTGAATTTTGTTTCTCGCCATTGCCGAATACTGGGCTCTTGCTTTCGCTCTCTGTGCTGCTTGCAAGTCAATCGCTGAATTACTCCTAAACCCTTTCCTTGGGCCATCTGGAAAAAGATATTGGCATATAATTAACGATCTATTTTTGCATTGGCTAGTAATAAATCGTTCATATCAAATCAAATTAACTGGGGCAATCTTTTTCATCCACATTGGTAGAAATCTCTAAATCTCTAAACAGGAGATACTAAACACCAAAATATCATGATTGGACTAGGGATGCCCAAATGTCGCAGGTTTCAAGATATTTTTTGTGTTTCTTTTTAAATACTATTACTAAAATTGTTATTGTGAAACAACAATTTTTTATTGCTCCCCGTACCTTTTTATCTCTTAAGAAATTTAAAAAAAAAAGAAAAAATACTTTTTACATGCAAATAAGTGAAAAACTGATAGTTAGACGGCATAAACAAAAGTCCCTTTTCTTTGGAAAATTGAAATAAATTCTTTCAAATCTAGCAGCAACATTCCACGTTGAAATTCAGAATAAAATTTAAACTTTGGAACAGGGTGTTCTCGAAAACCAATGACATTTGTATGAGGCATGTGCATAATATTTTGAGAACTAGTATCAGAATGCTCATTCTTTTGAATTTAAGTTATTGTTTTAAAATGAAAAACTATATAATTATTCAATAACTTAAGCATCTTTAAGGTGCTATAAAATAAAAATAAGTGCCCAAAACTCTACATACTAGCACTTTCTCTTGATAATACTGGTATACCGCTACGTTGTCTATAGCTCCTTGGCAAAGACGGTGCCCTCTGGAGGCCACAACTCGCAATAGCCAAATTTTCAATGCTACCTAATTATCCAATTCAGCAGCAAAAACAAAATTTGAATGATAAGTACAAACGTAAATCTAGCATGGTTGACGATATAAACAATATTGCCGAAAGATAGGAAACAAACCTGAAGTACTTTGAGGTGTTGTCCGGCCAAACTGTCTAGGAGGTTTGAAGGAACAAAGATTGTTATTTGATGAACTGGCGGACATCCCGTCGGTTTGCAACGCACGCCTGTAACTGGGTTCCAACGACTGGAGCAAAACTTCCGCTTGATCGGGAAAATGATCACGGAATCCGCGAAATGCCCTGCAAACAATTTTTTCTTAACGAATCTTATACACACCGCAAAAAAGTATCGAATAATCGGTAAAATGGTACGAACGAAAAAAAAAACAGGCGTTTGCACATAAAAAGAAAATACAAATAAAAAAAGAGTATTTTAATTGCAGAACAAATGCCAGAATTATTGCGTTAATCGAAACTGGGCGGAAGCAGACTATTTTACGAACTTAAGAAATATTAATCAGTGGCTTAAAAGCGATATCCCGGTAAAGAGAAATTACAGGAGATGACTTGTTTTTGGACGCCCTCGCTACACAAGTCGTCAAGCTGATCGCCATTACGAGCGTGACAGGTTACGGCAACACAACTGCAAAATGACTTAAACAATGTGGGAAATGCACGTGAAGTAGCCAAACTGTAGCGGGTGGACAATTAAGAAAAGCACTTTACACGCACGTGTTGGAAATTAATTAATCGCATTCTTAAAATGCACCCAACTGGGATAAATTAAATTCTTTTTCTTTGAATGGTTTTTGTTACTGTTTTTTGCTGTATCTTTTAAGGGAAAGCGGTAGGGGTGTTCGAACATTTTAGTAAATAAATTTAGAGTTGGAGTGACATTTTAGAACCAAATGTTGTAATATATATGAGATGTGTTCATTTTTACGCATGATAATGCAAGACCAGGCGTGACGTGTATTTAAATACCTGCAAGAGGTTGGATTACAACTCAAGGTAAAAATGCGAAATGTAGACTCGAACTCGAACTCGGGGAGGAAATTTTTTATTAAAAAAAAAATAAATGTTGTTTCTGTTTTGTTATTCTGTTTGATTCCTCAGACAAGGAAATTGGCTAATGCTATTAGGCGATACTTTTTTGCGGATTACGGATTGCAATTTTTTTCAGGTTTTGATAGGCATAGCTCAAATTAATTTGTTAACCCAACATTTGACCCACCTTCTAGAGGACACTCGAGCCTCTGGATCGGCATCGGCTATCCCTTTTTTGACGGTATCTTGCAGCAGGAGGATATGCTTCTCCAAAGGATGAGTGGGCCAAGTCGTGAGCATTTGTTCAACAAATTCGCAGCATGATCTACGTATATCCTTACTTTTTGAATTCATCGCGTTATTTGTGATAATAGGTATCAGTCTGGCACTGTGAATATTATGAATAATAAACTTAAGAGCTACGACACCTGATGTGGCCATGATCTAAAATACGATCACAAAATCATCAAAAATAAATTACGATAATTCGTGGAAAATAATTTTCTTACCTTTGCCGAATTTTGTATTAGATTAATCAAAGGTTGCAGGCACAGTTCTGCGGTTTTTTCAAATTTATTGCCCAACGTTTGAGATAGATAAGCTATTGTAATGCAAGTCTCTCTCACTACCTGCGATCGCAGATCTTTAAGTGATCCTTGCAACGCTAGATCCAAATTCTTAAGAGCAACGTAAAATTCCTCGTAATTTACAGCTCCAGCTAGGACTAAAGAACGAATTTTTTTCAGCTAAAACAAAAACGTATTTAAGAAATAATATAATGTGCAAGGTGCATGTCAATTGTACATGGGAAATATTAGCCACTTTGTGTTGCTAAATAATGCGAACAGTTACTTTTCGATTACCTATTTTATAAAACCTGGAAGCCTATCAATTTTTGCGCAAAACGCTTTCGATACTATTATAAAACTCACATATAAAACTTTTACTGCTCATTTGGTTCGTTACCTTTATAAACGGTATGTAAGATTTATAGGTGCAAGGAATGCGTTTTCGTTACCGGTATAAAACCTACAGTGTTTATAAACATCAAACAAAAAACGCATTCTTCTTCTATATAATTTGTTTACAATATATTTTAATTCGTGTCCTGTATTTGACAGCAATAAATTTTTACTTGGAGATCACTATGAAAATACATTATAACAACTCAAAAACTCTGAATATTTCCAAGGAATATTGCTCTTTATGTCGATTCGTAAAAACAACATAATCTTGGAAACTTTTATAAAAATCATCGAGATATCTTATAGCACTATTGCCCTTGCAATAAAACCTAGATGGTTTTGGAATACTGACAGTTTCATAACTTACCAAAAAGGGATCAATCATGCAATTATAACCTTACTTTTCAGTTGTTTATTCATTAGTTCTTGAAAAACATGTGTATAGTGCAAACGAAAGAAAGACTGCACTGCCTGACGGTCATCCCGAGCACATGAGAGTCTAGCTTTCATAGTAGCTACAGTATTTCAATTTGGTGCTTTAAGATTTATATGCGTCTTACTGAGTAAGCTATAAAAGCTCAAGAGTAAAAGCATTATACATTTAAAAAAAAAAACGAAACTAATCAAAGTTTTATAGATAAAGTAACGGAAACGTTGGTCTGGTTATAAAATTTGAAGTGTGTTGCTATTTATTGTAAGCTTTACTAAACTTGTAACATGAATGGTTTACTTATAAAACTATAAAAACTGTTTATAAAAGCTCAGGTTTCTTGTAAATTATTTATAATAAAACTTTAAGGTGCGCAAAGTGTTAGTTGAGCTTTCAGATGACAAACTGAATATATATAATTGAATACATACAATTTTATGATTTCTAGTACAATAATAATTTTGTAAAAATAGCATGCATTCCATAACAAATTAGTCCAAATCTAGCCAGCTAGAATTTGTGCTGAAAATGCTTTTAGTTAGTATCTGAAATCATAAAGAGAATATATTGGAAGAAGATATCCTCTTGTCATTACATAGTAGCAACTGGCAGTTTCTAATTAGAGATATTGCAGGCAGGATAACATTTAATGAAAATATAGAAAAGACGTTCTACAGTAATATAAAATATGAACAACAAACGCAAGTACTTACTGCGTCTACCCTTTTATTCCAGTCTTTATTGGCATCCGCTATAGTATCTTGAATAACTTTCAACTGTTCCGTGACCTCTTTATGCGAAAAGATTTGTATACTCGGTACATCTTCAAATGACTTAATGAACAATTCTTCATCGACGGCACCGGCTAAAGAAATAAAGCAAACAACATATTATACTTCAAGCAGTCTCAATAAAAACAAAAAAAAATCATTAAGGACTACAATAAAATAAATCATGAATGAATACAGAAAATAGAAAATATATAAACCATGGGTAATGCAGGTAAGTAATACTTATATTATGAAACAAGTGTGGTAAACGGGGCGAGTGCTTAATAAACGAGTGACTCAAAAAGTTTACCAAACGTGTTTTAGACTACACTTTTTCTACAACAATTAATTTTCAGGTACATTTTTGCAAATTAACGCGACCACATTAACTGCCATGACCGTCAGAATTGAAAAAGGTCAGAACTCAAGCTTTGGATAATCTTTCCAAAAATATCCGATTGCTCCCAAACCCGTGTGCTAATATCCTGGAAATCTCCGAAGTCACTCGCAGCGGTAGGAAGCGAAACTGATGTCAACTTTTCAAAGAAACTTCCACAGGCTACTGTAATACTATTTACAAAACTTCTAGATTCCTCCTGCGATTTCTATAGATTCTCGAATTGTTCGTTGGTAGAAGAATTGATTACTTGCAAGAATTTTAATTTTATCGAATAAAATTTGTTGTCGGGTCACTAAAAACTCCAATGTATTCTTTGTAAACGAAGATCAGTAAATCTGGTTTTGACGTTATATTTCTTAATAAGTTTTGATATGTGGTCAGTGGTAAGTAAGGACAACAGTGGCAAGTGTTAGGTTGCTTTCGGACTTCGGAATTATTAGAGAGAAGAGCAGAGGTAAGGTGTTTTAATTCTGGGTTCAGTGATTAGAACTGAGATAGTTTTACAACTCTGTAAACAAGACAGTTTATAACCGATGATTTTTGGTCCGGATGGTGGTGTGACAATGCGTTAAGATATCGGTCTGTGTGCGTAGGTTTCCTGTAAACACAATGACCCATTGATTTGCTATTGATAAGAATATCCAAGAATGGGAGGTTATTATTAGTTACTAATTCAATGGTAAAATGTATGTTAGGGTGTATGGAGTTTAAATGTCTAAGAAAATATAGCAGTGATTCTTGATGATAATTTTGGTTTTAGATTGAAGGTGTCGAAAGCTTTCTTCTCAAAGGCTTCCATAAATATATTAGCGATGACTGGTGATAATGGAGAACCCATAGCTGTTCCCGACATTTATTCAAAACTTTGACGGTTATAAGAAAAACCTGATCCAGACAAGCATTTTTCAATTAAGATGAGAAGAGTTTCAAGAGTAGGAACATCGTAATTCTAAAAGAAGATAAAGAAAATCCTGTGGTGGTCATGAACACAAAAAAGTTCCTATGTCACCTATGGAAAGCAACCTTAGATCTGTTATTAAGGCTTCTCTATCAGAATATATCAAAACCCTTTACGTGGAAAACTGATAGTTTCGTACTTAACAAATAAAAACTATTACATTTCGATGGAGAACCTCTCTTTACTAAAGTCCCCATTCTTGAAACTCTACATATTATTTCAGATATATTAAAATCCGATAATCTAGAAACAAACCTTCTCACTAACATTGAAAAACCATTATCACCAGACATCGCGAATATATTTATGCAATCCTTTGAGAAGAAAGTCCTCGACACCTTCCATCTAAAACCAAAATTATGGAAACGCTACGTGGATGATACTTCTGTTACTTGGTCTCATGGTCAAGAATCCCTATGAGATTTTCTTAGCCATTTAAACCCTATACACCCTAACATAAGTTTTACTAATGTATTAGAAACTAGTAATAATCCCCCATTCTTAGATATTCTTATCATTAGAAAATCAGACTCAACGTTGGATCATTTTGTTGACAGAAAACCGACGCACACAGTCAGACACCCTAATGCATTGTTACATCACCATCCGGCCCAATAATCATCGGTTATCAACTCTCACAGACAAAGCCGTAAAACTCTATTACTAATTATCTCAAACTAACCAAAACAATTTACATCTGCGCTCTAATAATTCCACATTATCTCTAATGATTAAGCGTTGCATCACAAAATACACTTCGTCACAACCTTCCGAAGACAATCAACCCTACACTTCCCACTGATGTCCTTCCTTACATTGAAAACATCATTAACTACATTATTATTCTTTAGAAATATAAATTCAAAATCAGATTTACCACTTGTCCAAAAATGTCTCAACGTCTTTGATTCGTCAAAGACAAAATTCCGTTTGAGATAACATGAGTTTACAGCATTGCAAGCATATGCAGCAAAGAGAGATTGGAGATATCGGAAGAAAAATATCAACTAAGCTCAAAGCACATGAAAGAGGCTTAAGACTACGACAAATAAACTCAACAGCAGTTGCAGAAAACAATCAGGAGACCGGACATGAAATTCTTACATCCTTCTAGCAACTAAAAATCCGAGAATTATAGAAATCTCTAAGCAACCAAACAATCTTAATCGCGACTCAGGCCAGTTCGTTTCATCAAAAATCAACGCAAGATGAATCCAGAAGTTTTGTGAAATTGACACTTTCAGCGTCTACATCAGCGTATAGTTGGCTATTTTAGAGAAGGAAGTAACTTTAGGAAAAAAACTTATTCTTGATAAAAAGTTCTGTATATTCTGAAATCTAAAATAAAATGACCAGGTATCAATTTGTTTCGGTAGTATGCGAGCTTTGTCAATAACACTGACAAATTTGACGATATCGAAAAATTTTATTAAAAAAAGTTCATCGGAACTAAAAACTACGTCGCCTGTTTAATATTGTGTCTAATTTGAATGAACATGTATATTCTGGGATCATAAAAGTCATGACTACCTTCCTGGTTCTTAATGTTTTGGTTACTTTTGCAATTTAAACACGTGATGAATGCATATGCAATTATATTGGAAATAAAAAAAAACATACAAATATTAAGCAACGCATGTAGTATTAATTCTAGAAATAAAAAAATTTAATATCTATTCATTCAAGAGCGCATGTCTTTGTTCCATTAGCATGTTCAAGTAATACATGAAACTGCCCTACCTGGTAATTTTTTTGTTTCCAGTAACCCTATAGGAAGTAATCAAACGGAGTAGCGTCAAGGAATCTGACAGGCCAAAAAAGGTTAGTTGATAACGTTTCCATGGAACCTATGTTCAAGATATTTCCTAACACTCCGTGTAAAGTGCGGAATGAGACACAATTTTGTTGTTACCAAATACAGTATCATTCTTGCGAGGGGTAGTTCGTCTATACAATCAAAAACGTGAATTTGTAAAAACTATAAATAAGTTTCGGCATTCATGATTTCGCGAAAAACGGTTCCTATTAAGGTTTTAATAAATATCATATCATGAGACTTTATTACCAAATAGGGATTTTAACCATCAGAGACATCGTTGAGAGGCGACAGTTCGATTAAACGAGAATATTGCCTCATCAGAAAAAATAATACGTCTCATAAAAGAGCGCTTATCATAGTCTCTTTCTTTCAATGCGTGAACTATTCTTGGTTTGAATGGTTTCTATTTATTCAGTTATAAAATTTTTGTCACTGTATTTTTACTTACATTTTTTGCATCAATGATTTCCTTTTGTGTAATGACATTTTTGGATTAGCTACAACAGCATTACTCCAAACTGAAATTATGCATAATTTTTGTAGCAAGTGAATAGGTACTTAGGTATTTTCTCCCACAATCAGTTCCATTTTCTATTGACTACTTAATAACACTACCATATTTATGAGCAAAGCGAGACTGTAAATCTCGCGTATGCGCATGTTGAATGTACCTTATCAACATTTTATTCAAAGCCTCTATATCTCTAGTAGCTATGCGTTTTGACGATTATTGTCAACCATTCATTACTTTTCAGCGCATCCTAGAGTGCAAGTAACTGCAGTGCAGTGAACTTTGCATTATTATTGTACTTGAAAATACGTTTCAAAAATTAATAATTTTAGCATATTCGAATGTAGATTATAGTTCTGATTAACTTTTAACATTTTTCAATATTGTCGAATTTTAAGTAAAGTTTTACATTTTTTGACAAACTCATATACTACTGGAAAGCATAGATATCTGATGACTGTATTTTAAATTTACCAACATGCAAAACTTTTTATGAAGAATAAGTTTTTTCTAAAAATTAATAATAAAAAAGTTTCCCTTATTGTTCCAACTTACTGAGGCGCACTGTATGATGATATGCGTGTGATAGCCAACTACACCGAATGAAACGATAATGAAAAAACGAATACCGATCGATTGTTAATAACAAAATTAGTTATGAAAAATGAATTGTAAGTCACTTACATGCTGATGAAACGGTAAGTTTTCGGAGAGAAGCGGCTCGGCTTAGAACTTTTCATGCAGATATGAAAAATAAAATAGTAAAAATAAAAAAAGCAAATTAAACAGCAATACAAAATATTTGAGCGAAGTTGGACTATAATCGAGTGGATTTTTGACAATAGTCACTGTGAGTCACAACCACACCAGTAAAGAATTTACATCTTTATGTCAAAACACCTCTCGCAGTACTTATATTTTTTCCTTTTATTCTTCAAAGTTGAAATGTATATAAAACACTTAAGTAGTTCTTGGGATTAGGTTATTAACTATTTAAAAAAAAATGTTTTATGTATTAACATATCTTAGTGTCATTTTCAATATATCTTTACTGATAAATTTTGACTTCGATTTTTATGTGTTAATAAATAAGAGTTAATTATTGGTTTGTTTCTAACAAAGATGATTTGACATTTTATTAAGATTATCTTATTCAATTGTAGTATAATTGACTTAATTTTATTAATGTTAATTTTTATTTGGTGTTAAAATTTTCGTTTTTTTTTTTAAATTTAAGTTCATGGTTTGTTAAATTTTCGTGTTTATGTAAAGCAGTTGATTAGGTTTTAATATATTTATGTCCATTTATACGATTTCCAAAAGTTTTCTGGTTATTTCAATATATTTTTAGGCAGTTTAAGCAAGAAATTAAATATTTTATACTCAATACAATATTTCATTTCCCTATAATTCGAGTTTCAACTTTTAATGGAGTGAGAATTGATTTTATTAATTTGTAAGGTTTGTGGCAAGCTGATATCATGTTTAAAAAGAACATATTTTATATTTTCAGATATATTATTATATATTATGTATTGCAACATATTGTTGAATATTTTTTTTAATTGTATTATTTTTTGATATTTAATTTTTATGATAAATGATACAGGTTCGTTTTTCAAAAATTTTATTAATATTACTTTCAGGATTCTTGTTCTCAATTTTGATTTGTGGTCTATATTATGGTGATATTAGTTTTATAACATGATCTATTAAACCAATCACACCATTTAACAAAAAATGGGGTGATTAGTCATAAGTTACTTTTAAACAAGATCATAGGCACCATATTGTCCGCAACAGAGGCCAAACATGTATGTGACTTTTCCTTCTATTTAGGGTTTTTCTTTGTAAATTCGTTAAATAAAAGCTTTTTATCATTGTTGTATATTCATTATATGTTTATCTAATCTGGGACCGGTTACTCTCATTAAGGGGTTGCATAAGAGCAACGACACCGCCCCTACATTTGAAAATAACACTAAAGACCGAAACGTTGGAAAAAACATTGAAATTTAAAGAATTTTTATATTATTGATCAACCTAAACCCAAAATCGACTCAAGCATTATATACATACATATGTTATATAGAAACAATACCTGAATTGGGATTAACCGGTGCCGATTTAGGTTTGAATCCACTAGCGCTCATAGTTTTTTTAAGTGGAGTCTGAAGTCGAGTCACTGGCGTTCTGTCAACTTCATCAAATGGTACTGGAAATAAAAGTAAATGATTAAGTGTCCTGCTGTTCCACATATATATACATGCAATTTCTACATATATTTCTTGATGTAAATATTGCAACATGTCTAGTACCAAATTGCAAGCTTCATGAGATAAGAGAAAAATGTGGAAAAAATGTTCAAGGAGCAAGTCTGGTAATTGCAGATCAGATCAGCAGTTTTGCCTTTCAAATATATGATTATACACAGTGCCAATAGACAATTTGTTAAAAAAAAACTGTATTTGAAAATTGGCTCTAAATATAAGAGAACTGAACAGAAATTAGTATTGAGATTATTGATTTTCCTTATCTACCCATAAGTTATGCACTGTAAATATATTATTGCATAAAGGTTAGCTATTTTCCACTAGAAAACACTAAAAAGTATGGTTTATTATATCAAAATTTAAAAAACCTTGAAAAACAAAATTCCACCAAAATAGTCAAATCTATTTTGCTCGAAAAAATTGCATCGCGTCTACCGTTAAAAAATGGTGGGTTAAAAATACATGCATTTTTATTAGCAATTTTTATCTGCTAAAAACACATGCAGAAATTGCATCGTATCTATCAGACTTAAATACTCTTTTTTGCATCTACTATTGACATAATTTTTATGCTTCGAAAAGGTCAGCAAACTACAGTCTCATGTTGTCCTTAGAGTTAGTTTTAATTAATTAATTCCTGTTACAACCTGGATAAAATCTAATATAATTGGTATTATCCATGTTATTATTTACAGTCCTTATCTAGTTGTTGTTGTTGTTGAACAACTCCAAAAGCAATTTCGAGTATTCTGCGAAACTGCGAAGAGTTAGCTAGCTATAGGACACATTTTTGACCACCCTTAATACAATATATGATTGAGATATGCTTAAATAATTTTGATGTATTTATGAAATTAATATTTGGTTACATTTAAAAAAAAAATGAAATTATTAAAAAAACCTTAAAATTTAACGTTATCGAAGCACTTATTTTAGTAGCAGAATACAAAAATGTTATAATATATATTAAAAAAAATACAACTTTCATACTTTTAATACTTGTATGACAACCTATGTAGTATGAAAGCAATTTAAAAAGATTACCTTAATGGGACTTTACACGTCCCAGAAGTAAAACTTTTTAAAAATCTTGTACTTTGGCCACAATATTACATTAAATAACCCTGTATAAAATATCTTTTCAAATAAATATAAAAAGATTTTCTTATTCTCAGATGAATGAATGAATGAAAGAATTTTTAAGTAAGCACCCTCAACTCTGCAGAAGTCCAAGTACACTGACATTTCTAATATAGTAAGTAACTTTTTGAATATTATTTTCAAAATTATCGTTTAAAAATATTTTGGAAAATGGTGTCATTGTAGTAATAACACAAGCTATCACAGCCACCTATCCTAAAATGCACCAAATACATCAAATACAAAAACGGAAATTCAAGAATATTTGTTACAAAACGAAATTTATTTCAATTGGAATGCTGTAAACAAATATAAAATTCGATATTGCAATCATTAATGTAACACAGGACTAAAAATAAATTTCATCAATTTAAATTTTATGTACAATAATAATATTACAAACATAAGAACACGTAAAGCACTGCATAATCCATTGGCTAGAGTAATATGGACATTTAACGATATTAAACAATGAGTTCCTTAACGAATGGTATGTGATGTTGAGAAGGTAACAAATTTGACTGTGTTGGGTTGTATTTTATTGAAAGTCTGTATATTCTGTGGTGCCCTATGTTCCCAGCAATTCTGCTGTTTTACATTATCCTTATTCAACAAATATTTTTTGTATGTATAAGTTACTGTAAAATACTTTAGCATTAAGAGACTAATACTGTATGTAAATTTGTCATCAATAAAAATAATTTCTTACATTCGATACACTTCGACGCGGTTGGTAAAAGCTTGCCGCTATTTTTGGCCTCGTCAAATCTGGCCGCTAACAATTGCCGTTTACTCTGTGGTACCAAGTTGCGCCTTTCCAGATCAGCCCTTAACTTTTCGCCTACATGTTTGTACAAATCGACTAAAGTATTAAATGCTGTTTCTCGGACGGATGCTGTCGGATCCGACAACAGTTTTACTACATCTGGAATGAACTTGTTTAACGTCAGCGAATGTGCTCCGTGCCTGTAAACAACGAACCGTAGAAAAAAGCAAATGTTATAGTGCACCTCAAAGTATATCCTCTTTTCTTTTAACGTACTCTCCATTTTAATAGCCAATAATTTATTCATAGGTAAGGGACAAAACAGGGACGTCAGATAGATATCGCCATTGACTTAGATCAGTGACAGTATTGAATAACCCATTTTACCGTGCGATTCAAAAAAGCTTTTTATGAATGAATTGTAGAAAATCTTACAACACAAACGATAAAATTAAATTTACAAAAAGGTCAGTATCCTGTCAACAACATATTATTAAATGAAAAAAAAAACGTATTGGTTTTCAATCTTACCATCTGAAAAGGAAAGTAGAACATAAAAAGAATATAATTATTAGCCGTGTCACCCTTCAAACTTATTTGGGAATGGGAAATTGGTTCGATACACACGTAGTATCCAATAGACGGATTGATTCCAGTACACACTGTAAGACAAAGCATCTTCAAATAAAGGAAAACGCATTATCATAATTCAAGGTGAATCACAAGAGCAATTAATTCCAAACTGCTGGAGGAATCCAGAACATTAATAGTATTAACAATGTCTTTGTAATGGATGATATAAACAGCAACAAATTCAGCAAGTAGAAAAACGGAAATTCAAGAATATTTGTTACAAAACGAAATTTATTTTCAACCCAATTACGAGAACAACTGTTGGAAGTGTTAAATTATAAAAAAAAAACAATATGTGTGTGATAGTTTAGTTGATGGGGCAAAATATTTTACGTCTTCCTCCATGTCATGTATATGCACAGAACATTTGCGGCTCCAAGTAAAATCAAATATGAGAGCAGAAAATGTTACTCCCACTTTATAAAGTTAAATTCAATAAAAATATTAATTAATAATATACCTGTTCAGAGTTGAAAAAACAGAGTACAGGACGTTTTAAGAATTGCAATTAATCTTAATTATGACTGCGGTAAATTTATTATAGATAATTTTTATTAGTACTAACGTGATTTTATTATATTTAATAAAATGAAAAATGAAAAAATATATAATGATATTTTTTAAAACACCTTTGAGTCCGCCGCCCATGCTATGTCCGTCAATGTGACTAGTCCGGTGTTCCATTGCAGTCGCAAAGTTATTTCATTGACATCAAAAGCCAAGATGATAATACTTTAAGATAAAGTATACCCCAAGACATAAAACGAACTTACTCGTTTAACGTATTGACTAAACATCTCAAAACTTCCTCACGAATTTTGGAATTTTTGTGAGTAAATCCGGGTTGTAATTTTTCGAAAAGGGTTTGGGGCGTTAAAACGTTCCTTTCGAGCAACTTCAATATAAGTAGTTGCGACTTTTCACGCACCGTGTCTTTGGCATCTCCCAATCTATCAACTATGTTTGGCAGTACCGTCTGCAAATACGGTCTAAAGTCGGTTCCTAACCTATCGGCCAAATAAGTCAAAACTTCTATTCCGATGCTGGCGACCTGTAAGAAATACCAAATATTAATAATTTAATAAACACTTTTTATTTATTTCACAAAGTTTTCCCGACAACTTCTTAAAGATTAACAACGAAGCACAATTAAAACGAAGGGCAACACACGTGTGTTGCCGGTTTAACGAGATGAACTTAACTTCGGGAAGTCTGTGACACAAATCTTCGTACGTTATGGCGCAATCCCGTATTTTAGGGATTTAACCCTAGATTGCTGAATCTGCGTCTGGGTACGTGAGACAAGATGGTTCTCAGCAAACCTTGAGAAAGCTGCTAATTCCATGGGAACCGCTAATAGAGGTTGTCGGAAAGATTCCACTAGGTTTTGCAAGTTGGAACATTATATTTGTTGAACACATATAAGGCATATAAATCAAAGGAGATGGCATTTGTTTCCATCTTAAAGATTCCTGAAGAGCTGAGACAATAATTCCAGTGATGGACATTGGTTTATAACCGATACATTATACATAGAATAATATTTTTATACCCCAACATTTTGTTAAACATTGCCCATAAAATAACAAATAGTTCTTTTTTGAACAATCGCGATATGGTTTATAAGAAATGTGTGACAACGTAGAAATGTAAGGAAGTTTTTGACCTCGATTTTAACAATGAATAACACCAAAAAATAAAATCAGTAGAAGAACATACACTGAGCACACAATGCACACCTGTGGATCATGACCACTATTCCGATAAAATTATTACTGACCATCTCTTACCTTTTGAGTTCTAGTATTGTAACATAGGATCAGATCATCAGAGTGTGGTAGGGAAGGAAATCGCAATTCTTTTTAAATTTACTGAAGCGCGTTGATGGCAAGTAGAAATGGATCTGACAGAGGGTTTATTGTTTTTTATAAACTGCCAAATAGCTTTCTGCTTATTACCTAATATATGAGCATCATTAGCAGTCATTTTAGCTCCATTCAAAAGGCTTCGATATTTTTTACTATATTTTTCAATTGGTTTTTGACTATGGTCGAACTGTGCCTTAAAATTGTCAAAAAGTGTAGTCTGTCTACCTACAGTTCCTGAAATACTCATTAAACTATCCTTTATCCAAGTACTCCTGGGATTAAAGGAGATAATCTTTACATGAGACCAATGACCACAATTTTTACCAATTTGATGACTCAAGAAATTTCCATTTATCAGATATATCTTTCCTTCCAAAGCGTTTGTATTGAGGCAATATAATGATCTAGTCTCTTGTAAGTGGTCAAGTGACCCTACTTCAATCAAAATTGGTGTCCCTCGGGAGTCTATCTTTTTTCGTAAAATTAGGAACGATCTTCCGCATTTGTCTCTAACTTTCATCCAGTAATCTGCATTTTGCACCATTTTCTTCCTGAACAGCGATCTTCACACACGAACTCGTTTTCCCAAAACATTTAACTAGATTTGGACACATTTTGAGAAAATATTGCTGAAAAAATGCTACATTTAAAACAAAACATGTCCAATTGAGAAACTGTCAGCAGCCATGCTGGTTGTTGAGCGGTACTACTCCTTATTGGGCGAAAGTGAGACTTCAAATAAACGCGTATGCGCATATTAAATGTCCCGTCCCAATATTTTTCATTCTGGATTCGAAAATTCCTGTATTATCAGCATAGGTACGACCTCTTTATATTTAGTAGCTATAGGTTTGCACAACATCAATTTCATGAATCACTTATGCGGTCTCTCTTTTAGTTGTAGCTCTACTACCGAAAAATCAAAAATTATGCTTCTTTATGAGGGATTCAAAAAATAATAATAATAAATGACTTTTTCAAGAAACCAATTAAGATTAGAGTTTAGAGTCAACCGCAATGTGGAAGGAAAGAAAGTATAAAAGAAAAGTAAACCCAACCAAAAATTTTAAAGATATTAACAGTACATAATACATTCGTTAAATAATGTCAATATTGCGTGCGAATTTCTACGATGCAAGTTGTGACACACTGTACTTAGTTAAATTTATCAACTAATACAAGTAACTATTTAATACGTCAAAAACTATAACAGTGAAAATAAAATAAAATGATCGGCAGCAAGAACAAATATGATTTAAGTTAGGATTTAAGGATGCCCTATTTGTTAATGTTTTATAAATTAATATGCAAACTTAGTATTCTCCTATCAAGTATCACTGTCACGTAAAATGATAATAAGGTCAAAAAACTTCGCCTCGATTAAAATTATAGCACCAACAAAACAAAATAAAACAAAATACGACTTTAATTATTAAGAAAGGCGGGAGACAAAAATAACCCAGTTAATTTTATTAACTAGTCCGTTTAATGGCCGAGCTGGTTACTTAATTTATTCCTTGCAAGAAATATTTAAAGTAGCACAGCAGTAAAACCATGCAACTGAACTATATAGGTTATTTAAAATGAGCGGCTAATAGCTAAGTTATAAGCTATATGTCATTTGCACTAGTTAATCCGCAATTCATGCAGGAATATGCAAACATTCAAAGGATTACATTGAATTTATCATGATAACATTTTCAATGGTTGTAACTTTTTTATTTTTAAAGATCGACGTA
This sequence comes from Cylas formicarius, assembly GCF_029955315.1. Taxonomy (NCBI): domain Eukaryota; kingdom Metazoa; phylum Arthropoda; class Insecta; order Coleoptera; family Brentidae; genus Cylas; species Cylas formicarius. The sequence continues at coordinate 13,081,327 of NW_026844214.1, read as the reverse complement.
AATATGCGAACGACACGCGATTCTTCTTGGAAAGGCATGGATGCGAAAATGGCAAATGATTTAAGTTTCATAGGCATGGACCATTTATTACTAGGAACTTTCCTATGAAAATTAGGTTTTAATTGATTACATATATTGAAAATTTCAACTGACTCATGGCATTAGTAATAGTTTAAGCATTCCATATACAGTTAAAAATAAAAAATAGTAGGCGACAAAAAAAATAACGAGGTTATAAAACATTCTAAGTTCTAAGTGGTCAATAACGAGGTTATAAAACATTATTCTAAGTGGTCAATTGACCATGGCCCAACACTAGTGATGAGCTACCCCAACATACAATGCTATAGGTCAGGCATAAATGCATAGAAAATAATATAAACGCAATAGCCAGAGAGTTTTTGTTTAAGTTAGGTGAGAATGAAAACAAACTCCTATAGAAGTGTAACTACAATACCATTACGAACTTATTACCTGATTAAAAAGCTGTTATTCAAGCCCTTACAAAAAAACACCAGTAACTCTGTTTTATTGGCATTCGGCGTTGCAGTAAGCGATCCTTCAAAATTTTTGGTATCAGAAGCAGAAAAGGCATCCTTAGCGGCAAGAGATAGGTAACTACCCGCAAAAAAATGAAAAAAAAAGAAGACCTAACAAGCAACCTAACAAAACCGCCCTAGATTCTGAAATATAATTAATTCCATCCCAGAGTTTTACTAGCTCAGTTTTATTATTTAAAAAAGATTTCAAGCATTTAAATCCATTCACCATAAATCATAAGTAAATAATTTGTTAGGTATATACAGATTGTGTTTCGATTTCGATCTAAATTGGGATGAATATATTTGTAGAGTGAAATTATTGTGAAAAGTGATACAAACATCTTGGCGGGCTGAGACAATGTTTCGGGACATCGCCGGGATTTTTTACCGACATATTATAAACAAAATATTCAGTGTATTCAGGTAGTTAAATTAGAAAACTAACTCAATAGCGATGTGGTTTGTTAGAAATGTCTTTTGTTAATGTGCCGCTTACGCCAATGTTTTTAACGTCGATTTCACATGCGTCTTGTACTACGCCTGCTTTTGTGAGAAAAGTGACTTTATGAAAATGAAAAGTTTTTATTAAATATTCCCATTAGAAAAACTACTAGCAAAAATGCAGCGGTACTATACAGTTCGTAATGAACTCGGCGGGTTAATTCGGAAGTGTCATTTCATAAGTATTTATGAAGTAAGACGTGTTACATAGGCGGGTGAACTTATTTTCTTGTTTTGTGATTTGTGCTTAGTATTGATGATTTTACAATTTAACGAGACCTCTGACGGAAAAACATATTATAGATTGCAAGTAAAACTGACAATGGTTGCATTGTTTTCATATGTATGAGTTGTATTTTTTATGTTAAAACCCTAGTTCGTTTTGTATAGTTCGTGATTCAGTGCTGTTGTGGATTCGTCTGGAAGTTCAACATTAATGGAAAAGCTTAGCCGTTTCACATCTAAAGACAAAACAAATTGCTCTTATGATGGGTAGAAAAAATTGTCCTCTAAGTTCCTTCAGTACACTCAATTTAATTTACATGTTTTGCTTTTAATAATGCATAAATGCATGTAAACATTGAGATTGTAACTAAAACTGACGTTTGTTTACGTTGAAAAGCGCCACCAACCGAAAAATTCGCGAATTATCTATCTATGCATTATCTCCAAATGTGGGTTGTGTGTGTTGTTTAATATAACCACTTAAAATATTGTTATTGTTAGATTTAAAAAATGTTAGATTGGAAGGACTGACTGGAGAGTGTTACGACCGTTTTTATGACCGTCTTTATTCTTTGCTTATGAAGTTCCCGATCCCCGACCCGGATCGTCACAAAAAAATCAAAATTTAACAAATTAAAAATAATATCAAATTATCGGATTACTAATTTCGTACCATTCAAACAAAATATTTACTAGTTGCCATTAAACCTTTTCGTTTATAGTTCCGATTCTGCTATTGTTGCCCCTTTTTAACTGTGTACGTTAGACAGAGAGAGATGTATTATTGGATATGTGGACTAAATAACGAAACAACGGAATAAACACAATTTTAGAACGTTATGTTGTTTATTTAACTTTCATAATTGATTGACAAACGTCAAAATTCAAACTCCAAAATCCAAAATCTCCGAAAACAACCAAACCAAACCAGTGCGGCAAAATTCCGGAATCGTCCGAAGTGGCTCAGATCCGTGGGAAACTAAACTGACGCTTCTCGCAGGCTAGATGGGTGGATAATTAGGCATTTTACAGACGGGAGTAGAAAAATATTTTAATATTATTCCACACGCATGAATTATTCTTTCCCTTGCAGAAATGCCTATACTTGCATCACAACCACAGCAATTTCATGAATGATTTATGTTGTACGTTTGCAGCTTGATCTGTAGCGTTTTTTTAGAAATCACTTTATTTGAACGCCCTTAAAATGACTTTGCGACCCACCTCTCGTCCGACAACAATTAAGAGCCTACTTTTCGAGAGATCGATAGTAAGCACTAATTTCCTAAAGGCAGTTTGTAGCGAATTTTTGAAATTCGAAATCGACCGACGGACTGAAATTGCATCAAAGTGGATTACCGGAGATTTTAATTGGATCGGCGACGATTAACCGGGGGGTAAAACTGCAGGAAAAACGCGCGATACCAATAATCGAAGAAAAAAAAAGCAACTCGTCCAAATCCAATTAATCTATAATTAATCCAATAAAGATATGTAGGCGGTCCGATTCGCGTGGCCTATTTTATTTTCGAGATCGGCCGATTATGCAAATTAACAATAAACAAATACGTAGGTACACGCAACAATCTTTCGAACCGTGAAAATTGTCAAGGATCAATTTATGCAGCTTGAACGCGATATTAAATGCGAAAATTTGTCCTCGCGCGGATCATTTAATTTATGTGAAAACCAAAGTTTGAGTTTTAAAATCTTAGTAGACGACGTTGTTTTTTTATTTCTAATCATCTTGGGTTTTGACGGACCCTTGCGGTAAAAAGGATGGATTGAACTGACTGACAAAATCACATTCAAATAAAGGACATCGCATCGTCATAAGTCACGCTGGATCAGAAAGGGGATTTATTCAAAACTTGCTGTTGTTTGCGAAGAATATTAAGCTTGGACTATCACGAAGATACGAGTGCAGAATAAAACTAGTTTCAAAATTATCTTTTAAAAAATATTCCGGACGACAGTGTCATAGTAATGGATAACGCAAGCTTTCACAGCCGCCTGCCACAAAAAACACCAAATTCATAAAGTTCAAAAAGTATTTATTCTTTATTATTTAATAATACTTATTTTGAATTCAATTACAACAAAGGGACACTTTTGCTATTAAAATATTATATGTTAGTCATAGTTTAGTTGAACAGGTGGGGCATACTGTTTTACGTCTTCCTCCATATCATTGTAATTTTCAAAATTTCAAAAATTTCAAGCACCAAGCAAAATCAAATGTGAGAGCAGAAAATGTTACTCCTACTTTCCGTGGGAATGTAATAAATTTATTTCCAAATGTAATGTAATAATATACTTTTTGAGAGCTGGAAAAATCCAGGACATCACATTTTAAAAAGTGAAGATCTTTACATTTGCGTACAAAATAACATAGAGCCAGCCCATTGTAATTAACCTTTATAACGACTCTGAGAGTAAAACAGTATTAAATTTTGAACAACGTACTTATTTAGGTAATTATTGATATACACTGTCATCGGATTTTCTATTTATTAATTCCCCTGAACGACAACATATCCAAAAAAAATTACACGCAAAATGTTACACAGGGACACATATAAAATAGCAAAAAATAATCAAAAAGCAGCAAGTTAAGAAATGTACATATTAAACATTATTTTATATTTCATTTTTAGAAAATTCTTCCACTGAATAGTAGAACTTATTTTGCACAAAAAAAATTGTTTTAACATTTTTTTACGAGGTATGTTGTACAGCCGCAATTTATTTCAAGTAATTTATTTTGGTATTTTATACTAATATAATTTGGATCTTGCTGTCCAACATATAGTCTCGAAAACGGTAGGTGGTACACATGTTTATTCCTAATGTTATATTCATGCGTTTTGCATCTCTTAATGATATTTGTTATACTTTTTTGTGAACATTATCAACGAATGGATATATAGAGAGAGAAAAGTCAATACATTGTATTTTTTAAAATAATCTCTACAATAGTTTGAGCTTATGCAGGCCATTGATCTTATGGCCTTTTTTGTAGAATACAATTTTTTTTTAAGAACTTCCCAAAGCATTACGCCCTAAGAGATAGCAGATTGTACAAGGCCCAAAATATATTAATTTTAAAATATCTATAGACTGGTGTTTCTTATATTTTTATTGGAGAGCAATCAGATAGTTGATTGGCTATACACCAAATTCACATTATTTTTATGACTGATTCTACTTTTGTCTTAATGTCTTGTTTTGATTTTCTGGGTATCACTACACAGGGTGTAAATAAACACATTTTTAAAACACCCCACCTAGTGGATGATTGTTGTCAAAAGCCATGACGATATAATTTTAGATAATGTACACGGTCATAGAACAGTGAAATAGAAGGGGTACAATTATATTTGTTTAATGAACGGGTGCTTTAAAAATGTTCTTAATAGGCCCGGTACAGATTTTGCGTAAATAATGAACTGCTATTACACTTTGTCGTTACGCAAAATATCACACATAATTTTTTTTAAAGCGGCAATACCACGATTTTCGAAAACGAAATATTAAATAAAATAAAGGTCACAACCGTGGCTTACCTATATATGATAATTCAAAGGCCTTTCGCAAAATATGTGCATTTTTGTCGAAACATTTGTGAAATGGCCCGTTCTCGTAGGTAGGCACTTATATCTCTTTATTTTTGTTTAGCTGCTCAAGCAATTAGCAAAGATTCGCCGATGTAACTGACCGACAAATAACTAAAAATACTAAATCTATTTGCATCCGTGAGGCAGGGCCAAAATAAAAATCAGGTGCATTTCTCCCGTCGCTCGCTTGTCGTGCGACAAGCGAAGACACCACCACTTTATCCGCTTATATTTTTTTGCATTTTTGCCGCATTTCATGCGCCGCCCCCGCAATAAGTCCGGCCATTTAAACCTAGCAAACGGATGGTTTTATGGTTTTAATATAAAAAAAAATTATCTGGAAGAGAGAAACTTCGGACGTACAATAAGCTGTTGAGTTTAGCGTACTAATTTCAGGACACTCAAGTATTGGGTATTCCATTTAAAATAAAGGTGACATCCACTTCCGATATATCAGCGTGTGCCGTCATCTTGAAAATATTTTAGCCGAATTGCCCAAACCAACATTAGTTTAATTCGAAATTTTCAAATTTTCTGTATATCTCATTTCCTTCTGCAAAGAGCAAAGTCTACATGTTCTCATATACGCGTCACCCTAACCTAACTAACTAACTAACCATTTGTTCTAGGATTAAAGAAAATGCCGTACATGTTGGGAACACTTGTTGGCCCTCGTCAACTGATTGCTATAATTTTTGTTGCTCATGTCACATGTCTCTTCATATTCCCTAACTAATAATATTAGTCGTGCAACTTTCCTGTCGTTCATGCGCGTCATTGTTTTTGCGGATACTTCCTCACGTGTCTATTTAGTCCAAACTAAAATTATCACTGTCTTCTACACGCGTATTTTGTCGCGTGGAAACGCCCACCGACAACTAGACGCCTCAAGTCGCTTGAAGGAAAACGATGCGCAACGCAAATGAGAACTGCTACGTAAAAAATACGCAGACTTTTTATCGCTGCATTTTGACGCCCGATGAAGTGAGGCGTTTTGTAGCTCGGTGAAGCATACATAAGGGCCGGCCTTGAAACATAAAACTGAAAATCTGTTGCTTGCTTCGACGCTATAGTATTATCAATGTAAAACACTCAGAAGCTCACAGTTCTCCAAAATTTCGGTAAAATAAGAGTTAATGCAACATTCCTATCAGACAACCATCGCAACTGACAGCACTCTTAGGCCAACAGGTGCATAGAAAGCCAAAACAATTATCTACACCTATAGCTAATATAATAGATTCATTTGGAAATTAAAAAAACTTAAAAAAAAACTTAATAACTGCGAATGCGGTTAAATATAGCTCCATCCATTTTTTTAAACTACATAAGTCAGTTACTTCCTTTCTTAGAAAATTAAGCATCCTCTAGACGATTTGATTTATGGACTTAAACAAATCTAAATGCCAAATAAAAACTTTAAAGTTCACAACGGACCCACGAAATATGACCATATCTACACCCCGATCGCGCCAAATAGCCAAAACATTAAAAACGGATGAACAGTTGTTCGGAGAAAAGACTTAAATAACATTTTCGAAAACAACCAAGCACAAGAGAAGTCAAGCATAGACCTGAAAGAAAAAGAATTTCCGCCAAACCGGTAGCCGGGACACCAGTCTTTGAACTACAAGTGATTTTAGTAGCCAAACAAAATAAATTGTAGGTTCGTCGGTAAAACTGAGTAATTATGGAAGAGAGCAAATCGGGCGATTTCGATGGCACTCCCGGGGAACATTCGAACTCATTCAACAACTTTTCAAGTATTTACATGTCCATTTACTTATTTGAATCTTATTTTACTATCTGAGTTCTCTTCTTCGGAAATGGAAGTACTCACAGTCAAGGAGGACAACAGGCAACAAGCGGATGAAGCCGACTTCAACTTAAAAAATGGCTTCATTAGCACACAAAAAAATGAAATAACTAAAAAATTCAAACCTCCCGAAAATCGTCTTTCCCTCATTCCTTCAAAATAAACAAAAAAATTCATTTCAAATCTGCAGTCACAGTTAGCTCATGGTCTTAGCGCAATCGGGGCAGTAATTGGTCAAAAATTACAATTGACAGAACAAGCAACTAATTCAAACATATTGGGCGAAGCGTGCCAAATAATGACAAATATTCACAATGCGCTCTCTGTGTACAGAAAATACAAAAGTGTTTTAGAGTCTCAACAATCTATAACCCTCTTGGGCTTCTCATTAAAACTCCTCAAATATAAACATCACATTACCAAAAGAAAAAATTCTCAATATATTGGTAGAAATTCAGCAATTTAAAAGGAAAAAGCACTGTAAGTTAGAACGTTTGTACAAGTAAATTAATACAATGGGAAATTAGTACCTTCATGTGCTACTACCAAATTTAACTTCGCTCACTTGAAAGATTTGGAAAGAATCAAATAATCAATAATTCACAACAAATGTCAAAATTATAATCTCAGAATGAAGACCCCTGGTATACTAATAAACCTTCTCTCTTAGTGGTGGATTCACATCAACTTTTTGCAAATAATACCAGCCTACTACTATACATTAACGTTATTGACGAAAAATGAAAATAATATTAGCATTTTGCTCAGAACCGATAATCGCGCGGCAATATCTTGTATCAATCGAAGAGGTAGCATAAAATATCAAAGAGTCTAAATCATTATCAATCGATGTCGAATACGAACTAAATGGAATCGCTTTAAAAAAATACTAAAAAAAATAGATCTATTCGCTTCACGAATAAGCAACAAGCGTAAAAAGTATATTTCCTGGCTTTTACTGTTCGGTGGAACAAATATTACTTTACGCCTTCCCACCTTTTTCTTGCGATACTCAAGTGTTTTATAAACCTATTCAAGAAAAAGCGCTTGGCATTGTAGTTGTACCAAATTGGCCTTCACAACCGTGGTGCCCTATTTTTAAAAAACTGTTGCCAGAAAATCCCATCTTTTTTAAACCTAATTTCAATCTAATGCTATCCCCTTTCAGGACCAGCCACCCACTAACTGGGAAACTTTCCCTAGTGGCAGGGAACATAGACGTCTACTTAGAGAAAACTTCGAGCTATCTCAAAAATCATGTACATTTACTATTAACGCATAAAAAAACGTTTTACCACGCATCTTCGCAGACCATAAGTCGCTGACTAAAACTGGTCCTAAAGTTAGGTGGAATTGACACCAAAGTCTTTTCCGGTCAAAGCAAACGTCATACAGCAACTTCGGCTGCTTCAAGACGAGGTGCCAATATTGACGTAATACACCGTGCAGAAGGTTGGACACCGTCCTTCAATACATTTAATACCTTTAATCGAACCCGAAGAAATGTTTACAGAGAGAGAGAGATAATCGGTTATAAAGGTATATTCGTAATTGTATATATATGTTACCGGCAAAGCCCGTTATGCACTCATACCTACGGTTGCCTAGGCAAAGTCCGCATTGCCGGGCCACTTTAGGCAAAGTCCGAAATTATTACATATTACAGACATTGCCCACACTGTGGTACGACAATCTTAGGTTTGCCAAATGTGTATCAGGCAAACTCCAAAATAATCTGATATCCTGATTGCGGACGCTCGAAACTTGTCGTTTAGTGTTCACATAATCGCGGCAGGGAGCGACTTCACTGAATTTTCATTCTGTATCAGCGTTACCACCCCTACTGTTTTAACAGTAGATTTGCTGTTTTCACATTGATGACCATGTTTTCTGTTTCATTCCTATTTTCTACTGTTTTTCGCGTTCAGCGCCCCCTAATACTATGCTATACTATATACTATATATAATATATACTATGCAAACATTTTTTGATAACCACTACGCAATAAAACGCAATGACAAACCACTACGTAATAAAATGCATTGATACTAGATGGCAGTATCTTCTTTATATTTTTATGCACGGGGAAATCCCTATTTACGAATAACAGCTACACGTCTGTTGTATTGCGTAGCGTAGGTATTGTTTTATAGTCACACGTCACAACACCTTGAACAGTTTCTTTGAATTGCGGCGTCTATTTTGAGAAAATAATAATTACAAAGTTTTTGATAAAATGAGTAGAGATTCATCGACTGGAAAAAGTCCTCCTAAGAAGAAAAATGTGAAATATGAACAGAAATTCGTAAATTCGTGGTTAAAAGATGATAGGTTCAAAGGCTGGTTAAAGAATAAGCACTAAAGTTGAGACTTATTTCTTTTGTTCTGCGTGTAATTGCGTCAGAAAATGTGGTATACACGAACTGTACGACACAAAGATTCAACCAAACACGCGAAGAATAGTTTGAAGTTACAAAAACAACAAAAACTGACATCAATGTTTACCTCAGCTTCCAATTCACAAGATACGAAAATTGCAGCTAAAGCGGGTGAAGTAAAAATGGTCTGCTTTATTGCTGAGCATAATCTGTCTTTTAACATAGCATCTCATTTGAATAAATTGATTTGCGCTGTATGTCCAGATTCGAAAATTGCTGAACAATTATCTATAAACCGCACAAAAGCTAGAGCTATTACTGTTAATGTAACTGGGCAGACAGCTGAAGAAAATATAATACAGATGTTACAGAACAATTGCTTTGCATTACTTGTTGACGAAAGCACAGATAAATCTACGATAAAACATTTAGCGCTTGTCGCTAGAATAGTAAAATTAGATTTCAGCGTTGAAGATAGATTTCTGACTTTAATACCAATCGTAGATGGTACAGCAACAGCGTTGTATGGCAAAATAGTAGAATATTTTGTTGAAAAAAATATTCCTTACAAATCAAATATGATAGGCTTTGCTTCTGATGGCGCTAACGTTATGTTTGGAGATAAACATTCATTGGTCACTTTGTTTAAAAATGACATACCTCACCTTTTTACTATGAAGTGCATTTGTCATTCTTTTAACCTATGCGCATCATACGCATGTGAGAAATTGCCAAGGGGCGTGGAAGATTTCTGTAGAGACGTATATAATCCTGTACAAAATTCTCCAAAATGTATTGAAGATTTCAAAACATTTCAAGCATTCAGAAATATTAAACCACACAAATTACTCCACCCTAGCCAAACCAGATGGTTGTCGCTTATTGAGGTAGGAAATAGGCTTCCAGAACAATTACCAGCTATCAAATTGTATTTTCAAGCTGCAGTTCATGTAGATAGATTACTTTCTGCGTAATCAATTCTCTCCAAGGCTCTCGAACCGACAACTGAATTGTACCTGGAGTTTTTGAAATTTGCGTTACCGATCTCAATAAAGAAATGCAATCCGAGACTCCGAAATTATATTTACTATACGACAAAATACTGACCGCATCATACACAACGATCTTGGAATGCTTTGTACAAGCTGAATATTTGAATCTCACTGAACAAGAAAAAAATGAAGCACAAAATATTTTACACGCAAAAGAAACTAAAATATTAAACCTTGACTTCTCGAGTGAGCAGAAACATTTACCGATGCAACATATATACGTTGATGGAATGGTGCCAAATTTGATCAGAAGAAAGAGAGAAATAGGAGAACTAGAGGAAGAACAGCTGAAAAATTTCTACTTGAAGTGTAAGTTTTATATAGAGGCTGCAAAACAGATATTAAAAAGGTTTCCCTTTGACGACAAAGACCGTCAAGCATTAAAATGTCTGAAGATGCTAAATCCTAAAGCAATTCTGGATCCTGAAATAAAAAAAGAAATTCCCTTCCATTGCAGATTTACATTATTTCTTCCCAAAGATTTGTCCAAATAATATAACGAAACTGGATAGAGAATGGCGAATGTTAAGAAATGTCGATTTTTCTTTCGACCAAAACAAAACTCCCGATATTATCGACTTTTGGGAACATGTACAAGAATTAAGAAATGGAGACGAATCTCAAACATTCCCTACATTGTATGAATTGGTAAAAATGCTTTTGTGCCTACCACATAGCAGCGCCGCCGTGGAAAGGTTATTTTCTGCTATAAATATTATGAAAACCAAATTACGCAATAGAATATCGAACTATTAAAGGAGCATTACACACTAAATCCGAAATAACTGATTGCTATTCATTTGAAGCTACAGAAAAGCACATGAAGAAATTATATGAAAGAAAAATTAAATGAAGATTTTTAAAGAAATTAAAGAGTATGCAAAAACCAATACCTTCATTTTACATTCCAACGATAGAAAAGAGTGATTCATTAATTAAAGAAGTTGAAACAACCAAGAAAGTTGCCAAAAAAACAACATCAATACCGACATCTTAAACGTTACGATGTGTTACTTGTTGGGGGCATTGTCTGAGCAAGTTACTGAAGTGAAATACTTTGTGCCCAATGAAGAATTGTTTGAAGTGCTAGATGATGCTCAGAAGGAATGTGGTCATGCTGGAAGAGATATTATGATTAACGCACTAAGTAACAAATATGTTACTACAATATGCTTTACTCAGAGCCTTTCACAAGAAGAAAAAGCATCCAAAAAAAGCAATAACCGTAAAACGACTGCTATTCCGAGAAGTAAATTCGAGAGGACAAGTCGATATTATAGATATGCAGACTTGCCCTGATGATGATTTCCAATATATCCTTAAATCACTATTTTTTGGTAGAAAGTGACATACATAAACAATACGAACAATAAATTATTATTACAAATTGATTTATTTTTCTTCTATAGCAAACTGGGCCTTATATTTGTACAACAAAGAATATTAACAGTATAATAATAATGCGGCAGGTTATTTCGGAGATTCTCTGCTACACATTTGGCAAACTTAAGATTGTCATACCACAGTGTAGGCAATGTCCGAAATATCTAATAATTTCGGACTTTTTGATATAACTACACCGTTGTAGATCATTTAATTGCACAGTTCTACAGAATTAACCTTTTAGACGGATGTTTTTATTTTGAAAACTGATTTTATATAACTTTGGTAAGCAGATTTCAAAAATTATATGCATTTATTTGTATCACGTAAGGTTTTTTTGCAAATATTAAAGATTGAGTAGAAAATTGTTTTGTTTTAACACTAACAATGCTTTTCATAACATCGTTTCTTGAAGATTTAAGCTACAATAAACAAAAAGACATATCCAAATCCAGTCAATAGTTCGTGAGAAAATTAACTTTGAAGTCGACCCAAATTTTAGGACAGCTGAGTAAAATTCATTAGAAATCATAAATATGAAACATGACGATAAACTTTACAGAGATTCAACGTGGGAAACGACAAACGCCGGATGAATTTCTTTGGATCATTAAAATGAGCTCGCAGTAACGGCTGTTATACATCCTTTACATGTTAAATAACCTGTAACGCAATAACTTTCTTATACCACCTTCAAAAAAAATTTTTTCGCTAAAACTGAACGTGTTCAGAATAGCTAAAATACGATATTAAATTTACGAAAATATACTTTATTTAGCGGCCAAAGCTTTGTTAAAATGGGTATACGACAGGAAACTGTGATAGGGCCTCTATTAGTTAATTGATACATAAATGAATTAGAAAATTTAGACGTGCCCCTGATTTTCTATGCGGAACAACACTGTAGTTGTTTTTGGTGATCCTTCTTGAAAAGGCGTGGGATTCTAATAATAATAATAAATTGTCTCTACTGCGTTACTGAATTAATACAGATATTTTTAGTGTCAGTACATTGTTTATCTTGAGTACATGCACATTCTTCTAGACAAGCACAAATTACCCGTAACTATCAAATTAGAGCTAATATTCGCAGAAATATTATCGTCTTAAATCGAGTCATTAATAAGCAGACAATTTTAATAATAATAATTCCCAAAAACTATATTTTAGACAACTCTTCTATATTTACCTGATATGATTAGTGTTTTTTGAGTTTAAGGTATTGTTTTAATTTTCTAATTTTAATTATGATTGAATTGTTACAAATCGATTGAAATATGATTAATGATAATAATTAATTAATTGAAAATAATAAAATTAATAATTTAAATATTGAAAAATGTTGTAATGCAATTTTTAATACATTTCGTCCGTGAAAAAAAATGGTCTACCATACAAATTAACGCTGGTGAGTATAACATATTTCTCGATAAAAATCACGAACAGCAACTAATCAAATGGGTCGCAAAAAATTTTAATTAACCGCTGAACTAGAATTTAAACCCATAAATAGTTTTAAAGAAAAACGGGTATTATACCATTCAGGAAATCCACAAATAGGTTATTGAAAATGAACCGTTTCATTTTACCCGCCTGGAAGCCAAGGTAGGATGGTGTGTCTCAAAGTAGATTGTCTTGGCTTTTGATGGACTCTCTCCCAAAAGTAATTACGACCTTCATATCTATTTTTGCTGGGTAAACTCAACAACCAACAATTTAGCCATAGGTAAGGAACAACATAGATGAAACCTGCCTATTGACAAAAACGGTAATGTGATTTTCAATCCCTCTGTCTGGGTAATATTGAACAAGATAAAGATAACCAAAAAGTAAACTTGAAAAACCGTACCACCCTCTAATTATTTGTAAAATGGGATTTAAATAAGAGAACCAGGAAATAAAAAGTATAAATTCGAAAACAAATGTATAATATATAATATATAGAAGAATAATAGATAGAACACACAACATTAAGAACTGTCAGACAAAAGCACCTTTAAATTTGCTGTTGTTTGCGAAAAATATTAAGGACTCTAGCTTGGGCTCTCAGGAAGATACAATTACTGAACTTTTTGAAAACTAGCTTCAAAATTATCTTTTATACAATATTCCGGATAATAGTGTCATGGTAATGTATAACGCAAGTTATCACCACCTGCTATAAAAGCACCAAAATAGTCAAGCAAAAAAAGTAAAATTCAAGAATATTAGTACAACGTGACCTTTATTTTGAATCCAGTGACAAGAAAGGGCAAATTTATAATGCTATTAAAGTAGCAAGTATATGTACCCAATTTTACGTCTTCCTCCATATCATTGTATATTCAGCGCCATAGAACATTTGCGAGACCAAGTCTAAATTCCATTCGAAATGCCTTATTGGACGCGTTTGCCAGGTCTATAATTATCAATTCCAGTTCCAACAAAATTGAAACTCTTTTGGATTTTATTTTGCTTTTAACATTTTGTCTTTTGATATTTGTATATTTCATGCTATTTGTTATTTTGGATGTTCTTCTTTCATAACGAACGGCTGCTTCAGAAATGGCAAATGCATATAAGCTCTTATCCGTAAGAATTTAAAGCCGTATATCGCGCAACACCGCTACAGCATTTGGTATATCATAGTACGCACTAGAGACGCTGTCACCGCTTTATAGGAAAACAACATCGGTGTATTTCGCTTGGTTTGTGTTATTGTTTTTTGTGCTGTGAGACGGTTTTAGTGTGTTTTTGGTGTTATTTTTTTAAAATACTTATAAGACGACAATTATGGTGCGCAAGTGTCAGATATACAACCCTAATTTTCCCAACCTTGGTTTATCTGTCGTACGTTGGACAATCTAGAATCCTCTAACAATTTCTCCCCACTCTAGTTAGTCCCATTCCTAATATTAGTTCCCGCTTATAGAATTGTTGGAACAAAATATTAACATGGAGCCCATTGTAATGAATCTTAATGGCGACTCTAAGATTGAAACAGAATTAGATATAAAAACGTACTTATTTATGTTATTATTCAAAAATTTGTATATATTTAGTGACACCGTGGATACGTGGATATATAGACAGACGTCTCTTAAAAATACCCTGGACCGATACGAGTGGCAAATGAAGAAGTCATGGGCGAGAAACATCAGACAATGGACGGGTCTAAAGACTATAGGAGAGCAAACACCGCAACAGACAAAGAGAGATTTCGCTAACATCCAGTGAATGGATGGGCATCTAAAGATGTGTCAACGTGTTTTCTATTAATACCAATCTGATTTTATTATTCCTAAACACACATAATACAATATTCTTATTTATATCGTTAAAATAAATTAAAAGCACGTCCCTGATGCTCTGTCTTGCAATAACGACGGTTCAACGATATACTTTGAGACAGACCATACTATTAGTGGGAATAGCAATTAGCGACAATCTTAACGTTATCGACGTCGCCTTTTTGCGGCGATGACGTAAAAGTGAACCGCGAAATAAACATAATAATAGTTAATTACTGTTAAGAATTTATTAACGGTTTATCGACTATTTGAAAATTAATGTCACGTAATGATTTTGCAGTAAGTAGCCTAACGCGGTGTCGTTTAATAGGCAATTCCACATCACTTACATGGTTCCCTTGGCTATAGCAAATTATAGTTTTATTTTTAAACCTTTCCAGTGATATCTTCTTTATTATCAGAATATCTAAATTTGTTAGTTTTAACAGGTTAATTATAAACAAAAAAGGGTGACAATAATGGTAGGTAGATGTGTTTCATTTAAGAATGTGTATTTCCGCCAATTTTACCGCGGCCATCCCTTAAGAAAGGCATGGCCAAAAATGTGTAATCTCTCACTCAGCACCAAAATATGATGATGGAGCTCAATATGCCTCCTACAAATGTCGCTGTTTTAGAGATACAGGGCGTTGAATGTTTAAATTTTATTCTAAATGTTCTCATTAATTGAGAAAGGTTTAACAGAAAAGATTTAGTAGGCCGACTAACACTGTCGATTTTTGGGTTATTTATTTGCATTTAAAAAGTTCAAGTATTTTTTTCCGATTTTTTTTATAAATACTTAAATAATGAGAAGGTAACGGAAGCAATAAAAAATAAAAATTTAACAATTTTGGTAATGATAATTAAAAAAAAGTTCGAATCAACATTGTACAATGTACTCAATCTATGATGTTAATTAGTCTATGTATGGTTGTCTCAGCATTTGTCAAATTTAAGTGTGATTAAATTGTGATTAGTATTTTCTCATATGATGCGTCACATGATTTGGGTTTTTGCTCAAACAAATTTAAGTGGACTTGCGACATCCCGAAGATCTATTACATGTATCTATGATTGTTTTTTTTTACCGGTCAATTTTTTTTTGTCAATCAACCGAAATAATTTTAAAAATACCACGAAATTTATATTTATTTGTTTATATTGTGCATTGCGTCGCTGTCGAGTCGTTCTGGGGACCAAATGGAGTCGATATTATTATTGTGATTCCCCGAATCACTTAGTATCGTATTAGGCTGTTCCTTGAAGAGGGCTATAGGCAGTGTTAGAGCTGGTCAATAAATATAAATTTCAAAATTGATTCGTTCAATTGACCGGGAATTGACCGGTCAATTGACACAAAAACATTTGACCGGTCAATTGGAAACCCTTGTTATCAGTAAATTGGACCTGACAAACGCATTATTTTTTGATTTTTCAATTAAGAAGTGGCCAGCTGATCGGTCAACTAAGAAGTGGTGAGTCGACTGTGGTCGATTCACCAGTTCCAACACTAACTACACCCCAATCGGAGGTAACCTGATCTTAAACTTTTTAGAAATCTGTACAACGGTTTAGGTGAAACAGGATCATTTCGACAGAAAAGACATAATGGTATACCAATAACAAAAAACCATCACTGTCGAAAAAAAAAGACGGAATTTTCGTATATTTTCGTATTTTCGGATTTGTACTTCAGAAAATTCAGGTTTGAATATTCGTCGGTTAAGTGCGGCGCCCGGGATAAGCCAATCATAAATTTACAGAAAAGCAGTTATTGCTTCCAGATTTACTATTTACGCCTACAATTTACTCAATTTTTAGAAAATATGCACCAAAAACCCAAACTTTCTTAATAAAATTTTGTACCGACGAAGCTATCTTTACACTCATTTCTAGCTCTTAAAAAATAATCATTTGTGGGATTTTGAAAATCCATATGCTCCATATATTTGGTTTGGTGTAATTTCTAATTTTAACGTTGGTCCTTTTGAATTGCTGGCCAATCTAACTAACATTATTTAATCTTCTCCTAGAAGATCTACCACTAGCCTTAAAAGAAAAAAAGTGGTTTATGCATGATGGGGTGCCAGCACATTTTGTTTTGTGGAATTGAATTAATTTGTTTGGCCAACAGGGAGTCCAAACTTAAACCCTATGGACCTCCCAATATGGTCACCCTGGAAGAATTTGATATACAATGAAGAAGTTTCCTTCCTTGCAGTAGTTACGGCAGAAAATACAAGAAGCAGCAAATACCCATACAAATAATAAAGATTTGTTTAACATTCAAAAAGATTTAAGTGAGGGTATTCTAAAATGCATTCCGATTCCAACATTTGATTTAAAGTGTTTTATTATTACCATTACCAAAATTGTTATTGGTAAATATTCTGTTTTTATTGCTCCCCCCTACATTTTAATCTTTTAGGTATCAAAAAAAAAATCAGAAAAACCTTGAACTTTTTAAATGCAAATAAATCACAAAGCGTTTTTAGTTAACCTAAACAAAGGTACATTGTCTATGAAAAATTGAACATTCTTTCAGATTTACATAAGGTTTCAACCATAACTCGACAGATGAAAAAATATGACAGCTGGTGCAATTTTTTTTTTATAAAAATTGAAATATATTTAAACATTTAAGCTTAATCTCAAAGATGCAGAGAAATGTTTATGTTTGGTGATAAGTTTTTATATAAGAGATTTATGTTGTCTGCACAAATGTACATTTTATCCTAATAAAAGATTTTTTTATTAAAATCTTGCAAAAGAATAAAATATGCATGGGTTAGAAGGAATGGAACTGAAATATCACTTAGCTGTTATAAAAATACATAAAGCAAATAAACACCTACAAATATGACAAACTACTAAGTCAGGGTTTTCCCTTAATGGTATACAATACACTACAAATACAATATTAATATAATTCAGAAAAAAAAAACTCAATTTACCTTAAAGTTGCTGCTTTGCATCCATGGAATAAGTCCGTCTACGAATGCACCAATATCCTGACATGTAATCGGATTGGCTGGTTCAGCTAAGAAGTTCAAAAGATCCTGACCAATTTGCTGCCTCGATCTGGCATCTTGTTTGCCCAAATGGGCTGCAAACCCATCCAGATCGCGCGGGCAGGAATATGCCATGGTGGCCTTTCTCAAAATAAAGACATATCCATATAATAATAACATTTTCATTATTATTAAAAACATGTTAAAATTCTTTGCACAATTGATTTATTTTCATATAGCACACCTATAGGAAATATACAATTAACATTTAAAAAAAAACTCAATTTTTATAAATGTTCAGGTAACTGGATCCACATGTGTGTGTGTGTGTGTTTTTTTTTTAACAATTAATTAAAAAGAAATATATTATATTCAAACACGACGTGCATAATATTAAAAAATTTCATTAACTGGAATCTTGTTGGTTATTTACCAACAATCCAATGGCCTCCTTTTGCGTCCTTGAACATTAATAAAATGTAAACAAGCAAATGAAAAAGCTCAAAAAATTTTGCTTGTATAAAAATGGTTTGTAATAAGCTAAACTTCTTCTACCTTACTAAAAAACTTTACTAAACGACCGGAAAGGTAGCGACAAGAATCATAAAGGCTTACCAAATATCAAATGAAAATAATTAACATTAACACACACAGTTTACACTAAAACAAAATAAAAACGGGTAATCTGCTTTACAATTAGAAAGATAGCAGTTTCTAGACAATTATGAATTATTTTTTCACACATTTACTTCAGCCATATTCCTTGACAACTATGGATATACCGGACACGAACCATTACCTGAAAAACGTCCTTCTTTATCGACCCAGTTTTAAAATGGTTCTGCTATGGGCAACTTCGCATATCTGTGCGCCACAATCCGGCAAGTCCAATATAAAAATAAATTATAGAGATATATAAAAAAATTTTTCTATCCACAGCAGCAAATTCGATTATCATATAGAGGAAGGAAATCGAGTGTTGGCAGGACTGTGGGGTATGGTGTGTCATTGGACGGTGGCAACCGCTAGAATGTTCAATGTGGCATTAACCTTAACAATATTTGTAGGTTATTAGTTTCATCATCCAAATTGATTTTAAAGAAAATATTTGAAATGGTGTTAGATCTAGATTTGTTTCGAGCCGATAAGGGAGGAACACCAGAAAAAATTAAAGAAAATCAGAGGAAACGGTATAAAGATGTACAATTAGTGGATACAGTAATAGAGAAAGATATCATCTGGAGACAATTAAGACATAAAGCGGATAATTTGAATAAATTAAAGAACGTATGTAGTAAAACTGTTGGCGAAAAAATGAAGAAGAAAGAGCCCATTGGAGATGTAGATGTTGATATTCCAGAAGATGTTGTTTCCCAGTTGGAAAATTTAACACTTGATTTGTTACAAACCTTGACAGTCAACCAAATCAAAAAGGTTGTTTATACTCTAGAAGTTTTTAAGTGTGTGTTGCTGGAACTGTTGATTTTAGGTTAGAGGTCTCATTGATCAGGAAGTTAGTAAAAACGATAATGAGTTGCTCACTGTTGAAAAGGAACGTAATAATGCTTTAAGGGAAGTGGGAAATCACCTTCATGAATCTGTGCCGGTTGATGACAACGAAGATAACAACAAAGTCGAACGTACATTTGGTAATTGTGAAGTTCGCAAAAAGTACTCTCATGTTGATTTAATTTGCATGATTGATGGAGTGGATGGTGAAAGGGGAGCTACTGTATCAGGTACTGTATTTTATAATATTTAATAATATGTAGAAAATATGTTTAACTTTGTTTCACTACTATTTATAGGGGGACGAGGTTATTATTTGACGGGGCCTGCAGTCTTCCTGGAACAGGCTTTAATTCAGTTATCTTTGAGAAAACTTCTAAAGAAAGGCTACAAACCTTTGTATACCCCTTTTTTTATGAGGAAGGAAATCATGCAGGAAGTAGCACAACTTTCTCAGTTTGATGAAGAATTGTACAAGGTCATTGGGAAAGGCAGTGAAAACGCAGAAGACAAAGAAATTGAAGAGAAATATTTAATTGCAACTTCAGAACAACCTATTGCCGCTTTTCATAGAGATGAATGGATACCCGAAAGTGCGCTTCCAATTAAATATGCTGGATTGTCAACATGTTTCCGACAAGAGGTTGGATCTCATGGAAGGGATACCAGAGGTATCTTTAGGGTACATCAGTTTGAAAAAGTTGAGCAATTTTGCTTAACATCGCCATTTGATGACAAATCATGGGAAATGATGAAAGAAATGATTTCTAATGCTGAAGAATTTTACAAAGAACTTGGCATTCCATATAGAATTGTAAACATAGTATCAGGAGCTTTGAATAATGCTGCAGCTAAAAAGTTGGACCTGGAAGCATGGTTTCCAGGGTCTGGAGCATTTAGAGAGTTAGTTTCATGTAGCAATTGTCTTGAATATCAGGCTAGGAGATTGCTAGTCAGGTAATGCATAAAGTTTTTGTCATATTTTATGTTTTAAAAACTTCTCTCTTATAAAGGTATGGTCAAACCAAAAAAATGAACACTGCTACAGACTATGTTCACATGTTAAATGCAACTATGTGTGCAACAACAAGAGTCATCTGCGCATTAATGGAAGTGCATCAAACTGAAACTGGTATAAAAATTCCTGATGTTCTAAAGGAATTCATGCCCGATGAATATTCTATAGAAATTCCATTTGTTAAGCCAGCTCCAATAGATTTAGAAAAAGATAACAAGAAGTCTAAAAGGCAAAAAGAAGGAACCAAAAGGAAGGGAGAAGGCGAAGAGTAAGAAAATGTTTTTGGGAATCAAACTTCATTTAATCGCTTAATTTATTTTTTTATTATTCTGAACATTTAACAATTAAATTTCTCATAGATTTCTTGTCAATAGTTTTCAGGAAAAATTTTAATTTAAATTGTTATTCTATCTCAATATTTCAATTCAAAATATTGATGTATTTATTAAACTCATTTAAAAACCTGAAAAGTTGATTCATTCATTGACCTTTTGTTTAGAGTTTATGTAAGTTTAGTTATTTCATATTCTGATCTATTTTTCCATCCTCTAAAACTGTGTTTCTCAACCTTAGCCATTCTGTAAAACCCACATTTTACATAATTTTTCTTTTCTGCCTCTGATTTTGTTACATTTATTACTCTGCAAATCACCAATGTCTAGATCAATTTGTTTATCAGACCTACTAAATCATTTCGCATAACAGAATACTGAATAAAATATATTTCATATGTTGAAAAATTAAAATACATAAATAAACTATGCCTACAAATAACTGAAGCTCCAGTTGCATACTTTAGAATAACAAATCAAATTATTTTTGGAAAGTTCTCTTCATCCTTATGTTTTCAAAAACATTGGGAAGTTTAAAAAAATATTTTACATCAAGATTTATTTTTTTTTGTTTAAAAGGCATTTTGGATTTTGTCAGTCTGTCCTTAATGACCTTAATTATCTCCTTATATGTCAAATACCTTTTACGTAACACTACAACAAATGCTCTTAAACTAATAGTATTCAAAAGTTTAAAACTGAAAACATCTCGAAATACATCTCCCTTATATCGTCCAATAAAGCTAAGTACCTTTTTACAATAAGTCTCTAATATAAATTCAATCACATTTAGTACTATTAGATTGAACTTCTCTGGAGTCAAAAACGCATATTTAATGGCTTGAATCGCACAGTCCATTTTAAATGCAACATAACACATGCCCAGGTAGAAATTTTTTAGTATAGTTTCCACAGAATTAGTTTGGCTGTTGAGTTCAAATTTTGTAAAACAGAAGTTCAAATACTGGAATCTGAAAAAAAAAACAATCCAAATGATTATTTAGGGAGCATACGAAATTTATGAGGTTAACGATTATCATCCTCCACCATGTAAATGAGCAATGCGTTTTTATTTAAAGATATTGTTTGGGCTCGTGAACTATTCTTGTCCAACGTATTAAGAGTTTTTTAACGTTACAGTGAAGTAGACAAAACGGATATGTGGCGTAGTTATTATTTTTAAAGGAAACGCCAATTTTTTATTGCAAAATTAATTTTTAAATATTAAAAAATAGATATTAAAAGTTGCAATAAAATAATAAAAATATGTTTTATAATTATAAGACCATTGAATTTAAATAATAATTACCACAAATAAACCCAATCCTAAAATTCCTTCACGGTTACAAATAATAATAAAAAAATACTCTTAAATTTATTGTAAATGCTATATCTACACCTAACTACTAAAAATTCAAGAACTAATAATAATAATAATAGATATCTACTTTTTAATGTAAAAAAATTAACAACTAGAAATTTAATTAAAATAATAATCATCAAAATCAGAAATGAATATTTTTCTTTCAGTTTCAGAAAAATAATTCTTTTTGCTTTTAAATTTTCTATTAAACTATTTTCTGATATTAGGATAGTGCTTATAAAGAGGCAAAGCTAATTAGGACAGCAATTACAAAATGAAATGTTGAAAAGTTTACTTAAAAATGAAAGATCTAAAAATAGACTAGTGCGGATGTGCTCGAAAATTTTTTATTCATTTTTAGGCTATTATCAGGTTACCAAGGATGCCCAAATTAAAGATTTGCATCAATTTTTTTTTACATATAAAATAAATACGAAACAAATTTATTGTATCTTACAAATATACAAATAGGAAGAAAATAGAAAAAAGTTTATTGTAAACAAGGTGCAAATATCGAATATATAATATACCATTCCGTAAATATAAAGAGTATTGTTGACAAGAATTACCATACAAACATATACAGATAACAAAAAATTTTATCGCATCCTGAAACTCTCAGTGTAACAAAAGTATGCCGAAGCCGTTTGAATCGAAAGTTAAGGGAAAAATGGTAGATAAAGATATTGGAGATGTGTAGAATGCAGAATGCAGTATAAGAAACAAAATATTCTGATTAAACCACCTGTCGTCTGAATTATGTTATGTGATATCTATTTATTATAAAATGTAAATCGAAATATTTCAAAATTATGACCGATTTTTCTCTTTTTTTTGTAACAGAAAAACTTTAATGTATAATCTCCGTTTATGTTGCCATATAAATGTAATAACTTCACATTATTTGGGTGTGAACTTATTTTACCTTAGAAGTGATCAGAAAAAAAAGAAAGTTTTATCATACACTTCTAAAGTAAAAGTGAACGCTTCAATATAACTGAATTGATTAATAAAAAGATATTAGTTGAAAACATATTATTGAGTTAATACCATTATCAATTTTTTTTTAGATTTTAGCAGATAAGTGCGCTCTTTCTAATTCTGCAATAAAAGAGTGATGGTCCTATTGCAAAATAACAATCAATATATATTATTATCACGCTTTAGGCTATTCTAAAATAACTGGCTTTGAAATAGTTTCACTACTGGGATATGGCTTTCAAAAAATTACTTACATGTAATACAAGTTGTCCAAAAAAATGCTAAATTTAACAAAGCTGATTTTTTTAATGGAAATAAGTGTTTTAATAAGCTTTATAGTGCCAAAATCTTAAACTTTTTGAAGTAATTTGAATTTTGTCTTAATGAAACATAACTTTTATGTTCCGATCTTAAACAGGATGCGCAAAAGTATAATCCAATCTTATAAGAATATAATAAATTATAAAAATAGAAATAAAAATTACTTACTTCATGGAACTCGTAATAAATTGGAACACATTGTCGGCCGAATAGGGGTACTTTGGATTCCAAAATTTAAATTTTGTCCTAAGTTGGGTTCCTTTCTCAAACTCATAATAATTGGAGAATTCTTTCGTGTTAAAATTAAATACTTTGCCATAGTAGGGAATACAAGGATTGCAATCTTTGGTACCTAAATATTTTAATGTTTTTCTCTCATTCAATCGAAATACATTACAGGCATGCAACTCAAAATCTAAAATATCTCTCTGGTGTGTTGAGATATATAACATGTCGTCGACAGTCCGGTGCATGAAACACCTGGGTAAAGCAAATTTGATCATATTTTCGTGTTCTAGATAGCTTAGATATAAGTCGCACAATGACGAGGATAGGCAGTCCCCTTGCATAAGACCATGATGCCATTGACAAATGTTTTTGCCAGGTCGATAGACAAACTGCTGCTTAATGTGTTTACAGAGATAATTTATTTCCTGTTTTGTCAATATGCTACACTTCTCTAAAATTGTGCATAATACATTTATGTCTACATTGCCAAAAGCATCTGCCATATCCAATTTGATAGCTAGAAGATTATTTATTTTACATAATGGACTTCAAAAATGGCTTCACATTACCAAACAGTCGTTTGCCTTCAGTTTGTTGAAGATATGATAACCAGCCATCAAACATTTTTTCTTTGCATGTGACTTTGAAATTATTCGCGGCCAAAGTGACTTTTCTTTTAAGTTCTCGCTGTAATTGTTTGTCTTTGTTAAATGTAATAATAATTGGCCTATAGCAAAGCTGTTCCATATTTCTCTTGGGTACCCATTTTAAGGTGCCTCTGAGCGTTGCTTTGTCCAGATTTTCATGATTGTGAGTGATAAATCCCGACTGAATTTGTTTTGAAAAAATTTTATCATTGAACATGTAATACTTATCTAAAAAATTACACACATGCAACTAATGCAAACCACATATCTTAGAAACTTAAAACATATTTTACCTCTTGGAATTTGTATTATTTTTCTTCCCTTATAGTCTTTCATGAAGACATAAAAATGCTTTATTAAAGCTTTTACAACACTTTCCAGCAGCAGTACATTAAAGAATTCAAGTTCGTGTTTTCCTCGAATGTGTTTTTGACGGAGCCAAGGTATTGCTTCATAGTCATAATTTTCATATAGAAATGACGTGTGGATACACTCCCCATCAGTGTGGGTCATTATTCTCTTAACAATAAACAGGAATCGCCTGCGATTCAATAATGACCCAAAATATTCTATAGGTATCACTTTTTTCACTAAGCTTTCTATATTAACGCAATGTTTAGAGTTTCTCGACACAACAATTTGCTCCAATTCATAATAAATGTGGGCCAAAATTCGATGTAAATTATTTTTTAGTTCCTGGGGCCTATCTTTTAAGTTTATTTTAAACTGCCTTAACTCCTTATTGCTCAAGTTTAGATAAGTATATTGAAATTTTGAGGAATAAACTGACAATGGGTAGTACATATTACATGCAGACATAATTTACGTTAAAAAATGAACACGATAATGAATCAAAACTAAAACTAAGTTTTCGATCTATTTCTTGAAGTATTCATTTGGTTTTCTTTATATACTATTACATTGGCGGGGACTAATCCACAGAGTAAATAGGCATTTATGTCTACTTCACTGGTAAAAGTACAGACCACTAATTATAGTTTTCGGTGTTCAGCCAATTACTGGACTGTTGCGTTCTGTGTTCCTTGTCTGCTTTTGTACATAAATTGGCTAAAATTGCAAGGGTAAGTCCACATAAATAACTTGAAAGCAAGGACGTCAAGCGAGTTTATCAGAATTAATCGCCCATTTACGGACCCATAGATTTAGAGAGCTGATATGTAGTTTTTCAATAAATAGTGGAATCGAAAGAAATTGGATGATTAAGTTTTATTGTTTATTAAATATTTTCCTATTGTGTTTCTAAAGCATACTCGAGATCATATGCAGAGAGATGTTTCGTAACTTTTTTGCCATGTTCTTCTATGTCAGTGGTTCTCAACCGCCGTTCCGCGGAACACTGGTGTTCCGCGAAGCTGTCCCAGGTGTTCCGCGAAAATTTTGAATATAATATAATAAGAAACAGTAAATTTTTTTATTACTATAAAATAAATACTACATAGTTTTGTTAATTATTTGAAATTTAGCAAAAATATTCAATATTATTCTAAATTTTCGCGGAACAGTCAATAATATTAACAGTGTAATTATCGAACGACGCAGTTACGTCGTTTGGAGTTACTCCGGGGAATACCACTAAATTTCTAGTGTACTCGATAACGCAGGGAGCGCTACGTAGTGTTGATTTCGTGCTGTTTCTCTTTCTTCGTACGTAAATAACAAAAGCGCAATTTCAATCTGCGGTTCAGCCATAATTTAATATAAATATCGAGTTTTCGTGAGTGTGTTTTTTATTGTATATATATATTTTATATTGTTGGAAATTGGTAAGATGAAATGCAAGTTGTGTAGTTTTAACAGTATTCTTATCTTTTTTAGTTGCTTATTTTAGCATTTATACAAGACTTTTAAATCTGAAATATGGACAAATTTTTGAAAAGAAAGACTGAAAGTGAGGTTAATGTTGGGGCGAGTACAAGCAGGTCTTCTTCAATTGAAGGAGATATGCAAGGCAACAAAAATGCCGAAAATAAACGTAAAAAGATATCCGAATCAGTTCGGCATTATTCGGAAGAATATCTGAAGTTTGGTTTTACATGGAGCGGTAGTCAAGATGTTCCTATTCCGAGATGTATTGTATGTGGTGAAAAATTGGCTAACAGTGCAATGGTCCCAGCTAAGTTACAGCGACACCTTTCAACAAAACATTCTTGTCTAACTTCGAAAGGTAAAGATTATTTCGAAAGATTGCTGAAAAATCAAGAAGTGCAAGCAACATGCTTTCGAAAGAGCGTTACAATTTCGGATAAAGCGCAAATCGCTTCTTATAAAGTGGCAGAACTAATTGCATTGAAGCAAAAGCCGCATGATATCGCAGAATCGCTAATTTTGCCCGCATGTTTAGAAATTGTTAAGATTATGTTTGGCAATGAAGCGCAGCGAGACTTCCTAAAAATTCCCGTTTCGGACGATACGATAAAAAGAAGAATTATAGATATGTCAGGTTTTATAGAGAACGCAGTGACGGCGAAATTAAGTACAAAAAAATTTGCGCTGCAAATTGACGAATCCACTGACATAAGTGGCAAAGCCCAATTAATCGGATTTATTCGCTTTGTTGACGACACTGAAATAATAAATCAGTTTTTATTCTGCAAGGAACTTATTGGTCACGCAACTGGAGATTTTGTAGTCGAGTTAAAGCAATAAATTCAAATATAGTCTCTACTCACTGCTTTCTGCACAGGGAATCTTTGATTTCGAAGAGTCTACCAGCAAACTTAAAGTCTGTTTTGGAACAAGTCGTACATATGGTGAATTATATTAAATCGAGACCATTAAAAACCCGTATGTTCAAACAACTTTGTAACACCATGGAATCCAAATATGAATGTTTGCTTTTGCACTCTGAAGTGAGGTGGCTCTCAAGAGGAAAAGTGCTAACCCGAGTTCATGAGTTGAAACAGGAATTGCTAGTTTTTTTTAGACAAGAGGGTAATGATGTATACGTAAAATATTTGGAAAATGATGCATGGTGTACTAAGCTAGCATATTTAGCCGATATCTTCAGCTACTTAAATTCAGTCAATACATCTCTTCAAGGAAAAAATGAAAATATTCTGACATCCACAGACAAATTGCTAGCTTTCCAGAAAAAGCTTTTGCTTTGGAAAAATCGTATTGCTCAAAATCGCAAAGTTGATATGTTTCCGTTATTAGCATCGGAAAATATTGTTAACATTAACGAAATGATTTCAAATGTGGTAGAGCATTTGTCAATATTGCAAGACAAAATAACTCATTACTTTCCATCTCTTAATATTGAAGACTTTGATTGGGCGCGAAATCCATTTGGTGAATTTGATATAATGAACCAAGATTTTTCTATTCAGGAAGCAGATGAGTTTATTAATATATCAACGGATCGAACGTTACAACTAAAATTCAAAGAAGAAGGAGTGGAAAGGTTTTGGATTTCCATCGAGAATGAACATCCATTTATTGCAAAACGAGCGTTGAATATCTTGTTGCTCTTTTCGACGTCCTATCTGTGCGAACTTGGGTTTTCAACTCTAACAAATATTAAAAGCAAAAAAAGAGAAAGACTTACCAATTTAGAAGAAGAAATGAGAGTAGCGCTCTCTTACATAAGACCCAACCTTGAGGAAATTTGTAAAGGTCGTCAAGCGCAAATTTCTCATTAAAATAAGTTACCATGTAATATATATCTTTATTTCAATTAAATATTAATCTTCCAATTATTTTGTGTGATTTACATTAGATTTACAAATTTTATGATAATGGTGTTCCGCCAAAATTGAGACCACTTAAAAGTGTTCCGTGATCCCAAAAAGGTTGAGAGCCACTGTTCTATGTATTACTGTCAGTGTTGCCAACCTCAAAAAACCAAAAAACAACAACTCGCCTAAAAAAAAACAGTAGAAAGCGGTAGGTAAAGAAAAAAAGGCAGATTTCATAATTTTGCTCTTATAATTAAATAATAAACAACTTTCTTAGTTACTAGAGCTCACATAAATTGATATGTTTATAATCACAGCAACATATAACAAAAGTCAAAGTAAAATTATTTTTCAGTTTCTTTTTCAATTGCCTCATCTTCAATATTTTCACACTCATTTTTATTTTTAAAATCATACATGTTTTTGTTGAATTTCTTCATGTGCTTTTCTGTAGCTTCAAATGAATAGCAATCAGTTATTTCGGATTTAGTGTGTAATACTCCTTTAATAGTTGTAGTTGATATTCTATTGCGTAATTTGGTTTTCATAATATTTATAGCAGAAAATAACCTTTCCACGGCGGTGCTGCTATGTGGTAGGCACAAAAGCTTTTTTCCAATTCACACAATGTAGGGAATGTTTGAGATTCGTCTCCATTTCTTAATTCTTGTACATGTTTCCAAAAGTCGATAATATCGGGAGTTTTGTTTTGGTCGAAAGAAAAATCGACATTTCTGAACATTCGCCATTCTCTATCCAGTTCCGTTATATTATTTGGACAAATCTTTGTTAAGAAATAATGTATTTAGCATCTTCAGACATTTTAATGCTTGACGGTCTTTGTCGTCAAAAGGAAACCTTTTTAATATCTGTTTTGCAGCCTCGATATAAAACTCCTTACACTTTAAGTAGAAAATTTTCAGTTGTTCTTCCTCTAGTTCTCCTATTTCTCTCTTTCTACTGATCAAATTTGGCACCATTCCACCAACGTAATTCTGCTCACTCGAGAAGTCAAGGTTTAATATTTTAGTTTCTTTTGCGTGTAAAATGTTTTGTGCTTCATTTTTTTGTGGTTCAGTGAGAATCAAATATTCAGCTTGTACAAAGCATTCCAAGATCGTTGTGTATGCGGTCAGTATTTTGTCGTATAGTAAATATAATTTCGAAGTCTCGGATTGCATTTCTTTATTGAGATCGGTAAATATAGGTAACGCAAATTTCAAAAACTCCAGGTACAATTCAGTTGTCGGTTCGAGAGCCTTGGAGAGAATTGATTACGCAGAAAGTAATCTATCTACATGAACTGCAGCTTGAAAATACAATTTGATAGCTGGTAATTGTTCTAGAAGCCTATTTACTACCTCAATAAGCGACAACCATCTGGTTTGGCTAGAGTGGAGTAATTTGTGTGGTTTAATATTTCTGAATGCTTGAAATGTTTTGAAATCTCCAATACGTTTTGGAGAATTTTGTACAGGATTATATACGTCTCTACAGAAATCTTCCACGCCCCTTGGCAATTTCTCACATGCGTATGATGCGCATAGGTTAAAAGAATGACAAATGCATTTCATAGTAAAAAGGTGAGGTATGTCATTTTTAAACAAAGTGACCAATGAATGTTTATCTCCAAACATAACGTTAGCGCCATCAGAAGCAAAGCCTATCATGTTTGATTTGTAAGGAATATTTTTTTCAACAAAATATTCTACTATTTTGCCATACAACGCTGTTGCTGTACCATCTACGATTGGTATTAAAGTCAGAAATCTATCTTCAACGCTGAAATCTAATTTTACTATTCTAGCGACAAGCGCTAAATGTTTTATCGTAGATTTATATGTGCTTTCGCTAAGTAATGCAAAGCAATTGTTCTGTAACATCTCTATTATATTGTCTTCAGCTGGCTGCCCAGTTACATTAACAATAATAGCTCTACCTTTTGTGCGGCTTATGGATAATTGTTCAGCAATTTTCGAATCTGGACATATAGCGCAAATCAATTTATTCAAATGAGATGCTATGTTAAAGGACAGATTATGCTCAGCAATAAGGCAGGCCATTTTTACTTCACCCGCTTTAGCTGCAATTTTCGTGTCTTGTGAATTGGAAGCTGAGGTAAACATTGATGTTAGTTTTTGTTGTTTTTGTAACTTCAAACTATTCTTCGCGTGTTTGGTTGAATCTTTGTGTCGTAACAGTTCGTTTATACCACATTTTCTGACGCAATTACACGCAGAACAAAAGAAATGTCTCACCTTTAGTGCTTTTCTTTAACCAGCCTTTGAACCTATCATCTTTTAACCACGGATTTACGAATTTCTGTTCATATTTCACATTTTTCTTCTTAGGAGGACTTTTTCCAGTCGATGAATCACTACTCATTTTATCAAAAACTTTGTAATTATTATTTTTTCAAAATAGACGCCGCAATTCAAAGAAACTGTTCAAGGTGTTGTCACGTGTGACTATAAAACAATACCTACGCTACGCAATACAATAGGCGTGTAGCTGTTATTCGTAAATAGGGATTTCCCCGTGCATAAAAATATAAAGATACTGCCATCTAGTATCAATGCGTTTTATTACGTAGTGGTTTGTCATTGCGTTTTATTGCGTAGTGGTTATCAAAAAATGTTTGCATAGTAGTGTATTAGGTGGCGCTGAACGCGAAAAACAGTAGAAAATAGGAATGAAACAGAAAACATGGTCATCAATGTGAAAACAGCAAATCTACTGTTAAAACAGTAGGGTTGGTAACGCTGATTATTGTTTTAAATACATTTGGATCGAAATTAACATAGGGTAAATAGAGTTCAAAGTTATTTGAAACTGTTTTTTTAGTTATATTCTTATCTGTCCATCACTGATCGTAACCATACTTAAAAGCTGTTTATTTTTTTATTCTTTTTCAATTTTCTCTGAATAAAATAATGAAAGGGAGTCATTTTGTGTGTCTAAAGCATGGTAGACACGATTTTGTTTTTTAAATTTTGTTGCGATAAACGATACCACTAGTCAGTTTTTACCACCACGCATATAACTTGGCCGTATATAAGGAAAATCAATAATTCTAATATACTAAAAACGAGAAAAATGAAAATACTTTTTATAAAACTTCTGGATTCCCCCTGCGTCGGTTTTTGTTTCAGTCAAGCTCTGAAGAAGCCATCAGGATGATTGGCGAAACGTTAGCTAGTTCGACTCAACAAAAATTGCCGCAGGAGAAATCCGGAAGTTTTATAAAAAGTATTACAGTAGCCTGTGAGAGTTTCTTTAGAAAAAAAAAAGAAAATTTTTGTAAAAATTGCTGAATAAAATCTAATATAAGTAAGTAATTATGTTATGTTCCCTAAAACTAAATTCTGTGCAATTCTCTGACATTTAGGGCTTCTTCTTCTTGTCTTACTTATTCAAATGCAACGTTTTCAAACAAATTGTTTATTGAGTTGTTTTCTAATGGTCTGCAATTGTTATGGTAATATTTTACATTACCTACAATTTTTTAAACAAATTGACCCTTGGCACTTTTTACAATTATATATTAGGAAGGCGAAACTTTCAAGTGCAATTAGACTTACGATAAAGGAATTAGCGTCCAGTCTATATGAGGTTCTGTAGTTGCATTTTTTTCACTTATATTTTCCTGTGCGATATCTAGTACCTCATAAAATTGTATTTAGACTTTTGTCAAAAAGGTTAATCCTATAAGTTTATTAAAATAAAGTTTATGCTTCAATTGACAGGCACAAATTCGGGAAAAATGGTATGGCAATTTTATCTAGCAAATTTCTTACAATTTGGTCTACCTGGCTTAAAGAAAAGCTTTTAATAGGAGGATGTTCATGTAATATCTTCTAAATTGTTCATAAAATTTTCTATTAGTAAACTAAGTGGGTCTCCCATAACTAATTCTTTAGAAATATAAAATTGATAATTATATTCAAAACAATTTTGTTCTAAATAAATTATTAAATTTATTGGGGACTTTTTATACTTTTGGCGTTGTTCTACGTAATCCCTAATTTGAAGCGTGCTCATTTTATGAGAAATATTTTTCCCTCTCACTAACGTTTAAAGTGTCGGTAGTAAAACGATAAAGTTACAAAAATAGCAAATATTGTGGGTTATGAATTTATTATTATGCTTTTTTTCCTTATACTTAAACTGTCACCTTTCAAATATTTTTATTTCATTAGTTTCTTTCTTGTTTGTTCTAAAAAACATCTAATGAATCGACAACACATAATTTCGTCATAAATTTTTGTAAGACATTAGTTTTAGTTTCCTTTTTGATTTTTCAAAAATCCAAAATCTTGGAAAGCGACTCACTTTGACTATAATGACAATCTAGTGTGGCTGCGGGATACCTAAAGTTTTTAAATCGTAATGTGTCGGATATAATTGAAGAAACAGAAAAAGGAATGAATATGATGCTATGTGCAGTAAGGTCAGTCAGTCAGTCAGTCCTTTAAAGCTAATTTAAAATTTAAAAAGAGAAAAATATTTCTAAAAATAATCTATTTTTTAATCTTAAGTACCCAATTATGGACTGACAAGAAGTATCACTATTTTATAAACAAACACAAACTTTTGAAATAATACTTGTTATTCTCTGTTCCTCTATTTTTTAAACAACTACAAGTTACAATAAAAATGTGAAAAATTATTTTGCACAGCCCTTGCAGATCTTGCATTTTGCAAAACTGAAAAAGCACTATTTTGAAACTGATTTGAAAATATACATTTTATTTTGTTGAAAATTATAGTGAATAATAAAAAATAATTGTAGAATAGAAAATAAAATATTTTACACAGATTTTTGCCTTTTGTTTTTTTTAGTTTCTTGACAGCCTAGGGTACTTTTAGGAATGTGAAATTTTTTCAAATCTGCACAGAAGAGTACCTGAAAACAAAACAATTACTTATTTTTTTTCTGTTTGGTTTTGAGAAATATCTTACTGTGTGAGCCCAACCAGCTAGTGGCCCATACAACTCACGAAAATGATCTCCAATTGCATTGTAAATTTTCTGTGTAACTGTTTTTTGTGTCGCAAGCTCTGGCATGTACAAACTGGCAGCTATTTGAAAAATATGAGTATCAACTGGAATAGCTTCCAAATGACCCAGGGACATCAGGCATATACAATCTGCAACCTAACGAGCATACTAATTTGATAATTGCAAAAATAAAAGTTCACAAAGTAGTTAATTATACAATACATGTTAAAATCGCTGCCCCGCAGAACAGTGACCATATTGCAAAAAGCATAACTTTTCAGGAGAAGCAAAAAATGAAAATGAAATTTTGGTATTTATCTGGCATAAGTGACCAAACTGCATGCATAATTGTGACTTTAAAAACTTGGTATTAGTAAGTTAAATATTGTTTTACCATATGTATGAAATCAGTTAAGGATTAATGATGGACTTAAGTCAATTTCCAAAAGTTTTGTAATTATATCACTGTTCTGAGAGTTTTTGTACAATTTGTTTATTTACCTTTGCTCCTATTCCTGCAAGGGTCATGAGCTTTTTTTTTGCTGAACCATAGTTCAAACTCTGAAGATCATTTATCCACTTGTCACCTCCTTCGCTAAGGATTAATTTGGCAGAATTATTAATGTACTTTGATCTATACCCAAAACGACATGCCCTGAGCTTTTGTTCTACAGAATCCTGAGCCAGGGCCTGGACATCAGGAAATGAATAGTATGCTTCACCATCAATGTCACAAATTTTACTGCCATAAAATTCTGATAATTTCTGCACCATATGTGTGATCCTAAAATGTCATAAGAAATGTAATTATTGCCCATTGTATCAATAATTACTTACCTAGAAATATGGTTATTTTGTGAACAAATGAAAGAAAAAATATTTTCAACAACATCTTGATTTAATATTCTAATTCCATAGAATCTTTTCGCAGCATCTTTGAAATAAGGGTCTTGTTTGCCCCAATGGTCATAATAATCTTGCAAATTGAGGTCCAATTGAAAATATTTTAATAAAAGTTTATTGTAAAATTCTTCACTCTGTCTGACTTCCAGGTCATTCTCAAATACTTTATATAAAATACAACTGTCTTGTTGCTGCAAAATCCAAACTCTTTTTGAAAAAACTCCTATCCATTGCTCCTTATCATCTTTAAAATACTGTTTCCATCTAAAATGAGAAAACATCAGAAGGATAGAGCTAAACTAATTATTAGATTATAAACCTAAAACTTTGACCACCATTTAGAGTACCTAAAAGTTGAAGTTCACTTTTGTTACATATTAATTTATACCAATTTTGCATAATGGCAGTACCGTACTTTTGTTTTTGTAAGCAAAACAAACATGTGAAAATTAACTAAAATACAATAACACTAACATAGTTATTGGATTGTAAGAAATAACTGAAATACATAACCTCAATAGACAAAGGACTCAGATAAACAACTCGTCCACAATTTTCTTTAAATTACTATAAAACCATAAACCATAGAAGTAGATAGAAACCACAGAACATATGTGTAATCAAACTCTTATTAACAAAAAATATATAAGCATAGTTTAATAATGGCAATAAATCAGAGACTGCGCAATAAAAGTTATTCAAGAAGACCAAATCTGACTTACACATGGACACCGATGGAAATGATATCAAAATTTTGTGGGACAATTACAACGGATTCTTTCGGGAGCGAACGAATGTTAAACCGCAATGTTCACGACAGAATCAACTGAGTATCGATGACAACAGTACAAATTGAAATCGAAGCCCGTTTGATAATGCAAATATTCTTGTGGTTATCCTCGTTTATAAAGTTCAATGATCGATAAAGAAGAAGAATTGATAAACCAATCTGGCCAACATAAAACAAGGAAACGAAACACTCCTAACTCCCTAACGGAAAATGTCAACAAAATACTTGATTGAATAATTTCGGTTCAAAATTTCACCTTAATAAAATCGAAAATGTGTTAATATAATTGTTAGTATTTTAGTGATCTATAAACACGCGAGTCCAGCAAATTGTGAAGAAGAATTATCAAAGTGGTGAAAAATGGCCTCGAAAGGAAAACTCAATGATGAGGTAAGATTAAGCAATCTTATTTTGTGATCAAAGTTAGGTGTGCATGATACCACCCAACCGAATTGCGTGCCAAAAACTGATACCTGTACTTGCCTGCAAAAGCTTCTTTTACTGCTGATAAGATAAAAATTTGTTGTCGATTATTTATATGGAATAGTCAAGGCCACGCCTATTACGTGTCCAATAATTGTTAGTTAATCAGGTGAAAAGTAAACTTAGCTCTTTAAAAGTTAATAAAGTTTTTTTCGCCCTTTTTTTGAGAATTGATTCTGCCTTCCGGTTTTTCTTTATTTTTTATATTGTTTTATGATGTACAACTCTACATACATACATACCTACCTTACTAAAAAAGGAAATAAGTTTCTTAACGTTAGCGCAATAATAATTGTGAATCAATCATATTATATGACATTCACCTTAAATAATAAAGGAGTGATGTAGCTATAACACATGTTTATTTCTGGGGATATATCCAAATTTTACATTTTAAATTATTAACTTGCTGATAAACTTTTGCAAGAGTTAAAAATTAAAACTAAAAACCTTTCTCTACGAAAATTGCTTTCATAGCTTGAATGAGTACTACTTGGTTGGTTGTAGCCTATTTGTTTTTACAGAGTTCTCAGACCATTAGATATATATTTAAATGGAATACTCTGTGTATTTTATAACACACTTTGTAGTTTATTTGCCTTGTTTTCGAGATATTGGGAAAAATAGGGCAAAAGTAGGTGATTTTTACCTTATAACATTTTACAAATGAAAATGAATTAACTTCTATCATTATTCTGAATATTATGAATAGTTGTCTCTTAACTGATTGATTGCCACTGTAATTATTTGCCGAAGTTCCACGACATTATCACAGAAAGAAGAGATCTAATAATCTTATGTCCGGGCTGTTCGCTGTTAAAGCAAAACCAATAGCGAACTCAAAATATGAGCGTTTACGACACCAAACATTGATTGCTACCCTTGGGTATCGCATATATTTACTTGTAGTGAACGAACTTTCATCGGTTGATAAAATATATTTTCTTAGTTATTATTTTCGTTGTATCTATTTAAAAATTCCTAGAAAAATTCCAAACAAAACCGCATCCTGCTTTGGCATTATTCTTCATCAAGCTCATAGGTCTTACGAAATTTAAAAAATTTAAAAAATTATATTCCATCAAAACTGAGTTGATTGAACTGCGCGAAAAACCTGTCTTCCGAGAGGCTTTGTTAACACACGTTTATCCCGACATGCTCTTTTGATATTTAACACTTTACTGGTTTCCTCAAATTTCTCTGCAAGTCTCGCAAATATCTGTTCGACAAGACTCGTCGCTTTGGATAAAGTCCAATTAGTTATTATTCCCATAGTATATTTTAAGCATATATAATAATAACAATAATAATAATAATAATTGTGTCAATAATTTATCAGCATTAATCAATATTACTTGGCAATATGTAAA
The DNA here is from genome assembly GCF_029955315.1 of Cylas formicarius. Classification (NCBI taxonomy): domain Eukaryota; kingdom Metazoa; phylum Arthropoda; class Insecta; order Coleoptera; family Brentidae; genus Cylas; species Cylas formicarius. The sequence goes on along the minus strand of NW_026844214.1, from coordinate 13,044,885 downwards.
ATATATGGATGACTTAAATTGGCAGTCCTAGCGCTCTTCGAAGTTATATGACATTTCTTATTTTTGCCAATATCTCGAATTGAATAATAATAAGAAAATATATGAAATAGGCTGAGATCTCAGAAATTTGTTACTGTTTTAGGAAAAAGCTTCACAGCTAATTCTATATTTAATTTTTTTATTTACCTAGATATCTTTAAAAATAAAAACGTTACAGCCATTAAAAATAACCATCCAAAGATAAATTGAACGCTCGGTACATCGGAACCAGGGCCGTATCCAAAAGTATAACGTGAGCGGATGGAACCACTTTATCCCTTCTATACGTAAAACATCGCTAGTTTGCCGTTTTAAAATGAAAACTACAGCGGCGCTTCTTAACGACTCTCTTACGAACTTAAAAATGCATACGGTGCATCCGTTATACCTATACAATCTCCGAACCCGTTCCACTAACACATATACGGTGAAAAAAGACCGCCGAGTAAGTATACTTAAATGAGTCACATTACGCGCTCAATGAAATAAGTAGCTCCGACTTCATGATGGCGGTCGATTTATTGTCGCCGACCGGCTTAGCCTTGTGACGTAATGAGGGGGCGACCGGAAATGCGAATTGCGTCACGTTTGTCGGGTTAAATTTTTTAAAAACACACGCACGAGATTGCGACAGAAAGGCGTTAATGCACTCGCTTTCGGGTTATCAGAAAGTTATTATTAACTATTAACTCGTTACTTACGGTGAATCACAGCTTAAATGATGCAGTCGCTATAACAAAAACTAGCTGGTCTGAATGTTTCCTTATTTATTTGAAAAAAAAAACGACTTATTGAAATTAACTTTGTAAACAGCCTTCTAAAAAAATGTGAATTACTTTTTGTCTTAATTATGCCTTACTTAGTTAACAATAAAGAATTAATTAAATTATATACAATATTAACGTCACAGCTTAAATGATGCAAAACAAAATATAACCAAATCAATACAGAAAAACAACTGCATAATTTGAAATACTTCTGCTAATATTTAGTCGGGCCTCCCTCATTATCGATAACTGGTTGTAATCTTCTGGGTATTGATTCATCTAATTTTCTAGTATACTTCGGGGAAATTGTGTTCCATACTTCAGTAATTTATTCTGGTTAGATATTGGGGCACTATTTATTTTGGTTTTTAATGATAACCACACATTTTTAATTGCGATTAAGCCTGGTGACTGGGCTGGTGCCTTAATAACATTTGGGCAGTTATAAAGCAACCAACTGCGGACCCGAAATGACGTGTGCTTTGGATCATTGTCATGATAGAACCGATCATTGATGCCCATATTTAATTTTTGGGCACTAGCAACTATATGCTGTCTTAATATACCCAAATACACATATTCGTTCATATTTCCTTCAATGAAATGCATATTACCTACTCCTGCAGATGACGTACAACTCCATAACATCACTCCACTTCCACTGTGCCTTACCGTAGCTTTAAAAATTTCTTCCTTCCTTCCTTCCTTAGGCTTTCTCCATACCGATACTCATCGGCAAGTATTACCGAATCCAAATCTTTATCTTTATCGATATACTCTCTAGCGTAATTGCAGTAATAAATAAAAGGCTTGGTAAATTTCAAACTGTTTTGACCCCGGTTAATATTTTTTATTATTATCATTTAAGATGTGACGTTAATATGGCATATAATTTAATTAATTCTTTATTGTTATACAAAAAGTAATTCAAAACTTGTCTTTTATCAATTTTTTTAAATCTAAAACCCACGTGTTGAATACACTGCCACATTTAACACCGGTTTCATCTTTTCCAAGCCTCCTAATTAAGATATCTAATGTAGGCACGCTTTGTTCCTCGCATAACTGATAAATTTTAAGCCGTATTATATCTTGATCATTTTCATCTACACTCGAGAAAATGTCAGCATCGCTTCTTTTTTTCCTCGCTGAAATGGGATTATTCACAATTTTCCATACAGTTGATGTTGGAATTTTCATCAATGTGGCCGTTTCTCCTATAAATACTTGCTTGCTGGCACCACGTTCAATGAGAGTCAAATAAACATTGTTTATAACTTCCTTAGTCTCAATAGGATAGTGTTTTCTACATTTGGGCGGGAGCATCTCCTGAGATACACTAGACTCGCACATATTTTGCATAATTCGCACACGATTCTACACACGAAATAAGAATGATTACTAATAAACTTAAACTAAGTAGTATACCAAACCAAAGAATATTAAACACAGGTAGGTATAAAATTATTTTCTATTACGAACCACAATTTTGCCTGAATTTAAATTCCGAAACTTTATGCAATAATCTTGTTGCATTGTATGTTAATGACCACCCTTGGATAATCCCATTCAAAGCAATTGGTCACTTTCTTATATCTATGAACAGACCATACATAAATACGTACTTACTGGAAGGATCACATTCAAATACCTCGTAATATATTGTTGTGTTACTCAAAATTGACACCAGAGATGTGTTTTCTACGTGCCCTTCAGGAAAATGTTGTCAGGATGGACGGATGAGCAGCGAAAACAACAACTATTTTATTTGAAGTCTTAAAATTATTACAAGTATAGAGCAGGTTTCGCTTAACCTACTCGAGAGACTTGGGTTTTTCTATCTGGAAATCTGAGAAAGAAGATGCTCTTTGCGTTCCAATGTTTACTTGACCGTGAGAGTAAAACGTCTATCCATGTTCGATTAGAAGTGATGCTATTAAAATTGTTTGTGTTTAGGATATGAAATTATATTTGTCTACTTCACCTAAGATTTGTTTTATAAACAAAATGTATCAAATAAGGAATATACTTACGAGCGAATTAAGTTTTATATAAATTGTAACAAAGTTAAATCATCCAATAAGGCACTGGTAAAAAGTAAATAATAAAAATGAAATTTTAGGCTAGGTATCTAACAATATACGAACATATTGCAATTTAGATTAAACGCTTAAGAATGATACATATCACCTGATGCTAAAATAAACGCTACTTATTCGAAAATACCCCGTAGCATCAATGCTTAATCAAATTTAAAACGGTCCATTTACGTTTCAAATAAAATTTTCAAGCTTCTACAGATATTGTTGGGCTGTTGGGATGGGTTTTACCACGGTGCTGCGAAGGTCTGGGGTTAAGGTACTTTAAAATACTTACAACGTCAAAGCAATAAATGCACAATATTTTTGGTCGTACAATAGCAGTAACTATTTTGGTCAAAACGAATGGTGATCAGATAATAAAATAAATTTAATATTACTTAATATCACCAGAAAAAACAGATAACTTATCTTATATAACTTATATCTTGCCGTGGCATAAAATCTTGGGCTGACTTTATGTTGCTACTAAGGGCAGAGCATATATTGTACCTATTTCAATCACTAGTGCTTATTATTTCGATCGTGCAATAGATACTAAGGGCAGAGACACAACAAATAACCACACCGGCACTGAAGGGCAGCAACACGCGGTAGTTCATTAAACAAGTCATAATATACTGAAGGTCAGAGACACGCATCAGTTTATTGGTACTAAGGGCAAACACATACATAGTACCTAATTCAATTACTAGTGCTGATTATTTCGATCGTGCGATGGGTACTAAGGGCAGAGACACACGAAGTATCCTGTCGCAAATAACCACACCTGCACTGAAGGGTAGCAACACGCGGCAGTGCAATAAACAACAAGTCATAATATACTGAAGTAACAACGTTTAAAATAGTTCAAAGAAAGGCCACACTAACATTTAACTACATTTCTTGGAGATATTTTATAAAATTAAAAATGAAACCCATCAATAACTAATAAAACGAAAGCATCATGAAATTAAACTACTGTACTGGTGAGACCACACATTGTTCTATTAATCGATATGTTGAAATAGCGAGGGGCGAAAAATGCGGTTTTAAGAAAAATATCCTGCTCGCAAGTGGCTGCTTATTGCGTTGTACATACAAAAAATTTATAGAGTAGCTTAAAAAATATATACATATACATACTCGCACATGTACATAGCATTTTTTAATTAATAAGTAAATAAATAGCTCTTTATTTGCAACAGGCCATAGCTCACTTAACTAAAATGCAGACAAGTACCCAGTTATATAAGCAAAGCCCAAGAAGTGTAAAAGAGAAAACAAAAACTAAACCTAAACGTTAAGGAGTCAACCGTACAGATTGCTCGGGATTTTTTAACGGAGATGGAATGCGTACAGGGACTGTGAAATTAAAGTTGCTCCAGAAGAAATTGGTAGTCATCCTAGGTGAGGACCGACACAGAGTAAGGTGAACTCTCTAAATCTAGTGAGGATATGGTTATGCTCCCGTTGAGGGTAAATACCATCCTCTCTAAACATAACATACTTAAGAAACCGCCTTTGGACGTTAATGACAGATTGATTATGGCGGTCAAAAATAAGGAACCATCCAACTTAGACTTTACATAGGGAGTACTATAATAGTATAAAGGCGAATTAAGAAAATGTTTAGAGTTTCGCAAAATAAAACTTAAGGTTATAGAGGCGCTGAGGGATAAACGTTAACCTCTCATCAAACACAACTGCAAGATATATTATTGAACTGACTTTGTTCATGCTGGGCGGTTTTTACAGAGCAAATGAATTGAAATGAAGAATAGTCGAAATAAGATCGCTTATGAATATGTTGAAAGAAAGTGGCCGTGGCTTAGAGCCTTGGGGGATGCCTGATGTAAGCACAGGCAAACCTGACCTGAACCGCGCAAACTCAATAAACTGATTGCGATTGAAGAGATACACTTTAATGGTGAAAGTTTCTTAGAGAATTCAAAGAAGCTCCCTGGAGTAATATCTGGTCATCAATTTGGCAAATGCAGAAGTGACTGAAGTTGGACAAAACGCTGCTTTAGTCACTAGTTTGTTTTGGCACGAGCGTAGCGGTCGATTATTAAACGAGTATCTGAAAAAGTTTAAAAACGTGTTGCATACGTTACTGTTTCTACGACCATTAGTTTTTGGGTACATTTTTGCGAAAGAGCACAATACATTGACCGGATGACGCGTGACGTCATCAGCAGAGCTGACAAAACATCAAAATACCATTAATAGCTAAAATTTACCATATTGTTTAGTTGATGATCAAACTTAATGACAGCTCTTTTTTCTCCCGGATGTAAGTTTTTTTTGTTCATTAAATGATATTTTATACCCAATAGCCCATTTTTTCGAAGTAATTGACATTGCTTTGAAATGTATCTCTAAAATTTGGAAATATTGGCGAATAGATTTCTGAAAAACAGCCGCAATATTTCACCGAAGCTTTACTACAAAAAAAACATAACATAATTCTAGTAACCTCATGGCAATAGAACATTAACGTTAATAAATATAAATTTTAACTTTAATCTCAGCTCCTTAAATGTTTTTTCAAGGTATACTGTGTAACTCTCAATACTTGTCCTGTCCTTTTCTGGTTCTTTCAAAAGTACTGTTCAACAATTTTCTATTTCTGGTATTGTAGTTATGTTCATCCTGATTTTGACTTAGTGCAGTTCGACATTTAAGGAGGCTTTTTGGTACTAAATTGTTAATTTAGTTTGCTCAAAACATTTTATTTCACAAGGGGTCAGATGCGGTTTACATTTATTGTTTCAGTTTGTGTTCTTTGCAACTTATTCATGAGACAAGGACCAGCATTTGCGCCACATGATATAAGATATCTCAGATGTGGTTCGCTTAGACGATTACACTTTTATATCCTTGAGGTTTAAAGTCATGCATAATGTCTACATATTCACCTGGTAATCGATTACTTCCATTTCTTCTTCAGTGCGATTTGCCTTGGGTCATTCCAGTTTTTCCCATTTTTTTCTTAAAATCTTGTCTATTGTTTCCTTTGAAGTCTTACTAGGTCGAAACGCTGATTAAAACATAAAAAAAATATATATTTTTTTGATATTATTGAACAACAAATAAAAATATACTTTTATTTACATATGTATGGGTTAATTGAGCGGCTAGCGTGTATATAGAATACTTACATCCCCGGCTCGACATATTGTCCCCCCGACAATTTTAAACAGTTAGGACGAATTTATTTACATCGCGTTCAACTTCAAGTCTGAGTCATAATATATTCCGCAATTTACAGACACACGCGGAAAGACATCGTTAAAATTTCGGGTGGGCGGGGTATGTTCCTGTAACCCACTGGTAATAAAAAACAAACAATTTGATAATTTTCGCTCGGGATCGGTTGTATCGCAGTGTGCATTATGCTGACTGATAATTTCTCGACTGCAATAAAACTATATACTTGGCAGAAAAGCCGACAGAAAGGGTTAGGTTAGGTCATCAGATTCGAGTTTACCTAATGGAAATAGCAGTGAAATTCGCTAGTTTTATTATTAGATTTAAAATGTTCATCTGAGTCCCATGTGCACTTTTCACTTAATCTTTGACTAATAAATTATTTGTTCCACACTTTATGCATGGCAATTTAAATGGACACACTTATTCAGTTTTGTTTAGTTTTTTTTTCAGGAGGATTTGAAAATTATTATTAAAACTTTGATCTTGTTACCTTTAGAAATTATAAATGTATAAGCAGTGCGTTAGCCTCCTCAAGCCTCAAGGCTCAATTGTTAACTGATATTCTAATTTCGGCGTGGATGCAAGTACTTTTAACTTTTTTTTTCTCTTGTGTTCCTAGGTGCATTTGGTTGTTGACCTGTATACTTTATCTCTAAGTATGTCGTCTTAGCTTTTACCGAAATAACCTTCCGACGGCAATAAAACACCTCAAGCATAAATGTTATACTAGATTTATTTATCAATAATAATATCACATTAGTCTAATATAAAATACGATGACATATAATTCTATTGTTAATAATTTTCTAAATAAATATGTTTCACTCTCATAGTTGTCATTAAGATTAATTACAATAGGCTCTATGTTATTTTGTAAATATACTATAATATACTTTACTGCACTCACCTTTTTCTTTAATATTTGTTTACAATATATTTTATTCCTTGTCTTTGTCATTGTATTTTTATTTTACTCTAAAGTTGACAGTAATGAATCATTACTTTGACATTATTATGAAAATGTCTTAGTAAATATTGTAACAACCCAAATTTCTGAAAATTTCCTACGAGAACTTAATTTTATTTTTCTCAAAAAGGTTATTCAATAATATTATTTTTTACCATTCGTAAAACTGAATCCCCCTCTTTTTAAGTTGTTTTGGTAAAAATCTTAGAGTTAAAATTATGTCTGCAATTAAAATGCAGATCATTTTTTGATCGTATATTTTTGAACAAATCTTTCTTGAGTTGTTAGGAATATTGCTTAAAATGCGATAGATAGTCTTCCTTTTTTATGAAGGTTTTTATATCAATTGGAAACAACATAAGAATTTCCGCCACATAAAGGGCGCCATGTTCCCCAGCTCCGTGTTTTAAAAACTTATAGTTTAAAATAGGCTTCCAAGTAATATTATCTTGGAAACTTTTATGGACCTTGCCCATGAGCCTTGTAATTTCTTTTGCAATAAAATGTAATATGATTTTGGAATATTTATAGTTTTGTAAGTTACCAAAACGGTATTTGTAACAACCGTTGTAACTGGTATAAAACTAAAAGTAGATGAAAAACCAATCGAAAATTAGTGTTAAGTGTGTATTATGCCATTATTACCTTACGTTTTTGTTGTTTATTTATTTGATAACGTTTAGATTTAAACTATAACTGTCTTTTAAAATTGTAGAAAGTAAAGAAATAGGTAATAAACCCCAAGTGTAAAAATCTAATGATAAGATTTTTAGGAACCCTGTGAAACCTTTTAAAAAAATGAAGTAACCAACAGCAAAAGTTGTATAGATAAGGTAACGGAAATGTCGATATATTTGAACTAAAAAATTGGGAAAATGTCCAAAAATAGAAGAATCGAAGAAACAAAAGAAACACGTTTTTTATCCCATTTTTATCTTTAATGACGCAGCAAGAGCCATGCCTAGCGGCCTATTTTTGTACAATTTTTTTTGGAGTCGTACCTAATATATTTTCTGTAAAATACAATTGGGCAATCCTTAATAATCATGGAAAACCATTTTCGCAGAAGCCTTGAAAATTGGAATCAAATGGCTTAGCGAAGCTTAAATAAATCATTTAAATGCTCATCCTTTTTAAAAGCAGAACGATGTACAAAAACAATCAACGAAATGGAGACTAAATCGCAGCGAAGAGACGCGAATAATTCATTAGGAGGGTGAAAATGTATTTTATACTTTTTTGTGAAAACGTTTTTTCGGGTTTTTAATGCCCACTTTCAGCAGCAGATTAAATACACGTTCTTTTTGCAATTAACATAAAATGCTGTAGATGCGATTTTGATATCCCTTGAAATTGATGTACAGGATGGGCCAAATTGGACACAACGGTATTTAATACCAGAGTTTGTGGTGTTTTAAATTTTTAATAAATAGGAAAAGGAAATAGTCTTCGTTAACCTTCGTTTGTCAACTCTTTACTAGAGGGTGCAGTTAGTTCGATATCGATGAAAATATGCACAGTTGCAAAATTAGACGGGAGGTTTTGTTACTGAAAAAAAAAATAGTTCGCACCAATTCTTTTCTATTCCAGAATTTTTTTGTCATTGATTGTTCGATCGATTGACTTAGAGGTAACGATTTTCTCCGTCATTTTTTCGTGAGTGAAGTGCCTATGATCGTTATCTTTATACTTCTTTATAATATGTATTTTATAATATATTATTATGTTATATTACCTATAACCTTCTTTAAGGAATGCATTTTTACAAAACTTCTGGATTCCTCCTGCGTCGGTTTTTGCTGAGTCGAAATTGCTGACGTTTCGCCAATCATCCTGTTGGCTTCTTCAGAGCTTGATTGACTGAACTGAGTTTCTCAAGTCAAGCTCTGAAGAAGCCAACAGGATGATTGACGAAACGTCAGCAATTTAAACTCAGCAAAAACCAACGTTATCAAATTAAATTAAATTTTATTGAACTGTGTAAAATATCTTTTTAATCTATAAAATGCAAACACCGAAACTATTTTCAGGTAATTAAAATGTTCTTTCCTTTACACATCAGTTACAAATTAGGAGTGAAATCATGTCAAGTAAAAGACGAAACTTTAAAGAAAAAATATAAGAGAGAAATCCAAAGAAAAATAAAAGCAGCAATGGGTAGATATGTAGTATTGTAGATAAGGCAAGGTCAGGTTTAGAAAAAACTATTGATATCAATACTGCCAAGATATTTTTTCAAAATCCCCAATAGAGTGCAGATATAAAAGGTTTGGATGAAAATGTAATAATCAAATTTGGTGTTCTTTAGGTATTGGCATCTGTATGTGGAAAATTTTAAACAATATTCATTAGAAACCAAAAAAATATATATTTGGATTACTTAGTTACCACCCAGAAACATCTAGTCCATAGTGTAGAGATAATTAAAGTGTTGTGCCAATTACGCAGGTCTACAAAATTAAATTTTTTGACAGATGTTTTTATTTTGAAAACTGATTTTATATAATTTTGGTTGCCTGATTTCAAAAATTCCATGCATTTAATTGTATCACGTAAGGTTTTTTTGTAAATATTAAAGGAATGCGATTCCTCTGATTCTGACATTTTCTAGTTCTTTTGGGGCGGTAGGTATCGGTACATTTGGTCCGGAACTGGTCGAATGGCAGAGTCACACAGGTGTACAATTTTTTCTTATTTTTTCTGTCGAATCGTTGAACATTACGCGAACAAAAATAACAATCATGATTGTGATTTCTATTTTCTCTCCATACCATAGAAACCCCAAAGCTCAAACATTTCTTCCTACCTTTTTGCCAGATTCTTAATGCTGAGGAGTCCAGGACTTTCCTCAAAAGAAGTTATACTGTGCTATACTGTGCCTTTCTACTACGCCATAACTACCACAGATATAACAAAAGTTTTTTGGATTGTTCACATAATGTCTTCTTTCCATATTTATACGTTCTAGAACACTAGAAATACGCAACAACGAACACAACAGTCGTGAAAACAGTAGCACGACGACCAATACAACCGAACTGCGCATCAACAGGTTACAACGCTGTATTGACGCTTCTGCGCCAACTCTGTACTTTGCAGAGAAATCTAATATTATCCGGTGTCGCCAAATCACATTTAATTTCATAAAAATTTATTCGTTTAAAAATCATGCGGAACATGGAACAAACATATGCCTTTTTTTGGAAAAAGCCCTCTCCAAAAATATAAGCAAACAGTTTTCAAACATCCAAATCACTATAACACCTGTGTTATCAGAGGAAGTCCAAGAAGTAGGCAGCAAAGATTGCAGAAGACTAAAAGAATTCAACACTCAGAAAACTTCTCAGATTACTTTTAATAACGATTTAATGAGAATGTTGCTGTTATCTTCCGATCCTCTAGTTAATAGTTGTAGACATGCTAGTCCAAAATGTATATATGGTCCAGTAATTTTTCTAATGATGAAGGTCCTTTTCTGAGAACGAAATTGGTATATCCATTTTAACAAAAAGTGTTAATTGATTGATTGATTTATTATGGTTAAGCCAATTAGTAATTTTGTTATGTTAGTCACATTTTTCATCTTTTAATTTGAGCTCCATTAAATTTTAACTCACTTCTAATCTGTAATTGGTATTTAAATTTAGCTCTGTTCGTCTTTTTTTGTTACAATAATAAAAAAACCTTCAGTATAGTAGTAGTAGTATTATATATCGTTGTTCATACTATACGAAAATGGTCCATGGCATAGACTCGATAACCGTCAATTAGGTGTTAGATTTAGCTTTCAAAATATTTGTGTTACGCCGTAACTGGAAATTTCCAAACAGCGTCGGGCAAAATCTAGTCGGACAATTTGTATTTGTGCAAAGTAATAATGTTTTAAGTGCCTTTTGTGAGGCACATTATATTATTTAGGTCCAGTTAGTTCAGTCGCCGACTCTGCGGACGCCATAGCGGTTTTATCGATGCTTTAAGATTTAGTTTTCGTGTTTCTTGGTGCTTGTTCATTGGAAAAATATAATGAAGTCGGAAAATATCAACGGCGTTGAGAACAATGACGTAAGTATTTTGTGTTGTCATTTTTCTAAAAGACAACAAAAGAACCATTTACAAATACAATCGTCACTTTTTAGCTTTTTTTTTTCATTATTATTGTGCTTGCTTTTTTTTTCTTATTTTTGATATAAAATGCGCTCAACATACTGGTTCGCAAATGGTAATTTTTTTTTATACCTTTTGTCATTTTTAAGCTGATTTTAATTTTAATTTTTGGACATTTCTATTTAATTTTTAATAGTATAGTATATTAGTAAAATGAACCGTGCTTTTTTATCTTGATAACATTTTAGCTGGCTGTAACATTTTTGCTTTTAAGCTATCAAATGAATTTAAAACAAAAAACAAAATGTAACGTTAGCAGTCAAGTATAACACGCTTTTTTTCAAAATTTTCTTAAAATTAGAAAAAAAATAGGTGATTTTTTTTTACTATTTTAAATACTGCTTTTATGTGAGCATCATTTTGTTTAATACATTTTTGGTAAACTTTAATTGTATGATTTTGGCATTTAATAATTGTCGCTTAACTTATTGATTGGTACTGTAATTCCTTGCCGAAGTTCAATAACACTGTCATATTTCATATTTAGAAAATGTTTGCCCCTCGTATCATTGAGAGGAGATGCACCATCTAACTGGCATATTATTTGTATTGATATTTTTAGGCGTACATCTAGATATATTGTATATGTATATAGATATAGATCCAAATAATGGTCTCTTCACTTTCTTCACTTATGGGTTTTACGAAATTTAAATGCAGTGTAATTAAAACTGGTTTCTTCAAATTTCTTTGTCAATCTTGTGAATATTTGCTTGAAAGGAACTCGTCGCTGTGGGTAATATCCTTTTATTATTCGCTAAAACTTCGAACCGGGGCTTTTGGAGATGAATAAAATTACATTTTACAAAAATTTACACAAAATATATACGCATTCCATAACTTTCTTCATGATGATGATAGAAAGATGATTTTTAAGTAACAAATATCTTTGTTTGTGTACTCTTTATTTAATTTTGCGTTAGTATAATATAAATAAAGAGTGTTAAACGTGTATATTATATTAATATTACAAACTTATTTAGGTATGACAAAAGTCATAATATAACATATTTTTTAAATTGGAAGCCCTCTATAATTATTTCAATTAAAGAAATATCGTTTTACGCTGATGCTAAAAATATATAATGTGTTAGTTATTTTTTATAATCGTCACTTAGTTGGCCATGCATCATGAATATTATTGTTGTTGGAAATTCGATAAAAGAATAATGTTTTTACTAAGTGAAAACTTCGAAATATTGTCGTTGTATATAAAAGATGATATGAATAGTGAATTACAAAGTGTCGGTACAATATACAGTTAAAAAGAACAAGACTTGAAAGAGTCTGAAATCCTTACAAGAAATCATCATTCAACGGTAGATTGTTATATCAGCAATAAACCTGCATCTTAACAATGTTGTCTTTGAACTACTACTTAATACTTCCAAACTATGACAAAACTAAGAGAGAAGAGTTAGGTAACTAGCAGAAAGGAATTGAAAAATATATTTAATAAATGTTATGAATAAAAGAGGACTTAACAACCTCTCTTGATGAACCACATTTAAAATCGGCCTAGAGTCTGCGATATAATAATAATTAATTACATTCCTGGGCTTTTAGTGTAAGCAGTATAGTTGTAAAAATGACGAATAGAAGAAATAATTTATAAAATTTGAAAGTTTGGTATTGAACTCCTAGTATTAAACCAATTATAGATTCGAAGAGTTCCCACCCTTAATTCCCTTTCGTTCGAAAAGTGATTTGATTACGCTTTTGGCGTTTTTCTCGTAAATCGTAACTTCCACAATAAAATGAAAACGAAACATACATACAACATTGTTATATAATGATACAATTGTTGTATAACGTCTTTGCGTGTATCCACCTAACGGCCATAAATGGCGTTGGTAAATAAACCCAATTCTCGGCGGGAAGGGCGATTATCTCAAAAATTAGTAGCAAATTAACAATCAAAATGAAAGAGCAGTTTTTTTCTGCAAGGCCTACATAAAATAAAATATTTGAGCAAATGAGTGGTCATAATTTGTACCGGTGCTTTGAGCTCGCATCTACACCACCCTTGAGGTAGTTTTCGGTTAGTTTTTTTTTATTTTCTTTGCAGGTCTATTCCATTTCATTCCAAACGAAACTATTTAATCATTTGCCTTTTCTAATTTGTCCACCTCGACGGCATTTAAACAACTCTGTCGATGACAATTAGAGCACATTATAATACATTCCAAACCAAGTGTTACTCAGTTGCATCGTTTTACATTTGCCTTCTTACAGTCACGGGATATGAACTGAAGAACTGAAGTTCCAGCTGGTATTGCAATTTTGTTAGTTTTTCTGCAGTCCAATTCAGTTGTACTTAAAGTTTATGAATGATATGTTAGTCTAGACAATGACTCGATTAACCAAGTAAATTATCCTTCGGATTTTAATTTGAGTTCCTACGCGGAGTTCAGTACCAAAATTTTATAATTTCATAGACATTCACTGACTTGGCCGTCAGAATTGACCAACTTTAAAATTCAAGGCGTGGGAAATATCGCCGAAAACATCCGATTGCTTCCAAATCCGTTCGGTGTAATCCTGGTTATGTCCGAACGAAATTGACGTGGTAAAGTGACGCTTCCCGCACGCTAGATCGGTGTGTAATTTGGGATTTTACAGACGGGAGTAGGAAACCTTATTTTGAAACAGATTTCAATGATCCATTACCACAAATACCATAACTAAATAATTTGTTACTATTAATTATATTAATGTTAATATCAACAATTATAACGCCAAAAATCTGTTGCAAAGAATATACAGGGTGTCTTTCAATTTTTATCTTAATTGTCAAGAGATTTGAAAGAGAAGGGTGAACAAGATTAAGATTTTTATCCACAGCGCGTCGCGTCGTTAAAAGCTTCTTTCTCCGTTGATGCTCCCGTCGCGGAAACTGCAGGAAAATCGGTCGGCGTATCGTCATTTGCGGTTAAAACTATTACGCGGTCGTTTAACAATAGAGACGCGAATTGTGAAATTAAAAACGGTCCTACATGATTTCCAACTGTGAGAGACGTTGCCAGTCGGTTCGTCGCAGCCGTCAAGTTCGCGTTGCTTTTTTTTTTCGAAGCCGTCCCTGAAACGGAAACTCGGGCGCCCGTGCTGTTTGTGGGTGAGAAGGGTAAACGGGCAAAGAGGGGGCGCGACATGATGAATAGTATGGAAAACCAAGTGGAAAGCAACGGAAACGACGATGTAAGTTTTTCGCTGCGGAAGAGCGCATTGGACTTAGTGGGGTATTTGCTATTAATTTCCGATCGAAATTGTTTTTTAAGAGTACAAAGAGTATAGAGTATACAGTTCATAAAGAATGGGCAATCTCAAAATTGGAGATACTAGACACCAAAATATTATGATTGAGCTTATGCTCATGCTTTATATAAATATCACTGAATTTAGAGTTACAGCTGAATAAAGTTTTATTGTGAACTTTCTGATTAATTCCGAAAGTTTTTATGGTATAATAATATATTTTTTAAATGAAAATGCGAATTGGAAAACTTTTGGATGTTGGTCCGAGAGAGCGCTAGTCAACTTATAGTTGAAAAATGATTAAAATCTAGAAGAGGTACTCTTGTTTAGGTCGTGTAACTCCGTCGGTTTTTTACTTATTTGCATTTACAAAGTGCAAAGTATGTAGTAAGTAATACACACGTAAACTAATCAAAATTTGGCAAATGCTGGAACAATAAAAACATTATTTGATTTATCTAAATAATACTTTGAAATTAGTGTCTGTCCCTCCCTAGGTCCTCGTCCAGTCCTCTCCATTGTATTTCACTCTTTCCAGCTCTCTCTCGGTCTTCCCCTCTTCCTTCTTCCTGTAGGTGTCCAGGTGAGTATTTGTTTAGGCAGTCGCTGTTCTTCCATTCTTTGGACGTGTCCGTACCACTTTAACTTTTTTGTTTTTATTTCGTCGGCCCACCTTCATGGTTGTGCGAATTGCTTCGTCTGGGACTCTTTCGGTTCTTGACCTTCCTGCCGCTCTTCTCCAAAAGTCCATCTCTGTTGCCTCCAGCGTGCTCATGGTTCTTTCTTTTAGTGGCCAGACTTCACTGCTGTATGTGACTATGCTTTTAATGATCGTATTGTAAATTAGGTGTTTGTTTCGTCTCGTGATTTTTTGGTCCCACAAGAACGTGTTCAGCATAGTAATGGCCTTTCTACATTGATTATTTCGTTCTTTGATGGCGTAGTCTAACGTCCTACTGCTGGATATGTACATTCCCAGGTATTTGTAGGTTTCGCAGCTTTTGATAGCATGACCGTCCTCTAACAGGAGGTCGCGTAGTGCTCCACCGATACACATATACTTTGTCTTTGGTCAGTTTACTTCTAACCCCCATTTCTTGTATTCTTCGATCAGTTTTCGCGTCATGTTATGTCATCGTAGTCTTACGCCATTATGACTTGGTCATCTGCGAAGCTTAGGGTGCATATGTTTGCATTGTTAAGGAGGATGCCCATATTTCTGCATTTTTGCTTTCATATCCTTAACGCTTGTTCAAGAGATATCTTGAACAGGGTGGGGGATACAGAACACCCTTGTTTGAGCCCCTTGTTGGGTGTAAATCCATTGGACATTTTTTGGCCGACCGACCGAAAGTTTTGTTAGCGGTATGCTATCGTATGCCTTCTTCAGATCCACGAACAAGAGATGTAACTCCTTATTGAAGTTGGGTGACGCAAAACAGATGGTCAACGACGGATCTTCCCGCGCGAAAGCCCGCTTGTTCTTCTGCTTCACTGTTTGTGTATTCGCTTTCTATTTTGGCCTTTAATATTTTATCGTAAATCCGATCGAAAAATAATGTTTTAAAATACATACTTGCAGGATGGTCCTCCATCTGAAATTGAGACAAGTTTTGTACTTGGAGGACACCCTACCGAGCGAATGTAAATGACGTATAGTACATAAAAATTCAGAAATATAACGTAACATAACAACCAAATAATCAACCTGATCAACAAATGCTTAATAACGCAGAATTTGAACATCCAAGCCACGCTTCATTTTTTGAATTTTCGATCAATTTTATATTGCGTCGGTTATAATACATCATCGGCGGTCGTCGGTCCGGCGGAACCAAAGTTTGGTGTCGTTTGAATGAAGCAATTTCCGCATTTAATGACCTACATCTTTTAACTGCGTCACGGAGGAATTTATCGACACTAGACCCCTCCCCCCCCTTCTTCCAAATTTTTTTTTTCGCGTTTGCAAGCCCACATAAAGCTCAATTATCTATTATGCTATATATAACAGCGACTCTTCTTTTTTTTATTTTTTCGTTTCCACGAGTTTAGTTTAGGTATCAACATTTTTGCGTTTAAGAAGAAACGAGAAGTCTAAAAGGCTGGGTTAGTGCAAGAACTGTTCTTGTGCTTTATTTTTTTGATATGAAATTTATTTTATGCAGAAGATAATTTTCTGGCTCGGTTGGCTCTGACGTAGTTTTATCTGGAGGTCCAATTTTCAATGACTTTTTCCAAAATTTGTGGCCATATATCGGCAATAATGCGGCGGATGTTGTTCTCCAAATTTCCAATCGCTTCGGGCTTATCCGCGTAGACTAGCGATTTCGTATATTACCATTCAAAGTTTAGCGGCGTTAAATCACACGATAAATCGTTTCCTTCAATAAGTCAATTGCCAGCTTTTGGACATGTTGCGCCGGCTTGTTGAAACCAGAGCTTTTTCACTCATTTTTGTTCCATTGATCCACTAAAAAGTCAGTAATCATGGCTCTATAGCGGTCACCATTGATTGCAACGTTCTGGCCAGCATCGTTTTTAGAGAAGGACGGACCAGTATTTCTGAATGTAACGGTAACCTGAGGATTATCACTCCAAATTCTGCAGTTCTGTTTAGTGACGTATCCATTCAACCGAAAGTGAGCTTCATCGCTAAACAAAATTCGCTTATGAAAATCAGGATCAACGGTAATCTTGTTTCGGATCCGTTCTTCAATTCTTGGACGCATTGGGTTTTGTAGGCGCGCAAACCAAGATGTTTCCTCAAAATTTTCCATGAAGTGGATGGACACATATCTAATAAATGTGCACGATGGCTGATGGACTGATTCGAGTCTTCCAGTACGTTACACTGTACAGTAGCAATGACTTCTTCTGAGGCCGCACTGTACGACGTCTTTGTCGATGCTTGTCATCATTTAGAGTAAACGTGGTGCGAAAACGTTCCATAGTTAATCGAATTAATTGTTCTAATGAACAATTATATTGACCTTAAAACTTAAAAGATTTTTAACGAAAATAAATTTGCTCAATTTGAAAGCGTTGTTCATGTTGGTCATGTTGAAATGCCAAACCACACCGAACGCATATCGCTTTAGTTGTCAACTTAAAGTTTTATAACTCTGAAAAATATCCGGTATATAAAGACCAATTTTACCCTATTTTAATTTGTTTTTAAATTTAAAGTCTCTTCCTTGAAAGTTTGACGCCAATTCTTATTGCTATACTTATCCTAGAATTAGACTGACTAAGCGATAAATAATAATAATGCTAATAATAATAATGATAATAATAATAAAAATAATAATAATAAAATAATACAAGGCCTTAATGATTTGACGTCGCTTTTAGCGCTGAATTTAGCTAACCAAGCATTGTCACAATGTATTTAGAGAAAACAATGCGATAGGGGAGCACAAAAGCCGCCTTACAAGTTAAAGCTTCGTGTTTGACGATAACAGTGCTATAACAATAATGGAAACACATTCGACGCGTAACTCCAGAGAGAACGGATTATTTATGAAGCTGGAAAACTCTGGTACGTTTTTCCGTTCGATAGAACATGCAGCGAGTTGTTGGAGGTTGGAGGTTATTTTCGAAAAATGTCTTATATTTCTTGATTAAGGAAAATTGAAAGTAGGCCAGAATCCAATTTTGCGACGAATTTTATTTTATTATTGCTCGCAGTTTTTGAGTCCGTAGATTTGGATGGGCGTATTTCACGGCAGGACAACATCATTACCATCAAGTAGACCCTCGGATTCAAGAAACATATTTATTCACTTGGAGAAAACGTA
This sequence comes from Cylas formicarius, assembly GCF_029955315.1. Taxonomy (NCBI): domain Eukaryota; kingdom Metazoa; phylum Arthropoda; class Insecta; order Coleoptera; family Brentidae; genus Cylas; species Cylas formicarius. Next base: position 13,026,602 of record NW_026844214.1, on the reverse strand, counting down.
TGATACGGTTCCCCTACAGAAGCTATTTGCTATTTTAGATAAGAGAGATATGGAAAGTATTGTTTCCACCATAAAGTCGCTTTGCAGAGTCCTCGAAATGAGAATCAAAACGGCCAGAGGGCTATCCAGAATAATTAGGCCAACGAACGGACTACGACAATGCTGCTGCTCTCTACAACATTTTTGAAATACATTAATGGGATATTAAAATATTACCAGAATAAGTGCGCTTGTATGGGCCTGCATATTTGCAGTTTTGGTTAGTTTTCCCTTCGCCGATGACCAAATCCCAATTGCTAGTGACTCGGAAAACATATGAGACGACTAGTGAGACCGGTTAAGAAATACATTTTAGCATGACTAAAGTATCTGTCAGTAGATTCTCCTAAGTTGCAATTTGAATGTCGTTGGACCTGGTAAGGATATACCGTTTTAGGTGTAAAAATATCGAAATAAAAGAGAAATATCCCACCTTCACTTACGGATCCAAGAGTGCGAGAAATTATTATTCGTCAGTACCATAAAGTAAAAACAATCAATGATCGTTAAGATATGTGTATTTTGAAACTGCCAGTATTGATGCTGGCCCTAAAAGCTTACACCGTTCAAAAATTGTTTCTCAAAGGAGTGTAAGGCTTCTAATATGTAAGTCGGAAAGAAGAAATACTCTACGAGAACTAACCAGAAGGTGAAATAGAGAATGCGGTCTCCAATATATCCACAAATCGGTCTTGGTTTTATAAGGTATTTTCGATAGGCACTTCTGTGCCTTATATATTTTTTTTATTTGTGTTTGACCGTAACTCAAATAACGGATCATTAAAAAGCGACAAAAACAGATTTGATGTCTGTGTGGAGATTACTTAAAGCGTATGATTCGAAAATAAGCAGAAATATTCCATAAGGATTGCAAAGTTTGCACAGGGTATATGTACGAATGGTTTGTTAACTTTACACTGTATTGAAGGCACAGTAAACGCAGCCAAAAATCAGGGTATACTGGAACATTTGTTTTTACCAAGTGCTGGAAAGTTATATTCATCTGAAGATCTTCTATCTTTTACCAAAAAACGAATTGAACAACATGATATTAAAGTTTTGTTGCATACCTTTAGCAATTTAGATCTAAATCAAATAAAGACACTTTTGCACCAAATGGAACAACGCCTAGGAAATGATTCACAACTACACAAACCCCTGAATTCTATGAGGGCCTAGTTGGTACAATGTCTAATAGAGTTCAGCCTGTTATTCGACGTAAGTTCGACTTTGCGCCTTATTAATTTTTATTTTAATTTGTTAAAATCCAATATTTAATTTTCAGCCTTTTTGGATTATCAACCAATTCATTAAATAGGAGTCAAATAAAATACATAATTAACTCGCAAAAATAATTTCATACATCCAAAAAAATATTTGATATTTACAATTATAAAATATTTAAATAAAAGAATTTCGGTAAACTGGTACTTTATTCGCAAAGTAACTGCTTGTTCCAATATATGGTTGTTGGGGCTCGTATATCTAAAATTCATTAATCAAAATGAAGGTTCGGTTTAGTGAGCATTACCGAATTGTATGTTATCCCGTGACAATGGCTTTTAGTTAAATTAATTAATGGCCGCATATAAATACGGCAAACCTTGATGCAAGCAGGAAAAGGATCGCTTGTACCTATTTCATTTACTCGCTTATGTAATATGCATATTTACTTCCTGCAAATGCTGTATAAACCTCACAGTTTTAACATTTTCTTCAACATTTAAGCATTCTAATGGAGACTAAACTATGAAATAATAAAAAAAGCTATTGAAATTTTCTAAATTTACTCAGTAAAAGTGTATATCATATCTTGTTGTTTTTATGGATTATTTATGATGTTAGTTTTGGTTAGTTGAAAGCAATGGAAATTTACAAAGTAAACAAGATCATGTTCATTTTTCAAAGAAACTTCCACAGGTTACTGTAATGCTTTTTACAGAACTTCTGGATTCCTCCTGCGTCGGTTTTTGCTTAGTCGAAATTGCTGACGTTTCGCCAATCATCCTGTTGGCTTCTTCAGAGCTTAACTGAAACTCCAATTTCGACTAAGCAAAAACCGACGCAGGAGGAATCCAGATGTTCTGCAAAAAGCAAGATCATGTTCATGTAAGAATACATTATGCTGTAAATAACGTTTTTGTTGTAAAAATTGAACTGAGGTGGTTTTTACTTGATGAAAATCCATTTATCAAAATAAGTTTTTGTTGTAGTTTTTGATATCTTTGAAGTGAAGTTAACATTGCAACGACTCCCATGCGCGTGGAATGATCGTCAACTTCTGTCGTTTGCACAACGTTAACAACTAAGTATACTTTTTTGAAGCACAAATAAATAAAAATTAAAACGTAATGTTATGATTACATAATTGGTCGTTCATTAGATCCAAGCGTTCGGATACAGAATTGCCATAGATTTTCACTAGCTCTGAAGAAAACCTTAATGCTTTTGCTAATTTTTGTGGGGGGTATACAAGACTCCTCAGCAAAAGATCCCCTAGTTGAATGAATCGTCTGATACATTTATTACTATTGATCAATAAACTGATGACACTATTAGGGGAACGGATGGATGGAAAAAAATAAATAAATCAGCTAAAAGAGAATGCTAGAATTTATACTAGAATTCTGAAATGGTATTGTTATCTTTAATTTTAAAACTAGGTTTCTCCAAAAATTTCTCATGTTGACCATAGTTAAAGTGCGAACCGTAGCAGATGTTCGAATATATTCTTAAATAAATTTGCAATTCTCTAAACCTTTGAGTCGTTTAAATGTACTTTTTCTAGACTATCAATTGTGCCATGAGTGACGCGATGGTGATTGTTTACGACCAGGCGGAGTTTTCTGTCAGCATCGCAAAAAAAAACGTAATTTTCAGAAAAAAAGTGCAACAATATGAGTTTTGTTTAGTTATGTCATTAGTTAGTAAAGTAAGGACCGAACAACCGAATTAAAACTGCATCTCAATATCTTTATCCTTACCAAAAATATGAATAAAAGTACTTAATGCTCAAAAAAAAGGATTTTGGGAACATTTTCCATTTTAATTGGAGTTGTTATACCGAATAATTTACTAAATAAAACGCTAATTTATTATGTAGTATTTCCAATGATATTTAACATCAGAATAAAGTGTTATACAGTGAATGCAGATCCAATGCATCCCAGTTTCGTGTTCAAATATTAACTGGTGCTATACCTATTAATTACCACGTGGTTAAGGTGTGACACTTTTAAAGACTCGAGTATAACATTTGACATGAAACTGTCCTTTAGAAACCATATTAATCAAGCTAATTACTGGACTGGAATATAAAATTATTCGATAATTTTTTTCTGCCAAATTAAATGAGGTCATCGTAGGAAATGAGTTTTTGAGTTATTTTAGTATTTATGAAGACACCTTCATAATAATGATAATTGCAAAATAAAATATGGAAGAAGGTGGGTGTTTTTTGTTTGGCGTTTATAAACACGTTATAAAACTTATGCTTTATAAACCTCTTAGTGTGAAGGATATGTATAACGGTTTTATAAGAGTAATAAAAACGAACAATTGATAGGTTCTCACATAACAGTTAGCGTTGCAAAAGAAACTAAGCTAAAAAATATAATTAAACTAGAAAAAATGGAAATCGTTAACGTTTCGGAAAAGGAAAATTTGTCAATGCGGAAGCTCTCAGAAAAATTTAAAATCGGGAAAACTCAAGCAGCTGAAATTGTGAAATGTAAGGACAGCATTCATGTATAGTGGGAGTCGGGAAGGAATATTGAACAAAAAAGAAATTTTGTAAAAAATTGAGAGACTTCAATTTGACAAAGTGTGTTTTGATTGGTTTTCTCGGTTGTAGGATATCAGTATATCAACCTCTAGATCAGGGTATCATAGAGAATGTTAGATTCTATTATCGGGGACTAATACTGAAGCACATTTTATCAAAGATGAATCAAGCAATGTCCGCGTCAGATTTATCAAAGCCTTTAGAAACACCCGTGTTGGATTCCCACGTTGGTTAAAAGATGCACTTTCAGATTTAATAATTTTATTCAATCACTTGCAAGAATGATACACTTGAAGAATAATACGGAATTAAACTAACAGCAACTTGCATGTCTTTATGTCTTTTGTTGTATTTCATTCTTTTGGTTATAACTTGGAACTCTTATACTATTTTTATTTAATTTGTTATTATTTAATTATTTATTATTTAAAAAATTTAAAATTCCAATAAAAATGACTAAAAAATATTAAAACTTATCAAATCTCGGCGGAACTAAAAATGCGGCATTTTAATTGATTATTAATTTTCATCTGGCAGGAATATCTTAATTGGTTTATTTATTTCTAAGTTTTTCAACTGCGCTCTTTTAGAGGCCGACGGGCAAATGTTAATTGAATCACGCAAGAAGAGTAATTGCCTAATAATCCTAATTTAATATACAGGGTCTAACAAAAGTTTCGTCAGAAACCATACAACATTGTTTCAACAAAGCTGGTTTTCAAAAAAATATTGATTTTTCTACATCAATGCTATAATGAAGCCTTAAAAATAATTACTAAACTAATTAATAAAATTTAGAAGATCATTTTCAGTAAAGTTTTTTAAAGCAAAAAACAATAAATATGCGTCGGACTAGTTACATTTTTTTCTATAGTTTTTTGTATGTTTTTAAAGAAATAAACGTAATACATATTTACGATTTATGTTTTTTTTTTCATGCGCTAGAAGAACCGTGAGGGTCCGGTTATGGGAGTTTTCATTGTAATAGTAAAAGCATTAAAAAAAACACACTTGCCATTTTTATCTATTGCAATAAAATGAATAAACCAAAGAATACCAAATTTCCCCAAGGGAAGATAAACCAAAATAAATATAGCAAATAATTCGAAATTTCAATATTAATTTAAAATTTGAATTAAAACGAACTGGCCATATGCGAACGATTCCAAAACAGTTCGAACTATAGAATTCGAAATTAACCAGAAGATAAATTTTTTATTTCGGAACCAGCTCCGAAAAAAACAAAACCTGGCATTGCTAAAACGCACGTGCGAGTCGTCTGAGGGCGGTTCTAAAACCACAACGAAGCTAAAATGTTATAAAATGCTATGACAGAGATAGCTGTTTTTACTTTTTTTTACAACGCGAAACATATTTTGACGTTTCTGGGTGCAGCGTCATAAATCCCCTCGATCAGCATCCCCCGCCGGGCACCCGAAGGTCGTCATTCCCGTGAACTCCAACGGGCGTCTGTGCATTTGTCAGCATCGCTGTTGCGAAGCGGCGTAAAGGCGGCACCACCGCCTCGTGTACAGCCGCCATATTTACTACGCGGCTGACCTCGATTGCAGGCGCCGACGACTGCGATCAATAAGGCCTTCTTCGGCCACCCCCGGGAACGGCGTCACATTTTGGCCTCACCCTTCCTACGCCGCCCCTCTTAACGGCCCTCGATGGATTCTGGGCGAACCGACCTCCAGTAGACCCGATCTCGAATATGGAATATTTCCGGAGGATTTTAGATTATGTGGATTTGTAGGAATTAGGGATCCGGGGAGCTGCCTGATAGGATTGTGTCGGACCCAACTAACATTTTTTGTTTTATAGTGGTAACGGTTGCGTTTCGATTATTTTAAAAAGAATGAGGACCTATCGACTGTTCGCGAAACGTTTTCGCTACTCTTATAAAACTTCCTTAGCACTTAAACGGAGAATTTTATAAAGATATCATTTTCGTCAACGTCATTTGTCATTTGCTGTGTTTATAAACCCCAAACAAAAATATTTCGCTTCACTTTTTCCTATGTCATTTATTTGTTTATTCTTCATGCTTTGGCATTAAGAAATGTCTTAATAAATATTATAACAACCCACAACAAATTCATCTATATAATTTTATATTTAACCCTTGCTGTATTCGTTTTAAGCACTTTAAGGTGTCATTTTCACAATGTTGGTTTTTTACCATTTTATAGTTTTTTCTAGGCTTTCAAATAAAGTTGAAAACCTTGGAAGTCTTCATAGAACTTACCTAGACGTCTTTGGAATACCCAAGATGTAAAGATAGAATTTGTGAGTTACGAACAAGATATTTATAAAAAACTTGCATAACCACTATAAAAATAACAGTAACTGGAAAACCAATTGAAAACCATTAGAGCGCAAATATCAATATTGCAATCATAACCTTATTTTTTTCTTGTTTATATATTTATTCTTGAAGGAGGCGCGCAAATTTTTTTATTAATATCGAAATCAACATCGCGTTTGAAGTTCGTTCCGAGGACATGAAAGCTAAGGTTTCATAGTAGCTATGGAATTTTTATTAGGTGCTGTACGACTCTAAGGGCCTTCCGTAGTAATTTATAAAATCTCAAGAGGAAAAGAGTAACGCTATAAATCATTTCCAAAAAAACTGAAGTACCCAACACTAAAGAGTTTTATAAAGTGTTTTGGTATTTATAAAACTATAAAAAATATTAAAAAGGTTAAGGTTTCTTATAAACCCCTTAACCCTAACACAATAACAACATCTTAATCTGGGAAAAATTTAGTTGAACCGTGTTTGAATATTTTACAAATAATTCATATTTTTTTCTCTTTTCGGTTCTTTTTCAAAATGCTTTGATGAACTTTCAGCAGTTCAAAATTTGGTAAACAATTCATAACGGACCAGCAAAGTTATAAACTTATGTAAGCTTAGTAATTCAGAATCAGACGCATCTGCCTCAGGCTCTTACTAAATTATAATTTACAAACACAAAATAAATTTCTTAATTCAAATAAAACTGTAAGTTGAATATGTTATTATTGCTGAGGTTTAGTGTATTAATTAACCCATATTATCCCAAGCATAAAAAAATAGTTTTTTGCTTTGAAATTATTTATTTTGTTGCACTTAAGAATACATGACATGTGTAAAAAAAAAGTCGAAACATACAAAAAAATACTGGTGCGTAAACGAACAACTGGGAAAAAACATCAAATAATGTTTTAGGGCACATATGATGTAACATATAATTGATACATAAGTATACAAAAGAAAGTTCAAATTCAACAGAAAACAACTAAAAGTAGATTGTTTTCCAAATAGAATCTGATTTGATACAAAAAAGCGCATAATATTTTATGGTGCGTGAGCGTACCACTGGTAACTCTCGGTTTCATATTTGGTGATATTTTACAAAGCGTGAAGTATGTAAATGCACATTACATTTATGACAAAAGTAAATTGTATGGCTGTGGCAGATTCTACATCTCCTTCGGGCGTTATTAGCATGAACAATAATGAGGTGATCTTGATCTTGATAACTCACTTCATCTATGGCAGGTGCAAGATTTCTTTGAATAATTGTTTTATCAGTTTTTAAAAGTCGCAAAGCAAGTTAAGATTTAAAATCTACCTGGGAAATCTTTTGTTCGTTGACAATATTATACAATTTCCATGCATTCACTACTAAGCTATCCAGTGAGTTACAAAATAAAGGCCACTACCATTTTTTCCAAATACCGGGCACCTGTAATTGGCAATTCCGTTGTCATATAAATCTACCCCACCCATATATCTATTGTTTGGGCAATTGCGTAAGGTTGGGGTATGTTTACATCTTTCCATTCTTTTCTATTATAGCGTTTCACATTGTGTACAGGATCTACACTAGAAACTTAGCTGGAAGCTTGAAGCCAAAACGAACTGGTTTACCCCTAATAAACATTTTGCGGGAATGGCGGCCAAAGTAAGGTACCATTTGTTCATCTATGGATAAGTTGGAGGAAAATATGCCAAACTGAAGATTTTTTTTATTTATAACATCAAAGAAGGGTTTAACTTTTGAAATTTTTAAAAAAGCATTTTTATCCAACAGATTATTGTCAGATAAGTGCAAGTTTTGCTTTATCAATTGGAATCTATTGCTGCTCATATATTGTTTTATAAGATCAATTCCTTTGTCTTCATCAGTAGACCAATAATGCTAAATATGTGGCAGTGAATGATAACCCGAGAACAATAAAATGCCTACAAAATTTAAAAGTTAATTTTTTGACAGCGAGAGTTCATGGCGGTTATTATCTTGAGCATATTTTACCTAAAATTTTAAAATCGCTTCGTCATCAAAAAACATAAACAATATTTCAAGCGGAGTTTTTCCAGAAAGCCTATTTTTTAGTTCCTCACATGATCTAAATTCATCGGATATAGGTGTGTGAGTGTACTCAATCTGACCTTTCTTCCATTTGATAGTAGAAGCAAGTCTGTCGTTTACAGAAAGCATACGTCTTCTTTTGAATTCCAGGGTTCAGTAGTTGGTGAATTACAGGACTGTTGAAGGACAGCTGTATCATTCGGTGTATGTAATTCGAAAGTCCAACCATATTAGTTGGTTCCCCAAACTCTTGTAGATTTATGTTATCGTTATATATCTTCTTCGTCAGTCAGGGTATTCACGTCGGGTGGAATATAGACCGCGTCAATATGTTCTATAAATATTTTTTCACGTTACTTTTAGCATAAATTTCCAAGGAATGGAATGCTACAATACATAAGAATACGTAAATCCAAATAATACTTACGACTTTCATTGTTATTGTCCTCATCCATCACGATCTCCTCCATAGCTGCCTCTTATTCCTTTTGAGTCAAATACCCCGGAAATGCCATATTTTACGAACGTTCACTGCACAAGGCACAAACCAATACTAAAGAACACGTTAATTCTTGAATGTTTATTCTACATGAGCTGACTTGTTTTGTTTCACAGGTAAAACCAGTGGTGCATTCACGCACCAGCAAATATTCTCATAAAATAAAGCATAATCAATATAGTATTTCCAATGTATGTTTCTTGCGATGTAATCAACATGCTATAGACTATAGACAAAAATGGCAATACAAATCCAAAATATTTTTTTTACTATTTTGGATTTACTTGAAAATGTGATACAAATTTATGTACCACTTTTGTTAACTTTTGAATTCATATATAAGCATAAATTAGCATAAATTTGCGATTTCTACGGTTTTATGTCCTTCAGTAGTGATAATATCTGATACAATTTCTAAATGGATGTGCAAAAATATTTCCTCGATGTGACAAAAAAAAATCGTAGAATAGGTGGTGCATTAACGCACCACTGGGACAAAATGGGTTAATGTTTTTTTTTCATAGTTTACATTACCTTACCTATTTCATAACATCATTTATAAATATTTTGTTACTGTCGCAGAGTCAAAAGTGCCGTAGCAACCGTGTTTCAGAAATTATGGCGTAAAATTTTTGAAATTTAATATGTTAGATGCTGTAGTGTTTTCTTAGAGGTCTCAGCTTTCTATTTTAAATGAAAATAATATGTTTTTGTTTGTAAATATTAAAAATTATTCATATTTTCAATTTAAAGAAGTTCAGGTCTCTAGAAAGGGACTGTAAACTTAGCATTATTTTTCATTATTAAATTAAGCATACTTGGAAACTAATTTAACAAATAAAACAGAAATTGTATGAAATATTTAGCACTGTTGCGTGACTTATAACTGTCTGTTCATCTTTCAAAATATTAAATTGTTACTGAATGTATTATACGCTTTTAATTTAAAACGTTTTAAAGCTTAAATATTCAAAAAAGAGTTTCTATCAAAAATGAATAACAAAAATCCCAGTGTGCACCTCATCGTCAAATTTTTAACAAATATGGCATCGGCTTCCTTTCTTTAATGCCACCAGACCTTTGTTACACTGTTACAAGTCAATCATCGAATTCGCTTGATTTCTGAGAACTAGACACTATGTAAAAATATAAAAAGCTTTTCGAAACGGCAATCTACGCCACTGAGCGTAAGTTTATCTTCGTCGTAAATTTTCCTTTAATCGGGACACGCCTTGATCCAAAAATAATCCTAAAATTCGTGTTTATTTTCTGCTTCTTTTTAATTCGCTTAATTGGATTGTCACTGAAGACGATATACATAAAGAGTCCTCCCCAATTTATCTAGTGCGCTGATAAACCAAAAATATTCTTGCCGATATGTTTTACACTTACAAATATATGTTGGCACAATCAGTTACTTCGCAAATAAATGCCAGTTTACCAACATTCTTTTTTTTTTTTTTAATTGTAAATATGTAGAGAATCATTTTTACTCTTTAGTTATATCTTTTACAAAGAGTACTGTTTAATTAATTGCTTTTCTTTAGGTTGCTTGAATTTTGTCATACATACAAGTAGCATACAAGATGTCAATCAATAAAAATTGTAACGCGTCATTTGCGTATTGATAATTAACAACCATTAGTTTTACTATAAATAAAATATAATAATGCTGCGTGGCAAACTTATTATTTTCCAGGGAAAACTTTGCGTGAAATTTCTGAATTGTGTGTGAAAGTGAATTGGCTACAGCATCAACTACTGTGCAAATTGATGATCGCGGTAAAAGTTCAGGCCATCCAAAAACCTTTTCTCAAGGGAGTGTAAGGCATTTAATGAATTATTTTAATTTAATTAATTAATTAAGAAGAAATACACCACGAGAAGTATCCGCAAGGTGGAATAGAGAAACTGGGAATGTTTCCAGAGAATTCTGTCGGAAATGCGGGCTGTATCACGGATGATAGCAGTGTTGGGACTAGTCAATTGACTAGTCAAAAATATGTCTTGCAATTGTCGAGTTTTATCTATCAATATCCGAATATCGATTCCATTTGGTTCCCAGAACGACACACAATATAAATAAATATAAATTGCAGGGTATTTTTAAAATTATTTCGTACAATTGACTGGTCAATGGACACAAAAAAATTGACCGGTCAATTTCACAACCCTAGTTGATGGTGCCTTAGACGCTTACGGTGAACGGTACATTCGATTGGATGTTCTGAAAATGTAGTTTGTTGTATAAGAGGCGATGCTATATCGCTCTATAATATTTTTAACGCTGAAACGTTGCGGCTTCTTCGAAAAAGTAGCATATAAACTAGTCTCTTTCTACCCGCAGGGTCCATGGTGACATGGTGACATTTCTAAATGCCTATCTATAAAAAGTGTCCCTTCTTTTCGATTTAGTACCAAATTTTTAGATACTACCCTTGTTCGTCCCCTCTTTTTCAAAATCTTTTCCAATGTGCTGTCTCAGGTTTCTCTGGCTCTTCCCTTTTTCCGTTTTCCCTGTATTTTGCTCTGTCAAACTGTTTTAACCGGTACAGTGCTGCCCAATCTCTGTAAATAGCCCACCAGTCAAGTTGTTCCTTTTCTGTGAATTCTTCTATGGATTTCTCCTTTAACTAACTCTTCTTTTATATGTGGATTTCTAGTTTTTTCTCTTCTTATTATTCCTTTGTCTGTCTGAGGAAGAAGAAACGAGCGACGGAGAGGCAGGCAGTTCCATTTCGAGTTATAGTAGTGGAGATAGTGATGATTGAATGTCATTACTCGATCAAGTCAAAAGCCTTTGCACTATAATGTACAGAGATTGTACAGACAAATTCGGAGCCATATGTAATGATTGATCTGTAAATTGTTTTGTAAACTTTCCTTTTAGTTTCCTCGGAAATTTCCTTTTTATTTATGAGCCCCTTGCTCAATGCATAGTATACCTTATTTACTTTTCTATTCTGTTGTTTATTTCTGTATCCTGTCCTCCCGCTTCTTCACATACATAATTCCCACGTTCTGGAAGCTACTACTTTATTCTGTTTAGTTTAATACTGCCATTACTTTCATTTTCATTGAGTTTTGTGTTAGTATGTGATCCCAATTATTTAGATTTTCCTGCAGATCCTACGCGTTTCCTGCTGCGATCGTTTTATCATCGGTACAGGCACATTCCGATATATACGTTCTAGTTGTCGGTATCCAAGGTAAAGGGCTTTTGATCCCAGTTCTGCCATTCTAATTAGATCGTCCATATAAGTTATGAATAGTAAAGGGCTCAAACTACCCCCCGTCTCACTCTTTTTTGTTTTTACACAATTTCTTGTTTCGTTGTATAAACATTTGATAACTCTTATTAGTTTATTGTCAACTGGCTTGTAGGATTTTCCATATTTTTATTGGCAGAACTTTATTAAACGCGTTCCATATCTAAGAATGCTACGTATATTGCTTTAGATGTTGCCAATTTTATCGAAATTATTTCTTTTAAAGTGAACACGTGATCCTGGGTACTTCTTTTTTTCCGGAACCCACTTAGCGTTTCTGTTAGAGTTGTGTCTATTTTTGATCGTAGTTTCTTTTCAACTATTTTCTCAAATATTTTCGAAGGTGTACATAGCAATGATATCCTTCTATAATTGTTGCAGTTCCTGTTAGCTCCTTTTTTGTGCAGTGGTAGATTAAACCCATTTTCCAATCTTCCGGTGTTTTTTCTCTTACCCATACCATATTGAAAATTTTTAAGAATGTGATCGCTTTTTCTCCCATGTTTTATACCATCTCAGCTGTAGCTTCAACCAAAACTGATTGAAATGATTAAATTCCCTTTCGAATGATTTATCATCTCCCTATACCTAAATCGTTTGGTTTTTGAAATAAATCAAGTTTCTCTGAAAACTGGATTACTTAAGCGTAATTCTCATTTGATTAAGCGTAATACTCATTATTGATTGCGGTGCAAATTTTGATGATAAAACCAGTTCACAATGAAAGGAAACCGGTAGTATTCTAATGTTGTTTTAATGAAATTGTTTATTATGCATTAACGATGCAACCTCATTATAGCCAGAATATACGGAAAATTTAATGAAATGAATCCTGATTTACAACACATGAATAAGAGAAAATTCGCACGCATTACAAACCATTCTACGAAAAACATTTTAAAAGCTAACACTCACAAAACATTAGGTACTTAAAATAAAACCTACACACAGAAAAATAAATCCAATTTTGCTTTAGATGTCCGAAGTGTTCACCATTGCATTCTAACATACTTTAAAAATCCGTTGAAGTTGACTGATACTAGCAGCCTTCTTTATCTAAAGATGGATCGATTTGTTTAAAGCATCGTACAATCCGATTACATATTTCTTTCTTGCCCTGCGCTTTTATGAAATACACGCACCCCAAGATTCTCGAGAAAATCATTTACCACCGTTCTTAATATTTGAAGGAATTTTGCAGCGTTAAATGGTTCATCGTAAATTAAAAAACATACCTTATTATCTATTAATTAACAAAACACATTTAAACTAATGCCATTTCTTTTGTAGCATGAGGATTGTCAACAGAACAAAAGTGTTGATTCCCTCGATTGAAAATACCCTCGTCTGAAAATTTTGCTTCGTCGGTTCAAATGACTTTTGGCAGAAAAAGGGGGTCCTCTGGAATGCGACCCAACAGTATTTCACAAAACGAAACTACCCTAGCATAATCATCAACATTCAAGACCTGAACTTTGGTAACAGCCGGAGCTGCGCAATACGCAAGTTATTTGCTGCGCTACGAATCGAACCATTTATATAGACATGAAAATATGCCAAAACGTTTATTGAGTTTTCTTGACTTTATTTAACACGTTTTGATAAAGATGGAGATACCCTTGGTATCTAAATACAGTTTGTAAAGTTTTTCTTAATTCTTGCACATTTTCTGTTGTTCATGTGTTGTAAATCGGGATATGTTCATTAAAATTTCTGCATGTTCTGGCTATAATTTGGTTGCATTGTCCATGCATAATAAACAAATTCATTAAAACAGGATTAGAATACTGGTTTCCTTCCATTCTGAACCGATTTTATTAACAACCGTTCGCCGTAAACATCTAAGGTTCCATCAACCATGAAACACCCCGTCTATCTACAAGAGTAGGGTTTATAATGCACGTTTGATAGGTACTTCTTTGCGGTATAACTATCCTTTTTTTTTACTTGTACTAGGAGCCCAAGGAAAAACCATTGTTGATAGTAAGACAGACAAAAATCGTTACAATTTGGGACAAATCGAAACTTTCGTGGACCAAACATAACTGAGACAAAGTTACCTATAAAAAGTAAAAGAGATTACCGAAAGGGTATTATTTCTAGAAAAAACAAATATTGGATTGTCTCAAAAAAATTAAAGTTTCCACGGAGCATTTTGGTTTGGAGTTATAAGTTGAGCAAAGGGCTTGGAACTTTACACTTTATTGAAGGCGCAGTAAACGCAGCCAAATATCAAGATATCCTTGAACACATCCGTCTAGCAGCCCGGATCTTAAACTAATAGAGACATTTTAGCCCAAACTGAAACAACACTAAAAAAATGGTAGAAATTTGGGATAGTTTCACCTCTGTTCGTATACAAAAGAACTAGAACTGTCTAGATTTAAAAGGTATTTATTTACTCGGATCAAGATTTAAATGGGGAATGTGTTTGGGTGATGTGGGGTGAGGGCGCAGAGTTGAATTATGGATCGAACCCTATTTTGGAGGTGGTCACAGTATCCTAATCAAACAAGTTGAACAAAAAAGTATCGGAAACATGCTGGCTCTACCTAATTTGTTTAAGTATGACTTTAAGAACTCGACAGAATCGGAAGCGTTGAATTCAGTCACCATTCAATTTTCTTTCAAAAGTTAGGTTTTCGGCGTTTGCCTCATGAGTGTCTTATCGAATATATTTTAGAACGATAATATAACGCGACATGTAATACAAAAATTAACCAAACAATTTTGTGGCGATTTGTTCAGTTTTCATATCAGCTAAGTATATTGTGCAATAAAAACATGTCTACTTTTTACAGATAATTATTATCAGTTAGAGAGTTTTTCAAAGTACCTACTTTCTCAAGCTAAGGAGTGGCGCGTCAATAAAATTCCGAGTAGGTTGTAACAATAGCATACGTGGAATTTTTATAATAGTACTTTGAGTATTACTTAACTTTACTACTACTGAGGTTTTTAGTAGTGCTCTTCCTAAAATTGTATTCATATTGTTCAACATTAATTTATTGGTTATTTCTATTATTTTTAATTTTCCGCGGTTTGACTTTTGTTTTATTCATTGCTCTCTTTTGCAGCATCTGGTTGCCATGGGATACCGATATATTATTTTTTGGAACGCAGGCTAGATTGGACCAAGCCCATTCGGCTTGTTTGTCTTTATTTTATTAGCTCTATTTTTTCTTGGCACCTTGTTTTTTTATTTATATCTTTATGTCAACGTGGAGACGAGTCCAAGGTCACATTATACAATCCCTCTTGTAATCTGTCCAACTTATTCGTTTGGCATTAAGTTACTTATTTCCTTTAACAATTGAGAGATGGATGTGAATAAAAAATCAAGACGCTGGGAAAAGATGAAGCATTGACTTAGACAGGCACCTGATAGTGTTGACTTAAATTCCCACAAAATGTGACCAAGACTTAAATTTCAATAAAATTTAAAAAATATATGTCCCCATTGGAGTCAGCAGTTCTCGAGAAAATTAACTTTAATACGAAAATACGGTGTCAGTAACATGGGTTTTTTGGCAGCACCCTAGGCGCCTTGAATGCAGGATCTCATAGTATAGCCCATAATAACAAAGATATTTAAATTAAATGCTGCTGCATGGATGGCCAAATTTCGACCCATTTTGGTTACCTTTGCTTTAAGCTTCAGATACAAATCTGTAGTCCGGCTATGCAGAGTGAGAGCTGTACATAGTACTAATTTTAAGATGACTCGTTAAATTAGGTTAGCAAGCAGGAAGGTCCCCTTTTATTCAGCGACCTTCACAGCAATAAAAATTGAATTAAAATATTAACATATATATGCTTAACGATATGCCGAGGAAACAACTAAAATTTCCGCATTATTTCGTTTTGATATATCCATAGTTTCGCTGTTCAAACTTTCATCATAGCTTTAGTTAACTATTATTGTTGCACGGCAACGTTATAAGAAATAAATCAAAGAATACATTCAATAGTAATAATGATTATTTTCCGTGCAAGTACAGTGCAAAAATATACCCCAATCAACTTGTGCCGATGTTATTGTATGTTAATAATTTAATATAAATAATAAAATAATAATAAATATTCTTTTGAAAATAATTTTTAATATCTATAATAGAAGTTGAATGAATAAAAGTTCCGATTTAATTTTGGAATATTAACTACTATTTAAAAATCAAAATCGAGATAGCGTACTAAATTATTGTTTTGTGACACTTTAATCCAGTCGCAGTTTACCCACTGCGATGTTGCGTGGGTCGTTTAATAAGTTCTTAGCGATCGTGGTGTGCGAAAAAAATTTTTTTTTTCTATTAAGTAGCACCCCTAACTAGTCAGAAATTTCAGCTGTATTGATAGTCTAATTTAATTTGTCTTTGATAAAAGTGAGTTTCTAGCAGTGATTAATCACTTATATTCGAGAGGGTTGATGGCGAAACAAATCAAAACTGAGTTGGACGAAGTTCATTGTACACATGTTTCTGTCGTCACAACCGTTTATAATTGGGTGAATGACTTTATAGATAATCCTGTGGCATTACATTTTCAATATGATTTCTGGCATATGACCGCCACGGCTGGCGCGGATGTAGTCCAATCTGGACGTCCAATTTTCGATGACTTTTTCCAACATTTGTGGCCGTATATCGGCAATAATACGGAGAATGTTGTCTTCCAAATGGTCAAGTGTTTGTGGCTTATCCGCATAGACGAATGACTTTACATAGCCCCACAGAAAATAGTCTAGCGGTGTTAAATCACAAGATCTTGGAGGCCAATTCACAGGTCCAAAACGTGACATTAGGCGGTCACCAAACGTGTCTTTCAATAAATCGATTGTGGCACGAGCTGTGTGACATGTTGCGCCGTCTTGTTGAAACCACATCTGCTGGACATCATGGTTATTCAATTCAGGAATGAAAGAGTTAGTAATCATAGCTCTATACCGATCACCATTGACTGTAACGTTCTGGTCATCATCGTTTTTGAAGAAGCACGGACCAATGATTCCACCAGCCCATAAAGCGCACCAAACAGTCAGTTTTTCTGGATGTAACGGTGTTTCGACATACACTTGAGGATTAGCTTCGCTCCAAATGCAGCAGTTTTGTTGGTTGACGTAGCCATTCAACCAGAAGTGCGCTTCATCGCTAAACAAAATTCGCTTATGAAAATCGGGAACAACGGCAATCTCGTTTTGGTTATTATGGAATTATGGAATTAATGTTTCAATTATTATAACATCCACCGTACACGTATAGACGTATTATTTTAATTGTAACGAGAAAGTACATGCTTGTTTTGAGGAGCTTCCAAAATCCTGCTTTTTAGACTATTAAAAAAAAAATGAAAAACGTAAATGTAGATAAATCAGTAGTTTTCATTGGGAAGGTTATATTATAAAAATGCCCAAAAAAATCGTTTTTCCTACTTTTTGTACAGTCTGTATTTGGACACAAATAAGAAAAAGTAAATACACATTTCAAATTCATTCTTGCTATTAAACTTTATCGTAGGTTTAGAAAAAACTTTTTTCCCTGAAGCGTCGTATTCCAAGTGTTACATAAAATTATATAAATAACTATCTATCGATGTTGAACTACACGGGAGGTCCAAAAAAAGTGTATTTATATCGGTTTATCTGTTTTTGGTAACCTTCAACTTGTTTTACTATAACGTTCGATACAACAACCGAATGCCGCACTTCGATATCTATGCACCCAGGTCACGATAAAACTAGTAAAAACCAGTTCGGAAATGTATTTTTTTTAGATCCATTGTGGCGGAACTTATCGTCAGTTGTGTCTAAAACCCGATCGACGACGAACGTTGTTCGTTTGACGTTTAATGAATTTGAGCCAGACGCGAAAATGCACGGTGGTCAATTAAGAACCCAAAGTGCGCTAATAATAGTGACGCTCGCGCGTGTGTGTGTGTTTTGATGACGAAAATGATGTGCGAACGAACGTCACGTTGTCGATGAATTAATGGTCAGGTGAACCGATTACTGGTGATCGAATCGTTTGATTGGCAACCCCGATGACAACGTTACGCAAACGTAAGCGTCGATGAGATGTTCACGTCCTACACTTGGTAATTGGTACCTAATTTAAAAGATGTATTAAATAAAAATGTGACCTGTCATGGACGTTGACGCTAGTTTAAACAAACTGAACGGCAGATGAAGTGGGCACCCAAGGAGTTACCTAATTTTGACTACCTATTGGCGAATTTACAATTGGAGGAGTCTGCTAAATTCTATTCTTAATGCCTTGGCTATGAGGACAAGAAATGAATCTCAAAATAAAGATAATTTTGTCCATGACCGTAGTACATTAAACTTAATCAATTTTATAAGTTCTATATGCGTACTTTAAATGTTTCAGAGTTTAATGCCTTATTGTTTTATCTTTCTTTGCTCAAACGCTTTGCAAATTGTAAAATTAATAAAATAACACTTAACACTTTTTTTTTATTATATACATGTAAACATTTTTAAAATTGATCAAATAAAGTGTGATTTCAATATTTAATTCATTAAACTTCGACGAAGTTCGAAAAACCTTATTAGTTCTAATGTTAGGTTCATGACAAGTGTGAACATCGCCCGTTTTTTTTGTCATAAATGATGATTGATCCATCTTCAATGTTCCACTCGATCGTAGTACACCAAACTCCGAGCCCAATCCTCTCTGTAAGTCTGCAGTGCGTGTCAGTCTGTCATTGTAAAAGTCAACCGCAAAACAGAAAATCGGAATCTTAAATCCAAAATATAATACTTTCCATTGTAAATAAACATTTCTACATCAGCGACTAGAATAGCAAAAGATATCGAAAATCCCTGGGATTCGTCCTATCACAAAGCGCCGTATCCCTAAAAACGGAAATCGAGCTCCAAGAAACCAAACTCTAAAGGAACTGCGAGAGATAAATACCACAAACGTCAAGTGCCCACCTAGAAAAGTGTTGCCACGTTAGGCCACAATTAGATAGTGTCGCATCAAAGCAATATGGTTGTTAGTTGTTGTTGAGTTTCGGTGTTATCCTTAAACTACGCGACGTTATGAAATACGTAAAATAATTTTCATAGGCTACAAATCCTGAGAAGTTGATAGCTATATTGAACGATTGAACGATGCACACTACAGACATTCGTGTACTAGCCAACTTGCACTGAAATCACACAGATGACATTAAAGTTAATGGCCAGATATTTTGAGAAGGCTTGAACAAGGCTTGAACAAAACTAATGGAAAAGTTATAGATACGCTGACGATCCGGTCTTACTAGTAACAGATAAGATTTACATTTACAGAGTATATTAAACAAATGGATCTACGCTTAAAAATAAAGAAAATCAAATAGATAGTCGTCTGCAAAAACAAAAATGGAAACAGTGGAGAGTACAATTATACAAATAACTGGACTGCTGGGTGAATTAAAAATAGCACTTAACTCAAAAAATCAAAATAGAGCAAGCAAGACCATCATTTAAGAGCATAAAAAATGTGTTAGACCAGAACTTCAAAAATTCCCTTATTACGTTGCTATGTCTTCTGCATATTCTTGTGATTGAGGGTTGAGGCTGTCGAAATGTGGGCTTACTGAAGAATGGTGGACAGTGTGACCAATGAAGCGGTTCTGCAGCATATGAACGAAAAGAGGAAAGCTTTAGAATTTTGCTCACGTAATGACAAATACAAAATATGAATCGCTTCGGGATAAAATAGAGGGCAGTCCTGGTTACCCAGAACACCTTGGCTCAAAAATTTTCGCTAGTGGTAAGAAGTAAATACCATGGCATTCTTTAGATCTTCTCCATGCGATTGATCGCCAATGCTCTGGGACGACAGAGAGAGGAATTCCTGATACATAAATATCTTATTTTGAAAATAGAAAGACGGTAGGATAAAATGCTACCAAATGCATAGGGATTAACTTTCGTTGACAAGTTGCATTCGTATAGGGTGTTTGATTTATGTGACTGGGGGCAGGTCGTCTCTCGTCGCCGCGCTTTCTGCATCCCCATCGCGGGATCGTGCCGACGCCGCGGCGCGCCGGTCGCCGTCGGTAGACTCGCGGGATCCGCAGTGTGACGTCAGGGCTCGATAAGCGCCGTGGCAGCAGCGCGCCAGCTTTTTCAGTGGGTCCGCGCCCGTCCTACAGTGCGTTTGTTGAGACTCGTTGAGGAAGTGGTTTGTCACTTATGAGGTTCTGCATTTAACACCAATTTTCCCCGGATATTCCTTCTAACGGCCAGCTACCATGGGGGAGGTACGTTACAAGCCGACTTTGCCGCTGTAGCGCTTTAATGGAGTAACGATAGTTTCGTCTAATGTCCGAATGTCTACGCCGGGATCAATTCGGGCTGCTGACGGTATCGATTTTTGCGAATGGCTCTTTTAAACAATATATGCCTGAACCCACTCGAACGAGTCGACATAGTTGCATGATAATTTGTCGAAAATGCCAGATTTGTGCCGAAATTCTTGCGATACCCAACGTTCTGCGAAATTATAGCTGATTGTTCTATACGGGTGCTCAAAGTTTTCCGTTACGTTCATTATTGGAGACGGTGTACAATCGGTTAGGGACGCATTTTTTGTATTGAAACAATTTCGTGCTCTTCCGCTTTCTCCAGCAACTGCACTTGCCCACTTCTTTTAATTCGAGACCTGGACTGCAAAATTAAGGCGCCACTAAAATTTGGGTCAACTTTAAAGCTAATTTTCTCACGAGCTGCTATTTGGATGTACTTATTTTTTTAATTGTACCTTAGATCTTCGGAATCGTTTTTCAGTCAATTATGTGGAAATTTCTATGGGATCCGTCCAAGTCAATGGATAGTCCCATATTTTTTGAACATGTTTCTCTATTCACGTCTTGGTTAAATAAAATACGCATTTTAATGTCCAATTAATAAGTTTGCCAGATTAAAAGGGGAGTTAATAATGACAAGATAATGACTGCATGAATTTAGTTAAACAAGGTGAATTGGCCTCCACGCAGTTCAGATCTTCACCCAATGAAACATTTGTGGGATCAATTGGACAGGTAGTCTCCTTGGATGATGCAAAAAACATTATAAGGCAAATATGCACTAATATCGATCAAACACATATTAAACATCGCCTTCAAAGCAGGGGTCGTCGATGTCGACTGGTTATTAGGAATAGAGGATGAAAGAATCGATATTGACTTTTTATTTGTTTAATGTTGATGGCTTTGTTTCGAATAATTTTGTAATAAACTATAATTATTAAGTTGGAAATTAAATTCTGTATTTCATTTAGTAGTTGAGATAAAGGAGTGAATAAAAAAATCAAAATGGTGAGGAAAGGTGGGACCATGCATTGACCTAGACAGAGATATAGTGTGTTGACGAAAATCCCCACAGAATGTAACAAACATTAAATATAAAATTATACATGCCCAAAACTTAAATTAAAATATTTCTAGCATGTATATCCAAATCCAGTCAGCAGCTCGCGAGAAAATAAAGCCAAATTTTAGTGGTGCTTTAATTTTGATGCGAAATATTGTCTGGTTTTACTGTAGTGTCTCGAAATCTATAAATTCGTTATTATTATTATTATTACGAGAAAGTTTCAAAAATATATATTTCCGACCGCAGTGGAATCGAGAATACCTAAAAGTCTACGCCAGGTGGCATAATCATGAAATCAATAAAAAGAAGCGAAGAATCTATACATCCCTTTTTTCTGTAATCTATACATCATTTTTTTCTGTAAGAAGAACCCAGCGCAATTTAACAATTAATAATATTTTTGAAACTGACCGAGAACCAAATTTCACAACGCTACACAATTTTCGAGACATTCTATTTTTACACCCGAGAACGTAAGCGAATTGGTAATTCGGTCAATGTGAATTTTTATGTTAGAAAAATTCTCGTCCGTCTACGATTAATATGGATTGGATCCCACTAACGACGTCTCTGCTACCGGCGCACAGTGGGGTATTTGTTATTTATTTCTGGTCGAAATTGTTTTTTAAAACGTTTTAAGTTAAATGCGAATTCCTTCAGTAACAATTTCATATTTAGGAGTTTTTATTATATTATTACATTATTTTCATTTAAAATGGGAAGTTCAGACCTCTAAGAAAAAACTATTTACTTAATTAAATTTCAAAAGGTGTCACGCAATAGTTTCTGAAATATGGTTGCTACAGAACTTTTGACCTGCATACAAAGCTCTTATCTTAAACGTAACAAAACTACAAGCTAATGCAAACAATGAATGAAAAATATTAATAAAGTAAACATCAGCAATATCAACGTTATACAAACTATAGGTTTTCTTGAATTACCACAACAATTGGTTGCTTCATTAGCGAGGTGAATTGTAAGTCAAAAGCTAGGAAGTAAACTATTTTCTAATTAGCATCATTACGTTGGTATTCCGAAATTATTCAGAACCTGCAATTGAATTGCTCGTGTCGGTTTTATCCATGCATCGAGTTTTTAGGAAAAAAACTTGAGCTCAAATAGTAATATGCGGTCTGCAGCATTTCTCATCATATTCGTTTAAATTGAAAGAAACTCTGATAAAAATAGAAATTCTAAATTTATTAGGTATATTTAATACAAATTGGACTATGCCACTGGGAATAAAATTAAGTATATCCACATTCAGTTATACGTGTATTAGGTAGAGTTAGAGATAAACCTAATTCTTTTATTTCTTTTTAAATATGATTAAAAAAAATTGTATATGTTTATTTACAGAGCTCATACAATTTTTACACTGGTTGACGTTCGTGTATATGCGGCGTTTCATAAGAAGATACTGATCCTTAAGGGCGTAATTCCTTGGATGATTTTAAGAGAAAAAAATAGTATGTACATCTTGTTGAAATAAAAAAAAAGGTTTTCTTCAGTTTCACTGAAACTGCTTCAGATATTTTTTTCCCACAATGCGGGTTAAAATTATTGTTCTTCTTTCAAAATAACACTGAATAGTTTCATGGAAAAAAATGGTACTCTATTGCTTTTTTTAAAGGTAAATTTGAAAATCGGTCAGTCATTTAGAAGCATAACTCCAAAAACGGTTCGAAATGCATACCATACTTTGTAATATTTTGAGATCAAGAATTGCCTCAATAAAGTGTGCATAATTTTAACACCCTGTATGCGATACTGAAAGAGCACCCTATTGTCAATTCGTAAAAAAAATCCCATTTGAATCTAAACTTCCACTAAACTAAACTAAAACTAACCAATCTTGATGAAAATACTTCATATTGAACATCAAAAACTACCACCATTTTTAAAAACATTTTTTGTTTTATGCAAAAACGCAACAATTGAAAAATTTACTTAGCATGTTTAATTCGAATCTGAGTACACTAGTTATACGTAAATTACAAAACCAACCGAGAATTGGAAGTAGGGAATGTCAAATCAGCGTACACTTTGGTGTATGCCAATTAGAGGTAAAATTAGAGACATACCGAATTTCTTTTTAACATTTTGTTTTTTTTTTTTAAATCCAGTTAAATAGTAAATTACTATTTATCTACAAAGCTCATACAATTTTTAAGCTGGTTGACTGTTCGTGTATATACAATGTCCTAGATGCGCTTCTCGATACAGGAATCTCCACTTCTGTTACACCTACAGCAAAGGTTAAATGGGAGAAAGCTTTAGCTATTCATGTCATGTCTCACAAGTGCACAAAGGATTTTACCACACTTTGTAAAGTTAGGTGTTAATTATTTTATAAGTATCAGTATCACATTAAAAAAAGCATAAACGCAGTGACTTTTCAACAGAAAATTTGTGTGTCCCCAGAATAATAAATTCAACGGCAAAAGGTCAAGGTATCTAGGAGACCAAGATATTGGACCATTTAATGAAGTAATTCTTTCGTCAAACGTCGCTTAAGAGGTTCATGAGTTGAATAGTATTGTAAGCCGGACATCGATACTGTTGAAATAGGTCGCAAAACCGACATAATTTGGTTTCGGGAAAACTTTAGATACATCTGTTCATTTTGGCATTTTGAATAAGTGCTAAATTGCCCTCGTTCTGGTATACTCTCAATCTTGTATATTACTTTTTAGACTTCCTCCCTTGTAATATGGTTAAATCGATAACCTATTTAATGGAGAAATCCCTCGATCCTGTTACATAATCTGGCACCGTGTGATATTTAAAATGTGCTTCCCATAACAATTTAATGTAATTATCCAGATTGCTTTCATTTTTATGGAGTTTATCAGGTAATTCGAGCGCTCGGAATTAGATTAGAACTGCGTGTTCGTATGTAAGCCATATTTGCGTAAATAAATACTTACGTCAGAGATTAATAATCATTTCTACGAAGAGGCGCGAAGTGGGGGTACTTCATATTAACTTCTGGTCGAAATTGTTTTTTAAATATACAACGTTCTAAATTAAAAGCCGATAATGCTTTCAGTAACAATTCCAGAGAATATTGCGTGCAATTTTTTTGAAAGTTGGTACATCGGTAGATTTTAAGTACGCTTGATCCAATTATGGACAATAATGCCAAGTTTATAGTCTTCCTCCCAGTGGTTAGAACTTTCTTATTTAGAAATGCAAAAGGTAGGTAAATAGTCTAATAAATAAATAAAAACATAATCTTTAATTCTTTAATATTACATTTCAAAAGTATTCACGCAATAGTTTCTGTAATGCGGCTGCTCGATATCTTTGAACTGACAAACAAAAGCTCTTATCTTAAATGCATAATAAAAACTATAAGGTATTATGAACTACGAGAGAAAAATATTAATAAACTACACATTAGCAATAATATACATACCCAATTTACACTAAAAATCGCTTTCGAGTTATGCAGTTGCAGTTTCTGTTTATTGAAGTTGGTTGAGTTTCTTATCTGGTCGGGCTGAGTCAGGTAATATTTTTACTGCGAGGTTTTTGGCACGATTTTGGTTGGTAATATAATATGATCTGAAGTTTTTCCGCATGACTAGCTAACATATGAGGTAAATCGAAATGTCGAATAATCTTGGTTTTCTTATTTAAATTAGTTAAATCGGTTGTTTCGTTTTGCCTCATTTTAAATTTCACATGATTTAATTTAATAACGTGTTTGTTGCATCCTACTTTAGAACGTTATAGATTGAAAAGGATATTAGTAAACTACCTAGCTGCGGAAGACAAAAAATTCTTTCATTCACTTCTTCTAAAACTGCCGTTTATAGTTTGATACAAAACAAACTTAGCTTGGAATGGATATTGGTCTGCAGTGCCCCTATGATATGTTCGTATAGTAGCTAGGTAGATTTATTTTAACACGAGGCATATTCTGAAAGTATATTCACAAGAATTACTGTATCCAAAAATTTGGGAACGGTACTTTAATAAGTATTAATCGTACAGTAAGTCTTGACTGGTTAGAATTGCAAGTTGTTATTTAATTATGCGTATCTATACTTTTCTCAGTCTCAATTAAGGTGCATTGAAATTTCGTGTATCGTGGCTATATTAATTCTACATATTGCATTTTTATTCAAATAACACTGTAGATTTCGTGTGTTTCTTGGTTCTAACAATTTAGGTTATAGAGTTAGTTATAATTACCATTATATGAGTAATAGTAACATTTTGATTCATTTGAATGACAATATGAATGAGTAACAATAGGAAAATTGCGCTATTGAGAAATTAAATCGACTAATGAAAATAATTCTCAGCATTTATAAACCCCTAGAAAATAATGAAGTTTCAAAACGCATTTTATTGCATATCTTTGAAGCATGCAAGTCTACTTTGAAAAATTGTTGTTTGCGAATCTAAATGCATTATAAAAATCGAAAACAGTTGCTCCGAGCAAAAATGACGCGAATTGAGATTTACATTACAGTTCCAGCAAAAAATATTGTTTCGGGATGTCAAAAAATCGAAAATTTATTGTAACCCTGTATCTTGTTTACTTTCTTTGGGGGTAAAATTGTGTTCAATTAAATACCTGTACAACTCTCTCTATTTTACTGGCAAATGCAAAAATAGAAGCTTAACTTCAAAATTGATCAAATTATTCATTAAGCTTGCAAGGAAGGAAAGAAGTATTTGTTTGCTTGAAGGTATACGTAGTCAAAGGAATATTTAATGTATTTTTAATTTTCCGGGGCATGTTTGAAGATTTTGCTATAAGGTAGCACAAACATTTCGATTTTATTATTTCACCGTAGGTGTCGAAGGTTATACTTATTTTTTGGCCAAGTTTTAAAGAGGAAAAAATAAATTTAAATTTTATATTTAGTGGTGATATTTTGTATTGCTATTTTGATATTTTCATTTATATAGAATGTGATTGGACTACCTGTTCTAGCTCTCCCCTAAGCCCGTTCCACGGTAAAATTGAAAGTCATTACTTTTGTTCTTTCATTCAGTAATTTACTGTTAACAATATAATTTATATTGGAGGTTTCTCTTGAGGCTTGTTGCTTAATGAACCCCCTACTTATTAAACATTTATACACAGTTTTCACCATTTGTTTTGCATAACGTGGACAATTAGTGATAGACCGTCAGAAGCTTTTCCTAGACGCACGGTAAAACGGCTTATACTATATCCACTTACTCACTCCTCTCTTGTCCCTTACCTATGAACAAATTATTAGTTGTTGGGTTTACCTATTTAACAATAGGTTTTGAGTTCCTAATTACTTTTTGGACTAGGGTCCGTCAAAAAGCCAAGACGATATAATTTAAGACACACTTTGCCAAAATTGAGGATAGAAAATCGTTAATCAATGTTTTGTCAATATTCATGAATATTTTGATCAATTTTGAAGTTAAGCTTCTATTTTTGCATTTGGGAGTAAAATAGGGAGAGTTGTACAGGTAGTTAATTGACCACAATTTTATCCCCAAAAAAGTAAACAAGATACAGGGTTACAATAAATTTTCGATTTTTTCACATCCTCAACCAATATTTTTGATGGAACTGTAATGTGAATCTCATTTCGCCTCATTTTTGCTCAGAGCAACCGTTTTCGATTTTTCGAATGCATTTAGATTCGCAAAGAACAAATTTTCAAAGTAGGCTTTCATGCTTCAAACATATTCAATAAAATTCGTTTTGAAACTACATTCTTTTCTTGAGGTTTATAAAATCTGGGAATTATTTTCATTAGTCGATTTAATTTCTCAATAGCTCAATTTTCCTATTGTTACTCATTCATACTGTCATTCAAATGAATTAAAATATTACTATTACTCATGTAATGGTTATTATAACTAACACTATAACCTATATTGTTAGAACCAAAAAACACATGAACAATAGCTATGCAACTATGCAAAATTAAATAAACCATATGAGTTTCTGCTATTTTGTCACTTTGATAGTTGCGACGTATTTAAGTAATTTTTATTAACTGTTAACCTTTTTCAATAGATGTCTCTAACACTTAATTTTTAATATTCCGTCCAGTAAGGGCGACGAAGTATGTTATTAGAGGAATGGACGGTCCAAGAAATTTGAAAAAAAAAAGGTAAATCGACGAAGAAATGATTTTTGTTTAGTGTTGTTTGCTCTACATTGAAGGGGGGTGGGGAGTGTCGAACATTTTCTTAAATAAATGTCCATATCTCCGAAACATATTTTAACAAACTTGGAGTCGTAGAAAGGGGCCTTTAATAGACAATCAATCGTGCTATGAGTGACGCGATTGCGATTGCTTACTTTGGATATCAGTTTTCTGGCGTAATCGCAATAAACTATTTTCTGGAAATGTAACAACCTAGCAGAAACAGTGAAATATGAATGCGAGAACCTACTGCTGAAAAATATATATATTGGGAAACTATTCCTCCTCTAATTATCTATAATTTAGCAAGTAAGACGCTAATTGAATATTTAATATCAAACATAAAATGATCTTTAACTTGTTATTGTCGAGGTTTTTACTCATGTTTATTACTTTTTACTCACGTTTTATTACTTAGATCAGATTATCTCGTAGCTCTTTAGTAGTATAGCTTAGCAGATTAAATTCTTTTAATCATATATTAAGTTAGGAAAGAGATATATTTGGATGCGGGTTTGATTTTGTTGTTGGACCCTTAGTCATATCGTTGCATTTATTCTTTTTCTGGAAAATTATTTGCTTTAGGATTATGTAAAAAAACGCCACCCCTACGGGAATAGAAAGAAAAAACAGAATTAAATAAAAAAGATTGAATTTGTATCATTACAGTACAGTACTCACTTTAACAATAGAAATGAGAAACCAATTGGGCAATTTACTTCTTGTTTTTCAAATTTCTAGGACCGTCCGTTTCTCTAACACCTCGTTGCTTTTACTAGGACAGCCGGACCACGATGCTTGCACTCGTGTTTGGTTTGTTTTACAGGTTTGATGATGCCATTTAAGACGAAACGTATAATCCGTTTTTTAAATTTAATTTATGTTTTGATAAATGATGCTGTAAGTTTCGTGTGTTTGTTGGTTTTATCTATATTTAATTTCAGGGTCTTAGAGAATGGAATAATTTTTTAATTTCACTATAATGTACTTGTTAAAATAATATTTTGATAATATCACTGGGCACTTTAATGAAAAAATTTTGATCAACAATAAGATGTTTATATTTAACTTTAGTACCGTAGAGCGCTCGCAGTCTATATTACGATTATTTACAAATTTCTCGCCTCAAAAAACCCGTCTTTCAAAATTTCATGCACAAATAACTATCGATTAAGCAGTAACATCGAAAATTAATTTTTGGGTGGTGTGGTTATTCAACTATTCGATGTTTTTACCCTGCAGTTTTGCAGTTTACCGTAAATTATGAGCTCGCTATATGTATTTATGACTGTGAATATGCCTCGTTAGAATTCGTAGTATGAAACAAACCTTTAAGACAATATTCATCGAATATATGGAGCGGAAGTCGAAAACTGCGGTACTACAATTACCACGGAGGTTCGTAGAGAAAACTGTTGTCTAGACATTAGTTGGCTTGTTTGCAGCATGGCCGATCAGATTCGTATCGAGTGGCGACGATTCCATCCAACTACGACGACCAGAAAACGGCGGACGGCCAACCAAAGGTATTTTTTTTGCAATTGCTGTTGGTGTTGGGTTTTGATTGGCAATTTGTCGTATCTAAGTGGATGTCGCAAATTCGAACCTGCATTTTTCTATAGAAATTTTTGTGTCTAGTATTAGTATTCTTCAAACTTTAACCAAGGCAAATTATAGTCGACTCAGAATTATAAATGAGTAATAAAATACTGCCGATGAAATTTAACTCTCGGGTACCTTATCGCTAAGACACGTAGAACTGAGAAAGGTTTTCAGAACTACGTTGCAAGTAATTTAACAGAAATACGGACGTTTATTGTAAATTTGCAATCGCGCAGCGATTTTTTAATCTGCGGTAAAAAACATATTTTTCCAACTTAAGTTATTCCCTATTTTGTGTTAATATAAATAAACAAATCTGAACCAATAGCGTATATTCAAAAATTCGAGACATTTGCTTTTACTTACTGAAAGTAAAAGTATACAGGTTGGTCTGCAAGGAATGCGTCAAAACGCACGTCCTAGATTAAACCCGCGAAAATGATTTTTAGTTCTCGAAATTGTTGTTTCTCTATACCTCACTAGATTTTGAAATATTTTTTTCACAAATAATACTTAGAATTATGTCATTTTTAAACTGTTCGAAAGCCTTAAACAATTTGTCATACCTTTTTTGTTAGTACAGGTCATTACTAGTTTTTTTGAAGATTATGATAGATTGAAGCACACGATTTTCGACATATTTGCATTTTAATACACTTACCTCTAATACCCTAAAAATTTGATTGATTTGGATTTTTTTTTTGTGAATTTTATATTGACAGCACCATTTCGCAAACATTCATGCAGAATTCATGAGATACAGAGTGTTGATGTTAGGATTGAGATTTCGACTGACAATTTCTAACAAAAAAAGCTATACATTTATTTCCATAAGAAACACCGGTTTGTATTTGCATATCAAATCAAGCTGCCTAAAAAAATTAATTAATGATATTAGCATTAATATTTATTATTCTAAATAAAAGATCTTTTACTGTTATTTTATAACGGAATAAATATGTATGAAAAAAATGAAAAAATAGAATCGTTGAGCTCCATTATTGCAGCCCATATATGCTCAAATCAAATTCCGAATAAAAATTGGTGGCCGAAGAATCGATCAAAAATAAACAAACAGTAATTTAACAGAAATACAGATGTTTATTGTAAGTTTTCAATTGCGCAACGATTTTCTAATCTGCTTGTGTTAGGGTGACATACATCCCTCTGTGATAATCTTCAAAAAAAAGGTAATTCAGGAAACAGCGAAGTTAAAGGGTGCAACTAACGCCCTCTACATATTATGTCAAAAAATAGAATGTAATCGCAATCGTTATCTCGAAAAAAACCCCGAATTCAAGTTTTCATCCCTATATTTCAAAAACTGTTCCTGTCATTGACAAATAACTATTTCTACTGATTTTACCCAAACATGCATTATGAAAATATGAAGGGTTGTTAAGATATTCTAATGTTTGTGTTTTCTTAGAAATCCGTTATTCAAGCTTGCTTGATGGTTTTACGTCTTTTCTTCCTTATTGGTAAAGATAGCCTTCTTCCACGTTCGTGGCCCAAAGTTACTTGTTCACGAAATGATAGATGATGATTTTAAAATGTTCGATTTTTAGATAGCTTTTGGTACTTCAGTTAAGCGTAAATTTAACGAAAAGATTAAATTAGTTTGGATAATAGTTTTTACGTAGATCTAGTAGCGTAGTCAGTTTTCTTCCGATTTTTATTAGGCTTGTTGTAAGTTGTAAGCAGGTCATGAAAAATACAATTTCTCATAATTGTCAGTTAACATGGCCATAAGTGAAAGAAGGGAATACAGAAATTAACAATAATTGAGTATATTAGGAACATGGACACTTTCTGAAATACCTCTTATGTGTTACATATCTTGGAAAAGCTAATAGAATTATTCCATAAAAAGCACAAGTTTAGTTTATACAAAAAATAAATAAGAACAAAAAGTTCAGATTTTCACGAAATTATATATTATGACATGACAATTGTTTCGACAACACCGTGTCTTTATCAAATATGTTAGTTTATATACGTTAAAGTATAGTTAAGATACGATGACACTAAATCTATAATATTTTATCTAAGATAATTTTGAAATCAGGAATAAACCCGCCTTCTAATCCAGCGGTGATGCGTTTTACTGGAATCAACCCTTTGGATACTGTATCGTTTGTGTCTAACCAAGTGTTACTTCTTTTCGGATGTGTACTTTTTTTTAATTTCCTAAAGATAGTTAATTCTCAAGTGCGCAATCTGTGCGATGCCATTACCACTTGTTTTTTGTCTCATTTTACAAACAACTCTGCGGAGGTGGCAGGGCTAATAATTATTGGCGTCACCGTCTTCTAAGTGAATTTTCAGTTTATCCAAAGTAGGAACAATCTGGTTTTGATAGAGGGAATATATTTTCCTTCTTATGTCTTGCTCACTGCCCAGACAGTACGTTTTTTTCTTTCTATTTCTGATTCATTGTAAACAATATCATTTTTCGATGATATTGATGTTTTTGCAAATAGGTAGGTTTCTTTTAAAGCTTCTTGTTTAATGCATCCTATACTTATTAAATGTTCATACGCATCTAATGACAGCGACATAACGGAAAAATTAGTGATACATTCGTAAGAAGCGGTAGAGCCCCACACATGATCGACTCTACCTGACTTTTATTGGTTGTTGGATTTACCCAGTAACGATAGGTAAGAAGATGGTAATTCCTTTTTGGTAGAGGGTCCGTTAAAAGACAAGACACACTATACTTTGTCGGTGCTTAATTTGGATTTTATCTCGTTTCTCTGAATTTAGATCTAATTTGTTATTATAATATGACATTCGCAAGTTGTTTGCGCTGTGTTGTATTTATATTTAAACGGCACATTTCTCACTCCAAAAGTCGCATTATTCCATACGTACGAGTTGGTTAGATAATGGCGCCATATATATGAGATAAGACTGGCGACATTATTTTTTAAGTGTATAGACAGGTTATCATCCAATTTGCATCTAAAATTTGTTGTTATCATTATCTGATTAATCATACCCAGAGGTTCCGCAAGTAGTAGTTCGTCAAAATGTGTCAGTTCGCTCGTAAATTACCTACAGTAACTGGTAATAACTTGATTCCGTTGTGGAAAATCAATCATTTTGATTGATCCCCAGCCGAGCTGTTGAGATATATAATCGATAATTTACAATTGTCATTGAATCTGGAAAAACTTAACTATTATTTAAATAAAAAGCGTTAAGAACGTTGCCGTTCTAATTTTTTATACAGAAAACTGATATGCGGTGATAGAATGGCGAGTAGTAATACATGTTACTATTACTAATCTCCAGTGTTTTTTTTTACCGCTGCAGAAAGCGAATGCCAATTTTTAACGTATAATTTTATTTTAGGCACGAAGAAAAGTTCAGAAAAAACCAAGAAAGACTGGCGACTTGGACGATTTGAAACAAGAATTGGATATTGACTACCATAAAATTTCACCTGAAGAATTATATCAACGATTTCAAACTCATCCTGAAAATGTAAGTATTTATAAATGACTGGCTAATTATTTGTGGGTATTGGATGCAACACCCAGAGCTCCACAACGAAAACTAGAATAAATCTTGAGTTATTTCCTTCTTCGAACTTTAATAATTACCATTTTTTAGACAACTACCTTTATTCAAATTTTCTCATTAAGAGCCGTAGACAGGGATCTTTGTTCGCTGTAATTTTTTTTTGTTTTTAAAGATGTCAAAATAAATAGCATTCAAAACTTAGGTTTAGCAGCCAAGCGTGACATGTAAAACAAAACACTGACAATATTCTGAGATTTTGGACTATTTGATATATTTTTAAATGGAACGATTTGTATTTGATTCCACTCGTTTAAGAGATATTGGGAAAAATAGGACAAAACTAACTTACAAGAAAGAAAATAAAAAATAACAATAATTTTTTTTTTCTATTCTAAAAATTGCCGTATTTAACCTTCATTTTGTTCGACACATTTTCATTGTCACGATGAATTCTTTTCATCCGAATTTTTATGTTCCATAGAAAGAATTTTTTTGATCCCGATCTTATATATATATAGTGCCAATAGCACACCCAAAAAATGTGCGTGTAAAACACCACACCATGCATTAACCAACTGCTATCCGTGACTTTTTATTTCATATATTTCCCTTGTATTATTTATTATTGTTATTTTGTTGTTTATTATATATTATTATTATTAGTGTTTTGTCTATAACAGTTTTTTTATAATGAACGAACTTTTATGGGTCTCCAAAATATAGTATTTAAGATATTATCTTCGCTATGTCTATTTAAAAATTCGAAACAAAACTTCATATTCCTTTAGCACTGGTGTTCGCTAAGCATATAGATTTTACGAAATTTAAATATTTTGCAGTGAACTTTTTTTGTTTTATTTTCTTCATTTAAAACACGTTTATTGGGGCATACCTTTTTAATAATAATAATGTTACCTACTTCATCAAGTTTTTTTCCAAGTCTTCCAAGTAAATATCTCTTGGAAGGAACTCTTCGCTCTGGAGTATAAAATGTTAATAATTTACCAGTATTAATCAATATCGCTAAGCAATATGCTAAATATAAGGACAGCTTTAATTGTCACTATAGGAAATTATATGAAAATTTCGTATTTTTGTAAATATATCGCAAAAAAGAGGAATAAAATATACAGCGATTTATATAATTGAAATCATAGTAACATGCTCTATTTACTGCCTATGAGATATACAGGGTTTTCCACTTACAAAAATATCGAAAAAGTTGAAATTTCAGAAAATTTATATTATTTTTTTGTTTTACGTCTCAGTTAACGAAAAGCTTTTCTGTCAATCCTACATTTTGTTTCTGTATTTACTTTGATGTCTGTAAAAACAAAAAAATTACTATTAAATTGAACGCACGGTACAAATTTATTATACATCCATTTGTTTGACCTGGATACCTGTGTAATCAGCTAACATTATAAATTGTTTTTATTATTAGGTTATGGTTATTTGCAGTGAGCTGATACGCTGGTTTATATAAGGATTTTTTCAATAATAAACTATTTACATACATATTTAATGCTGATCTTGAAGCACATATTTATTAGAATTTAACCGCTAATCTTAAACAACATAAAATTCCGTCAACCGGCAGTTTATCTAGTAGAAAACAAATCGTTATTTTATTTATTCTATTTCTATTTAATAATTTTCGAAATTGAGGAAAAAGTTCTTGGGAAAAATTAAAATTTTCATCAGATATATCGACGTCCAATCGATTCAATAAAGAATAAAGGGACTAATCATTTCTTCTAACTTTTTTGCTTTTAAGTTTTCTTTAGCGTCATTGAAAAATAAATAAATAAATATTAAAAATTAAATTAAATACTCATCGTAGATTAGCTTAGATCTTCAGAAATATTGTTATTGAAAACAATTTTATTTAAATTTAAGTTGTAAGACCAGTTTTATACAGATTGCCACATTATTTGATAATTTCCGTCAATTCTAGTAGATGCCTGTCTAAATCAATGCATAACCGTGTCTTTTCTCAGAATCTTGCTTTTTAGTCACGGCTTTATCTCAATTTTTAAGTGCAATACGGAATCTAATGTGAAACGAATAAGTTTTTCCAGATTACAAGAGAAGTTTCATATTGCCACACACTTCAATGTCGTTCGGTACGGGAGGAAACATCCGACATGGAGTTTTTGTTTGTTTATGGAATTCCGTATTTCATTTAGATAAGTCAGATAAAAACGTGAATAGAAAGACGAGAAGCTGCGAAAAGGTGGAACACTGCATTGATTTCGACCAGATTATAATAGCTATTAGAAAATATAATGTCCTGTTGTTGTAAAAATTGATGCCCCGCAACAGAATGAGTATTGAGTATAAAACTGGTATATCTTTGAATACACGATTACACATTTTTTAAAACTTCACATCTTAAACATCGGCAATATTCTCCGCTGTCTAAATATAGTATATATGTCAATATTTCAGGGTCTTAGTCACGCGAAGGCAAAGGAAAATTTGGAAAGGGACGGGCCCAATGCACTCACTCCACCTAAAACAACACCCGAATGGGTGAAATTTTGTAAAAATCTTTTTGGAGGTTTTGCTCTCTTGTTATGGATCGGCGCGATCTTATGCTTTATAGCTTACGGTATCCAAGCTAGCACGATAGAAGAACCAGCAGACGATAATCTTTTCCTGGGTGTTGTATTAGCCGCTGTTGTTATTGTTACAGGTACGTCCGCCCGAACAAAACTCGCAAAATTGTTATTTTAATTAACAATAATCCACTTTTTTTTCGTCCTAAACTACAAGGAAAAATTCTTAATTTTATCAAAAACTAGTTCGTTACGTTAGAAGAGTTGATTAAAAACTTTGTATATACTTGGTGTCCCAGTAAGGGACGGTATTGAGGAAACGGACGGTCAAAGAAATTTAAAAAAAAGTTAAATCGGCCAAGAGAAAATGCTGGTAATTATTTTCGAGTTTCTGAAATGGCCAACCGGCAGCAATTCTTATCTTGAATTTTATTATTTCTTCTTTATCTTTATCCTAACCTAAAATCTGAATAACAGAACTTAATGCTCAAAAGAAATTTGAACTTTGGGGACAATTTCCACGTTAGAGGTTGTGTAATATACCAACTAAAATTGTAATTTACTATTTAGGATGCCAAGTGTTACTTAAAAAATCAAAATAAAATATTATTGTTTATTGTTTTTTTTTTCAATATCTTCAAATGACACCAAATTACCCCGTATATATTTGGTATTACCACTTATTTTTCCATTAAAAATTACGTGTAATCCCTAATTCAGTAACTTATCAATTGTTGAAGGTTAATTAATTTTATTAAATATTGATGCATTTAAGTAGTAAATTGTGGAAATCCATTAAAAAAATGAATAAAACATCTCTTTTGACAGAAATAATTGATTTCTAGTGTAATAATACTTAATATTTGCAAGTCAAAACGTGGAAATGTCAGCTGGCAGGTAATTTTGTGAAAAATTTTCTCAACTTTTCTTTGTAGCGTTCGCTCACTCAAGACCGTTTGAACAATTCCCAAGTTTATTGAACTTTTTTGGAGACATGGACATTTATTTAATCATTAAAGAAAAGATATTTGAATTTTTCCCAGCTTTAAGTTAGTAGTTGTTGTAACTATAATTAATGTCATTAATTTTTGTAGAAATCGAGTGTTCAAATTCAAGAAAAAAACTACGCCCCTGGTGGAGGTTTAAAAAATTTCGATGTAATTTCCAGCATTTTCCACTTGGCCGATTTACTCTTTTTTTTTCTTCAAATTTATGGGAATCTTTTTGCTAGTGGGCTCAGGATAACCATGAAAACAAAAAAAAATTAATCGACTAATTTAAGCACCAATTAAAGGATTGAGAGAATATCGTTATCGATTTGACATCGTATAATTATATGAATAAATCTCAGTCGTGTTGCAAATATGCCAAATAATACTTTTTATAAAGGGCGATTCATGTTGAATGTTCTACTAGAAGTTCTGGAGAACTAAATAGATTTGTTTTTTCGAATTTGATATATGGCTATAGTTCGCTATTTTAAAAAAAATATTTAAGCTCCTGCAGCGTTGCCAATTCAACTAACCACAGACGACACTATTGGAGAACCTTGCATAGTACATTTTCTGGTTTTCTGGTCCCTATTCTTATCTCCTTCCTGTACTTCGGAAAAATTAATCTTAATTTTTTTGGCAGTAAAACACCGCTTTATTAATGCTTAATAACTTTTTGCGCAAGTGAGCTAGTTATTTCAAAATTTTACAGACATTTGTTTGAATGATTAATAGCTGACTTTCTAGTAGGTAGGTCATTGAAATTTTAAATCAAACGCGGGTCTAAATATATCTATCGATTTCTTCGATGGAAAGGCCGTCTTATATATTGGGAGGTGATTTCCTTATAGAACGGAATCTAATTTAGTAATCTGTGATCTATAGAAACGTCACTATTTTGGCTTACCGTGTGTTTATAAATCAATGTTTGATAATTTTATGCTACCTAACCAATTCATTTTTTATTGGATAGTTTAATACAAAAAAAATATCTCAACTCTATAAAATGTTTTCCTACAAAAAAAAAGTAAACGAAACAAATTATTTGCAATGTTTGGAAAGAATAAATAAATACTTAAAAAAAATTCTTAAAGTATGATAAAGTTTTATAACAGTCTTTTTCAATTTTTTTTTCGCTTTAAGCACGTAGGGTTTTATCTATCCTCATATTTTTCTGTTTATTTTTATATATCAAACAAACTTAAATACTTTTTTAGTAATAATTTCGCCATTACGTTTTTGGCTAATTAATAGTCGTTTAGCAATTTTACAACGGGAAAATGTTTTATTGTTGAAACCAACAACTTCTTCAAATAAGAAAGCCTTACACAAAGTCTCGATTTTTCAGAGTTTCAATGTTTTTTTTGTCCACTTTGTATTTATTTCTGTCATCACATACCGCTAAAGAAAGTCAACTCAAATCGAATTTATTCCAGTCCTTTAGTCATTTGAACCAGCAAATTTCACTGTTGACCTAAAAATTATATGTGAGGTATGTCTAAAATTTTCCAAATAATTCAAAATTTATTTTACTTAATATACAGGGTGTTCTGTTTAAAATAAGAATCTTGTTACTTCTCCACGAAAATAAAAGGAGCAAAGTATGATTGAATCCAAACAACTTTTGCCTTTATGAAAACCCATGGTATCGAATTCTATTTCCATTCA
This sequence comes from Cylas formicarius, assembly GCF_029955315.1. NCBI lineage: Eukaryota > Metazoa > Arthropoda > Insecta > Coleoptera > Brentidae > Cylas > Cylas formicarius. Next base: position 12,988,747 of record NW_026844214.1, on the reverse strand, counting down.
AATTCGATTTGTAAAAATTGGGACTATGACGAGATGGTATCAATACGCACACCCTCAAAATGCATTTCGTTTATATATATATATATATATATATATATATATATATATATATATATATATATATATATATATATATATATATATATATATATATATATATATATATATATATATATTTATTTATTTATTTTTCCATATTTTTTTACGGGAGAAATTAGAACAAACTGTGTGATACTGACTTAAACCTTTTGCACCCACTGACACAGAACATAAAGGAATTATTATTATTAACATTTCTGGATTCATTTCATTTAGATTATGACTCAAAATATTTTCAAGTCGGATTTAAAACCATCGGAAATCTCACACGAAAACGCCTTAGAACTTCTTTTGAAAACGATTTGAGTCACATGTATGCGTGGTAAAGAATTATCTCACACCTCGCACAGAATATATTTATTTATAAAATTAACATGAAATATTTGACAAAGTACTCTGCGATCGTATGACACTGTTGTTCTATTTGATAGGTTTCGTGGTTGAATACTCTTCAAGTTATGCGATGTCAATTATCGAACACGATTTGTATAATTGAAAAGCTATCGTTTAGCACGCTATCGATTTTTTTAGGTATATTTTCTTATTATCAAGAGAGTAAGAGTTCCAAAATTATGGAATCCTTCAAAAATATGGTGCCTCAATTCGCCACGGTACTTAGAGAGGGTGAAAAATTAACTCTTCGTGCTGAAGACTTGGTACTTGGTGACGTGGTAGAAGTTAAATTCGGGGACCGGATACCCGCGGACGTTAGGATAATCGAATCGCGGGGCTTCAAGGTGGATAACTCGTCTTTGACGGGGGAGTCGGAGCCGCAGAGTCGTAGTCCCGAATTCACCCACGAGAATCCGTTGGAAACGAAAAATCTCGCGTTTTTCTCGACTAACGCGGTCGAGGGCACCGCCAAGGGCGTGGTTATCAGTACCGGTGACAATACCGTGATGGGTCGTATCGCCGGTCTCGCTTCCGGTTTGGACACCGGCGAAACGCCGATCGCGAAAGAAATCCATCACTTCATTCATCTCATTACCGGCGTGGCCGTATTCTTGGGGGTGACCTTCTTCGTCATCGCCTTCATCCTCGGGTACCACTGGTTGGACGCCGTCATTTTCCTTATCGGCATTATCGTGGCTAACGTGCCCGAAGGTTTGCTCGCCACCGTCACTGTATGCTTAACTCTCACGGCTAAGAGGATGGCTTCAAAGAATTGCTTGGTAAAGAACTTGGAGGCCGTCGAGACGTTGGGCTCGACTAGCACGATTTGCTCAGACAAAACCGGCACTCTGACTCAAAACCGAATGACGGTCGCTCACATGTGGTTCGATAACCAAATTATCGAGGCGGACACTACAGAAGATCAATCGGGAGTGCAGTACGACAGAACGAGTCCGGGATTTAAAGCCTTGTCGCGAATCGCCACCCTTTGTAACAGGGCCGAATTCAAACCGGGCCAAGGCAACGTCCCCATCCTCAAGAGGGAAGTGAATGGCGACGCATCCGAAGCGGCGCTCCTGAAATGCATGGAACTTGCTCTAGGCGACGTCATGACCATCAGGAAAAAGAACAAGAAGATTTGCGAAGTGCCCTTTAACTCTACCAACAAATACCAAGTCTCCATTCACGAGAACGAAGACCCCAACGATCCGCGTCACATTTTGGTGATGAAGGGCGCTCCGGAACGTATCCTCGAGAGATGCAGCACCATATTTATCTGCGGCAAAGAGAAAGTGTTGGACGAGGAAATGAAGGAGGCGTTCAACAACGCGTACTTGGAACTGGGCGGCCTCGGAGAGAGGGTGCTCGGATTTTGCGACCTGATGTTGCCGACCGATAAGTATCCGATCGGATACAAGTTCAACAGTGACGATCCTAACTTCCCGTTGGACGGTCTCCGGTTCGTCGGTCTAATGTCTATGATCGATCCCCCACGGGCCGCCGTGCCGGATGCCGTCGCCAAATGCAGGAGCGCCGGTATCAAGGTCATTATGGTGACGGGCGATCATCCCATTACTGCGAAAGCCATTGCCAAAAGCGTCGGCATCATTTCCGAGGGAAACGAGACCGTCGAAGATATCGCGCAGAGATTGAACATTCCGGTTTCGGAAGTGAATCCTAGAGAGGCCAAAGCGGCGGTAGTTCACGGTTCCGATCTCAGGGACTTGTCATCCGATCAGCTGGACGAAATATTGAGGTACCATACAGAGATTGTATTCGCTAGGACGTCGCCGCAGCAGAAACTGATCATCGTCGAAGGTTGTCAACGGCTGGGAGCCATCGTTGCCGTTACGGGTGAGACGCGCGTTGTTGCCAAAATATGTAAACACAACAGGTGGTGCATGAAGAATATTTTCATTTACTATTCTCAGTCGTTGAAATCACTAGAATCACTAGAGTCGCTGTCAACATTAATATCAAGCCGAAGAGTCTCCTATCTGTCCATTACCCGTCCTGTTCCCTATTATAGGATTATATGGATTTTTTAAACATTTGAGGGGTAACAGTTTCCAGTGCCTTTGAGTATCTGACGATCTCTGGCAATGTGTCAATTATAAGAGTTTTTACAATTTCCCAAATATATAATAATATATTGGACTCGGCCAAAAAGATATTATTTTTTTTAATACGAGAAAATATCGTGAAAATGTCAGCCGTTAATATTAATGGTAAAAGATCCATAATTTTTATATTGAATTTTTTGTCCTGATCCCATTACTGAGTCAAAACATCCAAACGATTGAGGTAAAAATATTTATCTGAATTTATTTTTATAGGAAATCGAATTCTTTGTAAAAAAAAAGTTCAAATTAAGACTTAAACGTTAATACGTTTTTTTAATTTAACTTTTTCATTGCGAAATTTGGTAACTAATAACTCAGTATACAAAATACAATAATGCCCATTTTTAAAGGGAATTTAATACTCTACAAAAAGTTATTCGAGATTGAACCTGAGGAACAAATGCTTGTTTCTTTTCGTTTTCAACCAATTTATTCCACTAAATGGAACAAAAATAATTTTAAAAATAACAATTCTGTTATTATTGAAAATTATATATGTGCAGAATAATTAGGTAAAGGTCACATAATTATATAAACTTGTAAACACAAAATTAATGTAACGCTCAACTTATTAACATATAATACTAAATAAGTTAACAATGTCAAAAAGTGCCACTAAGTCATACAAACAAAAAAAGAGATAAAAAACAATGCCATTGTAATTTTGATTTACGTAGGCAACCTTAATAATGAAAAAAATGATTAAGTTACTCAAGCGCTGAGGGATTTCTACTTTTAGTACAATTGAAACTGCAAAATAGAGTGGGGAAGAATGTAAGAGCTTTGTTCTTGACGGAACTGCGATCCAATACTCTGATGGAAACGAAAAACTTCAAGGTCATTTTTTCTCTGTCGGCGTTTGCAGTGGACGTTGCGGTTAGAGTGCTAGAAAGTTGAGGAAAACCAAAAAAAAAGGGGGGGCAGGTTTAAATAGATACGAATTCGTCTATATTAACAAATATACATTATACTAATGTGTAAAATATTTTAAATAAATAATTTGATTTTACTTGGTGCCATTTTGCAAGGAATGTTTTTTAATTTCAGTCTTTGTACTTAATGAATTTGGTGCATTTTGTAGCAGCTAGTCTAGCGTTTTGTAGCATGATACTTGAAGTTAGGAGTCCTTAATATCCTGTATTTTGTGTAACGAACCATCAAGGTAAATTATACATTAATTTTCGGTTCTATACTTTTTAATTTCCTGAAGGTAATTAAATTTACAACTGTGGGATTCCATCAGCATCTGTTTTTTTTTTTAAATCTATTTGTACTTAAATCCCATTTTACAAGAACCTTATGGAGGGTAAAACAATCTAGTTTTGATAAAGGAAATATATTTGCCTTCTTATCATATCTTGTTAACAGACGATAGGCTTGAAAATTACTATGTTTTTCTTTCATTCAATAATTCATAGTCAGTTTTTTATCTAATGAATCCTCTGCTTATTAAATATTCATATACACGTTTTGCATTTAATGACATAAGTTATTTCGAGCCAATATAACGGAAAAATTAGTGATATATTCTTAAGAACGCACGGTAAAACGACTTATTCAACACTGCCACTGATCTTATCTATCCTACTTGCCCCTATGTTGTCCCTTGCCTATGAATGAATTAATGGTTGTTGGGTTTAAAGTCCAGTCAGAGCAATTATCTAGTACATTACTGGATATCGTAAATTGACGTAGGAATTTTGTTTGTCATTTTTTAAATCGTTATTTATGGTTTTGATAGGAATAGAGCTAAGACACACGGATCATTTTTGATTACGTCACTTTACGTCACGTCATTATATTTGGGAAAGAGGGTATACTTCGAAACGCACTTTACCGCGTTACTCGGTGTGGGTGGCGACCTATTGTGTTTACGGAACTTGCGTTGTTGTTCGGTTCATTAGACGATGATTAATTTTTTCCGGCTTAGGTGACGGCGTAAACGATTCGCCGGCCTTAAAGAAAGCGGACATCGGGGTCGCCATGGGTATCGCCGGTTCCGATGTGTCCAAGCAGGCCGCCGACATGATCTTGTTGGACGACAACTTCGCCTCGATTGTAACGGGCGTCGAAGAAGGAAGACTGATCTTCGATAACTTGAAGAAATCGATCGCCTACACCCTAACTTCAAACATCCCCGAGATATCTCCCTTCCTTGCATTTATTTTGTGCGACGTACCCCTTCCCCTAGGTACCGTTACCATTCTCTGCATCGATCTCGGAACTGATATGGTGAGTACTTTTTTAAGGATTTTTAATCTTTTATCGAGCGGGCAAGTCAAACTAATCGATTGTACAGAGTGGGTCGCATTGGACACATTTAAAGGGAAACTTCCCATTCAATCTGAAATAAGGTCTATATCTGGGGCGCGATTTCCATAAAATACTGAATGGTGTTTTTCAAAAATGTGCCAGCAACAATTAGATTCACGATTAATAACCTAAAAAAATTTTAAGATTACGAAACATTATAGTAATCACTTTGAGAAGTGGCCAAAAAACTATTCTTGATCTCCCTATGAGTTACAAGAAATAGTGGTTTTAAGAGACGGTTAACTAATCCTACAACGTCAACATCAAAGCTAAAAACACCAACAAGACTAGCAAGAACTAACGTTAAAAGAACTGAAAAAACGTGTACATGCCACACACTACCACAAAAGTGTAGTGGCCCAAGTGGTTCCTAGAAAAATGTAACCGAACGCCTTCCTAGTTGATTTTTTCCATCACAAAATAGTTTCAGTGATTATTTTAAAATGCACATTTTCGAAAAGCACTCTGCAACTTGAATGGAAACATATCTATATGTGGTTTTCACCAATATATTTTTTTTTATGAAAGTTGAACTCCAGACACTTGCATTAGTTTTTGCGCATCTCCTTTAGCAAGAGGTGGGTCCCTTTAAAGGTTTTCAATTTTTCCCATCCTCTACAGAGTTTTTCACTCTATACGGCACCGAATATTCTGACCAATATACAAGGTTTTCAAAAAGTTTTTCTGGTTTATGTTAAGTCCTAATATGGTTGCTTAAATTACTTTCATACTATACAGGTAGTCCCAAAAGTGTTAAAAGTATTAAAGTTGTAGTTTTTTAATTGAAACCCTATATTTTTGAGTTTTACCTGTGTGTTTCAAAAAGGTTTTTGATACCTAAGTCTTAAGAATTTAAAAATAATTGAGTTTTGTGAAAATATTATGTAATTTTAATTTAGTAGAATGTAACAATGAACAGTATTTTTTGTCTCAATTATACACCCTGGCCAAAAAAGTTTCCTAATCTAATAATAATTAATTTTAAGCGGCTATAACTTGGTTAATTTAAATGGAACACAGTATTTAAATTACGTGGCGAATGGTTAAAGGCATTATATGGTTTAGAACAGCTTCTAGATTTTTTTTATTTATTCACAAAAAAAAAGTGCAATACTTACCAGAAATAAAATATGTCCTACTTAAATCATTTCAGCTGGTAAATTGAGTCCTAAATTTGTATGGAAATAAATATTATAATCTGTAAGTATTAAGACAATAAAAACAATAATAAAAAACGGAAAAGACTATAGAGTGTTATATTAAATCGAGAAAAAAAATTGGCAGGCAAGTGTAGACCTTTGGACCTAAGCTTGCGCCAAATCTATAAGTTACAGTTCTTGTTATAGAAGACCTATGTTGCCTATGGTATTTAGAAATGTTATATAATTTACTAAGTTTGTTAACTGGTCTGCTTTTGCTCTAAAGCCTGTTTATTGGATGATTTAAGAATTTAGATATTTTATAACTACATTGATCACTTTGTCTGATACTTTGTCACCACTTTGTATTGTTGCAAATTCTATTATTAAGAGTTACAACTTGTGGGACGTCTAAAAACCATTTAGGCTATAAAATAAAAGAAAACATGTGTTTACAATACATTTTTAATTTTGGACAACATTTGCGGGGCTGCAGCGTTAAAGGCGTATCTAATACGTATTTTCATATTATTTGTTGTAATGAGAGGCTTGTAGTAAACAATTTCTTTCTTCTATATATCCTCATAAAAGGGAGTCTAGTGGTGTTAGGTCTGGGGATCTGGGAGGATTTGTTGGGTTTGAATTTTAAAACTCACATCTTTCAATTCACCCGTTTTTGAAATTGTCGAACTTCGCGATCATAAAGAGGCGGAAGCACCACCTCGTCGAATACAGATCGTTGAGTTCCTCAAACAATACAGGGAGGTTAAATTACAATTAATTCGATAGTTAATTGAAAAGTAAGTTAAATAATATATTGTTCCATTTAAATTATGCAAGTTATAGCTATTTTTGATCGTCCTGCATAAGATCTGACATTACACTTTACTGTAAATTTCGCTTATATAACTTAAATATTTCTTATGTATTTGCGAAATTAGAATTAGGTGACATTTTGACAAAAAGAAAAACTAATTTTTAGGCATCATAAACTCTAATGAAAAATACAAGTGTTATTTTGGTGGTATTTAAATACAACTTTGATACTTTAACACTTTTAGGACAGCCTGTATAGTTTAAAAATATTTTTTAAAAGCTACTATAGTAGGACTTTGCATATCCCAAAGGTAAAACTTTTTTAGGATCTTTTATTTAGGCAACAAAAGTTAGTTCATGCCGTATAACGCGAATAACCCCATACAATCAACATTAACGATTAAAAAGAAAGCGTTCAAGACCGTCAGTTCTTTTTCGTGGAATAAGGATATACATTAAGACGGATTATTGATGCACGACAAAAACAGCGCTTCTTTAAAGATATTCCGAGACCGTCTTAAAGTTGTTTTCATACTCGGAGAAACTTGGTTAGCTGCCATTAAATCATTCGTAACAAAAATTGAACGGATTGCGGCCGTGTACTTAAAATCGCTTTATCGTTTTTTTTATTCAGTTTTATTGTTCTCGCTATCTTCTTACACTTCAAACCTAAACATTATCTTTATGGCACGGTTAGTGTCATTTCAATGTCATTAGGAGATCAGTCGCGAGGATCAAGTTAAAGTCTTGTGAGTGGTCGATGTTTCGGCAATTTCACTGCCTTCTTCGGTACTCCAGAAGAAATCACCTACAGTCACGTACATCAGCGTAATTATACAAAATAAAAATGCTTACAAAGAAAAAGAATAAGTGTATACATGTTTTTTTTTAACCTATCTGACAAAAAATAATTTTAAGACGAAAATGTCGTATAAAATTTGTTGGAATGTTGCTTCGTTCTCGAAATACAGGACGTTATCTCACTTTATGTCCATGCTTTTTTTTAATTCGTTTCATAAAAACAATTTTAGAGTTGTAGAGTATCGGTCGATAGTATACAATATACAGGGTGTTACCCATCCTCTCTGACATAACGAAGGAGAAGAATTCTCAGCTTATTTTTAGACGAAAATGTGGTATAACATTTTTTGAAATGTCGCAATGTTGAAATACAGAGTGTTGAAAAAACAAAACTAAATGCGTGTTCTTTCAATTATTAATTAGTGGCAACCGATATTTGATACATATAATAAATAAGTAGTTTTAGTACTGTATGTTGTGTTTAAACTTTTCGATAAGTTCGCTGGCGGAGATCCTAAGAGTTTCTCGATAATTTGTCAAAATAATGATAATTGTTATCACTGTACCTACATTTAATAAAACGGACATTAGCAAATAAAAAGATTGCTATCTTTAAAACTGCATTACGTAGAAAATGCAACAAACGTAATTTGTTTAAAATTAATTTTTACGTTAGATAAGATAAATTTATTGAATGCTGACAGATCTATATAATTTAGTTTTGAAAAATTACATGGTACTCGTCCGGATTTCCTCCAGTGAACTAACTGAAAAGTTTAAAATGAACACAAAGTAAAGTATTAAAACCCCATATTATATGTACTAAATTATAATAAAAAGAAATTATAATAAACGAATCAATAATAAAAAGAAACGTATTTAATTCTCGTCCTTCTTTTTTAGAGAAAGTGCTAAAGAAGACAATGAAATTGCCAAAATGTTGACCACAGAATTTTATTAATGACTTCAGTTTGTTTTTGACGGAGGAAATTAACTGGGAATATTTCTAGAACCCTTCGTGGTGAAGGGACAACCACCCGTAAAATTTAAAATGAAATGAGGTGTTGGCCGATACCCCGGCTAACCCCTTCGATAAACTGTCATGTGCCAAATTTTATTTTCAATGATTTTTTTTTAACTTCTTCAGCTCGGCTACCTCACGTTTCCCCGCCACACATAATCGATGTCGCCATAAGCAATATACAATTAACACGCACATTTTGCCTATTTTTCCGAAACCCAGACCCACTTTTTTAATTTAAAAATTGATATTTGCCCCTCACCACATTATACTCCTTGAATTTTGCGCAATTCCGTACAACTTTAATTTTGGTCCACCTTCCTGGGATATTTATTCCCTTTAAAAATTTCAAAATTCCGTTTCACATTTTATATGTGGTCCATTGCACGAAGCTAAAAATCAGAGACTCGGATGACACAAGAAGGTCCATGTTTTGTTATAGCGAAAATTTTCTAGCAGAATTAAACATATTTTCTACCTATTTCAAGACAGGTTTTTTTTAAAGCTTTGTGTTTACGAAGCCAGTGGAAATGGTTTGCAAAATTGCAGAATTATCCGAATCTTCAAAAAAACGTATTACCAAATCCAGGCTTTGGTTGAATTGGTTGAATCTTTTGTAAATCTTTTTTTTTGCGCAACTTTTTCCTAGTTTTCTTTAATTTTATTTCTTAATTTAAGTAAATGATATTTCATAAGTACCACAAATCGAAATAATTAGTGATGGATTTGTATTTGTAAAAGTGGCAAATAAGTTATATTAAAAAAATTCACCATTTTGATTTTTTCAAAGGTTTTTTTAGTATTCAAAATTTATGAGCTTTTCTAGTACAGGCACACAAAAAGGCCGAAGAAAAGATTCTGATTTTTTTAAATTGTAATCCATATTTTTGAAAAAATATTTTAAGCAAATCGGCAAATTACCGCAGGATTATTTGATCCAACCCTTCCTGGGATTCCTTGAATTAAGTACTAATATAGTTTGGAAGGGGAAACGCGCAGAAGTAACAACTTTTTCTTTAAACCAAAAGTGCAAAAAAAACGTTTTTGTAAAAAATTCTGTGACTATATTAAAATTGCCTGTTTCCACGCTATTGTACATAGGGTTAGCCTATATAGATTTTGAGAATTTTTTTACCACTAGGGAGAGGTAACATTGCAGCTTTCATGATTTTTAGATAAAACTAGGTCAGAAATAATTATTGAAAATTATGAATTTTAAGCGTAACGGTAAATAAAATAATACCGCTTACAAGAAACGTCAACTTTGAACTGTTACATTTCTGAAAATATTCATAATAAGGCATGAACTGTTGTAATGTTCGCCAGGTCGTCATGTAATTAAGTGCGAATAGGTTCTGCCTGAAATTTTGAGGTTGTCATTTCTGATTTTTGAAATTTCAAATTTTGAAAAGTACTAACTTTTCCCAAGAAGTTGCGAAAGATTTCAATTAGTTTTACAAAATTGCCCAAAATTCAAAGAATATAATATGGGATAGCAGAAGACCCATGACAGATGGGGAATGGGAGGGACATCAAATTTACCCCCATAAAAAAAAATTGCTGTATTTTTTAAAAATTTTTAAAATTTCGTTTGGATTGTCCAAGATGTGCCCTTTATTTAAATAATGTTTTTGGTGACATCGTACATATCTGGGCCGGGTCATATTGTGTTCCGCGACGAAAGAAAACAACTTTAACGCGCGGTGTAAACAGTTCACAAAATAAAAGCGAAAAGACATTTATATCGTCGTCTCTTATAACTGACACTGAGTATTATAAAGGTGCCTGCCATATCGCTCGCGTACGAAAAAGCGGAATCCGACATAATGAAACGACTCCCACGCGACCCTTACTCAGATAAATTAGTTAACGAAAGGTACAAACACTTATTCGAAAGCCATCTTATCGCATGTAGAATTTGGACGAAACGAATTTAATATGATAATTGCACTTATAGGCTCGGTTTTTTTTTTATTTACAGACACTAGTAGAATAGGAGAATATTAAAAGATTTTTTGAAAGTAGTTAACTATTTCGACTTCCTTTAAAGTAAAGCGCAGGTATGTTTGAAAACGCATTTCTATTTTCTCCGCTAAATTTTGCGATCTTTACCTCTTACCTGTTTATTTGCTTAATTAAGGCGACTATTTTTTTTTAATTGCTGCTACAATTAATCTTTTACATCTTAAAATTTAGCTTCGATTATCCCGAATTTCGAGACGCTACTGACGACGAACCTAGACGACCGTTTTTTTTTTTGCTTTTGTTTCATTTCTTTCTTCTGTATTTTTCTTACACTAGGTTCCGGCCATATCGCTCGCTTACGAAGAAGCCGAATCAGATATTATGAAGCGTCCGCCCAGAGATCCAAAGAACGATAAACTTGTCAATGATAGGTGTAGTGTTTTATTTTATTATTTCCGTCTAATTTTTAACTTACTAATTATGCGTTTTGGGTACGGGCTTTCCATTAACATATACGGCGTGACTTATAAAGAATGGGCAATTTCTAAACTGGAGATGCTAGATAACAAAATTATGCGATTCTCATACAAACCTCGCCGGTTTCGGTTATACAGTTTTTTGACAGGCCAATTAAGAATTTGAAAGTGGTGTTTAGACGTTGCGCCTAGAGGGCGCCACTTTTCTGTTGAATTATGGTTGAAACATGTTGGAAATCTGCATTGCATTTTGCATTTAAAACGTTCAAGGTATTTTTTCTGATTTTTGATAAATACTTAGATAATGAAAACGTGCGAGGAGCAAAACAAAACCATTATTTGAAAATAACAGTTTTGGTAAGAGTAATAAACAATCCTTCGAATCGAATATTGTAATTGTTCATCATCTATCGTAATACATTGTGCTATATTATTAAGCTCCGGTTCGGCAGTTATTGCTTCAAGATTTCCCAAATTTGCAAATCGAAAACCCATATTTACGAGATGAGGAATATTTAATCGGAAAAGTAATCATTTGTAGATTTCGAAGAATCAGCATGCAGTAAAAGCAATACATTTTCAGCAGAGTTTATGGTGAATATTTGGTGTGGTGTGCCGATGAATCTAACTGGACTTCGATATTTAAACTTCCTTCTGCACCGTGTAAGTGTACTCTGAGAGAAGATTTTAAGCAAAATTATGAGGCAGTTTCGTCATCAGTGAATTGGCCGTTGAAGTAAATTTGTTTAGCCCCCAAGGAGTGTAGACTTAAAACCCCACGGAATTCTCAATATGGTCATACCTTAAGCACGGGTCTATGCTGAAGTAGTTAATTCTTTGAGGGAGTTGGGCAGAAAATACACGCGAATACCCTTAAAAATAATAGAGACGTGTTGTTTGACATTTAAAGATATTTAAAACAGTATATTGTAATGGTGGATGATTCCAAAATTTAATTTGATTTTTTTAAAATACTATTACCAAAATTGTTATTGTTAAATATTGTTTTTTTAATACTCTCCGTGTATTTTATCTACTAAAAAACCTTAATACTTAATACAAATAAGTCAAAAACTGGCAGTTAACATGAGTACCTTCTTTTAAATGTTCATGATGTTTCAACCATTTTTCGACAGATAAAAAAATATGATTCGATTTATCTAATAATCTGACAAAACTAGCGCCCTCTGCCAGTTTTTGTGGTTATACTACACCGAACATATAATGGTGGTTATACTATAAAAAGTTTATCGATTAATGAGAAGATTCGGAATAAAATGTGAAACATCCTTTCTTAAATCGACGACATTCGTATTAAGTTCGATCATAATATTTGCATGTCTAGTATCTACAATTTACAGATGGACCATTCCTTATCACCCTGTACATATGGCAAATATTGCTTTATATCGGTAACTTTTCGTTATTGTGTTGGTGTTTTCGCTTTACGGGAATCCGCGGGTGGGCAGGTTTATTAGTTAAGTAGTTGCGCAAGGACCGGGTGTATAACTGTATAATGACGTATTAATTTTACTAACTTTTATTAACAATTTAGATGCTATATACCTAAATATTATATTCCCGTCGAATGAAAAGCAAATGGTCGATGCGCAGTAGTAAAAGAACAGAAGTTCGCCATAACAATAGAATTTACTCTTATCAGTGTATTTACTTTTAGTATAGTAAGAATACATACGAACAAATCGACACTTACACACTACCTCCCCTGAGCCACGCAATCGCGTAGATGGCCTTGCTTAGCACTTGACCTTGTCGAGCCTTAGTCTTTCGTTTATTGTTTGTCCGATGTGCAATTTTATAGTGTCGCAGCATTGTAGTCGAAAACTGTCAACTTAGTGTAGAAATTCCAAAAACATATCGCGTTTAAGGGCGGCGAATTGAAAAAATCTTTTAAAACAAACATTTAATGTACAGTGTGTCTCATTTTTTATGGTTTTTAATAATAATGGTGACGTGTTGCGGCTTTCGTAACCCAAGACTTCATTTTTTATCAAATGAAATGCGCTACAAACAGGTACACAACATAGTACATGCAAATGAGGTAGTAAATTGCATTTAAATTTTATACAATAAAAATACGACAAAACATAACAATACAGTAAGGATAAAAATTAATATGTAAAATATACATCAAAAGCATAAGGACAGTTTTCTAGAACAAAAAATTTTATGTTATGTAGAGAAATGTTTATATTACCACTAATCTTTGCCATTGGAAAAGTTTATTGAAGACCCTAACACCTGTGTTTTGTATTTGTTTCAAATTCCAGCCTTTATTATGTGGAGCTCTCCGTTTTTTCAGTTGTTATTTTTATTTTTATCACCCATGTTGTATATACGGAAGAGGCAGTATTTTAGAGTCCCCGAAGAACGACCTGCCCGAACCATCCGGCAACACTCGAGCAGTACACCTTAAGACTTTCTTTTCGATAAGTAAACGCATAACAAAACTAACAAAACGTGTCTAAAAATAGGAAATTTCCAAAATCGCTCTGTGTCTAAAATTTCCAGATAGCTATGAAGTTTCTGTTTGTTCCACTTTTCATTTATTAAAAGACAACCTCGAGTCGCTAAAGCCGCAACACGCTATCATTATTATTAAATGATATACGCCGTAAATGCATAAACAATTAGACACAGTGTAATGTGTGCATAATTAAGGACTCTCGGTCCTATACCTACTTTTTGGTTAGTTTTGGTTGTATTTTCACAACTGTAACGGTCAAGAGAAAATTGTGGAAATTATTTTCAAGTTTCTAGAATGGCGGCCAGGGGGCATACCCATAATCTCGAATTTTAAAGGGCTGTTTTTAATCTATGATCGCTGACTTAGATTGATTGTATCGCCGCTAGAGGGCGATTGGCGACATCACTATAAATAAAAGTTATTATTTCAAAAAAGTAAATGCAACGGTATCACTTTTTTTCCAACAAGAGATAGCCAAATTAGAGTCTTAACACGTTAGGGAAAACCGCATTTCGACATCATTTTTGGTAACACATAATAGCAGTAAAATAATCAAAAACTCAAAAAATCCTACTTTTAGTTTTTTTAGCAAAACATACATAAATTTACTTTTAAAATACGAAAATTATATTTAAAATGTCAAAAATAATGAATATTCTCCAATATGATGATGAAATGACTCGAACTTTTTTAAATCAAAGTATGCTTTGCAAAAAAAAGCAAAAAGTATAAGGGTGGTGTTTAAGTATCATATTATTTGTAAAAAAAATGCCTTTTCCACGTGCAGAATTGCTAGATATGTTTCATTTCTATTTTCAAAACAATGAAAAGAAATCAAAATCAAAATGAGGTTTTCACTAGTGTGATAGATCCTTATTTTTTGTTCCAATAAAAGTAAATTCGTTGCATTTACTTTTTTTGAGACAATAAATTTTACATGAAGTGATGTCGCAAAACGCCCTCTGGCGATAGAGCAAATTCTATTCTACGCAAAATAGGAATACGATTTTCTTTTGGCTCCTTTGGTCACAAGTATTTTCATTCCAAGTCTTTACTTTACAGCAATTATTTTTCGAGATAGGGTCATTAAACTTTGGCATTTCATTCTATTTCAATTTATTTGTAATTTTGTTCTCAAAAAACTGTTTGGAAATATGTTTTTCCCATATAATGTTTTGATTAGGTTCTGATTAAATTTTGTTTACATCGTATGTTCAATATTTGACTTTCTATTTCGTTGTGGGGAAAGTCGCCGCCATTAACCGCGATATTTCCAAGGACGAGAAGCACATCATTCTATATTGGTATCAAAACAGACTTAGGGAAATCAAGGAGTAGTGCGGGCATGCGAGCGTCTCATCACCCCTCGTTCATTTTTGGTTTTGTTTTGTTATTAACCTTCAACTTTTTATCGAGCCCAGGTCCCCGCCATATCTTTGGCGTATGAGGAGGCAGAGTCTGATATAATGAAGAGAAAGCCTAGAAATCCTTTCAGTGATAAGCTCGTCAACGAAAGGTAAAACTGCCTTCGTGGTCTTCTCTTCTACCTCCTTTGCTCTCTGGGAAAACGATGAATAAATTCCCCTCCGCACTACGTTTGTGTAATTTGTAAATTTCAAATTCTAGGGTTTGTGCGTTGCCACGCCACAAAGTCTAGTTTTTGGGACCTCTGATGTGTTTTCGATGCGACGACTTCTGCTTTACCATCCATTCCATTTAACAACCTTTAAGTCGAAACTCACCGTCTCACAGTCACCCGCTTACGTTGGCTTTTTATATACAGGATTTCCCGCCTGGAACTTCGTCGATCCGTTATGGCAAAACTTATAGGGGCAATACTGTCAAAATGTTTGTAAGATAGCGGTTTATCTGGATTTATCTGAAGTGGGTGTCAACTTTTTTTTATATATTATTTTGTGTAAGATCATTTACCTAAATTTCACAACACAGGAGGTTGAAAAATAACAATTAAAATTGAAAAGCCACCTATTTTTAAAAATCACAATAAATTAATACTATTTTGTATATTGTCTTTGTTTACTTGGTCTGCTCTTAACGTTCCATCAATCTGAGTTAACCATGACATATATGTATATAGTTAAGAATATTGTAGAAAATCTTCTGGATTTATTTAAATCGCAAACGGAAAAAATGCAAACTACAAATTCTTCGTATAAAAAAAGATTAAATTTCAGAAACGGCAAAATTAAACAAAAAACTTAAATTTTCGGTAAACGTTCAAACTGGCGTCCTTGAACTTCAAGACAAGTCACCATTTTTTGCAAATTTTGCTTCAACTCTCAAATTTATTTTCTTCAAAAAGAAATTATTTTCCTGCGCCCAAGTATTCACGGAATTCGAATGTTCTTGGAAAACCAGTTTCTTTTAATAGTTAAAATTTATGTTTGCGTAAGATTGACGACTTTGATACGCCCGACTGCGACCGCGTGTAGCAAAATGCCGATATGCAGCAAAATTATCCAAAAGGGGTATTTCAATATTCTCGTCATTTATAATAAATTTATTCTCCATAAATAATAAACAAGTTCAATTAATCTTCGTGCCTATACTCGTCATGGTTTATTCAAAATTAATTCAGATCAAGTAAATACTATACCTCGAAAACTATAAATATTAGCAGTGCTAAATAAGACAGGATTTTAAAAATACGTGATTTCCATTTAAAAAAAAAGGGTTTTCGCCAGTTTTTTCAATTTCACTTGCTTGATTCATTACTTTTTTTCTATATTCTGTATTATTGATACTTGGAATTCAGGTAAATTTGAAAAAACAATAATATATAAGGTATTCTTTTTAAAATAAGAAAATTTACATCCATTTCCTGTATATCCGGAGCTGCCATCTTGTAAATACTTTAGACAGATTGCCCCCACCAGCATTATTTAAATTCTAAATTTTCAAATTTTTGCTGCTTATAGTTTTCCCATAACATATCGACGAAGTTCCCGGTGGGACACCCTGTATAGTTTCGCTTATTCGAGTGTTGACAGTACGCTTCTCGAAGTATTTGTAACTTGGGCATTTTTAAAAATGATAAGTTACAAAAATTTCCGAGTGTCTTGTAATGGTAAGTAGGTTTTTTTTTTCATTTCATTTTTTGCACTTCATTCTCTTCCGCTCA
Organism: Cylas formicarius; assembly: GCF_029955315.1. Lineage (NCBI taxonomy): Eukaryota > Metazoa > Arthropoda > Insecta > Coleoptera > Brentidae > Cylas > Cylas formicarius. The sequence goes on along the minus strand of NW_026844214.1, from coordinate 12,971,971 downwards.
TCACGCACCCTTGCTTTATGGCCCGACATTCCTGTTCTCTCTCTTTTTTATTTACTACTGATTAATTTCTTTATTTTTGTTATTACCGAATTGAAACGAAGGGGGGTTTGATAACGGTGTTTCATGTTATGTGTGTATACAATTTCTCATGTTTTATTAGCATATGTTAAGGATACGCTAAAGTTAAAGGGCGTAAAAGTAACAGATAACGAAATATTTTATCGGTCTACGGGTCAGATCTCTAGTGCAGCAAAGATATGCCGAGATATTTGTCAACGATTTTCGCGTTGCAGCGTACTATGCCATAACTTTCTGGTACCGTTTCCTTATTACATTTTGTTATTATAATAGAGTGGTAATTTCTAAGTAAAAAATGTATGTGGTCAGATTCCGCCTTATATTATGGCTCCAAAGGTCATTACTTGATTCAATAACAAAAATACAGAGACTACCAAAATGTTGGGCAATTAGAAATATACTCGAAAAAAGGAAAAATAGTTTTATTATTTTACACATAAAGTGTAAAAAAGTTACAAAAAAATAATTGATAAATTACTGGTGTTTAATAAGGCTAATTATTTAGAGTAATAAAAAGAAAATATTTTTTCTGTGCTTTTCACGAATTTGTTCCAGTACTCGTGCGTAATATGATTGAGCGTATCTTGCCAAACTATCTGAACTTTCATAATGAACATTCATAAATATTATTTTTCTGCCAGGACAAATTAAAAATCATTTAATGATACTCTGCGTTGTCTAATACAATTAAAGACAGAGAATCCAAATTTGGTATTATTATGCAAAATAATGGACTGTTTTCCCCCTTTTATGTAGACACTTTTTACAGACTACTCGTCTTGTCAAGATTTTGAACCACTTCCATCGAACAATCATATATATCCATGTTTTGTCTAAAAATTTCACTTTTTTAAATTTTGATATGTAATTTTCAGAATATGTCTATAAAAAATGAACATGCTGACTGTGACTGTCTGTCACTGACTGTGACTAACATTCCTATTAATATTGATTATTATTCAAGTCTACGTCTACACTATATTTTTAGAGTGTCTTTCAAAATTAGAAGAGTTATATTGGTTTCTGATTTCTATAAATCGCAAATCTCATTCCAAACCTCTATTTTCAAATCACATTTCAAATCTTCAGTTTTTGGCCGTTTTCGTTTTATTCTTCTTCAGTATGTGTTTTCATGCACAATTGTCTGCATACTTACACTTTCCCTTTCATATTGCCAGCTAAAATTTTTGTTTCAAAACATATCTATGATTAAAAACTTTTGACAAGCGCTTAAAATTATAATCTTATTCCTTCATGTCAAGGTAGTATACGTCTGTCTTATTTACCTTAGGAATTTTATTTGGAAGATACAACTAAACAAGATGGAAGAAAAACAAAAAGTTTCTCGTTAATGAATCGTAAGACCCTCACGATATGACCGGTTTGAATTTGTTGATCTATTTTTGATTGATTCTTCTGATTGATTTGGTTATCTACAATCAGCCACCCTACGACATTTTACCAAATCATATTTGACACAATACCATTTTAATTTAGTATTCTTTTTTGGTACATTCATTAGGGACCGCCCTGTATATGCTCCTCATGGTCACCCGGTCAACTACAGTAAGCAGTTTACAGTTTACAGTTTAGCCTAAAAAAATGCTGCTCTTAAATTCTCGTAGGAGTGTAAGAGAATCCCACGCCACTCGGATCTCAAAAACTCTTCGAATGAAAGAGAAATATGAATAAAATGAAATGTTTTGCATTTTTTAAAATCTTTTGAAAATTTGTTGAAACTTAAATACTACTTTTCACTACTACGATTTCACGTTTCGTACTAAACTTAACAAAATGATAACTGTAAATTCCTTATTGTTTAGAAAGATATGGTAAGTAAAATCTCGGAGTATTTTTGTAGCAGTTGAGATGTCTACCTCCCGATAATATTTTTCGTATATGGTACTCGTCTTCACTGTCGTACATACTAAATGTAACTCAATCGCCCCAGTTTGGTGTTTATTGCATCGAAGTTAATGCACAATTAAAATTTGGGCCAACTTCGAAGTTAATTTTCTCGTCAACTGCTGATTAGTTTTGGTTATCTGTCCAACTTATTTGTTTGACATAAGTTACTTATTGCGTGTAATCACTGAGATATAGATGTGAATAAAAAATCAGATGCATTGACTTAGACGGACACCCCATAGTTTTGATTGGAATTCCCACAGAGAAAACATACATTGAGTTTTCCTGGTTTTCCTTTAAACACACTTTATATGTATGTATAAAATGTAAATTTAAATAAGATTGTTTTTCGCAACATAGTTTCTGAACATTTATGCTACAATTGAATATAATATATGTATTTCCAAAGTGAGTCAGCATTTCGAGAGAAAAACTTTTCAAGCCTTCAAAAATTTTAGTGGTGCGTTATTTTTGGTACGAAGTGTATTAAAAAATACGATTATCTTTTACAGCTTCAATTTGTTTGAGATGATGTTGTGGACTTTGCATATGTGCATAATATGACCTACCTGTGAAGATAACTCCAAAACAGTCCCGACGCTTCCCAGACAAAATCCTTTACACATTATTCTCGACAACCGAATTACTAATACCAAATCAGAAACAATCTATTGCATGTCTGTCATGTTCCTAACTTTACTAACTTCGGATTTCGCGTGGTCAACGCGCATTCCTTCTTGTATAGGTGCCTGCTATTTCTTTGGCTTACGAAGCGCCAGAAAGCGACATTATGAAAAGACAGCCTCGCGACCCCTATAGGGATAACTTGGTTAATCGCAGGTGGGTCAATCACTACATTTACTGCTCGAGGGTTCGACTTTGGTGCCAGAACTAAAGAGTTTTCGCGAGTCGGTATCTTTGCCGCTTCTAACCGATCTTGGAAAATTGTATTTTTTGTATTTGACAGATGTCGCTCAAGTCGCTAAGTGTTATTTTTTCGTCATTTCAATGTGGGCGGTTTTGAAAATCTTAAAAACTTTTTCTGGGTGCTTGTTTCCTGCAGTTATAATCAAAATTTAAATTGGCGTTGCGTGCTCCTTATGTGTGTTATATCTTTTTTCTTAATGCAAATAAGTAATAAAATGTAAATGACAATTAGGATTAAACAGAGTGGATCAGTTAAAGGTTATATCGCAAAGTTAAGACCTACACACCACGAATTGTTCCTAAATTAACGTCACACTAATTTGCATACAATGGAAAGACGAGTTTGGTAAATGAAAGTAATGTGACAGCTGCCTTACTAGAGGTGGTTTATTAGAATAATAATTATAATAACGATACATGATTATAATTTTAGAAATGGGCAGATAAATGAGATATTGCTTATTCTAAAATCAAGTAAAATGGATAAATTTTAATTAAAATTATTTTTGAACAAACTCTGCTATTTACAATTCAACTTTATTTGTAAATTTAAGTCATCATATTCCGAGTAGCTGGATGCACTATAGTCATTGGAGCCCAGAGAAATAATAAGGGACTCTATTATTAGTGATTTTTAGTATGTTATCAACTTCTCAGATATTTTCTTACAATTACTCCATTTTTCACAATCCACCGTCGTTATTCCCTCTTGCGAGAAGGTTTAAACTTACTACCTTTATACCTGCGCCCATACCAGTTCTATGGGGTATAACTCACAGTGATATGGGGGAAGGCGAAGTACCGTTATATTTCCTTTTGAAGCGATTTCATCGACAACAAATTTCGTACAGAGAGCTTTATTTAAACGTATTTCTAGTAGCTCCGTTTTTAGCATATGTTTTTCAAATTATTTTTTAATTAAGGTGAGATAAGAAGAAGATGTGGATATTTTTTCGAATCTTTTTGAGTCGTATATGATTATAACAATTATAAAGACCCAGCAGGAGGTCTAGCATTTACTGTCTTCATAAACATCAGCATTCATGTTTTCATGATGGTCACCAGTTCGAAATGCTAGTAATCCACCACAGACAATTTCGAAGTTTTACGCCATTTCTTCTTACTCATTATTTTGTCCACGAGTGTATTATTCTTGTCATGGCAGTCTTTTCTATCTGGCAGTTTCTTTTCTTTCTGTATTCCTCTTTGGTGACTCGATGAACCCACGTTTATCTTCGTGCACGACCGGTATATTGTTGATTCTCCAACACCAGTCATCATATCTCTTATCTTAAATGGAACAAAATATTTATAAACAATGTTATAACTTGAATAATAAATATAAGACCATGAAAGAAAATTATTATTTATTATTATTAATTGTTTATGCTAATTATAATTTAGTCAGAGTCTGAAGTAGATGCGTCTAATTATGGATTGCTACATGAATTATATTATTTTACTGGTTTGTTCCGAAGTTTTAGTAAATTTCGAACTTATGTTGAAAGTTTCTGAAATTTGTTTGATTATAAAATTCTTTAATGCGTTTCTGTAAAAGAACAGTCCCAGTGTAGAAAAAGAAAGGTTCAAAAGTGATCTTCATTTTAATTGCAAAAAAATAAAATTATTTGATCAATTTTTCGTCTCAAATGAATTAACTCGTTGTAGGAAATTGTCACAGTTTTTGAATGCTAGGAAAACCGCAACATGCGTTAATATCGTCGAAACATTGCATCCCACATAAATATGATTTCGGAATCTCGAACAATTTATATATATATATATATATATATATATATATATATATATATATATATATATATATATATATATATATATATATATATATATATATATATATATATACATATATAATTTTAACTACGCATAGATTAATCGCTTAAGAGAAAACCGCTACGCGTTTTCTACAATACTAAAGTATCAAAGTTAGTTCTGGTTCCTGCCATTCTGTGATGTAAATGTAGTGATCGCAAATGGTGTCGTGAAGGCCTGCCACCAACACAACAATTACCTCGGCACTCGTAACTATCGAATTTACAATGTCACTCGCATACTGTGGTCCTGTCTTGCCTGTTGCGTGCGCACAATGTGCACAGTAATTTTTGGAGAAGTATCGTCACTCGGTAAATTTTATTTTCCACACCAAAAGTTTAATTGTTTTTGTTTTCCCGTTTTTTTAATGTTTTGTTAACAATCTACATCTGTAAGCTTAAAAGGCGCAGTCGTTTCCTATTTTCGTGGAGGAAACTTTGAAAACTGCAACGTTCTGATGCGACTGAAATTAGCGAAAGAGATAACTCAGATGGTACTAATATTTATTTTTTCTTTAGGTTTCGTTTACCCCGTAACTGTGAACATTTCGTTTAATTTTCTCTCTTCTTCCTAGATACTCGGTAGAAGTTATATAGTGACCTAATTTTATTAACATTTTTGCCGAGGTATAGTTTGTGTAAAAGTTAGAGCATTTTGTAGTTCATATTCTAGACATTTAACCGATTCTGTACACATTACAATGTGCAGCTGTTCAGTTTCATATCCAACTAGTTCAATTTTGAATAACTGTTTTGGTAGAATTACTATTTTCGGTCTTATTCTATCTGATATTGGCGTAATTAACTGCATTTTGACGAAATTCATATCTACAAGTATAGAAGGAGTATTTTCAGGAAATATTAATTTAAATTTTCATTTATCTATTTTTGGAGTGCGAACAATATGATGATAAAAATCGTCACATGGAGTATCATTTCTGTCACATACAATACGTCTAGTGAGTTGGAAACGTTTGGGAAATTTTTGTATTATTAATTTTAGGAAAAAAGTATTCTTTATAAAAGTTCTGCATGTTCTAAAATGTTCATCAGATATCAATTTTTTTTAGTATTATACGAGGTTTGTAAAAAAATATTAAGTTTACTCGGTAGTACAGTACCTTTAAATTTGACAATATCGAAAATAGTTATTAAAAAAAGTTGACCAAATATAACAATTACGTTCAAATATGCAATTATATCCAATTACATTACATTACATTTGGACTGAATATTTATCTTTTGTGATTATTATCCATATATATTTTTGGATTGAATGGTCTATATATATATTCACTTTTAAATTTCTTGCACTACGATATGGATGGGTAAAAGCCTAACGTGTTTTGACGCTATTGTCCAACATTTATTGTTATCAAACATTCATTAGTTTGTCAATGCATGTAACTACAGTAAAATTCGCATTGTTATTGTACATAGTGAATAAATAAGCGACGTAAAAAATTGTAAAGTGACCAAAAGATACTGGAATACTCGAATTAATTTTTAAATTTATATCTATGCCGCTTGAGGCAGAATAGCAATGGCCGGATAGTTAATTAATGTTTCATCATAAGTCGATAAAAGAAGACGGTCACTGTAATCCTTGTAAAATTTTGCATCTTTTTAGTTCATTGCTTTTGATTGTAGGGCAGAGAGGTGTTTGATTGTAATGCGTATAATATTAATATAACTCAACATATTTGAGGCAATGAGGTCTCGTTTGACAGAGAAAACCTTGTTTATTAAGAAAAAAACATATCTGAAAGAAACTGGTTGTCACTAGAGGGTTGCCAATTCGAAAATGTGTAGTTTTTTTAAGTTTCTTCGACATTTCAAATAGAATTATACAATTATTTGAACAGAAACAACAATCAGATTAAATTTGCAAGAAAAAAAATCTTCAAACTGCATATCGATAACTTAGCGCGTTCAAGAGTTATTGCTAGAAGACCTTTTCATAACTTTTGAAATAACAAATTATATTTCCAATTTTTATGGTAAAGGTGATAAATATTATATTATGACAAATAATCAATTAAAATAACTATAATATACTCTAAGAATATCACCATAAGAAATAAGTATAAATTCTGACTTTCGAATGGTCCAAATATTTTATGAAATTTCTTTGAAAATTTTGAGCGAAACTTTTCTTATCTTACTATAATCGTTATCGTTTTATTTCTCCTAAATCCGAATATCGGTCAATCAACGATATATTTCATGGACGTAGCGAAGGGTGGAAGCTTGTTTCTTCTAGACATCTATTTATTCAGTCGCATAAAGGACATCAAAATCAATCACCAACAATTCGAATTCGAATTCAAAATGCCAGGCTTCAACTAGCAGCGGCTGAAATCGAACGATTGAATGAATTTGAATTCCTTTGAACTGTTTAATATTTGCTTGTCATAATAAAACATTGAATATTTTAGTCATGGCATAGACGAACATAAAATTTTTAAATATAATTTGTTATTTCCAATGCTCTTCTATCAATAACTCATGAACGCGTGAGGTTATTGATACGCGATATGAAGGTTTTTTGTTGCAAATTTGATCTACTTTGCGTTTTGGTTGAAATAACTGAATCATTCTATTTTAAATTTCGGAGAAACCTAAAACACATTATAACTTTTTGAATTGATGTCCTCTCGGTGAGCAGTAAAAATTAGTCCCCAGGTAGGTTTTTTTTAATCAGCAAGTTTTCCTCTCTCAAATGAAACCTAATTTGCTGTAATGTGTTGAGTTAAACAATTGTTATAGCTATTTCAGTCAGATATCCTCTTCCCGCTCGCTCTTATTTGCTGTTCCATACTTGCAAACAACAACATACAACCAAAAAAAATTTTACAAAGATTACAGAGGCCTTATTCTTTTATCGACTCGTAATAAAACGTTATTTAGTAAAATGGTTTTTTTCACGCCATCATAGTCAGAACGCCCACTGGCGGCATATATGTGAACTTGAAAATTATTTCCCGTTTTTTCTTTTGTTTATTTTAGTAATTTTTTATGCAACTCTCTACAATTCGTAGTTTCAGGAACGAATAAATAAAGCCGCTTATCTTGCTTATTGCCTACCCTGCACCTAGAAATAATATTTTTCTACTCCATTCTCTAAAATGTTCAATTCGATCTAGCATGCGGAAAGTGTCATTTTACCACGTCAGTTTCGTTTTCTACGAATTCGAGTCACTTCTAACTCTTCATTCGGATATTTTCGGAGATATTTCACACGTCATATTCTTTTATCGATTCGTAATAAAACGTTATTTAGTACAATAGATTTTTTCACGCCCCGCCCCTAGCGGCATATATGTGAACTTGAAATTTTTTTTCCCGTTTTTTTGTTTTGTTCAATTCAATATCTTTTTTTTTTTTGAAAATCTGTACAATTCATGGATTCAGAATTAAAGCCGCTTATCTCGCTTATTGCCCACGCTGCACCTAGAAATAAATTTTTTCAACTCGTTTCGTTTTCCACGGATTCGAACATTTCAATATTGTTAAATTTAAAGGTACTTTTTACTAGTGAGTAAAAAAGAATTTGGAGAATTTTTTTTTTCTAAAATTAATAATCACAATTTTTCCCGATGGTTCCAACTTATTGAGGCATATTGTATCAATTTGGATAAACATAACTTAACTCCTACATGAAAGTGTTACGCACGGGCTCCTTTTTCCTTAGTTTTAACAAGTTTTTATGTGCGTCTTGACACTTCCCATTTCTTTTCGTTTTAAATTCATTATCCAAGTAAGTAATAACTAATTTTACAAAATTTACAATATATCACAATTATAATTTAACATTTTCACAATATCTAAGCTTATAGAATAAGACAAAGAAGTTAGCAAATAATGTGTAGAGGTTACCGCTGACTGCATGGTTCTTTTAAAATAGTTTCTTAGTATGCTTATTTGTCTTCTTATCACTTCGATCTTTTTGGTTATAAAAAGTCAACGACAATCACTCCACAGCCAATATATTATCTTACAGTTGGATCCGGCTTCAGTTTTTTACCTATGCCTCCGAAGTGCTTCAATACGATTTGCTTTTAGCTACTATTGCAACCTTCGGTCCCCGGACATTACAGGAAAACAACTTATGGGAAAACCCCACACCACTCTCCCCATTTTGGTTCCTCCCCAAAGCAGAAGTATCGCTTTCCTTTGGTGAAATGTTTTGTAAAGCAATGCTTGTAGTTACAATATGGTGTTTGGAATTTTTACAAAACATGATGCCGATATAGGGATTCCAAAAATAATGTTTAAGATCAGTTGTTCGTTCGTCTAGATGTGTTATGTTACGAAAAAACTCGTATTATAATTTTTGGAATTCCTCTTACTAACCGAATTTTGCATGTAAAATTCTTTATTATGACTTATCATTTCGATGGACCAGCATGTTTTTGTGGATTATGTTTGTGATCGTAAGTACTCAACAATGTTTAAGCAAGCGTACAGTACTCAGCTAAGTGATAGAATGCGTTGCTTAAATATTGTTTTTTGTGTCTTGATTAGAATGACCGACTTGATATAAATATGTCTCGTTTTCGTGTGAAGGTTGATATCCATGGCTTATGGTCAAATCGGTATGATCCAAGCGGCGGCAGGTTTTTTCGTTTATTTCGTGATCATGGCCGAAAACGGATTCTTGCCCATGAAGCTCTTCGGTATCCGCAAGACGTGGGACTCAAAGGCGATCAACGATCTGTCCGATTCGTATGGTCAGGAATGGGTATGTTTTAATTTTTGATGTTACGTCTCCAGATGGACGAAATCTCGGTCAAAAATCCAACGCCATTAATTCGAATTAAAAAAAAATATTAAAAAACATATTTTTCAAAAAATTTTCAATCTTTTATTTCGGTCGATAGTGTAATTTGCAGTAGGTCGTGAAGACATTTCTTTATTTGTAACGAAAAGTACTGCAAAGATTATATAAGATGGCAATTTGTTACCCATATCACGATAAATTTAAAAATAGGACGCATGAAATCGTCCACTTAAAACGCCAAATTCCTTCTTGTTTTTGTGGTTTTTAGTTCGCATATAACTCAACATATTTTCTAGCTGTTTTAAGTTTTTTGAAAAGCTCTAAAGCAAATTTGTTCAGATCGGATCTTCATCAATACCTATGTTACTCTTGCAATATCCGAATTAAAAAAAAAAAACGCTTAGCCGATTGTCATCTACTACCAATTCAGGCTTTAGTTTAGCAAACTCAAATCTTGATTGATGATATTTTATAAATACCACCAAATTAAATGTGAAAATGTCTGAGGTTTTGTTTTCTGTAAATATTAATTATTGTTGAGTAGAACGAAAAATAAGCACAAAAACCCTTTTTTTTTTTGAAAAAATATTTCATGCAAAAGTGCAATGCGCAGAAGTAACAACGTTCTCAGAACTAACCAACTTTTTTTGAAAAATTCTGTAACTATATGACTATATAATAGAATTGCTTGTTTCTACACTACTGTACATTTGGGCCATTGCCATTGTATAGAGATTTAAGAATTACTTACCACTGGGTAGAGGCTCCACTGCAGCATTCAAGATTTTTTAGAAGAAATTAAGTCAGAAAAAGTTATTTAAAAACAGACATTTTACATAACTCGCATTAAATCATGACTTACACAAATATCAACTTTCAACTGACATATTTTTGAAAACATTCAGAACATAAAGAATTAGTTTTGGTATCTAGGTAACCATATATAATTGCAAATGCGAATGGTGTTTATCTGAAATCCTCCAATTGAATTTCTGATTTTTGGCCGGGGTTTCTCCGAAATTCGCCTCCGTACGAGTGCTAAATAATGAACCGCTTCTTCTCAGACTTACAAGGATAGAAAAACATTGGAATACACCTGTCACACCGCGTTTTTCGTTTCGATTGTGGTCGTGCAATGGGCTGACCTGATCATCTGCAAGACTCGTCGGAACTCCATCATTCATCAGGGAATGAGAAACTGGGCGCTCAACTTTGGATTGATATTCGAGACCGCGTTGGCGTGCTTTTTGTCGTACACCCCCGGTATGGACAAGGGATTGCGCATGTTCCCCTTGAAGTAAGTTTGATAATACTAGAGTAGATTGAATTTGACTAAAGCGATTATATAATAAGTTTTTGAGCTGAATTTTAGTATGACCTCTATGATACGAAAATATTGAACGCACGAATCGTTTCAAATTTTGAATTCTTCTATGATCTGTGTTTACAATTTGATTTTTTTCCACATGGGTTAATCTCCACGCACATTTTTGTAAGTATTGAAAGAGATCCTTGTACTGGGTAGCTCGTTTATTATAGGATAATACCTTATCTGAGAATCTATAAAAAATTGTCAAAAAAACTTATCGACAAGAATTGTTCGTATGCACGTACACTTTTAAAATAACATATTGCTAGATCTAGTGGATTTCGCCACATTTCGTCGTCGCTGCATATTTACAATGAAAAGGCTTTTTTTTCTAAATCTACAACTTTTTCAAATAGTCAACCTAATACTCATCTTTCTCATCCCATAAAATTATAAAAATGACTTTTAACGGTTTTTTTTTAATTCAATTTTTAATGTTACTTTTTAATCAAAATATCAACGCAAATCATTAAAGTAGATCGATTTCTGTAAGGAAATCAACCCTAAATGTATAACAAAGGCTTTCAGTCGGAGAAAGATAGATAGATAGATACACGTCCAAATACCTTGTATATATAACAATATAAAATTTAAAAAGCATAAGTCAATCCAAAAAAACTTTGGCCTCCAAGTTTTTTTTTGTTATCATTGAAATACAATGACGCACAGTGGCGAATTTGATATTAATTTCTGATTGTAATAATTTTTTTAATGTATATTTCTTAAAAAACGTTTTAGTAGCAACTTCATATTTTCAAGGGTTAGTAAAAAATTCCGCAACTGTCAAATATTTGAGAGAGTATTGCCTGCCATCTTTGCATGCACGGTCCAATAATTATATGGACAATAATGGCAAGTATATTTATAGTCTTTCTCCCAGAGGTCCAAACTTTCTTATTTGAAATGGGAAAGGTACATTTTTATTTTATTTTTAAATTGTTTGCATGTCAAACACTAAACAAAAACATATTAATTTCATTCAAAATAGAAAGCGCGGGTCTCCAGAGAAAAAAATTATAGATTTAGCAATATCCCCTTTAAGAAAATACAAAAGTTTTTATGTAATCGTTTCTGAGAGACGGCTGCTGCTATATATAACTATAAAGTAATATAAACTGTGAAAGAAAAATATTAATAAATTAAACATTACCAACACAATATACAATTTATCGTTTCATTTGAACAAAGAAATTTATTTTCTTTGGAGTTATAATTTAGTCAGAGTCTGAAGCACATGCGGCGGATTTCGAATGGCTACGATTACATGACTTGTGTAACTTTGCTGGCTAAGTGCGGCAGTTTTAGTAAAGTTTGGATTTCTGTTTCTTTTCGTTTCTGTCTACATTGACCAAAGAGGGACAAAAGTAGCAACCAGTTCTTCTCCATAGAAAAACTGAATGTTTACTGAGTAATAAGTAGTAATAAAATATTGAAATTAAGAGAGGAAGATAAATTTAAAAAAATAGTTTGCTAAACCAACTAAACAATAAGTGTATAAAAATTTAGCTGAATTCACAAAAATAGGTAACCAACCACTCTGTCAAAGTCACACTTTATGTTGTCAACAGGAATTTTAGTCCCCCCCCAAATTATAAATTAGAAAAACTCTTAGTTTTTGGAAAATAGTATAACGTTTTACTATACTTAAACTAGAATTTATACCCATTTGTAAAGACGTCATTTTTGTTTGTCTTTGTTTAATGATATATTCTAAACGGCGGTGACAACAAATTTTTGAAAAAAATGGATTTCGGATGGTTGGGTGTTGTGTTAAATATATATCCCCTTTAGTCAACTTGTCGAAAGTTATGTACATGTTACATGATATTTTAGCCCAACACCGTATAGTAAAAATGTCAATTAGCAACCTGTCATTTGTAACAATCAGCCATATACGTTTATGGCAACCAGCATGACATCATTACAAATGATTATAATTCCAACTATATCTGCAAGTTGCTCTTTCGAGACTCAGTTTGTAAGTAAAAACGAGTTATGTGCTTGGAGATTTTTTTTATAAAGAAAATGGGGCAATATGATGGTTAGTAAGTGAAATTTTAGAGGCATGTGGGAATAATCAATTTTTATGGGACTAATGCTACTGTATTATCTAATATAATATTTTTGTGGTTTTCGATCAGTTAGTAAAGTTAACAACCCAGTGTGTGACGAGGGTGATCATACCGCAAGGGTTTTCACAAAGCGTAGATATAATTACGTCCACTGCATCGTAAGCGCTTTTTCAGGTTCGTGTGGTGGTTGCCCGCCATTCCGTTCATGTTGTCGATCTTCATATACGACGAGGTACGACGATTCTACTTAAGGCATAATCCTGGAGGCTGGTTAGAACAGGAGACCTATTACTAAATGCCTTGACCCTAGTACTGCCACTTATTGGGCTCCATGCGCCGATGCCGTGGGTCACGGCCATAATTGTTTCATTAGGAGAGCCTTCTGTGTTATATATAAACTTTAAATTATGAGAAGAACCAAACTCCTCTTTTTTTAACATTGCCATTTGAATAATGACGTTCTCTATCGATTGTTGTACAAATCATGTTGCTAATTCTAGAATATATCCGCTGCCTGTACGCAGTTTTAAACAAAAAATATAAATTGTGCGGAGGTGGGCTCTAACATTATAGGTTATATCTATACACAGTGCAGATCATCGCCGCACATGTTAGTTATTTAAATAAGGTTAATTTTGACTATAATACGATATAGCGTAGATCCTGAGAGAGACGTTGCAGTTCCGAAACGTAACAAAAGTTTTATTATTACACTGTCAGAAGATATCCAGTCTGCAATAGTGTTTTCATACATTCCATTTGAAAACTACGGTTGCCTTAGTGCTGTCGGTCTGTTTCAGAACGTACCGGAAGTGGAGGGCGGGCGAGTGTCTCCTAGTTGGCTGTTGAAGGGCGCACGCCCGCCCTCGACACTTGTTCACGCCCACGCGCAGTCGGTGTGAATGACAAATTTAGTATTATTTAGGCTTTCGACACTTAGGTTAGCTAGGATGTAACTGTGTTGTTAATTAAGTGTCATAACAGTCGTGCTCAATACACATGACTACTACTATCACATTAATAACCGTTTGGCGATTGTTTGCGTTTCCAATTTTGATTTGATTAGTACGTTATAATAAAGTCTAGCCAGCAATGAATGTGCAGAGAGTTCTGTCGTTTAATTGTCACGCATGATGATTCGTTTGAAATATTCACCGCTACGAGGAGCCTGCTTTTGTAGGAAGTTGTTTTTCGATAAGTGATTAACGCGCGCTGGTCCGAGACCAAGTGACCACACTATCATTATTACTGTAAATATTTTTAAGTGAATCACTTAATTTTCCGCTTCCGTTCGTTTCACCTTCATGTTTTAGAATGTAATGATGCTGTATAAATTTGGGTTTTAATAAAATGGATGATAGTAACATAGTTCTCGTTCACTTTCGACTACCTCCTTAGGTACTTTATAAAATAAAAATAGTAAGTCCCTTAGCGAGGTTTGCCATCTCTGGAAAATAGAATTCCACTTTGCAGGTCGTTTCTTGTCGGCTGCAGTTTGACTTATTTGGAACATGAGATTAGAATAGGTCGAGATAATCAAACTTGCGAGATTCAACTATCAGTTTGGGATGGGCGGTAAATTGCAACATATTCTGATCGGGACCTTACCGATATGCTTAAAGAAAAAGGTGTACAACCAATGCATTACCAGTGGTCACATACTCGCAAACGCTTACGTTGACTAAAAAGTCCGCAGAGAGTAAATCCAAAAAAAAAATGGAACCAGCAATGCTGGGAATTACAAGGTACCAAACAGGCTAGATGTCATACAAAAAATTATTCACGGAAAATGGGCTGGACATATAGCGCGCTTGAGCGAAAATCGGTGGACCAAATGATTGGTAGAATGGAGACTCAGGGAAAAGAAGAGAAGCAGGGATAGACCCCCAATATGGCGGGAAGACCACCTGAGAAAGACAGCAGGAAACTGGAAGCAGAAGGCACAAAACAGAATACAGTGGAAGGAGATGAAGGAGACCTATGCCCAACAGTGGAGGCAAAAGGTTTGCGGATGATGATAGGTTTAATTTGTGTTTATAGTGTTTCGTAAAAATGTTATACAGCCCCACTGTTATTGTTAACATTCTGCGATCAATGAAAGGAAGGCGAAGAACATATATTACGGGAAAGTAAACAAGCAAACACGTCACGTTTCTCCAGGGACACTATCCCAACATTTTAGCTACTGAACTGCCAAAACTAAATTAATTTAATTCTGAAAAAAGTAGCAAAAGAAAATAAAAAACAAGTATACTCTCAAATAAAAATACTTTTAATCGTACCATTTTACAATGTATTGGAACACATTTTTTACATATATTCATAAATTAACACTAAGACATAATGTAATATGTACATATAAGAGCAGTCTTTGGAGACGCTTCCTAATAAAAAAATCTATCTACACTCCAAATCACGGTAAATTCGTAATTTGAAATAAACTTAACTGGCCACTTATCTGCAATTTTCAAATTTTGACCGAAACCGCTTTTACAAAACTATCGTCTTTAGCTGCATAGTATTTAAATATCAGCATTTCATTAATTTTTATTTGATTGAGATCGACAAACGACTCTTGTTCATAGAGGATGTAATGTTTGTAATTTTTCATAATCATTAAGGATCTTTGCTTTGCAATTGTGAACGTCAGTTTCGAGAAAATTAAAAGCTGAAATCGAGGAACTTTTTCAAAATATTTTGTTAAATTTCTATTGTTCTATTTACTATCGAAGAATTAAAGAATATTAAAATGTACAAAATGGCCACGCGGATTGTTTTAAATGATTACAAATAGATTTATTTCTAAAGGGAATTGGTATCTAAAGAATTCTGTTTATTAGAACTTTCCTGCAAATGCGGTCCGTCGACGGCTAAAAGTCCAGCCTCTGTACAAGACCGACAACAAAATTTAGCATAGTACTTGTGGGTACAATACTTGGCTTTTACTATTAAGGCACAGTTGGCGAAGAACTGGTTATCTGTACAGTTCGGATGAATAAACATTCCTAAAAACAAAAAAAGGTAAAGCCCTTTGTTTATTCCTCCATAATACACTGGACGTAGTGCCCGCTCTCATAATAAATAAACTAAAGCGCGGTAGCTTTGATGCAATTTCTACATGTATATTGTAGCTATTTATCATCTGTTGTGTGAAGTTCGTTAAACGTGTCGGTAATTCTTTACTAATTATTATTGCTTGATGGCGTACCTAGGAAATATTCACAATACCCAACAAAGTATCTACTACCAAATTGCAAGAAATTTGGTACATAAAATTAGCAACAACTGTTAAACGAATTTGCAAAAATCGGCGCAAAGATGGATGCAGCCAAACCTAAAGTCAAGGTCCCAAAAATAATTATTTATAAAATGTTTCACTTGCTTCCCCCACACTGGCATCATGAGACATAGAACTTAACTCCAATTCACGCAGACACAAATTGTGTTTCCAATTTACCTTTACCCTTACTTTTACTTTATTGAAATTTGTATCTGCGTGCGTTTGAGTTGACCTCATGCCCGTGTGGGTGAAAATTTTATAAATAATTACTGTTGAGACCTTTACTTTGGGTTTGATTGAATCTTCATAGTTGTATAACCTTCTAGGTTTACCTTGACGAAAAATTAAATAATGTCAAAATCGCGAAAGATGATTAAAGTTTACTTCTAATATGCCACTTTTTAAAACCTATGAAATACTAAATATCGGGACGAAAAATCTAAGTAACAAAAATGTTCCAGAACTGTAGAATCTTGAAATGAGGAAATAGACTGTAATGTGGCTTTTGGCTAATTCTTTAGAAAAAGTGTGCAAACTAACCCAGAAAATCCATAAAATAGTTTATTAGAAAATTTAAATATTAAATAGGAAGGCAGGAAGCCGGAATATTTTGACAACTGCACTTAACAACACTCTTGTAGTGCGTGCAGTACAAGTTTAGTCATATAATTAAAAACACTAAAAAAAAATTATCTGGTAAAAATACATGTAAAAATGGCATCGTGTCTACGGGGCTTAAGAAGAAATCTGTTCTTCATAAGAATTTTCTTGGGTTTTTGATGAGATACATACCTTCAACTAATATATCCAATGTACTTGAAGATTTCGAAAAAGAATTTGTGGCTTCGCATTGGTAACTCCCAGAGTCGGACTTTTCGGCATTTCTGATCGTTAAGCTATAGTCTCCTAAAATATTTTACATCCTTGTAACTAAAGGACTTGAAATGCATCAACACGATCAAGGTTTACCGGATATAGAAACCCTAGCGCTGTCAAATAGAGGCACGCCGTCTTTGTACCATTGTACCTGCGGTACGGGGTAACCGTGCACTTCACAAGGTAACTGAATCTCTCCACCCGTAGGATACCTTTGATCCCTTGTCGTTATGTTTACACGAACGGGCACTAAAAGTTTCGTATAACAAACAATTAGTACCATTAGCGTTTTCTTGTTAAGTAATTTTAGTTTTATCTAGACATGCTCACTTTAAATATTCTATTGACTTTTTGCATTTAACTAAAACGACGGCAGAGCTGGTGTGTCAATGGGATGGGGTGTGTCCCATGTTTTACGGCTTATTAACAAAATCTAAGGTGTTGCTGCTTTCGTGATCGAAGATCTTTTTCACGAACGTGGTGGAGCAAACCAGAACGTTACAGCTATCTTGGATTTTAGATACAGAGTAATTTTGAAAATTACGCGCAGACTTATCGAAAAGCTATAAACTAGTGGTTTTTTCATAGGATCCAGTGGCGTGGCCGGTTTTCTTGTGAAACTATTAGCGATTTTTATAACTACTTATAAATTACATAATTTATTAATAAGTTACCTGTCAAAATAGACTTGTTTGTGCGCAATATTAAATGCGCACTGATAATAAACCCCTATTATATTCAATTTCTCATATTTGCCATGTTTTACGTTAACATAACAACAAAAAGAAGAGGCAGAAATTAAAATTATATTTACGAAATGTCATGACAACTAAATTATATTAGGAAAACGGACAGCTATTTTTTTCAAAAATCAAAATTAAAGATATATTGCTTTGTATTTGAAATACCCCTTATGTGTTACATATTTTTGAAAAACTGTTAATAAGCTTAATAAAATTATTAAAACCAGAAGCTGATGTTGTTTATCAAAATGTGTGAGCTTCAGAAGAAAACTAACTACGCCACCTGATCCTACTTAAAAAAACCTTATCCAGGCTAATTTTCAGCATTTCGATAAGTTAACGTGTGACCGGGATATCCAAAAATGCTCCAAAATCACCCTCTATATAAAAATCCAAGGCAGGTATGACATTTCCGTTTATTCTACCTTTCATTTAATTGAAAATTACGCAGAAAAAACATAAAAAATGAGACCCACTGTACTTCAATCGAATATGGGAAAACTACACATACGAAAAATTATTGATTATTATGATATGATTATAATATAAAACATTTTCGCGATGGCGGGACACATAGGCGAAAATCAAAAGCATAGGTAACTGGAAATCTAGCTTTTTTTTTAAATTTTTTATAAAGGGTGTCCCAATTTTTAAAAAAATCGTCGACATGTTTAAATATAATTCTTATTTCTTTCATAATTCTCTCAATAGGTCGATAGCAAAATGCGAAGGTCGTTCAATAAGTCCTTAGAAAACAGAAAAAAAATTTTTTTTGACATTAAAAAAAAAAATTGAAGCTCTGAATCTTTTCCTTTTTCAGACGTTTTT
Source organism: Cylas formicarius (assembly GCF_029955315.1). Lineage (NCBI taxonomy): Eukaryota > Metazoa > Arthropoda > Insecta > Coleoptera > Brentidae > Cylas > Cylas formicarius. The sequence goes on along the minus strand of NW_026844214.1, from coordinate 12,953,275 downwards.
CCTTGATTTTTTTGCTCAGCCGTTCCAATAATGATATATAATCCTCTCCTACAAGACAATCTCTTAGTGGTCCACACGAATGCGTTTATTCTCCATTGTAGGCAAACGCGGCATCCAACTTGGCGATATTTTTGTAACACCCAATTTCGTTCGGACTCGACTTTTCCAAATAAAAGTGGTTAATCAGAGCTCCAAACTCTTTTTTACCCCTATTTTATTGACAAATTAAAGTTATCTACTGGAATCGACAACACCGTTTCAACCATGTGATGAATGTAAGTGCTACCTAATGGAAAAAATTATACTCCATACCATGATCGGAATATCTTGGATTTTCCAAGGACTTATCGAACTTGTTTGAAGGGGTAACCTAAAACCACCTCCACAATTAGGCACAGAAACGATAGACTGCCGGATAGTTTGGTTTCGTGAATAGTTTAACCGTCATTACTAGTTTCAGAGTTAGTGTGTGCGATGAAAATTTTTGTGTTATTTTTTTCCTTGTTTTTTATAGGATACCAAAATTAGATATTCCGTCACACCAGCTAAAATTGTATATTTAAAGTAACTGATATAAATCCGCTTGACAAATAATTACTCAACTGACTAGATTTTTAAATTCAAACCAAATATTCAACACTGGAAAGTATCAACTACTTTAAATACAGTTTCAAAAAAAACTGCTTAAAAAAACATACCATCTCGTTCTTGAAAGAACATATTTATTAAAATTTACGAGCAAAATTCAGTCATGATTCTCCTAGGAAACATTATGCAGCCTATTCTTTTCCTATACATTTTTTAGAAGCCCTAAAAATTTGATTAAAGAAAAAATTAAAAATATTCGGTATGAATTTCTAGAATCATTTTAGAATGCAGTTGCGCTGTCTTGTGACGTAGAACGTGTTGCATAAGCTCGCATTTACTTCAGTGTAATACCAAAATTTCAAATTTTTATTATAGTTTTCCCATAACCGATCTAAGATCCCGGTGCATGCTATAGTAAAAGTCTAACGTAAAAAAAAAATAGAGTAAAGGTAAAAACGTAAACAAAAGTGGAAAGAAAAAATGTCTCATTACCGATGTAACTTGGTGGTTGAACGTTTCCGGCGGCAGCGGGAAATTCTGGCAATATTTCGTTGGGTTCGATAATATCGGGAGAAGGTTCGGTTGGATAGGCGGGAGGGACGTAGGGCTGCGGGGTGGGCCTGTATACCGACTTGTATGGGGGAGGTTGCGACGAGCTACTTTTAGAGATAAGAGTGGTGGTTTGGAATTCCGGAGGATTAACCACGTACTGCAAATATCTAACGTGTTCGGGGTCAGTGCTAACGTAAGGACCCTTAGCTTTGATCGTAATGGACCAGCTGGCTGCTTTGCCTTCGCCATTGTAAGCCTGACAAGTGTACACGCCCAGATTGTGCAGTTGTACAGAATGAATAAGCAGTACGTTGTCTCGAGTCACCTCGAACTCTTTATTTTTTAGCGGAATTAGGCTGTCCTCTTTCCACCAAGTGACAGCAGGGAAAGGATACCCCAAGGCATAGCAATTTATATAAGCGGGTGTGCCCAGGCTGATTAGTTCGTTGCTAACGAGTTCCCTGTCGTCAGCGTTTAAAATTGTCGCTGGACGTGGACCCGAATCTGTTACGGTTAAATGAAAAGTTAGTAAATACTACTACATTGATAGCTGTACTGAATGGTGTCGAAGTACTGCCAGTTAAGAAAAATCATAAAAATTTCGTTGCCAATTCCCAAAAACTTTGATAATTGAAATACACTGTAAATTTATGATCGTTGTGTTGTAGCCTATATTAGTAAAAGACCCCTTACTTTTCTTATGCAAAATGAAGTGAGCAATTGTTTTCATAGGCCCAATTCGATCCTCGAGCTCACAATTGAAAGAATGAAAATGAATTTCAATGAATTTCAGTATGTATGTATTTCAGTTAGTGTTGGGACTGGTCAATTAACCCTGGTCAACTGACCACTTCTTAATTGGCTAGTCAAAAAATGTTTTAAATAACATCTTGCAATTGTAGAGTGTTATTTAATGGTAATGGTTTTTTAATGGTAATAAGGAATACGAACCCGAATATCGCCATTTATATGTAAATTAATATAAATAGATAAATATAAATTTCACGGAATTTTAAAAATGATTTCGGTCAATTTACACAAAAAAATTGACCGGTCAATTCAACAACCCTAAATTCAGTATTCAAGTATGCATCGGACCTAATTTTAGACACATGTTCTGTTTCTTAAAAACAAACTATTTTTTATAGTAATATAAAATGTGGCCTTGTTTATTATAACAGTTTATTTAATTCGCATACACTACAAAAGACTTTTTTGGAAATTTTGATAAAACTAAAATATTTCAAAAACCGTAGTAGAATAAAGCTTTAATTATTGACATACTGGATGGCATGTTAATTACAAAAAATAATTCTGCAAATAGCGCAGTTTACATATCTGACCAATTTGATATCTGATGCTTTATCTTCACTTGACTGGAAATCCTTGGAAAGTTTTAAGTTAAATAAAAACTTTTTACTTTCAACTTTTAGACAAAGGTATGTGTCTGGCCCAAATGACTATTTTGCTGTCCAGTTTCTATAATTTCCCCGAAATTTAAAACGCACCGTATAGAAAACTGGTACGGTGTGAAACTATGCATACTTTAGTTTTGAGACCATTAATACCATTGCACATCCAAACAATATATTGCGTCTTTTTTTTTATTTATCCATACATAAAAAGAGTCAGAGTTTTGTTAATACCTCGCCGTTTGTCGCGCCAGGTGTGATAATTTTGAATACTGTTGAATTTCAATAAAATAAATCTCTATATAAATATTTTCAGTGACCCTTTATAAAAAATGATTTTCATATTTATAAGATCATAAGCAAAATTGTCCCATAACAATTTTGTTAAAAAAGTCCATTTATTTAATTAATTTATTTACTTTAGTTTTTAAAATTCTGAAAAATTCAACTTCGAGCACCGATATCTGCGTAAGAATATATCTTGATGACCTATTGCCCACCCATTTACTTACCACAGCTACATAAATTTACTTTCAGTGTAGGGGAGGGTGGGGCAAGGAGGCTCACTTAAGCTTTTTATTATTTTTTGTGGCTTTTAACCATCAATTCGATTTATTTTTGACTAACTTATTTTTCTATAGATTAAAAAATTTGTTATTGATATTTATAAGATTTTCGAAAGCTCTGGCTTTAGGCAAAATCCATAGAATTATCCAAAAAAACACTTTCAATAAATTTATTATGATTCGGTTATAATAACATGGAACAGCTTTTTAGAATTTTTAAGCGGCCCATTTTACCCCTGGTATTACGCAAAGGGCTAAAAATGTACAAATAATCGGGAGTTACAAAAAACAGTTTGGTTAATTTTTGAGGTGGATTTCCTTGTAAAGGACAATTTGGAGACTTACTCACTTTGACAATGTTTCATCTAAAAATCAGTTTTTCAGTCATGTTTCCAAAAGTACCAAAGATATTTCGCCCGCCCTGTATTTCTTACGATTGTTTTTGAGTGTTCAGTGGTCAGTTTAGAAAAATGTAGTTAAATATAAATTTAAAAAATTATTACTTGGAAAGCTTATTTCATTAACTCATATTGAAAATAGTTTTTATTCTTCTACTACTAAATGTTATAAGAAGACACTGCGCCAACTAGGACTGTTATAAAAGTAATATAACAACAAAACACAACAAAAATGTTCCGCTACTTTTTAAAAAGCCTTAAAGGCAGTTAATGTTGTTGGTTGAACATTTATTATTTTTACATTAGTGTTATCGTTGTATTTATTCATTTAAAAACAAGATTTCCTTTTGCTCGTGCATGGCGAAGTAATTGAATATTGTTTGTTTGGTCGTTCATTACATAGGGTGTCCTAATAAAGGCAATAAAATACAGTATTAGAGACAACTGACCAAAAGAAAAATCTAAAAATAATTTGAAAGTCTGTAAAATGGCCACCAGGGGGCGTAATTGCTATTTTAATTTTTAAAATCAGGCTTCTACGAAATTTTCTTATATTGTAGTTACGGTGAGTACTATTTTAGAGCTGACACAAATACAAATATTTTTTGTTTAATGCTGTTCACTCTAAGCAAGGAAAGTGGTGAGGAGTGTTCGAACATTTTTCCGAAATAAATGTCGGTAACTCCAAAAAGGCGTAAAGCATTTTAATAAACTTGCAGCCGTTAAAAGGGGCTTTTCCTGGCCTATCCTTGCTTAGTTTGCCACCAGGTGGCGTTTTCTGTCATAACCGCAAAAAATTTCGTAACCGGACATTTTTCCAATAATCCAATTAGTTTTTGAGCGTCAAAACCTTTTATTCGTTTTTTAGGATAGGATGAAGACATTGAGATTCGGTTTTCGCTGCCCTGATAGAGCAAATAGCATTAAAAAATATGTGTCAACCTTAAAATGGTATTATGATTAATATAAGAAAATTTTGTGGAAACCGGGTTTTCAAAATCAAGATAGCAGATGGTAGATATTTTGTTACCCTTACTGAGACACCGGGTATATGCTCTTGCTACGAGTGCAAGATTTCAAAGGGAAATAAAAACTAATCAAACTTAGAACAACCTTCTTTCGTTAAACGTAATAGTCTATTAAATTCACAGCCGCCTAAAAATACTAAATTAATAAAACGGAGATCGATATTAGATAATGAAAGAAAAAATGTTTGTTTTATGATCACAGAGAAATTTTCTAAGGGAATTTTTGGCTCACTCCTACGAACGTAGAATTAGGATTTGCTACGCGAAATATCGATGCAGGGGAGAATATTTATAGAGTGTTTATCTTAAATTCTTAGATGAATCTGTTAGTTTATTGGTTATCTAATTGTTTAATAAATGACATAACTTCGAAACCATCGTATACAAATGTTATCAAACGTTTTTAGAAACTACTGAGGTAACACTACAACAAATTTACTATAAAGAAAAATTCCCAAGACATGCAAAGAGGAAACATTATTATACCAGTTACTGATACGGATATTTGCTTACCTACAACTTCCAATTTAATCTGGTTCTTAATAGGTTGACCTATTGAGTTGTCTGCCGTGCATACATAAATTCCGGAATCGGTTTTATGCAACGTAATGATTTGAAGCGTTTGGTCTAGTTTAATTCGATATCTAGGGTGAGTGTTGTCAATCTAAAATAATGAAATATATAACCATTCAATCTAATAATAATAAAAGGAGTAATAAAAATTAAACACTGCTAACCAACATTTTTTTGTTTTACCTATTTTATAAAAGCTGAGAACTTGTCGATTATTCGTTTTCTTGGCTCTTATAAAACCCCGTAGCACATAGATGGATCTTATAATCAAATAAACTTTTAACTCCTCATTTATTTGTAACCGCTTTATTAGTTTACCGTTATAACTCAAATAAGTTTTATAACGGCTTCGTTACCGGTATAAAACCTACCTGCAGGATGTATAAACAGCAAACAAAAAAAAACTTCTTCACTTTTTTTTTCTAAAATTTGTTTAAAATATAGTTTATTTCGTGTTCTTGTCATTGCATTTTGCTTTTACTCTTGTTGACAGAAATCAAGTGTTACTTTGACATTATTGTAAAAAATATCCTAATAAATATTATAGAAACTTAAAAACTCTGAAATTTTTCTTAACTTAGTTTTATTTGGAGCGAAAAATTTATTGAATAACTTTATATTTTATCCTTTCCAAAACTGAATCGTTCTCGTCATACTTTATATTACAAATACTATATATTACAAATGTAATACTGTGATACAGAGACTCTTTAAAAATTAAATTCAATTAAGTAAGTTGCTATAACTTTATATAATTTTTACAATTTTGTGTTCTCCAGCCTATATGATACAAAAATAATACTAAACTACTAAACAGTATGTAAGTACCGTGGCAACTTAACGTTTAGTCAACCTACCAAGATGTTGTCTTTGCTCCATGAAATTTTGGGGTTTGGATTACCACTAACTGCGCAATTAAGTATGGCCTGATCGCCAAGAGAAGCCGACACCTCAGGTTTATATATTTGAATGTCAATTTCGGGAGGCCGATCTAAAAAGAAATAAATTATAATTTAAAAGATTTGAGTCAACGCTTACATTTAAATTACATTTATTAGACGTTTTAACTAAAAAAATAAATAAATAATAATAAATGGGTTAATCACGCATCAAATATGATGTATAGTGTGTCTCAAAGTATGTCGTCTTGGTTTTTGATGCATCCTCCGTCAAAAAGTAATTATGTCCTTCATACGTATTGTATTTGGGTAAATCCAGAGGTCGACACGTGTCAGTGTTAAATAATACGTTATGCCGCGTCGAAATCACTTATCATTAGATGCAGAAAAAATTGTGTAATAGTGTAAATAGAGTAATTAGAGGAATCATTAAACAAGAAGCTTTGAAAAAAACATGCACATTTAAAAAAACTCGATATCCTCGATATAGAATGTTGTTTACTGTGAATTATAGAATGAGATATGATAAGAATGAAAATATATCAAAAGGAGGTTGTTGCTACGTTGGACAAAGTAAAAATGAAGCTACAAGAAGATGAAACCAATATAATTATGAGCCGTGCTACCCTCCATAGTGGTATTTGTAAAAGGGGATATAAATACCGCAAAATAGGCAAAAAGCAAGTAGTAATGCAATGGTACAGATTAAAGATTTAATTCTTCTTCTTCTTTCGATGCATATGCACTAATGGATTTTTGCGATAACATTTTGTATATCTTGTAATCCTGTCTACTGACTTATGTTGCGTAGCCAAGAAATTTTCTTCCTTCCGATTCCTCTCTTTCCTTCAATTTTAACTTCGATCAGTAGGTGTAAAAATTGGTATTTGTTGTTTCCCATGATGCGTCCTAGGTAAGCCGTTTTTCTCTTTTTAATTAATTGAAATAGTACACGTTGTTTGGCGACGCGTCTTAGAATTTCTTCGTTTGTCAATCTAGCCGTTCACGACACCTTGCGATGCAGCCATATTTCGAAAGCCTCCAACTTGTTAATTGCAGTCGTCCTCAATGTCCTGCCTTCCATGCAATAAAGAAGCACCGACCAAACGTAGCACTTCACGAACCTCAATCGTAGGTTAAGATCCAAATCGGGACAAGAAAGCATTCTTCGAAACAAGAATGCCTGTCGGACTTGTTCAATCCACATTTTATTTCTTTGTCTGATGCCCAGTCTTCAAAGAGCCAGACTCCCAGTTATTTGAAATAATCATAATTTTGTTTTTCTGGTACTGATGTTTAGGCCCAGTGATTTGCTCTGCTGTCCTATCTTATTGACCAGTTGTTGTAGGTCGTGCATATCATCAGCGTCCGCATAACGGATATTGTTAATCCACGACCCATCAACTTTGATTCCCATTTCCATATCCTCCAGGGCCTCTGGGAAGATTGCTTCGGAATATAAGTTGAATAAAAGTGGAGACAGCACCCACCTTTTGATCTATATGTTGTCGGACATATTATTGTCTAGTTTTATTTGCGCTATTTGGGTTCAGTATAGGTTTTTAGGATCTGCATTAGTGCTGTAAGCGCAAGCACTTGTGTTGCAACAATTGCCTCTCTTGTGCCTAGCGCCTAGTCTGTGTCTTCGCATCTTCTTGCATTTGTCTTCTTAGGCAAGTGGATAAAAGTGGACCTCAGCTACATTACCCTGTCTCATATATGATGTTATACACCTTATGCAGTGCAGTGATGCCTCTTTCATCGAGGAGTTTGAGTACTTCTGAAGAATTTTAATCCGGGCCAGTCGCTTTGATATTTTTGAATTACATATAGCCTTCTCAATCTCCCCTTTAGTGATCGGTGGACCAGTCGTCTTCAAAAAGGTTTGCTATATACTATATAGATTTAATTATCTTATGGAAATTAGAAAATGTAGATCTGAAAACAGATTTATAATTCACCTAGATGAATCTTGGTTTGATACCCTCAATACAAGAATAGTTTCATTCCAGTAAAAACTATAATGCAAAAAATATACCTGCTGAGATTGAAAAATGCAGTACAGCACATTTTAAAAATTGAAGATTGCACTGTTACATTTGCATACAAATAACGTAGACCTAATGAGAGTGAAACAGAATTAGATCTTGAAAAACAAACTTACTTATTTAGGTAATTCTTTTCTATTATTACTTATACGTAAATTAACGTAAAATAATATTTAATGTCTATATTTTTAAATCACTTGAAAAGACGTAGCAGATGTTCTGTCCTACAATACGGACTGGTCAGATATTTTATGGCGTTTCGATTCTTCTTCTTCTGGTGGTCTGCAGAATGTACTGCGTAGGCGTTCTCTGTTCCTATATTAGTCTGTTCATTGCCGCGCTGCGCGCAATTTCGATAATTACGGTCAAAAACTAAGACGATATACTTTGAGACAAAGTATACAATTGTGGTTAATAATAATAAATCGAGTTTTTTTATACTCACAAATATCTTCCAATGGCCTGTCGGTAAACGCGGGCAAATAAGTTTGCTGAGTGACGAGCTCCCCAGGTGGTTTTACGGGTTCCACGCAAGACGTGCCGCATCCGGTCGAGCAGCATTTTAGATCTAGGGCGCAGTCAGCGTCGTTCCTGCACTCTTCCTCGCACGTACTGCCTCTTTGAACGAGTGCCGGGCACTGACCGAGTTTATTACCTAACACAAAACCAATTCTGTTTCTACACTGTTCTGTCCGTGTTTTGCAATAATGTTAAAACCTTAACAATAAGTAATATGGATACATAAAATGGTATTCCGTTTTCTTAAAGAATAAATGTGGTTAGTTTCGGATAATTTCATTGTTATTCTAAGACCTGCTATATTAAAATGGTTGGATAAAAGAAATGATAGCTTACTTCTGTAATAATTCTGCCCACTGCAGGTTGACTGAATAGGGATATTTAAGTGTTCACCTGCTGTGATCTAGTACACGCCATTGATTCCAACTGTTCTTTTTTTACTTAAAATTTCTAAGATTTTTAGAACTAGAGTTTTAAGTTTTAGATGCCCCTTAACTTGCACAGGGTGACCCAAATAGGTGGTGCCGTTTTGGTGAATTCAATTAACAAAATCCCAAGATTTTCAAATGGAACACTCTATATTTTTATTCAGATATCAATTTTAGGACAAAAAATATTATTTATCTTATATTTCAATTTTACTTACTTTTTCAGATATTCGAGGTTTAAGGTAACGCCCGTATAAATTCTTGTTGAATTTAAAGCTGTCCACATTTGGTCACTTGTTGGCAATCATACTACTTCTTTTAAAGATATAAAACTCCAGAAACACGAATAAAATCTATGGCAGACAATACAGGGGGTCCATTTATACGTGGAAATTTTGAAAAAAATCGACTCTATACTACACACTTTAACAGATTGAAACATTTAATTTTCTAGGCGTTTGATTGAAAATACCTAATAACAAAAATAAATAATTAAAGTTTATTATATTAACCAAAAAACTATAACCTATTAAAACTACAAATAAAACATATACTAACAAAAAACTTTACAACTACGAACTTTTTAAATATAAATATGAAAAACAACAAAAACAAACAGAAATGTCAATGTTTGTCTATACCTTAATGCGTCAAAAAAAAGATTGTGATGCCTTAGCCAACTACATTTTTAAATATTTTTATATTTCTTTGTTGTTTTGATTCCAGATGAAACAGGCATTTTAAGAGGAACATTTTTAAGTAAACTTTATGGACCGACTTAACGAACCCTTTTTAGTTAACTTTTTTTATAGATTTATTTATTCAAATTTGTTACGTTGGTTAACTGGATTATAAACTTTAATTATTTATTTTTGTGAATAGGTATTTTCAATCAAGCTAGATAATTAACTATTAAATGTTTCTTTAAGTTTAATTAAATCTGTATTGTACCGTATCTGTATCTGGAGTATTATATCTTTAAGAAGTAGTATCATGTCTTTGCTATTTAAAAAATAGAGAGAATTATCTTAAAGAGTATTATCTTAAACCTTGAATATCTAAATCTAAATTAAGTAAAATTTAAACATAAGATAAATTACAAACTTGCCTTTTTTGATCTAAAATTGATATCTGAATAAAAATATAGGGTATACCATTTGAAAATCTTGAGATTTTCTTAATTACATTCGCCAAAACGGCACCACCTGTTTGAGACACCCTTTATAAGCTAAGCCGCATCTGTCAAACTGATTAAGTAGTGCTCCTTAGTATGTGGTTAAATTTTCATTGCAATACCTGGATCACTAGCGTCACAACACAATTTTATATGTGGCAATCAAAACATAAAAACAAACACGTAACCTCAATTTATGCCTAAGCTATGCAAAATTCGAATACACATTTATTTTAACACAACCTTTATTTTAACCAAGGATTCAAAAAATGTCGAAATGTATAGGGTGTTCCAGTTATTTGGCACACGATGTACTTTCAACATGATTCACTAGACGTTTCATAAATCTGGAGGTAGATGGCGCGCAAGTCAAAAATTCAAATTTAAAATAAGAAAGAATACAAGACATGGAAAATAACAGTGAAAACAAAATAAAGTTGAGTCATACAACTCGTAATGTTAAAACTAGAAAACCAGAATAACGTTTCTAAATAATCATTGTTATCAAGTCAAAAATGGTTAACTCAGCCATTGCCGTTATTGCTAATTCGAAACAGAATCACAAACAGAACTGAGCTACGAATTTTACCGATTGCTAGAACTTACTGTCTCTGCAAATCGCGATAAAGTCAGCATCAAGGTTGGATATTTTGTTCCTGTTGAGGTCTATCGCGCATTGCGTTCCTTCACCGCATTCCACGTCCTTGCAAGGATCCTTGCACCTGCAGCCGTTGCAATCGTTTTCATCGACGTACGCTTCGACCCCGTAAGGACATCTCAGCGTTGTGCACTCGTCGAACTTGGCTTGACACTCGTGGGGCGCGAGGCCTTCGTCGACCGGAGCCGCTAATAACATATGGTTCTTTTCGGTTTTGTGAGCGCGTCAAGGTTTTGCGTTATGTAAGTTTAATACCATATTGGTTATTTTCTATTGAAAGCGATCTAGCATCTATAGTCTGTCTTTTAAAGGCAGAGAGCAATAAATTATCGAAACAGTTGCCACCGGAAAATAATAATAATAATAATAATAATAATAATAGTAGAGTTATCCAACGATATACCGTTTTTACGACCTTTTATGGTTTTGACTTCGAAATGAGTTTAAGACCCGCCTGTTGTAAATAGCAAGGGACCATTCTTTTCAGCACGTGTACAAGTCCGGGCCGTATTTAAGATGTTAGCCGACAGGAACTGCCATGTGGGCTGCATGTTGTATTTTAAGAGTAGTTAAATTTTCTTTGATTAAACTCTTATATTAATTCATATTAGTGTGTTTTTTATAAATCTTCCTAACACAGTGCCTACGTGAAGTAGCTCGAATTCAAGTTGAATTTGCCCATTGAATAGGTTGATCTCCTACATTAAAAAGACATTAGAAAGATTAAACTGATTTCCAATTTATGAGTTTAACATAATGACTCTAAAATATCTTCCTAGGAAAGCAATACAAAATCTTATGTAGATAAGGAATCCAGGAGGAATCCAGAGGTTTTGTAAAAAGCATTACAGTAGCTTGTGGAAGTTTCTTCGAAAAACTAACATTATTCACTTTTGTTAGTCACTTGTGATGTCCAGCGACGAAGAAGAGATTGTGATCGATAACGTAATAACCGTTGAGCCTGAACACCCGTCAAATTCAAATGGATCAAAGACTCGGACACATTTGCCGGTTGTTGCCAAAATTATCATTTTAAATGTGTTTCTGTTTCTGAAATCGCCGTTTCGGGAAAGTTGAGCCATAAAAGAAGGAAAAACGCGGAAAGATCGTGGGCTCCCAAAAAATCTACTTGACATGCACCATGCCGGCGAAATAGTGACACGGTATGGTGCGTATCATAAGAATATTGTTTTAATAACTAAAACTTTAGATGAAGAGTTGCGTATTGTTTTAAATATTGACTTTTGCCAAGAGACTTAGCGTGCGTTCGTACTAAGAATTAGTTTTTATTACAAAACCATCAATCAGAGACAAGTTTTTCTATGCACGAAGTACCGAAGTATGGATCTGGAACGTCATTGTAGAATTGCGAATCTATTTATTGAGGGTTACAAAGAGAAATCCAAGCGAGGTAGGCCTGCGGTTAATTTTACCAAAATTAAATACCGGATTATGTCGTAAAAAGGGTATATCGTTTGGAGAACTCTAATAAAGTAAACCGAAGGTTGCTTATTCAATATCTCTCAATAAGTTGGAACCATATGGGAAACTTTTTTTAATAAATTTATAAAAAAACTGCATAAAAAGTTCTGCACGCTCCAAAATCTAAAATACAGTCATCGAATATCAGTTTTTTCAGTAGTACACGAAGTTTTTGAATAATATGAATATTACTGAGAGTAGAGTACCTTTCAGTTTGACAACATAAAAAGATGTTAGAATAAAAGGTTAAGCAGAACTGCTTTTTGCTGTTGTAATTGTTTAATATTGTTTCTATTGAATGAATATTTATCTTTTGCAATTTAAACCCGCAATTTACATGTACATTTAAAAAAATAAATTTAATTAAATTAAAATTAAATTTTAAATTTGAATATGTCAGTTACGTTTCAACTTGAATTTTACGGCAATTAAAAAATTGATCTAGGCTTTAATATGCTTTTCGAATAACATTCATATATCACCCAAAATATATGAGAAACTTAAATGTCCTATTAACTCAACCAGATAATCAGACTGGATTTGTTTGAAGACCAACCGCAAAGTGGCACTGGAGGCGGGTTTACCAAGTTTCGTCGTTTTGAATTATGTAAAATTTTCTATTCTTATTTATGTAATTATATAAAATTATGATATTATTACATAATTATGAAGAATGTTATAGAAAATATGTACTTTAAAATTGTCCTATCACGGAAGGTGGTAAATGATAATTGCATTTAACTTAAATTGTGAAACATATTAGTAAAGAAATTGAAAAAATTAGACATGCAAATGTTTTTAAACTATATATATTTATATGGAAGTATATAAACGCATAGATGCATAATAATATTAAATAGATTTAAGATTATATGTACCATTTTTTGTATTTGTTGAGTAGCTTTAAAAATGACTTAAAAATGGCGCGAAATACACCCGTACGTGCCAAACTGTACGTGATAGGCTAGCGGAGAATGGAATAGCAGCCAGGGTGGCGGTAACAGTGACTCATCTTACCAGAACACATTTGAGGTTTGTCAAACGACACGTAAATTGGGCCATAACCAACCGGGCTCATGTTCTGTTTTGTTGACGAGTCTGGATTTACTCATTTCATTCTAAATGACGTATACCATTTTACAGACGAGATGGTGAACGATATTTAGAATGTGATATGCGACTTAACTTCAATTTTCGTCCAGGTTTTATTATGGTGTAGGACGCATTTCATTAAACGGCCGCACAGAATGAGCTGTGTTGAATAATGGAGGAGCAATGCTTGAGGACAGGTATATGAGACACATTTTAGAGACATATATTTCAGATACCTTAAAGAGGTCGGATTAGAAATTTTAGATTGGCTTACTGAATCCTACACAGCTTTAATTGGTAAAAGGTTGATAAGTGCCATAGTTTTTTTTTGCGGCGTGTAGTTAAAAATTAAATTTAAAATTTCCCTGAGATATATAGCACGTTTTGCCCAATAGATGGCAGCGTTATACTTAAAAATGGAAAAATTTCCTAAATATTTTGGGTGGTATATGCTGACATATTAATGGAAAGAAGACCTAGAACTAAAGTGCGTAAAAGCCAGTCGTGAAATGATCCTGATGTGAATTGATGGTTGCTGTGCGGATTATGGAAGCGTTTGTTCAACTTACGACTGTCGGTTCTCGGTAAAAAGTCTTTACAAAAATCTAAACAAGATTGGAAAGTTTTAAAATTGTTAAAGTTGCCTCCACACCCGGTGTAGATGAAAGCAACGCATTCACCGCGAGTGTTGTCAAAATACCAACGTTTAAGGTACGCTTCGGGACAAGAACCTTGATCCGCCGGTAACTGGCATATCGCTAGGAAAAACATTAGCAGTTTTTAAAACACTACCCCGACATATCGAAATTCACGCACAGTTAAAATTTGGGTCAGTTCAAAATTAATTTTGTCGCGAACTGCTCACTCGATGTGGATATATATTTTTTTAATTGTAGCTTAAATCTACAGAAATGTTGCTACAAGAATCAATTAAATATAAATTTAGTTATGTTAAAGAAAAGCAGTAGTAGCGTGTTAAAAAAAGTCAGTTTTATATTCGATGTTTAGTTTTTTCTTCTCAGCATTTTGTTTTTTAGTCACATCCTTCTTACGCACTTATTTACTTATTTAATGTCCAGTTTGCCTGATTTCAAGAGGAATGCCAGACCACATACTGCACGAATAGTACGAAATTATTTAAATGATTGAAATATTGAAACCTTGGTGCATAGAATCAATACTCCTAGGACATTGGTAGAGAGAAAAATCCCTGACGAAAAAAGTGAGGAGGAATTGTGATTTGGATGATGTGTGACTGCGCTGTATGTATAAGTTCGTAATACTCGTATGTTGCTAAATTAAGGAAAAATCCCATTTTACGGAAATTTAAGATGATTATCTCAGTTATTAAGTATCATCGCCAGATTGCACAGATTGTTTTATAATGTGAGACCACATACTCTAAAAATTGTACAAAAAATAGCACATGTGATTTGGATTGTGTTGTTTCGTATGTCTGATCAGTTTTGTAATGTGGTTCTATAATATGCTGACCTAACTATGAAGTGCATATAAAATGTATGGAGGCTAATCAGAAAAAGTTTCTTAAACATCTACAGTATAAGGCTTCTTTCTCTAGAAGGTTTGCACTTATATCCGAATCAAATAATTACTCAAAACAAATTGGCTACATTACAGAATAGGAGAAAATATTGGAATATTGGTCTCTTTTTTAAGATAAATAAATACATAAATAAAGCGGTCCTTGTTTTCCAGCAACAAATATATTTTTGTGTTCTGGTTGATGGTTATTGGTTGCTTTTTTATGATCGTTATTAACGGAGTTATCTCATCCGAAACAATGGGCATAATATTTTATGTTATACCTAGAGATCTTGCACGATTTCCTCTCTCATACAGCGATTTTAATAGTTATCATTATCATAACATGGTTACATTGGTAAATAAGTATCCAGAAGAATGTTGTTTGCGTAAAATTTAAAGTTCTGTGATTTTCAACTAGTCTATGGTCTTGTGTGCCGTATATTTTTAATCAATTTCATTGTATATTTTAACTTTGTACTCATGCATCGATCAAGCACAAATTAAAACAAGTCTGGTTCAAAGTATGAGTCGTCGATAGCGATTGATTATAGGGAGTAAGGGAGGAAACACCCCATACAGGCATCAATAAAAAACAAAATGCTGAGAAGAGATGGGGCCATGTATTTGACACCTAATAGGAATTGTCACAGAATGTTACAAATATGTAGAATGAACCCATTTTTTCTTTTAATACTCTCTACAGGTCTACAACTTAAATTTTAATAAAAATGTGTTTCATAGCAATTCGAGAGAAAATTAACTTTAGAATTGACCCAAACTTATGAGCGTGCGTTAATTTGCATGCGAAATGTATTTGTTTCACTAATGCATGCCTGACGACTACCCACCCGTGCTGGTTAAATTTGGTCGTGCCTCTTCATGCGTCACGCAAATGTTCTCGCACTCCTGCTGAGAACTGAACCTGTTGCCATTGCCTTGACACCCTCCGTATATAAACTGACCGCACTGGCCGACGGCTTTGTCGTAATAGTATTTCACAAAGTATCCTCGGCAAGGACCGCTATCCTGTTCCATGTTGCAAACATCTATATGGAAATTTTAGAATTAGACACTGTCGCGAGATTGGATGTGACGAAAAAATAATATATAGTGTGTCTCAAAGTATATCGTCTTAGCTTTTAACGGACCCTACCCCAAAAAGTAATTACGAACTTTCTTTTTACAATCAATAATTTATTCACAGGTAAGGGAGAAGACAGGTAGATGTCCACCACGTGTCGACTGGTATCAGTGACACTGTAAACAACTCGTTTTACTGTGCGTTTCGAAAAAGCTTAAGTCCCTTGTTATCAAATGCAAAATAAAATCTGTGTGAATTTTCTCATTAAACAAAAAGTTGAAAAAAAACTGCCTACTTAAACAAACGCCAATATCCTCGATAAAAGAATTGTTAACGGTGAATTATCGGACGAAAAAAAAATAGTGATCATAGTGATCACTTCGAAACTTGATTAGATTCAGTAAATTAAAGAGTACAGATCTGCAATAGTATATTATGCAACAAGTGTCGTTAATGGCATTTGAGTCACGAGTTTTCCGAGCAAGTGTTTAATAAATGTGTCACTTAAAAAGTTTACCTAATGTTTGTATACTATTATTTTTCTACGGCGGTTAGTTTTTACATTTTTGCAAAACAACACGAATACATTCACTGACATGAACACCAAAATTGACAAAACCTTCACAATTCAAGCCGTGGAATAAACTCTCCGAAAACATCCGATTGCTCCCAAACCCGTGCGGCAATATGCCGGAATTGTCCGAAGTGACTCGGATCCGTGGGACATGAAACTCAAGTGATAAAATATGCAAATGTTCTTTTCGTAAGCTAGATCGGCGTATAATTAGGTATTTTACAGAAGGGAGTAGAAAAACAGATGTATTTGTTACCTAGATGAACCTTAGATCAATACGCACGATACAGTACCTAAAGGATGAGTTGATTCCGGACAAATGCTTCCTCAAATAAAGGACAACAAATTACTGCATTGTTGTCTGTTGTTATTGTTGTCTGTCAAGGGTATTAAGGGTTCTCGAGCAGACTCTAACTTGAACTTACATGAAGATACAAGTGCAGAAGTTTTAAAAAATTGATTTCAAAATTATCCTTTAAAAAGTATTCCAGATAACAGTGTCCATCCAATTCATTAAAAATAAAAACTAAAATTCAAGAAAGAGCAACTTTTGGGAGTGTTAAATGCATATTTTATTAATAAACAATATGTATGTGATAGTTTAGCTGACCACATGGGGCATACTATTTGATGTCTTCATCCAAAGAATTATATATTGTGCCATCTAATTTAAGTTTTAGTGTAACAAATTTAATTCAAAGGTGTAATTAATAATGTATCTTTTGAGAGCTGAAAAAATTAATTGCTCTTATTGATGATTCTAAACTTTGAATAAAAACCTACCTATATAGTTAATTATCGATAATTTGTGTCATAGTATTTTCTATTAGTACTTTTTTATGAGTATTTTATGTGGCGGATATTAAAGCAACGTTATGGAACACCGACTGTTTTAATAGTAAAGTGCGATGAATAAAATACAGATTACAAAAGGTGAAACGAAAAACTGAACCGTGTTGTCATAACAAATAAAATGATAAATATTAATCCAATAAGTGTGATTTTATCACACCTTAATAAACATAATATAATATTTAACCTATTTGCTTTTAAAACATCTAAACATCCTAATACCGACTGCGCAGATATCTAATTGCCGTCGGCAGGTTAATTTGGCGTTATTTGCTGTCAAAAGCCAAGACAATATACTTTGAGCAACAGTATACCTTGTCCCCTGAAAACGCCGCATTGCCTTTCGCATTGTTCCTCACTGGAAAACCTGTTTTCATTTCCGTGACATCCAGTATATACGAAAGAGGAACATTTTCCTGTCGATGGATCATAATAGAATGCCGGATATTCCATCGAACAGTTTCCAGGACTAACGGTTTCGTAACACATGGCAACGTCGCTTGGGAGCGCTGGTTTAATTAGTGATGAAAATATAACACATTTAAGTAATTCCCGATGTCGTATAGCTTGTGCGGTGTGTGAAGTAGTAATTTCTTTTTTAAAGCGAATAACCCAACTAACATTTTTTGTATTATAATGGTAATGGTTACGTTTCGATTACTTATTTTAGAAAATCTGGGAACGTATGCATTATATATATATATATATATATATATATATATATATATATATATATATATATATATATATATATATATATATATATATATATATATATATGCTACCAAAAAAAACTTTTTCTCTCTATTTGGTTGTAACTAAGAAGTTACTTTTATAAATCACAAATAAGTTTTATAAGGACAATACCGTTATAAAATCTGCTTACAGTTTTTATAAGAACTAAACAAAAACGCCCCCTTTTCGGTTCACCTTGCCTTTTATTTTGCGTCCTTATCGTATATCGCTTTTACTCTAAAGTTGAGAGCAATGGATTTTTACTTCCAGATTATTATGAGAATACCTTTATCACAAATTTCCTAGGACCACTTAATTGTGTTTTTGAATTTTTTTTTAACAAAAAATTTATCGAATAATTTTATATTTTGCCCTTGCAATTAAAATTCAGATGATTTTTAATCGTATGTTTTTAAAGAAATACAATACAAGTTTCAGGAAGATTGCTTAAATGCGATATTCTTCCTTTTTATAAGGGTTTTTATGTTTGACTAACTTCGCTTTTTAAAAACTTATAGACTTTTTGGCAATATTAAATCCTGGGAAACATCTATAAAACTTATTTAGGTGTTTTAGAGTTTCATAAATTATCAAAAATGCATTTATAACAACCTTTGTAACCCCTATAAAACCAAAAGTAACTGGAAAACCAATTAAAAACTATTAGTTCCCAAATTTCAAGTGTCAATTATGCAATCAGCCTCGCTTTTCGGTTGTTTATTAATTGGTTCTTGAAATTGCGTAAACGGAAGATTTGGAGAAAACAGCACCATTTTTGACAGACGTTTCAAGTGCATTGAAGTTCAGGATTAATAGTTGTTGTAGAAGATTTAGTAAATGCTTTGAGATGTATATGGGTTTTACGGAGTAAGCTGTAAAACCCCAAATGTAAAAGTTTAACAATAATGTTTTTAAGAACGCTTTGAGCTTTAAGAAAGTCTGAGGTAACCAACACCGAAGATTTTTTTTATAAAGTAATGGAAAAGTTTTGGATTCAATATTATAAAACTTAAGATGTTTTGGTCTTAATTAAAAATTGTAATAAAAGCTCATGTTTCTAAACTTCTAAAAACTTATAAATATACATTACCTAATAATAAAATCTGAGGCTGCAAAAAACGTTAGCTGGGATTCAGAGAGGCAAACGCTATTCGCTATTATTATACAGTTTTGAATGGAAATACGACTGTGTACATTTTATGCTTACCTTGGGGTGGAGCATCAGTTCGGATGGGCTCAGCAACTGGCCAGTGCGTTTTTCGGCACTGCTGTTCGCAGGATGCGATATCGTTAAATCTGTTAAAGTTGCCCTCACATCCCCCAAATGTGAATTCCCTACAGGAGTCACTTGCAGGATCATAGTAGAATTGCGCATATTCCCCTGCGCATGGCCCAGCGACAGGTGGTAACGAACAAATATCTAAATCAGAAATGTTGCTAAATGAAATATAATATCATAATATCAATATAACGTTGGTTCTTATAAATTATATTGCGGATATACGAGGGTGGGCTGATAAGTGCCGGGCCTGAAAATAAACACGTTTTCTTATTATTTTTTAGCTTTACTTTTCAACATAACTCTCAGAAAGTTCAATAGATGTTTCATATCGGAGCTCTATTTTCATTATATAGTCTCTATAAAGTGAAACGTCAAGCAGTAATAATTTCCTCGTTGCTTTCAACTCTTTTTTCCACCAAACCAATTTTTGAGGTTAGAGTGTGCATGTAAAACTTCAATAATGTTAAGTTAGCCAATTTGTTTTTAATACTGTTTAAACTGCTTTTAAGGTCATTTTTTTTTGTAATATGGTCTCCAGTTTAATTGATACGCTACTTGGTATTCCGTGGTTAACGTTAAGAAAATAGCGGATAATGAAGAACTACCTAAAACATTTAATAATACGAATAATGAAATATCTGTTTGTCACGATTTCTACTGTCGATTAAAAAAAGTTATCGAAAAGTTTAGTTTCATCGATATCAAGTGGCCAAGCTTTGTTTTATGGAACTAAATGAGAAAAGTGCTCTCAAGTTAAAAATATTATTCGCTTACCTTGCGAATAACCACAGTACTGCAGACATTCGTCGCTTGACGCAAAATTATTATAATTGCCCCCGCATCCTCCGTAAGTGAAGTTCTTGCAGACACCGTAGGTTCTATCATAGTACGAACGTTCCGTCATATTTTCTGTGCAGGGTCCTTGATCGGGAGGCATGGAACATATTTCTAAAATCACAGAATTAAGATAACACCCAGTTTACCTACACAGTAGGTGGAGTTATTGCCATGTTTTATGTCATAACTGTCCTTTTCAATTAATCTCGAAGGGTCTAAACGTTTCTACCACTACCACTTTTATTTTTATTTAATGCCACAATTAACATTCTCCGTTTTAGGTCCTTTTGGATAAAACAGGATTTGATCTTTTAAGGTTAGTTGAAGGTTATTTTAAAATAATATTTCGAATAACTGACCTTTCATAGCTTACGGTGTCTAGTAAGAACACTTGACTGTGCTAAGTTTGGAACAAGGATATCTCTTCGATAAAGGAGCTAGACTAGGATTTGGAATTGTTGAAAGGGATGTATAAGAGCTTACAATGTCACGAATCTTTTAAGATGTTGTGATACTGTTGGAGTTAGATTCCAATTGTACTTATACTTACTTTGTACACTCTCTTTTCCACTACATTTGTGAACGCAATATTGAGGCATACGTGAATATGGCATAATGCTGATCATTAATAGATCTGGAGGTTGAAAATAGGTGGTTGAGGAACGAAATAATAAAGCATCGGAGTAAATTTGGTACCTCTCAAGCGCTTTTTGTCTAGTATCTCCATCAATTACTTTTCCGTTTAATTTTAATTTAATTTTGTTTAGTTTTAAGAAGCTTTATACTAATTCTGAAAATTCTATTTCTATTTTTACCCCTTCGTACATACTTTTTATAAAACTGTCATAAGTGATGAAATTTTCATAATAATTTTGAACAAAAAACAAATGATATCAATAAAACAACCATTTTTTTTGG
Organism: Cylas formicarius; assembly: GCF_029955315.1. Classification (NCBI taxonomy): domain Eukaryota; kingdom Metazoa; phylum Arthropoda; class Insecta; order Coleoptera; family Brentidae; genus Cylas; species Cylas formicarius. Next base: position 12,932,034 of record NW_026844214.1, on the reverse strand, counting down.
AATTTAAAGTTGCTGTAGCCGGTTAGATAAATAATAAATATATTTAAAAGAAAACAATTATTTACTTGTTTACTTACACTGAGCAAAGAACGTGTGAAAATCTATGTTTTTGACCAGGGTGTAACTTTTTTAATAAACTCAATTTAATTACTTACTATTGAGTTGATTTTAAGTTACATTATTCAAACAGGTGGCAATAAAACCCAGTATTTTACAGTTTTACATAATTTCCTGCTTAAATCGAAGAAATTTAACAGTTTGGCAATGCTGAGTGTCATTTGACGATCACAGTTAAAATTTCCCCATTTACTATACCTGGTTCCGCAATGAATGCGCCAAAAAGCAATCCTAGAATAAACTCGTGAATATAATAATATACATAGCCAAGTATGCATCAGCAAAATGTCAATCGTTAGTGACATGCGGTTAAGGTTTAGTTCTTGAAATTATAGTCATTAAAACTTGGATTCACGGGTTTTATAAGACGAATACGTTCAATTTTTTAACATGTAGGAGGTGAATGTATTAAAATTCAAATATCTCGAAAATAGGGTATTTTGTAGAAGTAAATGAAGTACAGCTTTTTTTTTACTTAAAAATCATCAAAAAAGTAATGAGAATAATGAGAGAGTAATAAGTAATCCAAGTTTTCATGTCTATATTTCAAAAACGGCTTGAGATATAGAAAGATAACAATTACTAGAACTACATTTTAACAACCTGTATCTCTCTAATGAAAGACATTTTAATAAGGCATATTTTTCGCAATATCATTATATTCATGAGTTTAATCTACGGTTGGTTTTTGGCTTATTCATTACGGACCATACGTGAACAGTAAGATTACTTTTTTAAAAGTTCTACGTACGTTCGATAGTGACTGCCAAAGAAGTAATGTAAGGAGCAGTAGGTTGTGCCGTAGGCCGAGCTGGTTGAGTAGGTGCCTGTTCGGGTTGTTGCGATGGAGTTTCGCATGACTGTTCGCACTCTTCTCTTGCTTGAAAGTTGTTACCGTTACCGCCACAACCGCCATAGTAAAACTGGCGGCATCGCTTATCCTTGGTGTCGAAGTACCAACGTTCGACGTAGTTACCGCATTCGCCAATATCGGCCGGTAGGTGGCACGTGTCCTTGGCTATATTTGAAAATGTGAATTCTAAGGCTTGCCCCCTTCTTCGTTACTTTAGGTGTCAATTTGAAAAAAAGTTAATTTTTACGCTGAAACGATACTAGGAATCTATTTCTAAATTTATTTTCGGTTTTTACCATTATGTTTCTAATGAAAGACCTCCAGACACTGATATTAGTGTTCGTCTATCTCCATTTAAATATCTCCAGTTTGATTCACCTTTTACTTTATGGTAAAGCGATAAATATCTACTACGTTATCGGTTTACCGATTTAAAAATTTCACAAAACTTTCAAACGTCCAAATATTATGTGCATCGGGAAATGCATCAGATAACAGAAAATATTAAAAGTTATGAAAATTATGGGGAATAAAGTAGGTACCAAATGGCTTTATATCTTTATATGAAGAGATGAGAGACAAACTTAAAATGTATATGTAGGTTTTATAATTTCGTTCCGAATATTTCAATTTGGTACTGAAAAAAAAATGGAAAAGATGATTTTTTTATTCTTTTTGTATGAGAAAAAACAAGGTTCTCGAAATCCGTTTCAAAAATTTTCAAAATAATAATAACAAACCACCATATGAAGAGTACAGAGGAAAAAAGATACGGGTCCAAAAAACTTAATTCTGAGTAATTGTGATTTTTATTTAGACTACTCTAGAATATGATAAACAAAAATAGGATTTTGGAATATAATTATTGCCAACTTACAAAAAATATATAAATTGTCAATGCAAAAGTATAAAAAGAAATTTTGATTCCAATACAAAAAAAACTTGGCAATAAAGATGAAAGTCCATAATCTATTATTGTAATCTTATCAATGTGGTATTGCTGTAAAAAAATTCTGCGCTTTTTGAGAACCGAATCTTTTTAGATGCTGTAGGTCTTGAAATTTAGCTTTAGATACAGGCCCATTATAAGCTAAAGTTGGAAGCAAAAAAACACTTTTCAGGTAGCGAGGTAACGGTTATAGTTAATTCTTGAAGGAAAACGACACTTGGGCATATAGATATCCGCTAGAAAATGGGTTCAACTTTTAAAAATGGACTGATCTTCACAAGAAATAACTTCAAAAGGGCTTGGTTTTGTTCGGGAATCCCTAACTCCATTTCATTCTTGAGGCAGTTCAACGTACGTCTTCTGTTTCACTCAACCCATATTTCTATCGCATTCTAGATACGAATGTCTACGAACAAAAAAACCATTTTGATTATGTTAAGCCTATAAGTAAATAAACAACAATGTAATAATCTAAACATAGCAAAATTTTTATTTTGTCCACAGCATGAATCACAAAATATTGTAAGCTTCTTGATATCAAAATTCAGATGATTAAAAATGTAATCCCATAGCAGTGAAGAAATATCATCAGCACCCTTTTTTCCTGAAACTTCAGTATAAGTATAGAAAAGAGTTTCAGAGGTCGAAAGGACATGTATGTTGAACATGTAGAACGAAAGATGGTCTACGTGTTTTTTTTTTTGAAAATCCATTACAATAGCTTCTTTGCTTTTGTCTTTTCGAACCTCAAGTCTAGCAGCTTTTTTGCGTTTATAAAAGGTGTCTGCTTTTTTTAAATGTACTTCTTTTTCAACTGCAAGCTTGCTGTGTGTAACTGCAGTGCATTGCAATCATCTCCACTTTGATTTTTTTTTCAATGCGTCAATTTTTACTTTACAAAAGCAATATTAAACGTGCTGTTGGATATTTCTCTATATTTTTGATAACAAACTAATTTATCAGGATATTTTTCTTTGTACATAGGGCACATTTTCTTAATATTGAGCTCAGCAAGTAAATAAACCTTTGTTGTTTTAGCCAAGCCATAGTGAGACTTTCTACTCTCAAAACATCTATTTCAATCGGCGTTGTATACTTTGTAGCCTTTTTGCAGGTTTATACCACATTGGAATTTCACAAAGTTCGTTGTTTTCTATCAATCTCACCTTATAAGTATGCGAAAATGAATGAAAATCAGCTTCATCTTCAGATTTCCTGGGGCGATGGCGTGTTACAGGTTTCCAAGTTATTAAACCACTTAGATAAAGGGATTGTTCATCATAACTTTGTAGTTGATTAAACATAGACGCTTTGTCCAGTCCAGTCCACATGTCCAGTCCAGTGTGTCCAGTGTAATGACTAGTTAACCTTTAAATTATGCTAATAAACTTCAACGTCAATAAAACAAGTAATCTTTCTAGCCATTTTTTATAGGTTGATTGTATTCTATAGCCGATATATTATACGAAATAACAGTTGGTCTTATTTAGGCAAAAAATGGACCCTCATCTATTTTCCCCACTACTCTTCATATATTTGAAATAATGAAAAAAATGGCTGTTTGAAAATATGTGCGATATATATCAATGACACGATACAAATATAATAAATATATTGAACGAAATTTAACTGTAATCCTTAGTGTCACGTTTCCCTATCCGCTTATTAGGTTTTTCTATGATAGGTCCGTTTTACAATTCGCATGAACATTAACGCATATATATATATATATTTAAATCGCAATTTAGATATTTGTTTAAATTGTACATTTAGTCACGTAGAGAGTATTTAAAGAAAAACCAGTATAATACTCAATGTTCGTCACATTCGGTGGTAATCCCCGTTGATACTATTAGGTGCCTGTCTAAATTAATGCATAACCACGTCTTTTCTTAACCCTTTTTTACTAAATGAAATATGGAATTTAATGTCAAACTTAACAATTACATTTTTTTACAAAAAAAAATTTGCTCTCCTACTCCTTATAACCGGTTGACATCGATTCATGATTTGAAACGGACATTTAATTTGTTGATGATCTCTAAGCTATCTACCCATTTCATCCCATAAATATTCCATTAGGTTAAGGTCCTGGACTGCAGCGAAAACTATTCTTGTAATCTGGCAAATTTATTCGTTTGACATTAAATTTCGTATTTCATTTCATAAATGAGATATAGACGTGAACAAAACACCTAGATCTAATAGTGTTTCCCCTAGAATATGAAAAACTCAGAGTATAAAATTTAATTAGATTAAAAAAAATGTTTTTCATGACGTCAGTTCTGGAGATCTAAGCTAGAATTAAAAAAATCTAGATATCCAAATCGATTCAGTGGTTGGCGAGAAAATTAACTTTGAAGTCGATGCAAATTTTAGTGTTACGTTAATTTTAATTTAAGTTTATTTCTGACATAGCCAGTGGAAGGCAATAACTACACTCAAATTTAAATTATTAAGAGTATATATTTTTTTAATATTGTTATGGTGCAATTTAATGTGTGCAGGTTAGCAGGAAAATGAAATTGAAGCGGTTGAACAAAGCAAACCGAACTCACCAATTTCGGGGGGGCAGTCGTCTTCGCATGCTTCTTTGCTATCGAAACTATTTTTGTTACCGTTACATCCGGAAAAATAGAAGGGAGTGCAACGATTACTAATTTCGCTGTGATACCATCTAGCTTCTTTCCCCGTGCAGTTACCCTCACTCTTTGGTATCGTGCAATAATCTAACAAGCAGCTAAATTAAGAATTCTATCTACCTCGCCATTTTGATTTAGCAAATACTATTATAATTATTATAAAACAACGGGATTAGTCAAAATGCCGCAAAACTATCCGGATTAATATTCTAAATTCCATGCATCCAAAATTTAATTAAAAGTTTACCAGTTACCTATTACCGAAATCCAGGACGTTATCGACGTTATTGCTTTCAAAAATTTGGTTATAAAATACTGCCGTGGGACTAAATAATCCATAAATAAAGTTTGCCATAGTGCTGCGTTGCCAATTGAGCATTTAAAAAGCTCAAATACGAAAAAAAAACTGTATTATTTTTTCTACTACTATTACAAAGGGTTCTCGAATAACTTTTAACACGATCATTGCTTTTCACATAAGTTCAAACCCCAAAAAGTAATTTATTCGATCCGATTTGGGTGGAACAAAATATCGATTCGGCATCAGGGTGGTCCAGATTCACTAATTAAATTATATGATGTCAGTAAATTAATAAGCTGTGTGCGTCTTTTTTTCGGTCTGAAAAATGTCCTTTTTAATTTCCGTTGCACCGCAAGGCTCTATTATAATAACAATAGTTTATAAATAATAATAAATAATTTATAAATAAGTCTATCGAATCCAATGTTGCTTCTTAAACATTTAATGAAAATTAATAATCTATTAATGTAAACATTCGAGGACAATCGAAGGATTAAAAACTCTATTCTAATTTTACCTCTTTTGACGCCAGGGGCGGCGCAGCTTTGTTTGCAAGCTTCGATAGTGGCGAAATTGTTCCGGTTTCCTTTGCACCCGCCATACGTAAACTCTGTACATTCTCCGGATGTCTTATCGTAGAAGTACCTCCTGTACTGACCTTGACAAGGTCCTTCTTCTTTGCCCTGTTCGCACGGATCTAAAATAGGTTTTTACAATCGTTTGTGTCACAAGACAACCTCTATAATAAGGTGAAAGGGAGGATAAATGCCGGTCGCTTTTCAGGTTATGTGTGGCACGTTTTCATTGGGTTATTTCTGATGGTTTAGAAATACATACTCCTTAATAGGAATTTGATACTGAAACAGTGACAAATTAAAAGAACCAGTATTCGCGAAACAGTCATTACAAATCTTAGAGTTAGTTTGTGCGACAAAAATATTTATTAGGATGATATTTACATAATTGTTTATGTGTGCGAGATAATACCTCAACATTTTTACTAGAGGATCTGTATTTAATGATTATAAATCCTTGTTTTTCGCGTGTTACTATCTTCTTTGATATAGTACTGGTAAACACTTGCTGTGTTCCGAACTGTAACGGGAATTGTAAGAATGGACCAAAATTTTCTCTGATCTTATTAAGTTTAAGGTATTTCAGCTTCATTTTTAATCGCATGAAGTTGAAAGAGTTACAACTGGCACTGTTAAATTCACAGGAGAAGTACTATCAGTTAAGTTTAAATCACCTCGTTTAGTTAGAAGTAGTTTTGATTTAGTATTTTTTTTATTTAGTGCTAATGATACAATCTCTGCTTCACGTTCACTTTTACCTGGCTGTCCGAGTTGTTTACCTAAGCGCGAATGTAGTCACAGAAAATGTCAGTTAGTAAAAAGGCAAAAATTAGAACTCGATAGCATCAAATAGGCAATAGCACAAAGTCTTGATTGAGTCTCGACTTGTATATACAACACAAAATATCCGATGCTAATTTTGAAGAAGCCTATGAAAAGAATTAATGGTTTAAATATAGACAATTGTTGACACGTCACAAAAGGCCACTTAAACATTTGTGTATTTCACGTTGAAGATCTAAGTTTAAAATGTCGCGTTAATGTGTCCCACAAATTTTTATTTGTCAGTCAATGAGCGTGGCATTGCTATTACAAAAATTGCATGTTCCGATAAAATAGCCATAAAATTTCTAGTTAGAGTAACCGATATAAATCAGTTTAAAAAAATATTTGTTAGATTAGATTTTTAAATTTTTAAATTTAATGCCGAAAAATATAAAGCAATTCAGAAAAAGTATCGACTTATTTAAGTACAGTTTGAGAAAAAACTCCTGAAAAAAAAAGCATAACTTATAGTTCTTAAAAGAGCAAATTAATTTATGAAAAGTGACGAGCATAATTCAGTTACAATACTTTTGCAATACAACTTTGTTCTGCCTATTATTTTGAATATAACAATAACTTTGAAAATTTGATCACACCCTCGTCCGAAATCATTATTCATTAAAAAAACATTTTTAAAATAAATATGCAGAACCTCTGTATGAATTATTACACCATTTTTAATTATAGATAGTTTACTTTCAAATAGTTTAGTTTCCGGCAAGTAACAGGTCATTTTATGTCGAAGAAGCAAATTTAAAATATTGGGTCTTTTTATTTGTCAGTCAATTCTACATTTTCGCCTATATTTGATATTATGAACGTCATGCAACCAGATATATCGCTCCCTTAATGTGGAGACTCATACTTAAGTTTTGCGCGACCTTGCGAAGTAGGAAGTTGTCAGCATTACCACTTACCGACGCTGTCGTCTTTGACGCAAATTTCTGTACATTCCTCCCTCGTGTCAAATTTATTGTTATTGCCGAGGCACCCGCCGTAAATAAACTGAGTGCACTGTCGAGAACTTTTGTCGTAATACCACTGAGGGAAGTACCCTTCGCAGGAACCAGCCACTTTCGGTAGATTGCACCTATCTGTATCGATTGAGTGTAAAATGTTTGCTGTTAGAAGTTTTAAATTTATTGAACTAAAATTTGCTTTTTCTATTTCTGAACACTTAAAAATACAAACGGGAATTTATATTTAACCTTTCCTTGTAAGTGATCCGGCTCGAAAGGCCAAAATGAATTTTGTAACCCTATCATGTTTTTTTGCCAACAAAAAAGCGGAAGAATAGGTTAGTTAGAAATTACAGCTCGAATAGAAAATGGGAAATAAATAAAACATTTTTACGAAAAAAAAAAAGAAAAAAAAATCTTTCCCCTTCTTTAATACTCTACCTAAAAGTGTTAATGAACTTTTTATTTTGTTTATTTCCTGTCAGGTTTGCCTTTGTGTGTCTAGCTCTTAAAAGTTGTGAAAATAATCAACTTGTTCCGGAAAACTTCCGTTTTTAGACGTGTTGGTTATTAGACGAGATAACGTTATTATTATAGATTGGTATCATAAATCGACCTTTTCAGAAAGGTATCTAAATTATATTTATAAATTATATTTATAAATTATATTTATAAATAAACCAATATTGTATAAAACCTAAAACTAAGATCACTATCTTCTCAAGAATTTTGGAGAGTTAATCTAGACAAAATAAGACTTTTTCAATAAAAAACCTTCCCTTCGAGTAATATTAACAAACTTTTGGTCAATAACAAAACGCAAATTACAACTGCTGGAAGTAGAACTACTGTCCTCAAATATAATAAATTTCCATATGTTAACGACTAAACAAGTATGTTCTAAACACAGCAACTACAAAAATTGCTCAAAAATGTAAGAACACAGTTAAAAAAAAAGTTGTTCACGAAAACTAGGGCTGAAACCCATTTGGAGTTAAAATCAATTATTGTTTACCAAATATTGTGTACTAGACAAACAGTAATCATTAAGTAAGTTAACAATTTTATTTTATATAATTGTGCTTTATACTTTGGTACATTTAATAGCAGGATTTTAAGTATATGCGACGTCGTTTAGAGTTTTCTGTTCCTAATATAACATACCTGGTCCCTGCGGACTAACACAAGTTTGATCACATTCTTCTTTACTCTTAAATCTGTTGTCGTTTCCCTCACATCCTCCGTACCAAAATCGAGAGCAGCCACCGTAACTCATATCGAAGAACCATTTTACGGTATAGTTCCTACACGGACCCCGTTCTTTAGGCAACGAACAACTATCTAAACGTGAAGAATATGAGTGTGATTTTGAATATGCTGCGAAAAATTTCTACGCCAAATAATATCTGAATATGACTAATTTCACATAGTATGATATTGCTTAATTACAACATAAAACTTCTGATTGGCAATGACGTAGTCTGACTGACGTTCCGCCAAATATAGTGAAACTGAGGATCGATTGCTTTGCATATACACCTTAAATATGTAAGGGGAGTGGGGAGGGAGGTTTAGTTACTTGATGCATGTCCAAATCCGAAATGAACGAGAGATAGAAACCTCTATCTATTAGGATCTTTAATGTTTTGAATAGACTCTGGAGAGCAGAAAGTGTTTTGGTGTGATCAAATAAAATCTGGGGTCCTGTATTCTGATGACGAAATCTGACTAATTCCAAGTGTTTTTTTAGTCTAGTTGATGTATTTTGACTTGTTTCTTTAATATTGAGAGATTTTAGGACAATTTGAGAATCTAGTTTTGATGATTTATTTTCAAAAATTTGTTATTTAATTGAAGTACTACAATTACTAATGGTGTAAGTGTTTTTGGTGAAGTGTATTTCTTTGTCAAAAGTATGATATTGTGATATAATGGTAGTTGTTTGAAAGAAGAACTGATGTGAGATGTGTTACTTGCAGATCAAGGGATTCGGATTGGGCAGTGATATTGCTTTAAAAATACGGATTTTTAGGTTGGATGCTGATGGGTGATTACATTGAGGTATCGATCAGTTTTCGATTAATAAGCAGCTCTAGAAAGGAAAGGGTGTTATTCAGAAAGGATTGAAGAAATCACTGGCCGCGTCGCCGGATAACAAAAATAATATGTGCATATTTTTTCCAAAGTTTCAGTTTTAGATTGAACTTGTCCATGGCTTGTTTCGCAAAATGTTGCCCTCAGTTTCAAACAGCGCTGCGGAGCATATTTCTGCAGAAGTTTCTATGAAGACAAAAAAAATTCCACGCAGGTCGTGCACTCACGTTAAAAATGTGTTTTTCAAATCTCATTGCTTTTCTTTATCTATATCCCATTCTGATACGAACCTTGATGATCGATGGGAATTTCCACACATCCTTCGAAATTATCGCCTTTGGCCTCTGCGACTCCGTCCAAACAGCAACCGTATTTTGTAGTTTCGCATCCGCATCCTGCCATATTTGGTCCTGAGGCTTTTGTTTTTTCGTCCGAACAACATCCGAACTCGCTGGTTCTGCAATCGCATCCTGCATTTTTTTTAGATGATTAAAAATTACGAAATTTCTTTTTTTTGCGAAGCTTACCGGCAACACATCCGTAAGTGACGAAGGAAGAAAATGTTATTTTTAATTAAAAGATTTAAGAAATACGGTCTAAAATTAAGGTACGTATTCATATCTTGACAACAAATTCAAATTTCAAATTCAAAGTTTGCTGATACTACACTTAGTAATTGTCTTCACAAGTTATTTAAAAAAATATGCTTTTAGGTACACGGAGACGTATACACAGGTGAAAATTGAAATTAAATTTTCGCTACCAAATTAGACTCTTATTTGACTCTCTTGTTGCTATAAAAGTGAAAAATTGAGAAAATAAATTTCCTAATATATATATATATATATATATATATATATATATATATATATATATATATATATATATATATATATATATATATATATATATACCGTGAGTATATTCCTAAAATTCCGATAATTATCAATGTTATTAGCAGATTAGGCAATAATTTACCTGCTCTGAAGTTGAAAATGTCTACCGTTAATAGTCTTCTTTATGACTTATATAATCCTCTTTAAAAAGAAAGTTAAAGACTACTCGTTCAATTTGAAGGCAACGTAAAATCTAACACAGATCAGATAATTAATAGCAAGTACATTTATTATTTTTTTATCTAATTGTATTTTTCATGTTTTTGTCAATAATAATAAATTTAATCAAACTCCCATTATATGACTCAATTCCAACGTACCTTGTTGGTGTGGACCTTGCGCAATGGAAACTCCATCGGGACAACAACCAAATTGGTAAGTGTGACACAAACATCCCTCGTAATCGGGACCCGACGCTTCCGTGAAGTCGTCCGGACAGCAACCATATTCCGTGTACTTGCAGCCACATCCGGCGTTGTTATACCCTAAGCGCGGTCAAATTAAAATCCCGTAGTAACTCAAGAGAAGTAAAATCTAATGCATCTTCCCTGTGTTAATTATCTAAATATAATATTTATATATAGGTTACAGGGTTTATAGCTACGATACACTGATATTTTATATCTTAAAGTAAAGTGTGCCTTAAAGTATAAGTTTAGGCTTTTGAGGGACCCTCCTTCAAAAAATAATGACGGCTATTGTTCCTGGGTAAACCAAACAACCAATAATTTAATCAAAGGTAAGAGACAAGACAGGAGCAAGTCAGGTAATGTCGACGACGCGAATAAAACGTATTACAGTGCATTTCGAAAAAAAGCCTCTTACGAGTACATCACTCAGATGCAAAATAATTTTGAAAAATGTGTATGTATATTTAATAAGTAGAGGATATGATAAAAATTAAAACGTATTCCTTTTACCAATTACTGTGGATCCACTAAATAGGAACTTAGGAGAAGATGAAAACAATATAATTATTATCCGTGCCACTCTCTATACAGTTATTTGAAAAATAGAAAAAAAGTGGTAATGGTATCACACATATTGCGGACTTAGTGATTTGATTAACTTCATAAACGAAGGATAGGTTGATGTCAGTGAAAACTGACAGACAAAATCACCTTCAAATAAAGTTAAGCGCATCACGCTGTATCAAGAAAAGGATTTATTCCAAACTGCTTGTTATCTGCGAAGAATATTAATGACTCTAGGTTGGACTATCATGGAAGTACAAGTGTAGAACCTTGGTTTCAAAATTATTTTTAAAAAGTATTCAGTGTTACTTTATAATGAATAACAATCAAATAATCAAATTCATCAAATTTCAAGAATTCAAGAATATTTGTCACAAAATGATTGAATGAATGAATGAATTGAATTGAAATGAATGATTTTGAATTCAGTTAGCCGAAAGTGGAACTTGGAAGTGTTTAGTTAAAAAGATGGGGCATGCTGCTGTAGGTCATTCGAGACGGTGTTTATGCCCCTCATTGAACTCCGCCCACCTCAAACAATATAAAAGCAGGTACAGAGTACAATGCGAACCAGAATCCTGAAGTTTTATAAAAAGTATTACAATAGCCTGTGGGAGTTTTTTTGAAAAATCTTAAAAGTCGGTTATTGATGCTCTGTCAAGTAATATCGCTTGGTCAAGTTTTTTCTTGGCGTCGGCAGGTCATTACGAAAACGGCAAGGATATACTTTGAGCGAAATACGGCAATGTGAATATTACATTTAGAGTTTAAAAAATATTGTAGCAAATACTTTAGTTATTATAAAAACTGGCAAGAAAATTATCTCTGAGTATGATATTTTCTTTTATAGAGCATCTATATTACTACTGTGTGACCACACATACACATTAAACCGAGATGAAAAGAGAACTGTCGATATACGCTTTGGAGACTGGGTGTGTACTTGCACTGAAGTGAGGGGAAGTGTAAGATAACCTATAGCATTTAGAAATCTTGGACGTAGTTCACCTTTGGCGGAAGTGGTTTGGTCGGGACAACATCCGTAAGGGGAGTATTGACATTGACACCCTTCGTTGTTAGCGCCCGTAGCGGGAGTAATATCGTCGGGACAGCATCCGAATGGGCCAGACAGGCAGCACCCTTCAGCATTGGGTCCGTGTGCCGGGGATTCTTTATCTGGGCAGCACCCGTAAGTGCTATTGGAACACGGTATGTCACATCCTTGATAATTTGGTCCTAAAATTGTAAAAATGTTATTTTCATCGTGTTTTGATTAGTTTTCAAATTAATGTAAGTTTTTTTTACGATATTTTACGATATTACACTATCTATTTGGTCTGGATATTTAGGCTTAAAAGACACCTATTTGTGTTAATATTAATTAATATATATCTATTATCAATTTCGAATAATTCAATTTTAATATATATTTTTGGCGAGTTTTGGGACGATAGTTTGATAGTTATGATTGGTTAGTGTTTGACTGAAAGCATATATATGAATGTATAAACGGGAATTCAAGAAAAAGAATGTACTACACACTGCAGATATCTGTACTATAAAGTGACACAGTAGAGTAAAATTGTGGTCTCTTAAACATAATTTTCACTATAGCATTTTGTATTACCCTTAGCCGCTCAAGCTGAACACTGTACATACTCTTATATTTGAATCCGATTGCATAGAAGCGTGTAATAGTTTTTTTTTTTGGAATAAAATTCCCCATAATTATAAAATTTATGCAATCAATTTTTTTGTCACCTTCATGCATTTCCAAGAACAATTGCCAAAAACAACCACCGTGTAGGAAATGACACTGCCTCACACAAATTAAATAATAGGAGGTCCTAGCGCAGATTCCTGTGATTTATGCTTTTGACTATTACTAATTGGTCTATAATTACGGAGACCCGACTTACATCCTTCTTTATGTATAGGTAATACTATAAACCTTGTCAACTAATTCACACAAACCAAAACTAATTTTATTCTTTATGTGTTTTATTTACCGCAATTGTACTAAAAACATTAATCTTACACTTTTTTGTTTTATAATTATAGGAGAGATGGGCAAAACTAACTAACTTTTAGCAGCATTTTTTTCTCCTATACTGATAAAATATTCACAAAAAAATATTAGCTTCTTCTTTTTTATCAGCTGTTAAAATATTATCGCTTTTTGTTAAGGATATATTTTCATTAAGTAGTTTTTTGTTTTCGTTTATAACTTCATTTTTCTAATATTTCTGTTATTTTTATTTACATTTGACATATAAAAAGAATTTTTACACTTCATTATAAATTTATTTTGCCGACTATAGTACGCTTTATATTCTGAAATTGTTTTTTTAAAATCATTTGAAACTTTTTATTTTTCATCATCAAGTTCATTTTTATTGACTGGCTGGGGAAATATATTTGTTATTATATCAGGGATATTTAACATTCTGCAGTTAAAAGGTATTTTTATTTTTACCGCCATTGTTTGCCCATTTTGAACAAATAATAAATAATACCCTTTCTTAGTTGTTTTTATCAAGTCACCATTTTGTAAAATACCAAAAACCATAAAATGATGAAAAAAATAGACTTCATTCCATAAGAAAATCGACCACAAATATATAACAAATACTTTCAGGCGCAAACGTGACAAATGGTAACACTTAGGTTACAATATTCATTATCATTCAAAATTATTTTCAAAAAATATTTAATATACGTTTTCTATTTAAATTAAGAAAGTTGTTGCTTATGTACGAAACAACAAACATCCAGTATATATCAGAGTATAATAATTTAAAAGTAAGTAAATCCAAACGACTTTTTTCTTTAAGTTTTTTTGATGTTATTAACAGATTATGGGAAAAGGTATCATTCCATAATAAATGAACTACCCTTGTATACAATATTGGAGGAATAGATTACCTTCTGCATCGGTTCCGTCCGGACAACATCCGTACGTAGAAATAGAACAATCAGCAGCTGCGGTGGTGGTGAATATTTCAGGGCTCTCAGTACCACGTTCTTTTTCGCATCCTTGCTGTTTGGGTCCCTTAGCTTCCGTCGCATTGTCTTTGCAACAGCCCCACTCACTCTTGCTACACGCCGGCGGTTCCGGCGGGCACCCTTCGTTATCGTTGCCTTCCGCTTGCGTTTTATTATCCCAACAGCATCCGAACAACGTTTCGTCGCAGCGACTCGATGGACATCCTCGGCGTTTCGGTCCCAGGGCCGCCGACACGCCGTCGTCGCAACATCCGAACTTAGACTCCTTGCAAGTTTTCGGACTGGGACAACCCTTATCGAACGGCCCTTTCGCCGAGGTGATGTTGTCCCAACAGCACCCGTACTTCGTTTTTTTGCATTGCATGATTTTTCTCCGTTTACACATCCTCCGTTTCTTTCTAAACAGTTCGGTAACGTGCGTGGTGGCCCAAGTGCTGCCCTCTTCTGCGGTCTCGGTCGTGCTGTAGAAAATATCCGTTTCCGATGTAGATTCTGTGGTTTCCGTACTAAATTCGCTACTCAATTCTGTAGACACTGAGGAACCGCCTGTAGGTGTTGCATCTGTTGAGCCAGGGAATTCCGTAGTGCTCGAAAATTCTGATTCCGTGGACGTCGATGCAAAGAAAGTTTCCGTTTCAGGTAAAGTCGACTGGTCGTATGATTCTTCGGTAGTGCTGGTGGATTGTGTAACAATGACTTCCTCGGTGGTGCTAGTCACGTCGGTACTAGCCGTGGAGGGCGTGGTTTCATCTTCGGCTATCATTCTGGGATTGGGAGTTGGAAGATCATCGGCTTCTCCAATGTTCTCTGCTGTGAACGTAGAACTTTCGGTTGTTGAATATTCTGTGCTCGAAGTGGAAGTCATTTCGACGGTACTGGTACTTTCGGTACTTTCGCTAGAGTAGGAACTGCCAGTTTCGGTAGTTTCCGAAGGTATTTCCGTGGTAATTGTCTCCGTGGGGACCGAAGTCTCACTGGTGCTGGTGTCGCTCGATTCTGTTGATTCTGTAGAAGTTGAGGATGGAGCGGTATCAGTTTCGACAGTTTCGGTAGAGGTGGTGCCCTTGGAAATACCATCCGACGTCAAGGTGCTAAGAGATGAGGATCCATCACTTGCAAAAGAACTTTCCGTGCCACTGGATGATTCCACAGTACTAAGTTCTTCTGTAGACGACTGAGAAATAACAGTAGAAGTTTCTACGTCGGAACTCTGAGGCGTTTCCGCTGTAGTTAATTCTTTTTCCGACGTTATATACGATACCGAACTTGATGCATCGGTTACGATGCTAAAGGCTTCAGAGCCCGACCCTTCTTCCTCTGTGGTTACGATAGATAGAGTGGTTTTTAAACTTGACTCACTGTCGCCCGAACCCGTAAACACACTTTCGTCACCGATGGTAGTTCCGTCGCTCAGCATGAGATCGTCCAAAGAGAAAGAGGTTTCGGATATATCCGGAGAGGTTGATAAGTAAGGTGTTGTTTCCTTTTCTACCTAGAACAAATAGTAAATACGGCAGAACAAACGCTTGGCTCCGTCAAAATTCCCCCCCTGATTTCAACCCAAATCCAAAGGTTTTAATATCGTAATTTCCGTACCATTTCGAGACAGGGTATTTTTTCACTGCATTATTAATAAAAAAAAATTAACCAAAGCTTACACCGAACATTTTAATAGTTCAAGAAAGTTTATGTTTGGTTACACACTGGGGGAACTAAAATAATAATAAAATTGTAATTAATTGTTTGAAGTAAAAAAGACCCTTTCCACACCCAGATGTTAATCACATTTTATCCAATTTTCAAACGGGTTTTAGAAAACGGTTTAGCTGCATTACTGCTTTGCTCCACATTTCAGATGATATTATCAGAGCCTGGGAAAGTCTTCTTTAGTTCTGAAGGTGTATAGACTGCATAGCGTATTTAAATACAGGTGTTGTACTTCAAGCCTGATTAACAAAACTACGCTCAAGTAATAACGATTTAGAAAGGCTAAACAAATTTTCTGACAAAAAAAATCAATTTGAAACTTGGAATGCTTCTAAGAAGTCGGTATTGGAGTTTACCAATGGTAGTACCAACATTAAAAATTCGTTTAAGGTAAAAAGTCAGAATATATATACTAAATCATCTAGAAATTTGGGTATAGAAATCGACAATATGTTAAGTTTAAAATATCAATAAGCGCATCTAAGATATATTTTCTTATCGCCATTATGTGTTCCTCTCAACACTAAACTTGCAGACTTCTTGTTATTAATGGAATATATTTACTTTTGCTTTGCTTACTAACGTCTATGCATTTTTGTTTAATATGATTTCTTTTTTTAATTTGTATAACTAAACAATAATATTACATTCGTATTTTATTTAAAAAATGTGAACAAAATTTCATTTGGGTTGTGAAAAATTGATATTGATATTATGATATAATTACTCGTCACGGTAATCAGTTCTGTTCCCAAGCGGCTGCGTTTCAGAACTCTTTCACATATAACACTATTAAAACTTACAATTCACTTCCACTAGATATTATTGCTTGTTCATCTATTTCTACATTTAAAAAGAAATCAAAACAGCTGGTGAGATTAAGCAGAGGCAGAACCGCTTTTTTTCTTATTGTTTCTCTTTTAATTGCTTTTAAATTTTATCCTTGCTTTTTTCCAGTGTCTATTTTTTTTGTTTCTTTTTTTAGGAATTTTTGATTGGTTTAAAATTGTCATATTGTGAATTTGTGTGTGTTTTTTCTTGTTAAATTCTGAATATTCTACTTCATTGTATCGGTGGTTAGGTGGAGTAGCGCTGCCAGACTGCCACCTGTCCAATTTTATCGTGGCATGTTTTTTCTGTTGTACTTTTGTAAAAGCTATTTATTATTGTAATAATTATTATTTATGGTGATTTGGAATATGTCTAGGGGGGAAACTTGACGAAGCCAAAATGGGCTTAAAATAACCTGGAGAACGGCAACGTCTATCCACTCTCCGTCGTCGCATTCTTCGGCAGGTACAATTTCATAGTCATCGTCGGTTTCCTTGGGCTGCTGTTCCAATGGTGGTTCGGGGGTTATTTCGAAATTTTTCGTTATGCTCGCAATGTCCGTTTGGGATTCGGACGTTTCTGCGTCTTGGGGCGTATCCGACCATAGATCCGAAAGCGTTAGTTCTGTAGAAGTTTCCGTACTTTCCGCGGCGCTAGTTGTCGGTTTTTCTTGTTCTTTAGTTGTTTCGACATTGGGTTTGGTTAAATCAGTAGGTATTACAGCATCTGTGAAAATTCGGTAAGTTGTGACGGGAGCGAACTTATAAACGAATGTAATGTTACCATCAGAGCAGGGTTGACTGTTGCAATCTTCGTTGCCGAAAATTATGTCTTCCGGAGCGCAATGCGAAATATCGACCACTTCGTTGCCCTTGATGCAAACCACTTTTCTAGATTTTTCGCCGCCTCCGCACGGTTTTGAACACTACAATAGATGTCGAATGAAAAAAATTATCTAAACCTGACCGTCACGCAAAGATGAATGTAGACGAAATCTCGGCCAAAAATGTGGAGAAATATATTTTTTTCAAATGTTTTTCACTTTCTTTACTTTTATTTCACTCAATAGTGTGATTTGTAGCGGACTGTGAAGAACTTTCTTTAGTAGTAATAAATAAATAATAATAATAAATAAATAATTTAAAAAATATAACCAATTTTAAATTGGCTTTCGAAAGTGCTACCTAAATTTGCAATAAACTAAAAGTTCTTTTTAAGCTAATTCAATAATATTACCGTCGCTGTTACTTGTGGTTCCTCGAGGAAAGTTAACACTTCAATCTGGTACTGTTCGAATTTTTTAGCAGTCTTTCTATTCTTATTTGAAGTAGCTGAATTAAAAATGTCCTCCATATTTTGTTTCTAGTAAATTTTCTAGCGTTTAATTCCAAATACTTTTGAAAATCTTTATGTGGTTTGAGCTTCTTCACTCAGCTGTCCAATGGGAATAATAAAATATGATATATATGATTTCAGAGCTAAGAAGAAGAATTTTGTGAACAGAAGCTTTACCATATTATATCATGCATATAACTCAATATACTTTTTAACAATTTTAACGTAGATTTTTTGTTTACCTCAAAGCCAGTGGGTATGGTTTGCAATCTTTTGTACTATGAAATCGAGGTTTTGGTCTATAGACAGCTAATCAAAATCTTTTAAAAATAAATCCTGAACTATATTTTTAGTTTGGGCTACTATTTCCTGGTTCTCTTTAATTTTATTGATTATATTACTTAGTTAGTTTAAGTCAATGATATTTCATAAATACCACAATGAAATAATTATTGATACAATACAATTAATACAAACTTTTCTAAAAAAAAGTGAAATTTGAAGTGATGATTTTTTTAAGATATTAAGTCAGTAAAAATTATTGAAAAAAAGGTGCTTTTATAAATATTTTAGTACCATTTAAACATTTTACCTTTACAAAACATAAATAAGTTTTATCACGCCACAGAATATGTTTTCATTACATTTATAAAAACTACCCACACCATTTATAAACACCAAACAAAAAACCGCTCCTTTTCGCTTCATCTTTTTCTAAATCATTTGTAAATCATATATTTCATTTTGAATCCTTGTCATGGTATTTTGTTTTTACTCTTAAGTTGCCACCAGTGGATATTTACTTGTACATTATTAAAGAAACGTCTTTTTAAATATTATAACAACCCAAAAATTCGGAAATTTTCCTACAAAGACTTAATTTTATTTGGTATGAAAAATTTATGTAATTTTATATTTTACCCTTCCTAAAATTGAAGCGCCGTCCTTTTTGAGCACTTTAAAACGCATTTAACATTTTTTAAGAAATATGTCTTTAAGTTTTAGGAATATGGATAAAAATATGATATTGTTCCTTTTTTATGAAGGTATAAGTATCGATCGGTATATAAAAGGACGCTAGGTTCAGCGAGTTGGCTTTTTAAAAACTTTTAAAAAACTATTAGTGCGCATAAATGTCAATTGTGAAATCATAACCTCACTTTTCAGTAGCTGTATTTGTTATTAAAACAATTGTGTTTAGTTTTATAAAAATTTAGAATTAAACTAATGCCTTTTAAAATTGTGCAAAGGAGAGGAGTTGGGAAAACAGCATCGTCTTTGAAGGTAATTCCAAGCGCGTGGGTGTCCAGGTTTCACAGTAGCTGTTTATTATGTACTGTAAGATTTATAAAAGTTTTACGGATTAATCAATAAAACCGCAGGAGTAAAAGTTTTGTAATATGATTTTTAAAAGCGCTGTAAAATGTGGAGTTACCAACTCCAAAGGTTTCATAGATAAAGTAACGGAAACGTTTTGAATGCAATATTTTAAAACTCAAAGAGTTTTGCTATTCAACTTACAAAACTGAGAACACGAAAACCCCTTTTAAATATCCTTTCTCTTATAATAAAACCTTAAGCTACGAAAAAATTTATTGAGATGTAATTAAGTCCAAATGTAATTTGTCTGAAATTCTCATGTTCGAATATCCGATTTTTAGCCCGGATTTCCCCGAAATTCGCCTGCGTGAGTCGTAACTTACTTCCCCAAACGGACCACTGAACCATTCGCCGTCGCACTCTTCGGTTCCAGTACAATTTCTAAGAGTTTCGAATTTGTTAGACTGGTCGCACTTGTCATTTTCGACCCTTTTCACCCCTTCTTTAGTGGCGAGTCCGCAAAATGAAGTTCTGCTTTGGATTCCCTGACCGCACTTTGCCGAACACTATAAAAATGAGAGCTTTCGGACTGCTTCAAAGATGATCTATTTTGTGGCTTAATGTATATAATCTTGGCTCCAAAAAAGTAATTACGACCTATTGGTGCTGGGTAACAACAACAACCAATAATTTATTCATAGGTTAGGGACAAGAGAGGGGCGAGCCAGATAGATGTCGACCACTTCATATCAGTGACAGTTTGAATTACTCGTTTTACCGTGATTAGATGCAAAACAAATTGTGAAAAATGTTTACTAGTGTTTAATAAGTAGAGGATTAATGAAACAAGAAGCTTTAAACTGACAAAAACGCCAATATCCTTAAAAAAGATATTGTTCCTGACAAGAAAGTTAGAAGAAGGTGCAACCAATAAATTATTAGCCTAACCAACCTTTATACAGTCTTTTGTAAAATAGGCTTTAAATGCCGCAAAATAGACAAAAACAACTGGTAATGGAATTGCACAGATTAAATATGCAAGGATATCCAAAAGATGAGTTGATTATAATAAAAACTGTCAGATAAAAGCACCTTCGATTTCAAAATTCAGCTTATTTCAATAATTGCCTTCAAAAGTCAAGACGATATACTTCGGGACAAAGTATATAAGTACAAATTACCTCACTCCACTGAGAGACGTACCACAAGTACTGGCAAGAGGCATTGGAGGATTCGCATTTTCGCACTGTGTCCGGTTTCGAAGTTTCTTCACATAATTCATTCGCGTATATTTGTCCGCTGGCAGTGGCGCAGAAGATTTTCCTGGTCTCGTTTGTCAAACCGCAAACCGCGTCGCACTGAAAGTGATAATATTACTTGCGGCCGGTGATTAAAATCGAAAAGGGTACCCCACTCCACGCGGACGCGATCCAGTCGACACCCTCGCAGGGGCGTACGTTGCAAGATTTTTCTTCTTCGGGTTTCGGTTCGATTGCTTCGCATTGCGCGTCGTTTAAAATTTCAATTTGATTTTCCTCGTCTTTTATAAAGCAACGGACTTTCCTTGTTTGTTTTCCGTCGCCACACAAATGATCGCACTAAAAACAGATTAAAATCAGAGAGAAAAATCCAAATTGCATTAAGTAAAGTTATTTTTGTTATCTGTGGTGGGGAAAAGTTGGAGCTTGGTGAAATAAGTTAAAGGTAGATTTTAGCGGCATTTTGGGTTTAGTTTTAAAACTCAAAATATATCTGCGATATTAAAACTAAAATTGAAATTTGATTTTATTAAAATAGGTATCAAAAATAAATAAATTTCACAACAACACAGAGATAGTGTTGATGGGAATTCCCACAGAATGTGACAAACATTACACATAAAACTGCTTTTTAAATACTCTTGTCATGCCTAAAGCTTAAAGTTAAACAAATATATATATATATATATATATATATATATATATATATATATATATATATATATATATATATATATATATATATATATATATTCAAATCGAGTCAAGTCTTTAAAGTTGACCCAAATTTTGATGCGATGTGTATTTAAAAAAGGTCTTCTCAGGTTTCAATTTATTTGACACCTTAGCAAACATTTTCAAAAAGATTAACGGGTAAAAATTTTCTTCCTAATTTACCTCTTATTTGATTATATTGTTACTTAATCTTAAGGCATTGCTAGTTTATAGTGTATAATGACGTGTGACGTGCCATGAGAACTATTCAACTTCAAAATACCAGGCGTTGCTAAAATCCGATCGCTCCTCGCTCCGCATCTAAGGTGCCGACCGTAGCTAATGAAGCAGTAGTGAAATTGACACTTTCGGCTCGCTTTCCGGTGGTATAATATTGGGTCAAATGGTTCTCATATTAGGGTTGGGTTTTTGAAATTTCAACAGTAAATCTTTAATTGTATTACATATAATGTCACTATTTCATGCCATCATGCCATAACTTTCTTGCTAGTATCGTTTCCGTACATTTTGCTGACTACTATGAGCGTGTGATGACTAAAAAATGTATGCTAGTTATTCCGATAAAATACACCGTTTTCAGGATATTTGCCGCATAATATACTCGTCTCCACAAAAATATCGACCACTATGAAACAACAGATCCCAATTTCAAAATTGATTTCCTTCCGAACCGTTCGTTTTATTTTGATCTTTTTTTGATCGATTCTTCGGCAACAATGCATCGTCACAAACTTTTGTTTTATTTGATGTGCTACTTTTTGGTATAACAATGGGTCACCCTGCATCCCAGCCAGCCAGCAACATTTTATTTTCGCATATTTTCATTATTTAACTATTCGTTATGCCTAGGCATATTGACCACTTGAAATGATTTTTTATTCCATTATAAAAATGACGTTAAAAGAGCGTTTATTGACATTAATGTATATAAGCGCTAATGCCAATGTCAACGATTTTACTTGGAATGAAATATTACAATGCAAATATCTTGAAAATGGTGTATTTTGTCGAAATATACATTTATTTATATCTTTATTATTTACAAATCATCACTCGTAATCCAACTAACCAAAACAGCTTAAGTTATAGAAAAATAAATATTTCTTTTACTTTATTTTATTAATAAATGTGCGACATTTTACCAATATATATTGGATTAAATCAAATCGCTCGATCAACAATAAAAAATAATTTCAAGTGGTTCATTAGCCTAAACATAACGAATATTCAAATAATGAAAATATGCGTTGGTAACATTTCACTCATTTAGATACAGGTTGACTCATTGTTGCACCTCGCATAGGTCCGGATCAAATTCTGATTAAAAGTTTATGACTTTTATGACAAAAAAAATCATCAAAACTAAAGGAACAGTTTGCGAGAAAACCAATTTGGAAATTGGGACTTTTGAGGATGAGAATGGAATTAAAATGGAAATATCTTGAAAACGCTGTATTTTAAAATATAAATATGTAAGACATTTAAAAAAAGAGTAATAGATCGATACTAAAACGAGAGTGATCGCAAGAAATGGCGAGATTATATCGCCATCTAGATATTATGTGAAAAAATATAATGTACTTGTATTCGCCATCTCGTAAAACCCCCGATTCCAAGTTTTCATGGCGATATTTCAAAAACTGGTTGCGCCATAACCATTTCCAAAACTACATTTTAACACTCTGTGTCTCTTTAATGAGCGACGTTTTACTATGCAACGTCCTTATTTTCACGAGTTTAATCTAGGATTTTAGAGTAAGGAGACTGATATCATTGCTTACCGGCTTCCAAGGTCCGGTATGCCACTTGGCACAAGTTTTTCCTTCATTGCACTTCTGTTGCTGAGGCGGTTTAGGGCCTTGACATTGCGATTCGTCCACTAATGTCGGATAGCCGTTGGATACTATCTGTTGGCAGGAAATCTCCCGATTTTGAGTACCTCCCTCGCCACAAGGAGACGAACAGTTGCCCCATGGATGCGGTACCCACTGCGCTTGACAGGCTATTTCGTTGCATTTCCTCGAAGTAACGGGCTTCCTATTTTCGTCGCACAATTTATCATCCACCGGTTGTAGGGTTTTCCGCCCAGCGCACGATACGTTACGATATTGGATGCCTTGAATATAAATTTCCTTTTTAATTTACATTAATGTAAGGCTGGGGCATTTTAATTACGACAACGACTGGAGCGTCTTTAACGTATGTCCGCTCTTACCACTCAATAATTTACATTTTAATTTTTCAATTTAATTATACTAATACTATCGAACTGTAAAACTTAGTGGTATTCCATAGGCGTAGTATTGTACCTACCATGGTTATCAAGGGTCCCGAGAGTGACAGGTAGAAGGATAATAGGTGACCTACCTGTGCCATAATGTTTAAAATTAGAATTTTAATTACTTTCTGGCAGTTGTTGGCAAGGTTCGTTCTTGAACATGGCTAGTGTTTCTGAATTTGCTGCTGAGAAAAAATTAGAAAACTATTGCCCAACGAAAGTCAATATTCGGACGATGAAAAGTCTACCATCTGAAGAATAATACTCCCGAACTACCTAACTTGGACAAAATGATGTCTGAAATGAAAATTTCCACCCATTGATAATACTCAAAGACTGAAAACAGAAAGTCACTTTTAATAGAGAAAGACAAAACTATCTGCTGGCGGCAAGGATATTTGAGAGCAGTTAGACTCCTTCGAAGAGAAAAGAGGAATATTTATTATCTAGACGAAGCTTGGCAAGATATAAATTTAAAAAGCGCGAATCAAGTTTTCATGGAATAAAAACACCCTCGGGAAGATTAATTTCTCACATTGGTAGCAAAAATCGATTTGTCGGTGGGAACTTTTTCAATAAAAATGGGCTGGAGACTATTATGAAGATATATATGCTATATTCAGGAAAACTACTTCCTGAAAACCTGGAAAAATATCATTATTCGGTGGCTTCTATCAGATCACAATAATTACTAAAATTTTCGATATTTTCAGGACTCAACAATATGTTGGTATACTTCAGTCAGAGCAGTTGCGCAGTTACATCAAGTATAGTGACGTAATCAAAAATGATCCGTGTGTCTTAGCTACACTTCAAAACTGACAAACAAAATTCCTGTGTCAATTTACGACATAATGAACTAGATAAAGATGCAATGCTATGCTTGACTGGACGCAAAAGACTAAGACAGCATTCATCTGCTACTCTGTTTACAAATACAATAAAAAAGCAGCAGAGCCAGACTTAATCCCTTTGAAACTTTAATACCAATAAATTAGGCTGCTATTTTTGCAGATGACTTAGACGTCAGACATTATAATGATTGAAAAAAGTTAAACATGGAAAGAAGAATAACAACAATAATACTATATAACACAGAGCTAACAAGGTCTAAAGACCGGTAAACATTTTATTTATACAAACGATACTTAACAATCAGTAAGATTATAAAAGCAGCCATTTGTGGGGCAATAGATTTAAGATTTTTATTCCCAATGAGTTCGGGGAGACAGTCTAGACGATTAAAGGGAGCCCTAAACTGTTTGTTTTAAAAGTCTCTCTTAAAGTTTATGATTGCAGTACTAATTGCAACAACCAGATTTGAAATTTTTCAATGCCCGTAAAATGCTATTCTCGAATTTCAATAACCACGGATTTGAGTTGTACTACTCGGCCTTACGATTGATTTTTTTAATTATGGCACACGCTATGTGTTTTCGCATGTTTACTTTACTTTGCTTTATTTAACTTTACTTTAATTGAAATTAAATTTTTATTTATACAACAAACTCCCAACGAGGTTAAATTAATTAAGTTTAAATAAATTAAAAAAAGAATAACGGAACATCTTCCTAAAAGTTGCTTTTACAGGATTGAAGAACTTTTATATATTTTGTATTATTTTGTTTTTAGTTTTTTTTTGTAATATCTTACATTTATTGCAAAAATTAATTAATAAAGTACTACTATTACTGTTGCTTGCTTGCTGAGTGCATCTTAATTTTTAAATGAGCAACTATGTCGTCAAGACGATAAGTTTATCAAACATGTTGTCACGGTTTTCTGTTAGTTACCAACACATATGAATACAAACCTCCACCGCAAGTAGCTGAGCAGGGTGTAAATTCATCGAAGGTCCAAGCGTAAGTTTCAGATTCGGATCCGGGTTGAATATTGGTGGGCATGCTATATTTGAAGGTTACTGGTACTGAAGATTCTTGAAATAGTAGCTGCAAATAAAACCACAGGGTTGTAAATGTATATAGAATACGAGAGTGGGCTGATAACTGACGGATCTGACAACGAAAACAATGATTTTTTTTCTTATTTTATTTTTCAACATAGTCCCTAGAAATATTACTCTATTTTTCATACACTCGAATTGAGTTAAATGGTCTTCAAAAACCGAAAACTCGAGTTCCTCAAAATATCCATTCACTACAGTAACGCGAGGCGACTGCAAAGCCGTTTCTTATCCTAGCAGAGTGCATTGTTTTTCTATCGTGCTCATGCGGACCAATATGGAATTTTCGCAAAATCGATGTAATTTCATTGTGCACCCACCCTGTATAAAGTGTCTTTCACGTCTCGCTGAACATCAAAGTTACAGCAAACGTAAAGCTGTAACAGTAATAGCGATTTAAAATGATATTTTTTCACATATATTGCGCACGCTCTATGATAGACGTAAAGTGGAACTCTGTCTCGACATATTTTATGATATTGTTCAAACAAAATTATCCCATCATTAACAGTTTTTCATTTATGGCCAATAATTTACCTACAAAAACGGAAATTTTCAGAATCTTTTAGAATTTTTGCCCATAAACGACACAACCTGTATATAATTCAAAAAATGTTGGAAATCGAGGCTATAGCTCTGGATCTCCCACGATTCCTGGCATTTTAATTTTTCCAATAGAGTAAATGGTTCTCAAGAAAATACTTGTTTTCTGAAACCATGTAGTACATCGCAGCAATACTAAATGACGTCATCGCGTCTAAATTGAGGGCGAGAAATGGTGATTTTTATTTGGATTTTTTCAAATATCTCGAATAGCGCATGTGATGACGAAAACCGTAAATACAAAATTTGTAGCCCTTGATCCAACCTATTGAAACCAATTAGGCAAATTTGTTAAGAATTTTGATTTACGGCAAATAATTTACTCCACAAAAGGACAATTTCAGATTTTTTTCAATCGAGGGGGTAGCTGGAAAAGCGCTTTATGGTTTGTTACAAAGATTTCCTGAAGTAAGCTAAGACAGTCTGAGGGTAAAGAGATTGTAAAATTATTTTTTTATAATTTTGAAATTCTCATGAGAACTGATGTTCTAATTCGTGCCTAAAGGCTGACGTCGTTTGGAATTGCTTCTTAATTGCTACTCGGGCTAGTGAAACGTTGGGAAGCAACGACGATGGCTTTTGGACTCGAATGATGGATAATAGCTCATCAAGTGGTCTCAAAAGCCTTAACAAATTTGCTTCATGTAGAAGTTTCAATTTGATTCAGAGCTTGACTGAAACTGGCTCGCATTTTACTCTGTACCTGCTTTTATATTGTTTGAGGATGCGGAGCTAAATGAGGGGCATAAACACCTTCTGGGATGACTGATTCCCATATTGGTGACAGGTAGAGACCTGACTCGTGGTTAAGATAGCATAACTAGTGTTTTCTGTTTGAGTGCTTATGGGAATTACATCCCTCTATGCTTATTTCTGCTCTAAAGTGACTGCCTAGGGTGCTCTCTACAAATGCTCCAAAAATAATTTTGGTTAGTAGCATTAATTCTGATCTGTTTTCTGGTGCTTTTGGCTTTGGTGCGAGATGACCATTTAATTCATATTTCAATTTCTGCTTACAATCAGATTTAATATTTTTTAGTCTACTCCACGGAGAACAAAAGCTTTATCGATCCTCTTCTGGCCATCAAAAGGTAACAAAATATGACGTGCTGAATTATTAAACAAGACATTCGCCCTTTCAGGATTTCGTACTTCGGGAATTTATCCAATAAATCCGGATAAATTTGATATTGAACCATCCAATTAAGGAACAAATTGCACTATAGAAGATTACGACGAAGATTTGTCCGGCATATGACGAGTTAGACGATGTCGATTTATGCTTCACACTTCACACTTCACACTTCACCCTCTCCAAACATAATGAGATATATTTGATATATGCAGATACTGACCAAAATGGAGAAATACGTGTCTTATAAATACAACTTCTGCTTATCTTACCACATTTTTGTTGCAGCTATAGTTTCGATTAGTTGAACAATAAAGATTTGTTTGTAACAATGATATATTACACACCATTAATTATCCTGTGTGCATCATTACTCACCGGGCGGGTAATTGTGCGCAAATACATTTTTTTTTAATTACATGTAGTGTATGTCATCTCATGCCTGTGTAGCAATAGTTTCTTTAAATGTTATTTTAAATACATAAAGCAGAATAAGTGGCGACTCTCTCTTAAGTAACTACGAAATATTCTCAATCAAATTCTTCAAGTTTTGTTAAATTTGAAATAGTGCCACTGTTTCCAAGTTTATTTTGTTTGTACCAGCAAGTAAATCATTTGAAATTTTGAAAAATGTCCAATAACACTTTTATCTCAAAAATTCGAATTACAAACGAAACATTAGCAAGTTTGCCCATACTCACGTTGTCAAAATATTGTATCTTTTTCGAACATAACGAAATTGAATAGCGCTATGTGGTCACCGCTTTGCTTTGCGTTTGATATAGGATAGACTCCGTCAATGAGGTTTGGTATGATACAGGACAACGTGGCTTTTGAACTTACCACGATGAAAAGAGGTTCATCGATAGGACCCAGCGTATAAATTTTGTCAGGCGCTGCAAATCCTTGGGGATATCTTTCATAGGTCCATTTGCTGCCTGCAAAGTCCACCGTGCGAGGAAAATCTATGCGCCAATTCCCGTTTAGGTAATAGTGACCCGACGTATTTCTAACAGCTACAACGATAAAATCGTACTATTTCAATTCGAGCATTCAAAGTTACAGGAAGGGGTTTACCTAGATAGTTATTGGATGGAGCGATTTCCTCCACAAGTACATTGGTAGCACCTCCGGGTACGAGCAAGATGTCGTTGTAACCTGTAACGCGCAGAATGTATAAGGTTTAGTAGGATTTGAGCCTTAAATGTTATATAGCTGACGTTTAAAGTACCCCATGATTAAATTAGCAACAAAAATGTATGGTTTGTCTCAAAGCATATCGTCTCGACTTTTGACGGCAATCATCAGCCGATGGCAACAGCTGACCAGTGTATATTATAGGACAGCACATCAGGGAAGGAACTTTAATGTATTTTAAAAACATAAGGATTAAATATTACATTACAAATATCTAACTAAATATTAGCAATCATGACATTTACGTACGTTTTTATTCAAGATCTAATTCTGTTTTACTCTGAATCGTCATTAAGAATGTAAGAATCTTTTTAATTAAATTTATTACACTGGGTCTTAGAGCAGGAGTAATATTATGGACGAAGACCTATAACAGTATGCTATATCTATTAGCTGAACTATAAATTAGATATCGTTTTTAATAGCATATGGATTTCAGGCTTCAACTTCCACTTTTGTGAAGCAAATCTTTTTGAATGAATTTGGTAATTTCTGTAGCAACCGGCTGGGAAAGGTAGGGTTATTCATTATAATTACGGACTGGACAATTTTTTAAAAGATAATTTTGAAACCAGGTCTGCCCTTGTATCTTCATGCTAGCACAAGTTGATTCCTTAATATTACTAGCAGACAATACCATGAAGTTTGGAATAAATTCCTCTTCTGATCTGGAGTGAATTATAGTGATGTGTTGTCCTTTGAAGCAAAAGGTTTATATTGAGTAAACGCTGGGTTTACTCAAAATAAACCTTTTGCTTCATTTTTGAAATATTATTAAAACATTCTTCCTATGTAACATATGTTTTAGGTCACTCTTGGTATTTTAGAGATAAAAATTATTTTTTAGAAAAATTTCGATAGCGAATCACGAATCTTTCAACCACTTAAAAAAATCTGAAATCCATGTAAATGAAAAATCTTTTTTTTTACAACTTTATGCATATTTTGAAAAATACATGAATGTGTATTTTATTGCGGCAATAAGCAAAAGGATTCATTCTTGATTATTGTATTGTATTGTAGGACTATTATAACAATTGTGAACTGTTCTGAAGCAAAATACTTTTTATAAAACTTCTGGATTCCTCTTGCGTCTGTCTGTTTTCGTTGAGTCGAACATGCTGGGGTTTCGTCAATCATCCTGTTGGTTTCTTCAGAGATTAACCGAAACTGGTTCGCATTTTACTCTGTACAAGCTTATATATTGTTTGAGGGGGGTGGACCTAAATGAGGGGAATAAATATCGTCTCGGATGACTGATTCCCATATTGATGAAAGGTATAGATCTGAGTCGTAGTTAAGATTGTTTGCCTCATTTAGCTCCGCCCCCCTCAAACAATATATAAGCAGGTACAGAGTAAAATGCGAGGCAGTTTGAATCAAGCTCTAAAGAAGCCAACAGGATGATTGGCGAAACGTTAGCAAGTTCGACTCAATAAAAACATACGCAGGAGGAATTCAAAAGTTTTATAAAAAGTATTACAGTAGTCTGTGGAAGTTTACTTGAAAAATTAAGTAGGATAATGTAATTTTTGGCAATAAGCCGTGACGATATAGTTTGACAGTTCAGTTATATAGTATTTATCAAACAGTTTATGTAATTTATACGATAGCTTAAATTTCATGTTATAATAAATAAAAAGAAATAGAAAGTTTTAGAACTTTTCACTTCGTTTTTCATGAACATACAGGACATTCCATTTTAAAAAATAATTTTGATGTATGGTTCGAGTACTGGTAAGGTTGCAATGTGCCAAATATTTCTCTGTGATTTCCAATTAATTTTTTTATAATATTTATATGATTCTGAGTCTTTTAGTTTCAGATTTAGAGGCTTTGAAAAATATTTTACTGTCAATATAGATTACATCTTCGTGATGACTTGACGATTCATTTTCGAAATCCGGAGAGTTCAAATCTAGGCAACCGGCAGTTACCGAATAGTCCCATTAGTGGGAACTTCGACTATGCTACTTATAAAATTTTGACTGATTAGTTTCATGTTTTCTTGTCCCCCTAATGGGTAATTTAAATTTTAACAAATTATAATTGATGTCTAATAGTGTATTATGCAACAAGTGTGGCGTTTGAATGAAGAGTTTTGTGTTAAAAAACGAGTGACATAAAAAAATTATCAAATGTATTGTATACTATACTTTTTCTACGACCCTAAAAAATATTTAGCCCCAGTTAACATTGAACGCGTTCCATTGTGCGGTAAGTGTATAATAATGACGGTTCTCCTTCTTACCAACTTGCATATCGTTCAGTTCTAACGTATCGGTGACCGTGTTGCACGTACTGCCATCTCCTCCGCAGACGCGACATTCATCTTCTTTCAGTTTCGAACCCAGCATCATATCGCATCCCACGGGCTGGAAGAACATTTTTACGGACATATTTATCAAAAATAGCTTTCTAAACTTCCATTTGGTGCTTCAGATTATTTTTATTCAGTTTGAAGATCTCTGGACGATTTCCTGACAGGCCAATTGCCCAGGAGACGAACTAACAGGGAAGTGAGTTAACGTACCTGGCATTTTCCATTAACGCACACATCAAGAGTCTGGTCATCACACCTCGTGCCGTCAATTACCACGGGAGCGTGTCTGTAGTAAAACCTTTGCCCCCTAGGCATACAATTAAGCTCGCACGGATTTGGTCCTTTCGTGTACGGCACCCACCTATTTGTTTACATTCAGTTTAAATTAAAGTTAAGTTGCTTTTGTGAAAAATAAAGACGTCCTAACTACCGGCCATTTAAAGTCTTAATGTCCGATGAAACCTCGGATTATAAGAAATTAACCACGAATACTGAGAATATGGTATGGTTATGGTAATGAAGTAAGTATAGTAGGTATGCTATTTGTAAAGTTATATAGCTACGAGGATCGTAAAATAAGTAGTAGTAATAAAAAAAAGCAGAAAAAACATTTCTTGTTTTCTTTATTTTTCAACAAATCTATACAGTTGTCTATACGTTTTTACATTTTTTTAAACCCGTCTAGGATTCTAGAAGCTCCTCAAAATAGGCATTGACTGGGACGATTACTTCTTAGTTAAATTTAAACAATCCTTTGCCACTGGTGTGTGAGTAATGTTATACACGCTTTTTCAACAATTATCGACGCAGAAACTCATCAGGACAAAAATGCGCCAAAACAGCCTCAAAATTGACCACACGATTGCGTTTATTCTCCCCTGTGAACAAACGCAGCACCCATATTGCCCAGGTTATCATTTACACCCCATTTGATTTGCGATTAGTCTACGGCGCTTGCGAATTACACTGCATTGAGTTGAGAATTTTGCCAATCATTTTGGGGGTAGACACTTGACCAGGTCGTCTGGATCTACATTCATCTTTAATGGAGGTATGCCCACGTTTAAACCGATCCACCCAAATGTAAACAGTGACAAATACAGAACCAGCAAATCAGTTTTGAATTTTATCAAAGTCAATCCTTCCAAGTGGTTAATGACTGCTCGAAACACACTTGTGCATTTTTATAGGCAAATTTAAACAGTTTAATTCAATCAACGACCTCAAATAGACTATGTGATGGATACAGCTGAATCAGTTAGGAGTGCTACTGTCTTAGATTTTCCTTAGGCTATTGAATTAACAGTTACGTGTGAATGTTTAATGCGTCGTTAAACTTCATACTCCACCATCGATAAATGAATCAAACCAATACAGTGTTTCGGTTTAACTAAAGTTGACACCAAATTTCGGCTTAACCAGAAACAAAAATATTTTAGGCGGATTGCCCTGATGTCGAAAATTTAATATTTTTACTACTTTTTCTATCATAAAACGACAAGTTTCCCGGTTTATTAATCATTTTAACAGTTCGTTATAAAAATGTTACTTACTGGTATGTGACATTTTCAAAAGGTACTTCGTCATATTCGGAACATTGCTGAGCTCTGAAATCTCCAGTATCCGGACAATCCTACAATAAGAAATAGTCTCAATTTAGCTATTTAAAATTTAAACAATAAATTAATACCTATTATTATTTTTTATAGTAAATACTAATTATTTAATACAGATGGATATATTAGAAACTACTGCGAAGCCACTTTAAGCTGTTGTTTACTTATCATATTTTTTTGCTAAAGGTAAATTTTTGGTTGAGATATCTGTATATGTATATTTTAAATGTTTTATAATTGCCTATGTGTGATCATCACGATGTCCAATAAATAGAGTGATACAAAAGGTAAGTTAATCCGTTACCCATATATTTTTATGGCTAAAATAATAGAACTTCCATTATGGCACTTTCCATTTAAACGATCTGTTTTCAATATACAGGGTGTCAAAGTTCCATAATTAAAATGCTTTTCATTAATTGTAATTGCGTGTTTCCATTTAATCTAAGATGTTTTAATCCTTTTAGTGGTATACATTATCATTTAATTTAAAGTTTTACATTAAAATTTCACATTCATTACATTTTTCCGCAAGATTTTTTTGGTTCAGTACGAAATACGATCTGTTGTTTATAATTATTTTAAAAAAAATCGATTCGGGATTCTTTCTTAGTACACTGATCCGACTGAGCTATTGCCTACAGTGTGTGCCATTTTTGAGGGTTTGAGTAATAAAGCTAACGTATTGTGGCTGTTGCGACCCATGGATGCTTTTACATGAAATGAAAGGTGAAATGCAAAGTTTGATAAAATTATAACATATGCATTTGATTTGATTTCGACGGTTTTGTCATTGAATTTTTAAATATTAGTTTTTGGCCACCCTGTAATGAATTATTTTTAAAATTTCAACACAGGTCACTAGAGTAGATCAAATTCTATAAGAAAATCGACCCCAAAAAAAATAACGGATTAAGTGTACGAAAGTGAGAAAGATATATGTGTGCGATTGGACATTTTTAGGCGTAGGGATACCTAAAGTAAGGAAAACAAATCACTCGGCTTACGTTAATAGCCCTTATGATGAATGAGAGGAGTGTGCCCGCGTTTTCATGATCAACGGTGAAGGTTTGGTGCAACGGATTCACCTCCGTCGTCCTCGGCTCAATGTGATTAATGAAAACATTACACGTGTTCCTGAACTTCATTCAGAGACTTAGAACTATGTGATTTTCACATATTTGGATATAAAAAAAAGCACTTGAAGGCAAATGGTTAGATACCAGAACGGAATGAAAAAAATACCGCAATCTTGGGAAAATGTATAATAAAAGAAAGGATGGGAAACTTTATGTTACTATACAATATAATAGCATTCAGGAAAGATGAAGATTACATTAGCCATGATAATGATGACACCGGCAAATGCCATGCCATCATTATGACGTAGTCGTCATGTTTACTGATATCTAGTATAGAATATGTCTAAAATTTCGGAGAAATTCAAAAAATTCCTTAATATACCGCGTCTTTTATTTAAAATACGAAGGTTTGTCACTTGTCCACCAAATTGAAAACACCTCGTATATATAAAATTATAACATTTCGAAAGTATAAATGAATTCAAACTTTTGGGTTTAGGTTTTTTTGATATTTTTTTACAGGTTCTGTGATAAGGCATCATCCCATAATAAACGGGACACCCAGTACGCCCTAAAACCATAAAAAATGGGACACACTGTACTTTCTCGTTTAGGACACGACTCTATAATGTAATGGCACGATTGCTCAAAACTTAACCCGAGTCGAGGTCAACGTTGCGTCGAGCCGCATCATGCTCGCTCGGTATGCATTTGTTAACGTCTTCGCATGAAAAATGAGATAATAAAATAAAACGAAAGTATTCCTCGACTCGCACAATGGGCGAAGTATTTTCTTAATTAATTGTTTTATCGCGGCATACCAATAAAGCAACTAATGAACGGAACACGGTTTCGAGATTTTTATTGCTTTTTTTAACGAAGTGGTATGATTTTTCTTTTAATTATTTGAAGGTTCGTTAGCATGTTACGGAATGGATCTCCAGTTAAAATCTTCTAAACGGTCCGGTTTAAGAATCTCGTTTTAGAATATTGGAGTGTGAGTTGTCTGAGAAAAATACTAAATTACACTTAATTGAACTTTCCATCGGATCGGTATTTGAGATGAGCAACAAAGAAACCAGAAATAACCCAAAAACTTCAATCTGTTTATCAGTGTAATTAAGCAATATTTATCCGAATTTTCGGATAGATTATTTATTTAGTGCCGAGCACTTAAAAAAAAGGTCTTAGAAAAAATAATCAAAGAAAGGTTAAAATTTTCATAAATGCGTTCAAACAGTGCCTCAAACGACATTAATACATTTAATAAACAGGGTGGACATTGCAATGAGAGATTTTATAATTCCGTATTTCAGATTTTAAGAGCTACCGCCAATCGTTCTTAAATTAAAGGTGAGTTTGGTGAATGAAAGTAATGTTACTGCGACATTGCTGCAAGTACTTTATTAGAATAATACTTATAACAATAATTGACGGGCAGATAATTGAGATATTACTTATTAATTAAATTATTAATATAATTAATTAAAACTCTTATAGTTGTAAGAATAATATGAAAATAGATAAATTGTAATAAATGTTATTATTGTATTTGTAAATTTTTGTTATCATGTTCCGAGTAGTCAAATGAAGTATACTCGCTTTAGTCTAGAGAAATAATAAGCGACTCTAGAGTGTTTTCTAGCATGTTGTATGTTATAAAGCCATGAAAACTGATTTGATATCTGTGTGGGAAAGCTTGTAAGTCGAAAAAAAAAAAACAGAAATATTGTCGGCCAAAGAACTTCACATTTTATTAAAGACACAGTATCTTTCATCACTCGATTTTAGACAGTTCAGTGCCGAGATTTTATCTTTCAATAGGCCCAAAAATTAAATGGGGGAACATATGATATTAAAGTTTTGCCACATTCCTCCAGAAACCCGGATCCTAATCCAGTCCACTTTGGCAAAAAATTAAACGCCTAATATCCTCAGCGTCTTTTCCCACAATTACGTTCTAAATTGCAAGTATAAGATAGTTTGATCTCTGAATTCTGTGTAGGTATTTGTTTTAATTTGTTAAAAACTAATTAAACCGTTAAAATTTCGGCATTTTGTTCGATAATTAACAGCTTGTTCCAATATATAGTTGATAAGGCCCGTAGTGCCGACGCAAAATTTTTGGCAACTATTTTTTGTTCAAGTTTGCCTCTGGCAAATTATGCTTCTTGCAGCAGAATGACATTTCGGACTGAGTGTTAACTGAATCTTTACAACATACGAACCCAATTAAATGAGTGCACGCCTTCCAAGTTTATCTCGATTAATTGACTAGAAAATTCAAATGGCATGAGAAACAATTATTTGCTTTGTTTGCTTGTTTAACGATCTCGGAGTGCAATGCCACTGTGGCAGTTTATCACGTGTACTCTGGAATACCAAGATTAATGTTTTAAGAATCTATATCACAAACTTTAGTTAATTTTTTTTCTTTATGTATAGAAATGTTCTGTTCGCAAAATATTCGATTATTTCACAATGGAGAAGAATAAAATTATTTAATTCAGAAGGGTCCATTAGAAATCAAAATGAAAATTAAAAAGAAGATAACTTAAAATACGAATAAGTATTAAATGTTAATTGTCCAACACTGCTCAAGAAGCTTTTGTTTGCCGTATAATGTTACTATTACATTATTATTAAATTGTTTCTTTGTGAGATCACTATTACGAGCTTCCTGACTTATTTACATATTTTAGAAATATTTTCACAAATGCAGCGTTACCACATCCACCAGAACTCAATGACACCGAATTTCATATCTGAAGCTATATAAAAAATCTAAATAACTTTTGTTAACATCTAAGTATAAATTTTAATTTTAGTATTGTTATGTGTGGTGTTTCGTTGTGCCAAGACAGTAACCAACTTTTTTTTTAATTCTAATTATTGGCTTGATTTTGAGTATTTTTTATCATTACATAGCATACCAAATTTTGAGTAGTTTTTGAGAAAAATACACTTTTTCAATTTTTTGCGGAAAAACAGGTTTTTGGAAAAATGTGTTTTTTACACTTAAAAACTAAAATTGGCAATTTTTATTATGGATCCATGGAAGTGGTTAATAATAATGCTTTGACCCATCTATGACGAACATATATTATACAGCAGGTCAGAAATGAGCATCAAAAAAATGTTATTTCTAATTCGAAAAAAAAAAACAGAATATATATATATTCCGGGATATCATCCGTTCGCTTGTTGAACTCAAACTGGAATCCTGCAGACGTTTCGCCAAAATCTCACTTGGCATCTTCAATGCTCGCGCTCCGAAAAGACTTCCACACACATTTTTCCATCGTCTAATAGTGTACGGATTTTTTGGTCCTATTCTTCTATATCCATGACTACTGTTGCGTTGCCTTTGTCTGCTGGTAGTGCTATTATATTTTTGTTTTTCTGTAGTTCCCGTAGTGCGTTGGACTCTTCCTTTGACAGATTCTTCTTCGGTGGTTTGGCTGTTCGTAGTATTTGAGAAACTTCTGGTCTGATAACTTCAGCACTATTTTCTTCCAGATGTTTTATTTTTATCGAGGTTTCCACTCCACAGATGATGGTTTCTACGGGATCTTTGTGGGGGCTATAGCATAGTTGAAACCTTTGGCAAGTACATTTTCTGTCGCTTCATCGATTTGGTATTATACACTACTCTCTCCGGCGGTTCTTCTTGGTTAATTTTATTCTTCTTAGTTTTCTGTGTTTCTTTCAGCTGTTCGAACTTTCTTTTATGTTTGATTCTTGTTAGTTCAATGTCTGTTTCTTCCCGGTATCCTGATATTCCATCCAGGATATTCCACAATAAAGGATTGAGTTGGTTGAATAAATCTAGATGTAAATAGTAAAGCTCCTTGTTAATCATATCCAGTTTCCGTCTACTGTCATGGATGGCTTCCCTTGTTAATGCTAGGCTCGCTCTTAGAATATTCTTAACTTGGTTGTTGTTCTTGTGGAAATTCAGTTTCATACAGTTTGGTTAAATGTCCTCGTCTCGGCAGCGTTCCAGGAATGTTAAAGTGCACAAAACTCTTGCCTCTTCTTGATCGTAGCTTTTTCGAACTTCCTGATGGATGGTAAGTACTTCTCCCCGTAGAAGTTACAAATGTTGTGTTTTAGGCTTCCGCGGGTCTTATATGTGTTGTAAATTCTTCCACTGCATCCATCTTTAGCATTTCTCGAAATAGCATTTCTAACGGTGTCTGTTGCATTAGGTCTTTCTATCTCTTGCCAAATTCTCATTTTTAAGTCTTGAACAGCCATTTTTATGCACTTCAGTTTTTATGCAGCCCCATAAACAAAAGTCCAGGATTGTCAAGTCAGGGCTCTTCGCTGGCCAATCCATGGTCCCGTAAAGACCAATCCAAAATGGAAAACGATGATTTAAACAATTTCTAACAGGCACTACGGTAACATGGTGCATTATGTTGTTGAAAAACAATCCCTTTTTAATATCTTCAGATTATCAATGAATATATAGTTCTCCAACAAATTTAAATATCACTCACCATTCAGAACAAAGTTATAAAATCCTGGGCCTATTATTCGAACAGGTATGATGCCACACAACATATAAATACCTCTCCAACCCCGTTTCTTAATTATTTTTACACGATTTTCATTTGAGTTTCACCAGTGATGAGTATTTTTTCTGTTGAACATACCGGCCGTATTGAAAATTGCCTAATAGAATTGTTTTAAAAATGTCACCCTCAAAAGTAAGACAACAATAAATAAGTCTTGTTTGAAAGTCCTGTTGGTATAATTTTTGATCTCGCAGAAATTTGAATGGATGGAAGTTATTAAATTTTAAAGATCTTTGAACACTAGTCTTACTAATACGCGGTAGATCTCACGATGCAGCTCATGGCGAATTTTTGTCGTTTTCTTCAAAATACAGGAGAACTTATAAATGCTTCTTTTCTGTTAGGATAATTGTTGGATTCCGATTATTGACTACCACTCCACGAACAATTCGTGAAAAAAATATGTTTTGTGGGTACCCGTCCTGCAGGATAAAAGGCTAATGCTGGACTCTGACGTCTTATGTAATATTCATAAGCGTTCTTAAACACTGTAAAAAATTGGCCATAACTTCTAAACTATCAATTTTTGTATTAAAAGCTATACATATAAAATGATACAGAATTAAATTCCAAACCCAATAAAAATGCTAAATATAAGGCGTCATACTTGGAAAATTGTTTTTTTTTAATTAGAAAAAATATTTTTTGATGGTCATTTGCAGCCACCCTGTATACTATATCTTCGCTATAGATAGGTCAAAGCATTAAATATTAACCACTTTCATGGATACATAATAAAAATTCCCAATTTCAGTTAAAAGTGTAAAAAAAACATATTTTTCCCTAGACCTGTTTTAAGCAAAAAATTGAAAAAGTTCATTTTCCTCAAAAACATTTCCGTCGTACTTATTGAGACATGTTAAATAGACCTGTACACATAAAACATAGTGCATTTCTGTTATATATTAACCTCACAAATAAAATTAAATACCTCTTGATAATGTTACCATGGAAAACGTTTTAGAGCTAATATTTTCAAATCTACAACTTCATGAAATTAACACATCATTTTTCTCTAAATTTAATTTAGAAATTTGCCTCTACTGGAATAATTATTTAGATTGTTTCTAAAATAGTTGAATAATTAATGTTGCCTTTGTCTCCCATTATTCCCAGGAATGTACTCATCAGCTACGTTGATGTTAACAGTCTCCTGAGTTATTGAAAAAATCCCGATACTGTTCTCAACTAATTGTCTTATTTTTTATGGGTTCTGTTGGAGGCAGCACTTACTTCAAGTATGTTTACTTCAATGGGCGTCATAAGCCAATCCACTAAAGGGTAGCCACAGTCCCCTAGTAAAAATATATTTAAGACTGGCCTCCAACTTTGTCCCATTCTTTGAAAAAGAAAACTGGAACGTCATGCACGCTTCCTCTAAAAATTTTTCAGGTCAACGAATACATTGGTCAAATTTGATTTGGTTAACGGCATACACATTACCCTCCATTAAGTAACTAGTTTAATGCTATCCACATTTGCATTCCACTTGGGCAAAAGCCATTCTGAAACGTTTATTAAACTCGAATAACGATTGGAACACAAACTTTATTCCCTACCTAAACACTAAGAGAGTTAGACGACCTAAACGAGTAGGAATAGCTTTTCCATGAAAAATTGAACATTCCTTTAGTTTTTCGTTAGGTTTCAACCATAACTCGACAGATAAAAGATAAATGATTCGGTTTTGCGGTTAATCTAAATAATATGGTGAAACTAGCGCCCTCTAGGGGCAATGTCCAAATAAGTTTCAAATTCGTCATTGTTAAATAAAAAAAATAAAACAAACAAACAAAAATTCAGAATAAAATTTAAGCTTTGAAAGAGGGCCTGTGTATAATTGACTTCTACAATATTAAAAGTAATAAAAGAATCGGCTTCCAACGCACGTGGTGTAAGTTGATTACAGTTGTGCTTCGTGAATCGCCAATGTGCAGCTTTGATGGTTTGTTTAACTTTCGCGAACGTAACCGTAGTGTAGTATGTGAGCCGTTAACCCTGAATTGGTTATTTTTAGTCGGTTAGATTTTATTCTTAGTAACAATTTGGAAATTAAAATGTTACTGTTAAAATAAACCATTTTTTACGTTGGTTTTTATACTGAATTGCTGCCGGACTCTATTATTCTGCTTCTCAAAATAAACTAGAAAATATAATAACCATGATGTATTTAAATTTACTCTTTCCCGTTGAGTAATGGCAAATAATGTTTGTTTTGTGATCGATTTACGCGGCAAAGTTTAAAATGTTTAAAGTTGAACCAAGCGATGACAGACGAACAGGTAAATTAGTACTCTCTCAGTAATTTCCAAAAAATTCCGAACTGCATTTCGTCACAACTTAAAAAAATCAACAGATCCAAAGGAGACCCGAGAAACTGAATGCAATATTTACGGCTTCTAAACTCACGTTACTATTGTAAATTTTTGATCTATTATTTCGTCTAATCCAGCCGAATTGGAGTCTGGGAGTTGGGGTTTGCGTGAATCGGTTAACAAAGAAAAAACATATTGTAAACAAACGTAATATCTGTTGTAGCGCAACCACAGTTTTGCGAGGTTTAGTGGGAAAAGTATCCATCCATTGTATTTTTCACAATTTTGCAGGAGCAATGTGCAGCAAGGTCTATATAAAGATTAAAGAAATAATTTTTAGAAATGACGAAAGAACCAGCAATTATTTAGAGTTGCATGACTAAGTTAAAGCAATTATAGATTTAAATGTGCTTTGGACTTTTCTTATAATTAAATCATAAGAAGTCTAATTGAACTACCGTACGAGTATGAAATAATAATACCTAATTAATTAATTCCTCAATTCCACTAAGGAGTGCATATTTTTGGAAAGCCTAAATACAGTAGTTGATGTCTTGTCTCAGAAGCTGTATAAATTATCAAAAAAATTGTCTGGATTCACTCAGATTACTAGATAATATAGTGGCCCTACTAAGATAAAAATTGATAAGCTTCAGGCGGTATTGATATTTTCGTAGATAAGGGAATGATTTTCATCGCATGTCTCTAAATTCCACTCACTAACCTTCACTTTGCAACATTTTCCATTTTTTAACGAGGTCTAGCCATATTTTAAGAAAATAATGCAGTAAAAATGCCGCATTCAAAATTAGTTAAAAAGGAAATTTCAAATCTAGCGCACGTGCACAATCTCTATATCTCTAGTAGAATATTAGAATGTTATATTATTGTGCATAACTACAATCTTTCTAACTTTATTCTTTCAAACTTTCTAGATTGTATTTCAGATTTATGCTATACCTTTTCAGAAATATTTTGAATTTTATGTCAAAAATGATGTCAACACGTCTAAAAATAGCTGCCGATTTCAAATGAAAGCATTCGTGGGGTTAATGTCTTCAAAGCGGAGGAAGAGGAGGTTCTACGTTAGTGGTCTGTTTTGATATTCTAAAAATAAGTGATAAAACACTAATATTAAAAATTTAAATGAAAAAAACCTAATTTTTTAAAAACTGTATGCAAGTACGCATTTAAAAAAAGGGTGACTTTGAATACGGCTAAGCATGCCGACAAAAACAATAAAGCACTAAATATAACTCCAAAATATTTTTTTTATTTTTAACATTCAGGAAAAAACACTGTTCTTGCAGATTTTTTTCATTTGAATATTTTTCAGCAAATATCAAAATATTTTTTGGATAAAATTTGGCCCATTCAATGAAATTAAACAAATAAGCAGTATTGTTTGATTGTTTTTCTTTCTGATATGTTTCGCTATCATCTTGGCAAATGAATATCAGTCTAGCATTTTAACAATGGGAAAACGTTTTATTACTGATATTAAGAATACTTTAACATTTTGAAATAGGCGACCTCGGGTGTAAATTGGGTGTTTCTATTTCAAAAAATGACTTTTAAAGATTTTTCCATCTGACTTTTTAGTGTAAGTTTAGAGTTACGAAAAATATCTAGAAGTGTCTAACCACCAAACTATCGATCTTCCGCCAGACCGCTGTGAATTAAGCAAAGTATGACACCACTTTTAAAATGAGGAACATCGAAACCCTCTTGGAAAAGAGAATAATGACATAGAAAAATGAATGTGGGAAGCTGATAATATGTTAGAAAACACTATATAGCCCATTATTAATTCTCTGGAATTCCAACGACTATCGTCCATTTGAACATGATGACCAAAATCCACAGATGAAGTTGTTTTACTTTTTTTTTAAATAATAATTTCATCAATCACCACTCATTCATATTTATTAGAATTACCTATTACCTATTTCCGTATTATTTTCACTTTCATATAAGTTTCTATTTACTTGATGATAATATAATAAAATAATTTTCTCAATTTTCTGTCCATTTCTATAATTATAATAGCGTATAATTATTATTATATTCATTATAACAATTATTATTATTTATAATTATTATTATATTTATTCATATAACAAACTACCTGCTGTTCCGTTGCATTAATTTACCAAACTTCACCAAAGTCATCTTTCTATTGTATGCAAATTTAGGAACAATTCGGGGTGTAAAACCTGTCGTTGAAATTTATCTGAACTTTGCGATTTATCCAACTTTTAATTTGTCCGTCCTGTCATTGCAAATTTTTATTATCCCATTAAGAAACTGGGTAACTAATATATATTTTTAGAGAATACAATAGTTAATGAATGAATGAATTAATTAATTAATATAACTAATGATTAATTATTGAAACATCTCATTTTTTCGAAAGAAAAAAAATTACTCTAAGCATTTCCACTTATTTTATGGCACATATTCATTTCAAAT
Organism: Cylas formicarius; assembly: GCF_029955315.1. Taxonomy (NCBI): domain Eukaryota; kingdom Metazoa; phylum Arthropoda; class Insecta; order Coleoptera; family Brentidae; genus Cylas; species Cylas formicarius. The sequence goes on along the minus strand of NW_026844214.1, from coordinate 12,889,092 downwards.
GCAGACAAATAGCCACCTGCGTGTTACAAGAAAAATGTCTGCGGTCAGGCCCTTGGCAGTTGTAACCCGGTTGACATTGTCGATACTGCGTACTGACGCCCCCGCCACAGGTCCTCGAACAAGGACTTGGTTCCGACCAATCGGACCACGGGCCTTGGTCTGGACCTTCTCCACCTTCCGTTACGTAGCTCTCGGGTAGGTATAGATGTGCCCCTTGCTGCCTTTTAAATCTATCTTTGTAGTGCCTTATTTTCTGGAAAGGAAGAAAGAATTTCGTTACAGTACTAATACAAAAACTTAAATTAAAAAAAAAAACACTACGTAAGTTAGATCCCGGACGTAGGTGAAAATGAAAAATGGTCTAAAAATATCTACCTGTTTTTCTAAATTATCCCTTAATATAAGCTAAAGCTAAATAGGTGACTGGGAATTTCATAAAACACTTAAAGTTATGGTGGATAAAAACTTTAAATGGGTTTTAATCGTATTTAAAAAAAATCGATCTTTATTGAATATTTTTTTTATTTTACAAAAATGTTTATGTATGAATTGTTCTGCGTTTATTTGCAAAATTACCTACTTAAATTTGAATAAAAGTATTATTATTATTATTATTATTATTATTGTATTCATTTTCAGAAGCTGACAGTAATACGACACGCTATAGTTATAATTTTACTCTACTGAGTTACTTAATAGTACATGCCAGATGAAATTCGGGCAACCGATCCTACTGTAGGATCAAACAACGGACGCATGAATACCCGGTTCAACACAAACACATAAATACATTTACACATACATAAATAATCAGCAATCAATAATTTATTTAGGACCAGGATTTTATAACCCTTCTTCTTACGCATATAAAATTGAAGTAATTATTTTCTAGTGAAGCCAAAAAACTGTATTTTAGACAATTCTTCCATGTTTGCTCGATATGTTTAGTTTATTCATTTAATTTAATTTTCTAATTTTAATTAAGATTGAATTGTTACAAATTGACAGTTTCATAAATTAATCAAGTTTTAATTTTTAAAATATGAGTGTCTGGGTCAAGGAGATATTGTAATATTGTAAATTATGAAATTAAAATATTTTAATATATTGTAATATTGTAATAACATATTGTAACATGTATAATAATAATTCATAGTAATAATCATAGAACACATAGAATTTATCTTAATCTCCAAATGTATTTAATTGCAACGTCTTATGCCCCAATAGGCAGTAACTAATTGCAGCACAACTTCATTCAAGGTTGTTTACGGAATAACATCGAATCGGATCACATACTGTACAAAATGTTTACGTCATCTCGTCACGCCAGTCTACCTACAAGGAATTCCGTCTGGGTGATGTCTGCCGCAGTTACAAATCCCCTTATGCTTTATCATTGCTTTGTTAGCCTCTAGGCAATAATGTTACCAATGATTCTTATAATTCTTATGGCAGCATTAAGATTTATATGAATATTTGTATACGAACAATTGCAAGACAGTTCTTGACCAGTTTGTTGCAAACCACGCTTGAATGAAGTTTTTAAAAAATAAAATTCGTTTTCAAAAACGAAAACTGGCGCACACTTCAAATGAAGACATTAATTTAAAAACTTTAAAAATTTGTTTGAAGTTGAAGTTTGAAGGTTTAATTTTAAAAACATTTATCAGTGGTCTCGAATGGTATGCAACTAGTAGTACGTTTAAGGAACCCTACTTTCCTAGAACAAGCTATGTCATTTTCTCTTGAAGAAGAGAACTTCTTAGCCTATAAAGACAGAATCAACATTACTAATAAGACCGTACCTATTGCGACACAAATGAGACAAAATCCTTTACGAGAACATCATCCCATTAATGCACCTTCGACACCAAATTTTATGACACCTCAATTTCAAAAACCCACAATATGAAATTCACAAAATTTCCAAACGAGAACCAATAAATTTATTCAACCACGAGCTAATCTATTTGGAAGGCCGAATCCATTCATTCAAACACGCCCGAATCAATTTATCCAACAACGACTAAATCCATTTGTTTAAACAAGTCCAAATCCGTTTATTCAAAGAAATAACTTAAATTCAAGACCTTAACCCTTTATTCAAAGACCACCGGTTAATATAAATCCAGCTTTACCCCGAGACCAAATTTCAATCAATTTAATCAAAACTCAATTCCAAAACAAGACAAACCTGAATCCATGGATACGTCATCCGGAAATACAAGAAACTTTATTTCTAAAGAATTGTATAACCAATTAGTAATTCCTGAGAATAACCCAGATGGTAACCAAAGTCCGTTAAATTCAGCTTCAGAACCTAACGAAAATCTTTCTGACCTCTATGCGGAATACGATTACCTCAGAATATTTTTATTATCATCCACAATGTGACTTCGAATATAACGATTATCCGTTCGAAACTCTTTATGATCAATACCAACAAGTCAATGAAAATGATTCTTCTAACGAATATAACCAAAATTTTCAGAAAGTCCCGAATATTACAAACCAAACGTAAACAATTATAAAGAGTAGAACACCTCTATATTCTTAAATAATTATAATCACTAAGATTTGCATATAATTTATTTCCCAGAAATCGACGGACACTTCTGTTAGACACGGATCGTTCAAAAAGCTTTATTAATCCAAAAATAGCGTACAAATATTTTCCAAATTTTATAGACTTTGAAAATTTTACTGTAAAATCAGCACATGCGGTATCTGCACATAGCGAGGTAATGACCATTCCACTATTACAGTCATTTAATTGCCCTGATCAAGTACATAAATTTTACCTTTTTATTTTTTCCCCAAAATTTGAGGGCCTCATTGGAGTCGATCTCTTGAAACAAATACATATGAAAATAAATATTAGATTCTACGCTAGAAACACCTACTGTACACGCAACACAATATTGTAAAAATATATAATAATGAAAACGTATAAAAAAAATTTAGTATCCCGAGATTATTATTCCCTCCAGAACTTCACAAAAGGTTAAAATACCAGTGACAACACAACAAGGTATAGGAACTTTACCCTACGAAAAATTTGCGAGCGCAGAAATGCCACAAGCATTAGTAAAAATAATTGAATCATTTGCTCATACTATTCGTCTACTAATCCTATTTCCATTCAATTTCGTAAATCCTTAGATATTGAGTTAATAAATGAAAATGAAGTAAATTTTATTGATAAAACAGATACGGAAAATTTAGCCCCACCTAATTTCGATAATCTCCAAAAACAAAATCTTAAACACTTATGTTTTAATCACTGTAACAAGGAAGATTATGACGCTATTCGAAAATTATGTTACGAATATAGGGATATATTTTATTGCAGAGGCATACCGTTATCATTTACAAATTTAATTAAACACAAAATTAATTTAACTAACGACACTCCGATCTGCACACGAAATTATCGATACCATGAAATTAATAAAGCCAAATTCCCCGTGGAGTAGCCCTATATGGATAGTGCCCAAAAAGACAGACGCATCTGGTAAATGCAAATGGTGTATTGTTATTGATTAAAGAAAATTAAATGAAAAAACTATCGATGATAAATTTCCGTTACCTAACATTTCAGATATTTTAGACAAATTAGGGAAAGCCCAATATTTCTCGACTCTTGACCTTGCGAATGGTTTCCACCAAATTGAAATGGACCATGAAGATATTTGCTTTTTCCACTGATACCGGATTATATGAATTTAAAAGGATGTCCTTTGGCTTAAAAAAATCACCCTCCACTTTTCAAAGAGTAATGAATAACGTACTTAGAGGTTTTCAAAATGAAATTTGCTTAGTTTATTTAAACGACATTATAATATTTTCTACATCCCTACAAGAACACATTGAACCTTTAAGACGAATTTTTAAAAGGCCAAGACAAGCCAATTTTAAAACCCAATTAAATAAATCAGAATTTCTCCATAAAGAAGTTGCTTATTTAGGCCATAAAATTACTAGTGAAGGTGTTAGCCAAAATCCTGATAAAATCGAGGCAAAAGCACAAAAGAATATAGTCAGTCATTTTTAAATCTAGCCGCTTATTACCGCCATTTTATTAAAGATTTTGCTAAAATCACAAAACCAATGATATCTTAAAGAAAAACGCTAAATTAGAATATAGCCCCGCTTTTCTTACATCCTTTAATCATTTGAAACAATTATTAATTAATGCCCCTATGCTAAAATATCCAGACTTTTCAAAACAATTTATTTTGAATAGAAACCGAATCCTTATTTAATAACCCTGGAGATATCAATTTCGATGTTCAAAAATTTCTAGATGATAAATTTGACCCCAATAAATTAAATTTGTCAGATATTTCAAAAACTGTCGAAGACATAGAAAAAGAATCCAATCGGAAAATAATTATTATCGAAAACAAACTTATAAGAACAGGTTTTAAAACAATAAATAGTACAAATACAAATACAAGAAATTCCCATATTAGGCGAAATAACCAACAACAGACAAAACCAATTAATTCTCAAGAAAGCACCCTACTACTTATATGAAATATAATATCGAAAATTTTGATGGTCATAACATTATAAATGCAATAATTCCCGAAAATGAAACTATTATAACTAAATTCTTTAAGGAACATCTAAACAATAAGAAAACATATGTTCACTTCTTGTCTAAAGAATTACTACCTATTGTGCAAAAGGTTTTAACAAAGCATTTACAAAACTGTAAACTAATTGAATGTACTAAACTAATTAATAATGTTAAACCAGAAAAACGTTATAAACATGAAGGAAAAACAAATCATAAAGGCATCGAAGAGACATCTAAATTCCTAAGAAATAATTATTATTGGAAATCTTTAAAATCAGATGTTACGAAATATATTAACAATTGTGAAATTTGCCAACGAGCAAAATATCACCGAAAACCACCTGCAATTCAATTTACCAGATAAAATTATTAGAAAAGATAATCAATATGTTTCATAATGCAATAACTAATATCTCACATAACCAGATTATTCTCAAATCAAAATTGCTACAAATCGAAAGAACAGTTGAGAAAATAGCATTACAACAAACGAACGATTTTGACTATTTTCAAATCCATGTAGTCATAAACCGATTGAATGTAATGTATAATTTAATATATGAAATACTTGAAAAAATAGAAACCGCTATTAGTTTTGCAAAATTAAATACTTTGCATAACTCAATAATTAATCGATTGGAACTCTTCGAAGAAATTAAAAATTCTAATAAAAATCTGCAAGATCAATTACCACTTGAAATATCTCTTGAGAACTTACTAATTTTTGAAAAAATTATCAAAATTAAAAGCTATTCTAAAGGATCAGTAGTTACGTTTATTCTTGAAATACCATTAATTGAAGTAGAAACTTATCAATACTATCAACTCATTCCATTACCAATCCCGACTGGAAAAGATTCCTAATTTTATGGCAACATACCCCTAAAACCTTAACTTATGAGAACAAGTGTGCCTTTATGGATCAAAAATGTATCCAATTACAAGGAAATGAATACCTGTTACTACCATGTTCCGTGGAGCTGATAACCCAAAGGCCTTATGGCGAAACTTATGAAATCCGACTGGGAGAAATCCAAGTTTTTAGAATCCAAGATGGAAAATGGATAGTGACAACCCCAAAGAATGTGACAGCTACTATAAAATGTGAAAATAATATAAAAATTGTATCATTATTTGGATCCTACCCCGTCGAATCATCGCCGGCTTGTGGAATACAAATGGAAACTATACAACTGAGGACGTATAAATCAAATCGATTAGTCTTCGACGCTACGCAGCGATACGACGAAAGAAAACCCTCGACACCCCCCAGATTGACATGAGCGCTATAAACTTTGAGGAAACGAAGCAAATACAAGAGCAACTAGATGAGAATAAAAAAACAATAGGAGAAACGACGGCTGGAGTTTATACACAAAGAACTAGTGTTTGGACTATTGTTTTGTATATTATTATTGTGTTAATCATTGTCTCCTACACAAATATTTTATTTCCAATAAACTAAAAGTAAAAAAAGAAGATGTAAAAAACTCTTATTGCACGCATGCTTTTATCTAAGGGCGGAGGAGTTATAAATCCCTTTATGCTTTATCATTGTTAGTTAGCGTCTAAACAATAATGTTACCATTGATTCTTATAAATCTCATGTCAGCATTAAGATTTATATAAATATGTGATCAATTGTAAGTTAGTTATTGACCAGTTTGTTATAAACCATGCTTGAATAGTTTTAAAAAAATCAAATTCGTTTTCATTCCTTTTTCGGTCAGTGATGAACCAATAAAATTGCTTTCGATAGTCAAATTGTTGATCACCCATCCCTCTGCCATTTCGTCAAGGGGCGTGATCTGTACTTTAAGAATATTTGGAACATTGGAGAGTTGCCACATCTACTTTTTAAACACAAAGGGAATGCATTAATTTCTTCAACCCAACGACCTCTCTCAGATTTTGATAAAATATCAAGAAGATCGAAACGCTTTAAAAAGAATAAATCGGACTGAATAATGCAAATTTCCAAAAAAACAAATAAGGAGATAAGGAAACTCACACTATTGGGTTAAAGATCCAAACGTTTTAAAAAGAATAACTTTGACTGAAGAATGTAAATTTCCAAGAAAACAAATGAGAAGATAACGAACCTCACACTCTAGGGTTAAACAAACTCCCATTTTGTGTGTTATATTAATCACTCGTTGTTTGGATACGAATTCGCTGCACTTAATTAAATTGTTTTATTACCTATCTAATTCAATTATCAAAATATAGAGCCATTATTCTAGTTTTTTGTTTTTACTTCAAAAACTGGTTATATTAAAATACTTTTTAGATCGAGAATGTAAGATTTTTTTTTATATATGAGGCAGTAGCAGCACTATATACCCTATATATTATTACATTTTTGAATTTTATGAAAAATTGTAGAAAATTTTCTAAAAAATAAGTTTTATCTGCAAAATATCTTAACAGAGCTATTAGGTTACATATTAAGTTTAGGAATTTTTCATAGAACCGAGAAATGTAATAATAAATAATTAGAACATTCCATTTAAAAAATATGTGTGTGGTTCGACTAAATGTGGCAAATATCCCAATTTTTTTAAAAAAGAGATCACATCCTTGTATATATCAGCAACGCAATTTTTAAATACCCATCTACCTATATTCTGCATATACTTTTAATAGGCCATCGAGTTTAGGCAACCCTATAGAATAGAATAGAATAGGGATAGTGTAATATCCAATTAAGATTTGACTTTTATTAGGTTTATATGATTCAATCTGTGGCTTTCCTTCGGTTTGTTCGGTTCCTTTGCATTGGTTGGTTATGTCGCGACCGCAAACAATGCATTTCAACTGTAAGCACTTTTTTCCCTTGCTCCATTATTAATTTTATGGTGCTATATTCGATATATGAAATTGTTCATTGGCAAAATATTATTAATAAATTTCAGATAACGTTACAGTAATATTAAACATAAACAAATCATAATTAATACTCAAAATGATTTCTTTAATTTTCTAAATAGATCTCTTGTTTACACTATGCGATACATTTTTGTGACATACGGGAGACAGTTTTATTCCGCGCAAAAGATAAAAGAACGCCTAAGAACCCTTCTCAAGTTTTCGTATGCCTTAAATAAATCCTTGGCACTGAGAACTGAAGTTATTTCATTCCTAATTGCTTATTAATTTTTTTCTGATTCTGTAAGCCTGGTGAAAAAGTTGTTTTAACAATATAAGCAAATCACTGAACAACACAATGAATAACACCTTTTCATTAAGGTTGGTTAACTTACAATTTAACACACATGGCTGCACATATTCTCATATTTGCCGAAAGTTATTTCCAAAATTCAGATATTTTTTTTTTCTTAATATATGTACCCTTTACACTTTTTTGTTTCAAATAACTTTCCAGAGGCTACTGTAAAACTATTTACAAAACTTCTGAATTCCTCCTGCATCGGTTGTCTATAAATCAAACTTGTTTCCCCGCCAATCATCTTGTTGGTTTCTTCAGAAGATTTCAAGGATTCGTAAAAAACACAGATTGCAAACAAAATTTTCCTTTTGAGGGGGGCGGAGCTAAATGGGGGCATAAACACCGTCTGTGACTGATTCCTATATTGGTGAGTACAATCTTAACCGCGACTCAGGACTTTACCTTTCACCAATCTGGGAAACAGTCATCTCAGACGACGTTTAAGACCCTAATTTAGCTTCACTCCCCTCAAACAATATATAAGCAAGACGATTGGCGAAACGTTGGCAAGATCGACTTAACATCAACCGATGCAGAAGGAATCCAGAAATTTTGTAAATAGTACTTTTTACTCCTTTCTACCCTATTAAATATGTCTGAAAGTTTTCCGCTTCGGATTACTAACTAACCAAAACTAACAAGATTGCTTTCGGAAAATGGTTACTGGGCGGGGCAAGTTCCTAGCGCGTAGCGCGAAGCAGCTTTTTATTATAAAAGTAAAGAGCCTCGATCGATGTAATTTAATTGTGCATGTACCCTGTATGTGATTCACATCTCGTCGAACTTCAAAGTTGCAGCAAACATCGGTAAATATTAAAATTTGCACAAATAATAGCGTTGTTGGATGATATTTTTTCAAATATCTCGCGCCCTGTATATTTGACGAAACAATCTCTCTCACGACGCGGTTTACGATACTGTTCAAATAAAATTATCCCATCTTTAACGGTTTTCCATTTATAGCCAATAATTTACCCACAAAAACGGAAATTTTTAGCATATTTTAGATTTTTTGCCCATAAACGACACACACTCTGTGTATGATACAATCATTGTTCGAAGTAGAAGTTATAGCCCTGGATTTTCCACGCGTCCTGGTTCAAGAATTTTTTGAAAATAATAAAAGGTTTTCGAGAAAATAAGTTTTTTTCTGAAACCATGCAGTGCGCCGTAATAATCAATGACGTCATCGGGTCTTGACAGCCCGAAATAACGATTTAAATATGGATTTTTTCAAATATCCCGGGCAGCGTATGTGATAGACGAAAACCTCAAATACAAAAATTGTAGCTCTTGATGCGGCCTATGACACCGTTTGAACCATTTTTTTACCATTTTTGATTTGCGGCTAATAATTTACTCTGTAAAAGAACAATTGTCTAGGTCTTTTAGATTTTTGCCTATAATTTGAAAACCCTGTTTAAATGTGGACACGAACTTTTACTTCTCTGCTAAATTTGAAGTTGATATCTGCAAATTTAGGACACTTAGCACATGCCTCATTTAGCACGGAATATCGGGAACACCCTGTAAAATAGGTGAAAACCTATCTATGCAGGCTATATCGCAATATAAAATAAAGTGAGATCTGAATCATAGTCTTTCAATTATAACCAATTTTCAATAATAGGTTGACCCATTTTTTTATTTTTTTTGAATTTGCGGCGCACCCTGTATATTTTTGAAAAATTGTCACGAATAAAATTTTATTGAGCCGTATCTTCTGCTTCAAGAATTTTTTTGGTCTCGTAAATAGTTTTTGAAAAATGATGTTTTTTGTATATGCTTATACGCGCGATTTTTTTAGAATACTTCCCGACCCCCTAGCCCCCCCCCCCATTTTTAGCAGGTTTCGTCACAGGGCAAAGCTGCATAGATGTGTCAAATATGAAGTCGATTGCTTCAAATTTCAGACACTTATCGTGTGCAAGGTCCAAAAAACAGTCGAAAATCGCGAAAAAAAGATAGATACCTACGTCGGATGAGGGCCATTTCTTATAAGCTTATGTGCCTCGTGGAGGGTTAAAAAGGAGGCAAATTTTAATTTTGTAGTTCCAACTGTTCGAAAGTTATTCAGGAAAAACCAAAATACGAGAACGGAGAACGGACAAACAGAAAAAAAAATTTTTTTTCGACGGTGACCGTTACCGAAATATAAAATTTTTATACGAGCGCAGATACTTTCGAAAAATTCGATTTCATCGATTTTCGAAAGTAACAAGGTTTTAGCTAGAGTTATTTGGGATGCAAGGGGAATTACTTTTATTCATGCACACTTATTCGATCGATTGAGCACAGAAATAAAGAATAAACGACATTTGGAGAAAAAAAATCTTGTTTCACCATGACAATGCACCAGCACATTCGTCAATTAGATCAGCGGAAATGTACAAACTGTAGTTGGAATTGCTTCCACATCCAACTTATCCGCTCCACTTAGCACTCACGGTCTGGTCCCTAAGCTCAAATATTGGGTTGTTCGACAAAATTTGAGAGCAACGCGGAAGTCATTACTACTGTGAAAGGATATTTTCGGTTTCGGTTACTAAAAACTACTAAACTAAATTAGAGTACCGATATGAAAAATGTATCAGTCTCCCGGGGACTTTGATGAACAATAAAGCAAAATAAAATAACAAAAGTTGTTTTCAAGGACGACAGCGACAGTTTGTTTTAACGTTGAAGATCTTTTTCTACATAACTCCGCCTATGACTAGCTCCACGTCGACTTTACGGTCTGTTGAATTTTGCTACTAGTTGCTCTTCGGTAATGATTTATCTGGTAACAAGATTCCATTTTGAATCAAGATTATTGATATGTGACAATTTCGCTCGTAATTGCGCATTTATCTCATTGTGGAAGTACACGATCAGATAAAGTTTTCTATAGAAAGTTAGAAGCCAAATTGGCAATTCAAAGAGCCAAAAAAGTATCCGTTTGAGATTAAACATGAAAACTTTCCTTTGATGAATATCAACAAGCAAGAGGTAATGCGCCTCGGTTATTTGCAGTTTAGTCAATAAACACGTCTTTGAAACGGGGTGTAACATCCACATGAAATAAATATTTGCACTTTCTTATGGTTTATAATGTTTAGCGTGTCGTATGCTCCAAGCAATCCCAATACCGATGTTTATAACAGAATTGAAAACTGAAAATATTTGAAAACAAAATTTTTAAAATTTACATGTTAGTTTCGTACCGAAGTTTCAATAATATAATGTTAATTAATGTGATGTTAATGTTAATAATAATATGTTGATGAAGTTTTAGTTTTAGTTAGTTTACTTAAATTAAAATTTTATATTACACTGTATATTTTGACTGATAAAATCCAGTTGAAAACGCAAACGGAAAATGTTTTTTGCCAAAAATTGTTCGCATTATTATGGCAACAAGAATAAAGAGCACATCTACGTATCTTTTGTTTAGTTTTCATCAGAGAAACAGGTTACCCTAAGAACAAAATAAAAGTAACCTATCAATAAAACTAAATAAGGGAATTTGAGAGAAGGAAGTAGAAAAATTATTTTATTTATTTTTCTTTTATTCCAAATATGAAATTGACAACATTTTTTATGATGTATGGAATTATTTTTACGGTTTAATTATGTACCTAATGTGTTTAATATAATTAAGAAATATGGTGAAACTGCCAGTATTGATGTTTGACGTAAAAGCTCAGGCTACTTGTTTCTCAAAGTAGTGTAAGGCATTTAATTAGAATATAACAGAAGATAACTGGGACAAAGTTATCTATAGTAACGAAAGCAGATTTGATGTCTTTGTGGGAGATTGTAAAGTTTGTATGTCGGTCAAAGGGTTAGAACGTTTACAATTTATTAAAGGCTCAGTAAACGCAGCCAAATATCAACATATCTTTGAACATTCATTTTTACCAAGTGCAGCAAAGTTATATCCGTCCGGAGATCACTGCATGAACAGGATATTAAAGTTTTATCGTATCCCACGAGTGAAACAATGGCAAAAAAAATGATCCGCAGCATACTTTCCAACAATTACGTGCCTAAATATGGGCTAGTTTGACCCCTGAATTCTGTGAAGGCCTAGTTGGTAGAATACAATACGCTGTTATTCGAACTAAAAACGACGTTACGCCTTATTTATTTTTATTTTAATTTGTGAACAACCACTCGTTCCAATATTTCGTTGACAGATTGTTGTAAGATTACCAAACAATAAATTAAAATGTAATCCACAAAAAATATACAATTAAATCGTAAAAATAATTCTATAGATCATAAAAATGTTGTTCATATTAGAAATTAAAAAAAAATAAATAAAACAATTTTGATAGCATTTTATTCGCAAATTTACTGTTTGCTCTGACATATAGTTCGGGCTAGTTAAGTAAATTCATGTTGTCTAATCAATTTGTTATATACAATAGGTTCTTGTTTACTTTTAATATATTATACATATTAATATCCGCTCGTCTCTTAAAACTAACATGCGTTTAAATTCTTCATCTATCTCTCAATTTAGGTTTGAGCGGTTTATCGTTCTATACATGTCTAACCTCAAAAGCCGATGCAGATTACCTTCTGTGGGGTCCAAGATTTTTTGTCTTGAAAAAAAGTCGATTAAGATAATTGTACAGTCGTGCACCACACGCTGCATGGAGAGCCATAAATTCAGAATGATTTATTCTCGTATGTGTTTCATCCGCTGCGTGTAATGCAGGCAGTAAAAATTGACTCATTCAAAAATACTTATGCTTATCACATTGTAATTACTTAATGGGAGTATTTACTCGGTGCTTTTCATCTCGTTCCACCTCTAAATTTCATTACTTATTTCATTCGATTTATTTCTCGCAAAAGCACGGTTATCTGTAATTACTAAGTTTTCACTGCAATTATTATTAAATGTAAAATAATCATTCAAATACTTCTTTGTCAGTGCTTTAACTCCTCACATTTTTAAAATCTCTTCAAATGTTTGCTAATGCGTTCAATAAAAAATGTTCGAAGAGACAAGTTTTAATATGCATACGTAGTGTTAATATAATAAGGTTTTTAAAGTTTAAGTAATATCAAAATTCAGCTATAGTTTTATAAATATTGACTGTGTCAGCTCTACTGAAAATATTTAGGCTGTCGTCACCAAAAATCAGTGATAAAATACACTTTTATTTGGGCTTGAAACCTGACGTTGTGGTTTCACTTGCTTTTCACAAATTCGTTGATCGAAATTATATCTAACTAAAATTAACAATACTTACATGTTTACTTAATACGGTGTGGAAGAATGTAATAAATACTAAAACTAATATTGCCGACGACCTAGAACAAAAAAAAAATCAATATTAGACATTTTTATCTTTCAGAAATTGTATATGGAGAAGAGAGAAGTGCAACATTATTTTTTTATTATTGCACTTTTCCATGTTAATTTATATTGCTAATATTACTGCTAACTTCTCATTCAATTGTTTTTGTTATTCAGAAAAATAGGCGGTAAAATAAGGGAGTTTCTTAAAAAGCGACCCAAACCTCCTTTACTCCATTTCTTCGCTTAGGGGCGGTGTTTTTATCAACCAATATATTTGTATTTCATGATCAATCTGTTCGTGGAAATTTCAACTTCAAACTTTCAAGTAAGTCTGCGATATTTCAACCTTCAAAAAGAACTTGCATCAAAATTAAGGCGGACACTATTTGCATTGGATTATAATTTATATTTTAATTGTACCTAAATTTTCAGAAATGGTCTTACAAAAATATTTTCATATAGATATGTTTTAGGCATCTCAGGAGGATATATGTAAGGAGGGTATATGTAAAAACCAGTTTCAAACTTAATGTTTTTCACATTGTGTGGGAATTCCTTTTAACACTATGACTTCAGGTATTAAGTGCCTCTTGAAGGTAAAGCTTGAAAAGTGTGGGGGAGAGACTCTTTTAAGCCTTTAAGAGATTCTTTTAAGCCTTTAGTAGTCCGAAATGAATTTAACATAACATTAAACTAATACAAAGTCAATATGCAGCGGTTCTTCCAATACTCTATAGACGTTTAATTTGTGCATGATTGACATCTCATTGAAGATGGAGGGATGATCTCTAAGCTACCTCCCATTCCATCGAATAAATGTGTCTGCACTGCATAAAGGCCAGGCCAAGGTCTCGATATTCACCTTATTTAAATAATTGTTTGTTACTTCACAATTTGGTGTGGCCATTATAAAACTCCTCTTGTAATCTAGCAAACGCATTCGTCTTTCCATATTTCATTTAATTACTAGAAACTGACGTGAATAAAAAAAAGATACTGATAAAAAATGGATTGGGAATTCCCGCAGAATGTGACAAACATTAAGTATAGAACTGGTTTTTCTTTAACCACTCTGTATATGCCTAAAACTCAAATTTCAATAAAAATTGTCTTTTAGAACGTAATTTCTGAAGATTGCAACAATAATATTAATGTATATATAAATTAATATCCAAATCGAGTCAGCAGTTTGCGAGAAAATTAACTTGACCAAATTTTTGGTGTGTTAATTTTGATGCAGTTTATAGTCGCCTACCTCCTTTATGACTCTCTGTGTCTATGCACAACTGACGTTTTTAAATCTCTATTCAAAATCGATAAAGCTCGACGACCGGTTAAACCCCAAAATTGTGTCTTTAACCTTGCGCGGGGTCGACATACGGGCCGGAATATGAGCACCGGCAGCAGGAGAGCCGAAACCAAAAGAGGTTCCAAATATTAAACTTTTTGTCTTCGCAACTCTCTCTGATATATAAATAATTGTAAAACTACATTGTAACGGAACAACAATATAACTGAATTCGTTACAAACCCGTATTAGGAGTGCAGAACCGACGAAGGATGGTTTGCTTCGACGTTACTATATTAATTGCGGTATTTCCGCGATGTTGTTACTAAAACCGATTTTGTAATGTATGTTTACGGCGGAAACATAATATTCTGCTTTCCTGATAATGCGCTGACGCAATTTTGTTTAATAGCGACCCCATAGATCTTTCGGACTTCTGGAAGAAAGAACGCTTTTTCCTAATAAATTCAATGACAAAAATTGGTTCTTGGGAAGATGATAAGTAAAACAATTTGCCGTATTATTGAATTCTTAAATTGCCATGCCTTTTAATTGTCATCATAATACAGGTATATACAATATTTTGACGAAGGTATGTATCATGACACGTCATTGTTCGTCCAGGGACGCAGACGGTATTTCTTTTTATTATTTATAAAAATTACACCTCGTCGCGGCAAAATGTCGCCGTTAGTATCGGACAGGAGTGTAGAGAGCGAAAGAGTAACATTTATTTGAGAACCACATTAAAAGGAAGCCTTATAAAGAAGTATTCTGAATTACTGTAGCGTCGGAAATTGGACTAAGTTCAGATTAGGTTTGTTTTTGTGTTTAGGAATAAGGAACTTTTTGTTATTATTATTATTATTATTATTATTATTATTATTATTATTATTATTATTATTATTATTATATTGATTTAATTTCATTTTTTTAATTCATAACCTTAAGATTTTAACAGACTGTTCAGTTGAAGCGTGATGAATTTTTTTTAATTTTATCTAATACACTAAATCAATATCGGCTCTAAAACTTTGGGAATCAGTGACCATATAATCAACGTTGTTTGCCACTCAAAGCAGTAAGATAAAAGAGTGCGTCCCAAAACTATAATGCAGCAAACTCTACCGTTTTGGTTTTTACACATCTACGGTTTTTTTTTCAGATTATTATGATTATTTGCAAACAACTTTCTAGAGATTTTATGGTTATGTGTTTTACTACTTGCATTAGAATTTATTCAAAAAGTTTTACCGCTTGAATTAGAATTTGTCGAAAAGGTTAATTTTTGCTAATATATTTCTTTTTGCAAAATAAATTTTGAAATTGGATTATCTACCCTGACCAAGTTTATCAGTAATATTTTCGTTTGTTTGAAAAGCTCTTGGTGTTTTATAAAAATTAATAAGACACTATTGCAGATTAAGTTGATTTGCTAACTAATCATTTGGTGTGTCAAGATATCCAAAAAATAAAAACATGTTACCTAAGTATTTATAACGTGGGTCTTGGTTCAATTTAGGGAAAAGCCAGCAGGCGACGCGATGTCGCAGTTGTGGCAACTTCAATCCGTTCGCTCCGTTTAGATACAAAATTAAGTATTTAGGGACGCCATATGATGTGTCGCCTATGTCGACTTCAGTGCTACATCAAAGTGCCTGTTGGGTTACCCTTAATAACAGGTTTTGTAACCAAACTTGCGTTTTTTAAAGTATCATGGCAGTCGCCGGTAGTACTTTTTTTTATATCGACAAATACAAATGTCGAGTATTATTTAAGTATTTATTTAATTTAATTTAATTTTTTTAAATATTAATATGAACTTAGCCATAACTAGCAAGTTAAGTTGCGTTAGATTGAACAAATGCTCGCACAAATTACCCAAATTCATTGTGCATTTGATATATTTTTAATGTATTATTTAAATGCTGAAATAAATGTTACTTTTGTTAGATTTAAATAAATCGAGATTGTTTTAAAGACGACTTTTCCGATCTTGGCGTCAATGTCGAGCGGTGCATGCCAGAGCAGGGCATCAAAACTGATGCCCGTCGCCACCCTCTGCGGCGTCCCGGCTCACGCGCGCGAATAGACCCGAAGATTTCCCGACGCATCCGAAATCGATAGATCGCGCCAATATTTAAATATTCGAACGTAATCTAACACGGCCAAACTGACAACATTCCGCTCTCGGAATGCATGACTCATTTGAAGTGTCACAGACATGAACACACAGAAAAAAAACAAAGTTTTATTTCTTTACAGCAACGTTAAAATATATAGATGTGTACATCGGTAAAAATTCGTAAACCTTTCATTCTGCAGATTTATCATCAGCCGTCCCAGAGTTCCCTGTAATGAACAAAAAACGAGAATTCATCAATCAAATGAATTTCACAAACAATTGGGACTAGATTTACGTAATAACTCACAAGCTGACAGACACGATGGAAATTCTGTAGTAAGCACGCATTTACAAATACAGAGTTGACTTGAGTAGCACGATGGAAATACTGCAATAAGCACGTATTTGCGATGGGCTCTCAAACAACAAAATCAAAACACAGAGTTGACTTGAGCAGCGCGATGGAAATACTGCAATAAGCACGTATTTGCGATGGGCTCTCAAACAACAAAATCAAAACACAGAGTTGACTTGAGCAGCGCGATGGAAATACTGCAATAAGCACGTATTTGCGATGGGCTCTCAAACAACAAAATCAAAACACAGAGTTGACTTGAGCAGCGCGATGGAAATACTGCAATAAGCACGTATTTGCGATGGGCTCTCAAACAACAAAATCAAAACACAGAGTTGACTTGAGCAGCGCGATGGAAATACTGCAATAAGCACGTATTTGCGATGGGCTCTCAAACAACAAAATCAAAACACAAAATACTCCAAAGACTATTTAAATTAGTTTTATATACACAACTCAAATCAATCTAACACGGCACAACAAGTCAAATTATGTACTTACAATTGTCTAGTTGTAATAATCTTTGGAAATCGTCAGGCGTCCAATCAGTAGGCCAATGCCGCAACTGATCCTTAGAACATTTAAAAGTTTTCGGAGTACCTAATTTCTTAATCAAATACCGATTATTGGTAAGTGATCTCTTGATTATGTAAGGACCAACAAATTCACAAGAAAACTTTTCAGGTCTTTGACCTCGGCTTAACAAAACAGTATCACCTACTTTATACAGCTGATTGTCTCTTCGCTTCTTATTTAGATAATTCAACTGCCTTTCTGAATTTTGCCGTAGTTTCTTTATAACTGCGGAATAATCCACTGGAGATTTAGTTTCATCAGGGATTGGCAAATCGGTTAAGACTGTACGAATTTGAGGCGTTTGACCCTCTCGACCAAATACTAACTTAAAAGGTGAGCAACCAGTCGTCTTTTGTTTCGTAGTATTGATTACTAACTGGATCTTCCATACTTTGTTCGGCCAATCTGTTACTTTATTGGATTCAACTCTTAACAAATTGGTAATAGTTCGCATATAGCGTTCTATTTGTCCGTTGGAGCGATGAACACCGGGGGTTGTCACGTGTAATTCGATGCCAAAATATTCGGTAAATGATTTAAATATTTTTGCTATGAAATTAGTTCCAGCGTCGTGAATTAGTTTGGAGGGCGTGCCAAATATGCTGAGGAATTTAGCAAAATTTTGTGTTGTTTCTTCTGTAGTAACGGTGGATTGAGGATATAGGAGACAGAATTTGGAGAAGGCGTCAATTATAACAAGGATATATTTATAGTTTTTTGGATTACCTGGTAAGGGGCCCAGACAGTCGACATGAACTGTATGGAATGGTTCATCGGGCTTTGGGATAGAAGTAAGGAAGCCTTGTTTAGGACCCGTCTGATTTTTTCGTACTGCACATATCAAACAGTGTTCAACATACTTTTTAACATACCTGGTCATATGGGGAAACCAAAAGTAAAGTCTGATTGAGGCAAGAGTTTTTTCCCAACCTATGTGACTTTGATCATCGTGAAATATTTTCAAAAGACTATAACGGTTATTAGATGGTACAAAAAGTAAAGACTGAGACGATTTGTTATTTTTATTGGTTGTAATACGAAATAAGGTCTCTTTTTCCAATTTATATTTTCGTTTGACATCGTCTTTAGCATCGTTCAAAGATTGAATGATTTGTTTACATTCCTCATCTTGACTTTGTGATACGGTAAGCCAATTTTTATGAAAATTGGGTTGTGAATCGATATGAGCTACAGTTTCAATTGGGTTCCTGCTAAGGAAGTCAACATGAGATATTTCAGAGCCCTTACGATAAACAATTTCGAAGTCGAAATCCTGCATATAAGCCCACCAGCGGGCGGTCCGCGGCTTAAGTTCTTTTTTGCTTGCAGATAATTTTAAGGAATTGCAATCAGTTACTAAAGTGAATCTTAATCCAAGCAAATATACACGAAAATTTTTTAAAGCTTTCACAACGGCCAGAGTCTCTAGTTCAAACGAATGATACATAGCTTCATCTGGATTGGTTTTTTGACTGAAATATTCAACTGGACGAAAGGTATCACTGTGTTTCTGCAATAAAATAGCACCGAAACCAATACTGCTCGCATCAGTATGCAATTGAGTCTCTAAATTTGAATCGAAAATTGACAATAGGGGTTTTTGAGTAAGGACATCAATAACATACTGCCTTGCTTTTTCACATTCAGTCGTCCAAACAAAGGGAACATCATTACGAGTCAAGTGAGTTATACAAGCTACTTTGGAAGAAAAAGCGGGAATAAATTTACGGAAGTAGCTCGCCAAACCGATGAATTGGCGCACTTGTTTCACGTTAGTGGGTGACAGACTTTCCTTGACTGCTTTAACTTTATTCGGATCAGGTCGGATACCATCAGCCGATATTTGACGACCTAAATAGGTGATGTTTTGCATAAAAAATCGACATTTACGAAGGTTAATTGAAAATCCGGCTTTAGACAAAGCATCAAGAACTAATTTTAGTTTACAAAATCCATCCTCAAGTGTGATGGAGGGTATTACTATGTCATCCATGTAAACAACCGCGGTGTCATATTTTAGGTTACCTAAAGCCATATTAATTGCTCTCTGAAAGACCGCAGGACCATTGGCCAGTCCAAAAGGCATTTTTAAATACTCATACTGACCATCCGGTGTCACGAAAGCGGTTTTTGGAATCGACTCGGGATTAATCGGGATTTGGTGAAAGCCCGAAGCCATATCAAGTGACGTGAAAAATTTATTTTTGCCTAAACGATCGAGCTGATCGTCAATACGTGGCAATGGATACCGATCTCTTAAAGTTATTTTATTCAAATGACGATAATCGACACACAATCGAAATGTCCCATCTTTTTTCTTAACGAGTATAATCGGGCTCCCAAATGGAGAATTGCTCTCCCGGACGATTTCGTTTTTAATTAGATCAGCAACGATGCCACGTACTTTCTGACGCTCAAACTCCGACATACGGTAGGGATGGTGATAAACAGTTTTGTTTTCTGTCAATGTGATGGTTAATTCCCCGGTATTGACAGGTTTAATGGTAAAATCAGTAGCAGTTGACAAATTCTGATAATTCCCCAGCAGTTTGATTAGTTCAGCCATTTCTGCATGCTCCAGATCACTTGTTATTTCCGAGTTATGAATGGTTCGAGTAGAATTTGTAAGCGCAAGCATGGGCATAATTTTTTGAACGTTTTTATTTTTTATTAAAACTACATTATTTTCGTAAACATTTTCACCAACGATAACGTCATATTTGGAATGACTATGCGGCACAATAACAAGATCAAGCGTTATTTTTATTTCGGGAAACTCTACCAATGCTTTGGTAAAAGAAAAAGAATTATGTATGGTACCGTCGAACCATCGTAAAGGAGTAACACGCGGAATTTTCTTTAGATTTAATTTGTCTACCAACGTTTCTTTTATTAGCGAACACGTGGAGCCGGTATCAATTAAACAATTTGTAGTGTAACCCGAAATAACGATAGGCACAGTTTTTAACTTGTTTTCATTAAAATTATGTGAATTGAGCAAAACGTGATGAGATTTAAATTTCTTTACGGTTGGGTCCTGTCCGGACTCTGAAACTTCACTTCCTCGACTTTGTTTATTTTGCCGACGAAAACAATTTTCAATGCCGTGACCAGGTCTTTTACAATATCGGCAAACATCAAACCCTTTATTATCCGAGTTATTGGTATTCTTAGTTTTAGATTTACAATCGCGAGAAAAGTGTCCCGATTGACCGCAAGAATAACAATTTGCCTGCGTCGTTTTTTTGTGTGAAAATACATTATTTTTCTTATTCAATTCGGATGCCGATTTTTCGACTAGAGGAATTTTTATGTAATTAGAGAGAAATGCAATTAAATCACTAACAGAGGCGGCACTACAATTATAGGCCGCAGTTCTGACCGCAAGATCGTCTATTGAATGAGCAATTATTTCGATCAAATCCGAATCAGACCAACTTGCCCGCGTGCGCTTTAATTTTTCTAATTTAATTCTCGCGTATTCAACATAACTGCGCGCATCGGAACTACGATAATTTACAGCATCGCTTAACAGTTTACCCAAATTCTTTTGTTTGGGAAAAGATACAGAAAAGTCAAATTTAAAATTTTCCCACGTTTCTTCCGTGGGTTGCCATGCCGAAAACCATCTTAGTGCAGATTTTTGCAAAAATGGACCAATTCTACTCACGGTTTCCCGATCTGACCAAGCAAATTCGTTCTTATACCCTTCAATTTTTTGTAACCAAATACCACTATCCATATTGTCGGGGTCAAAACTCGGCAAGGCCAACGAAATGGGAGTGGTTTGGGTGGCTGGCGATGTGGTTGATGTCGGCGACGGCTCCTTTGTACCGACACGCTGTTGCAAATTCTCAAGGATCGACGCTATGGCGCCCAAAGATCGATTCAGTTCTTCTTCGGCCATTATAGCACACTCCAAATTACGTTAAACGATTACACGTGTACCCCACACCTGATGTTAGATTTAAATAAATCGAGATTGTTTTAAAGACGACTTTTCCGATCTTGGCGTCAATGTCGAGCGGTGCATGCCAGAGCAGGGCATCAAAACTGATGCCCGTCGCCACCCTCTGCGGCGTCCCGGCTCACGCGCGCGAATAGACCCGAAGATTTCCCGACGCATCCGAAATCGATAGATCGCGCCAATATTTAAATATTCGAACGTAATCTAACACTTTACTTTACTTGCCTGTATAAATTTTTTGTCACATTCTAGAGCAGACCTTGCTACCTCCTTCATACGGATGCTTAATCTTTATTCTATATCATTTTTATTGATAATTTTTGAACCAATTGTAGCAGATCCAAATATTGTATATAAATCTGCCCAGTATTAAGTTAGTAGTTCAAAATAATTTGCCCAAATTTAAATGCTTTAGAGGGTAGAAGAAAGAATAAAAATTAACATATATTAGCAATACAATAATGGAATAAAAGCATTATATTACATGGTAAATCATAATGCAAAAATGGTAAATAAGAAGTAACATTAATACACAAAAAGCTATCATCTTCTTTAAAGCGAAAGTTGATAGAAACAATTTTTGTTGATTTGCAATAAAGTTAAAACGTCCAATTAAAAGAGACCGGATAATTTATTAATAAAGTTCAAAAAATTAATTAATTAATTTAATTTATTTTGGCAAGGGACGAGTTGGGCAAGGCTGAGGCTGAATGAGCGGAAATGGCGGAAGGAATTGAAATTATGCTGAAAGTTGTCATGGCAACCATGTCAGGTGGGAAAAACACGTCTTTGATTTATTTACACACACACGAAATAACACTTTAGCATTCAATAGTATTTCGTTAAAAACCCCTGCTGGTGTCTAGCACTGGCAACTTTGCATCAGAGCTTTACACTGTCCTTAATCTTTTCTGCTTCTACAATTTTGTTAAAGTTGACAGGTCTGCATTCTTCTTTGTTGTTTTCTTGGTTAGCAATAAACATCATAATTAAAATGTACAGTTCAAGTTTCTGGAACCAAGTAATTTGACAGATCAAAATTCTAACTCCAGCAGACCATATCGAACAAACGTAGAACTGACTCATTCCAGACAATTCGTTTCCTTGCATTCGATTATAAGAAATTCCCTTCACCTTCCGACCACTTTATGAACGAATAACAACAAACGTTTTCATTCATTAAGTTGCCGAAACGAGAGAACCAGATTCGCTTTTTAGTGTCAACGTTCCCAACGGTTATCGGGTTACGCGCGTAAACGACCTCAACATTCATTTCGTTCGTTACATAACGCGGAAAACGTCATTAACACCTGTTAGAATTCGCTTTTAACGTCGAGTTTCGAGTGGCAGGAGAGCAGGAGTCGCGAGAGGAGGAAGCGCTTCGATCGGGCGCCGAGGAACGCGGTGGACGACGACGCCGTCGGCGTGTCGTCGTCGTCGCCGTTTATTTACCTGGCCGGGTGTGTTCTTTCGTTTCCAGCGGAGGCGCGTTAGTTGCACCAGGAACGTGCTCCGTTTTGATGGAGGACGAAATCAAAGTCGTAGGTTGTAGATATACAGTGTTAATCACGCTATTCGCCATGGAATATTGTGGCCAAAATACAAATTTTGAATTAGATATGTGAAGTCCCAAGATGGTCACTTTTTAAAAATGATTTCGACCTGTACTGTATATTATAGTATTTTTGATAACAAAACTTAAGGATTTTTAAGCAATTTGAGTTTTGTTAAAATGTAATCTAATCTTAATTTCTCAATTACATAATTAAGTATTTAAATTATGTAAGCAAAATTTACAGTAGATTGTAACAACAGACAGTATTTTATATCTCGATTATAAAAAGCTTCCCACATTATATACAGGGCCAAACTTACCATGGAACTTACTTTTTAATGACTTATCGATTGGGGTTAGGTTGTCCTATAGTCTTTTTGTTTTCGGAGATTACGCGAATTTATTGTTTTTGGTGCCATTTGGTGTAAATGAAAGTTTTATTGTTTCCGTTGTGTGCATGTCTCGTTTAGTTGAAATGAAGATTGACTCAAAAAAATAGCGTATTGTTTATTGTTACTTTGTTGTTATTTCTTAGCTTGCTCAAGGGTTTTCTGGAAGAAAGCTCTCAAAATCTCAAATCAGATGTTTTTAAGACAATGTTAAACCAGTTTAAGGAAGTGGTGTTTTAGCTATAGAAACACCATTAAAAGAAAAAGTGTCTCTAAAGACGAAAAAAATGTTTTTAAGATAGTCGGTTCAGTTATAGAAAATTCAAATAATAATTTTTCAAAGAAACTTTCACAGGCTACTGTAATATTAATTACAAATCTTCTGGATTCGTCCTGCATCGGTTGTTTATAAACCAGACTTGCTGATGTTCCGCCAAAAATATAACATATATAAAAAAAACTTTGGAAAAAGAGAAAAATTTTAATTTTTCTTTTTAAAAAATTGTATGACCACTTAATCAATAGAATTTCTATATAATACATACAAACATACATCATTATTTCATACAAATGATAAAATCACTTTGACAGTTTTCATGGAAATATATTTAAATGCTTTACTTAGCACGAAAAATATTCTACATACTTTCTACCAATTGTCGAGATTATATCATAACCATTTGAAAGAACGGTAAACCGCAAGTACCCGCTAGCACACAATTTACACTCAAAAAGATATCACTTGTAATTAATGAATCAGTTATATTTTGTTAAGAAATAAAGCGAAATGAAATGATGGTAGGAATTGACGCCTAGTACACATATAAAAATCATTCAATTTAGTGAATTTATTATTATTTATTAAAATCGAACATTGGGTTTCACTTTCAGGTGCAACTAAGGTGCCCCAGAGCCATACGATATGAACCAGGTGAATAAAGTAGAGGTATGCAAAGAGAATGTCCATTACTCTCTGACAGTATGGTCTCCTCATATCCGAATCGCGCAATATTGCAGGTACATGTGATTTTGCGACGACAACACATATAATAAATAAATATTTAATTAATTATATCGATAATATGGGACGGATTTAATGAAAATATTGATAAATTATTATTGTTTAACAGATTGCGTGAATTATTACTTAGGTTACGAGTAATTCGGGGCTTAGACTTTTTTCCCAACTTCTAACACATCCTACAATTGTCGTTTGAAAAGTTTGTTTTCACTATTATTGTAACGTAACTAAGAGAGGGGCAGAAGGGATATTAAGAGCTTTGAAATAACCGCATCAATCAAATGTTTCGACAGCATAATCTTTTTCATCCCTTTTGTGTCAAAATCGTTCCTTGTTGATTTTATGAATAGTCACGATCCCGAAGAATGGGATGATTAGGAGCTGTGGATAAAAAAATATTTTTAGGAATAAGGTGTTCAGGCATGAATCTATGTCGAAGTTTTAGAGATTGCTTAGGCTTGAGCATTATCATAACCTATTGTATTCGATAAAATTAATTAGTCGAAAATTATTTTGTATTGTCAAGTATCGCGAGGAATTGTTTATGGGTGGGTTCTGAACTTTAAAATAAGCAACAAAAAACCATAAGTTAAAAGTTTAAATTTTATTCTGAATTTTCTCATTAATTGAGAAAGTTTTTATAGTATAATAAATATAATAAATAAAAATAATAAAATTTGGCAGTTGGAAGTTGCTCCTAGAAGGCGCTAGTTTTTATTGTTTTTCTTATTTATATAAATCTAATCATATTTTTTATCTGTTGAGTTACGAAAACATGATGCATCTCTAAAAAGGTACTCTTGCTGAGGACGTCTATTAATTTTGTTTATTTTTATTAATATTTAAACAACGAACAAGAACAAAAGCACATGGTGGACAATTTGCTTTGCAGTTTTTTTCAATACAATTCTCAAAACCTTTTCATCCTTTAAGCATCTAGAAAAAAATCAGAAAAAATACTTCCCACCTTTTATTTGCAAATACGTCAAAACCCGACAAACAAGAGTATCTTTTCTATGAAACATTAAACACACTTTTAGATAGTCATCCATAAGTCAACAGGTAAAAAAATAACAATACAATACAATAACAGTAATAAAACTGAGCCAGTTCAGAGATCGTCTATTCTTTATGAATCACCCTGTTTAATATTAATATTACGAAACCAAGCAAACCGAGCAACCAAATTGTCCTACACGTCAACCTCATTGAATATATTTCGCGACCTGTGGAAATATGTTCCTCGTTGATACGAGCAAACGAAAGGAAAAATGGATCGCAATTTGCAAGGTATTTTTAAACACACATGTTTACATAGCCTACCATTAATAATCACAGGATGAACATTTCTAGCCGTAAAATAATAAACTGTGGGTGGTATGCGCGAATTTAAATTGGGTCAGACTAGTGACCTGAAAAATATTTGCATATTCCTGCTGAAATAGAAACCAATCCAACAGTAAAGAAAAAGTTGACAAAAAAATTATCTAAAGTTTGCTAAGTATTTTAATTCGGTTTAATTTGCAGAAAGTCGTGTTCTGATGCATTATGCACTATACACCGACACATCAGAGTAACCGGCTTTAAAATGCGTTTAATTATATTATTAGAAATGGCTTGTGGATTATTGTGTAGTTTGTGCTTGACTATAATGGGGGCTTATCGAGAAAGAGAAGAAAATGTTTTGTACATCAAGTTCAAAATCCTATTTTCGATAACACGAGTGAAGTAAGAAATTTATAAAAAGCACATTTCATAGGTGCATAATGAATAAATTTAAGTTTATGTAACAAAAGTTATTGAAAAATAAACATAAATTATTGTGTAACTCTTTATCAGACATCATAAAATAGTCGAGGAAAATATCCTTTATATGACTCGGTGAACTATGCAAATTGAAGTTAAATTTAAAAAAAAATTAGAGCTATATATCATGCTTTATATAATAGATGACAGCACTATACTTGAAAACACAAATATTTTCTTACCGGCTTTTTCTAAAAAGATCTTGAGTTGGGACGGTGTCAGTTGTATGACGCTGGCGCTTTTGACAACAAATTGTAGTCTGTCAGTTGTTTGGGTTTATGGCTATACTGCAGAAGATCGCTAGAAAGCAATAAGCAGCAGTTCTTTTGTCTTTCTGTCACCTAAATAGAAAATCTTGGGATGGTTTTTCCCGAACCCGTTGAAGAAGTAAAAGAAGAAAATCCAACCGACATGATTGTAGCTTCATTAATGGATGACGTTATGCGAAGTGTAATGGCGGAATGCAACCGGGTGTATGTTCAAAAGCAAGCGGTCCGCTTTGTCACACGATGCGCGTGTGACGCTTTGGCAAAATATATTTCTTTCAATTTTTATCATCATCCCGGGATACCCGATATAAGCAGCCCATCTTGGGCCGCGGACGTGCCTATTCCGCCATCACCCAAGGACACTTGGGCACGCGGAGCTATCCCCATCAGTCCGAAAATTCCAACCTCAGTATCAATACCGAAACTGATAGACGACGAACATGAATTGAAAGAATGCTGTTGCAGTAGAGACATCCAATGCGAGTGCACCGAAGATCTCGACACTATAGTTAACAAATTGTTTGATAAGCATGGCCGACACGAGGATAACCTCAATCGACTACGAAAAGGGGAGAAAATTAGGAAAGGGTCAGAATCCACGGCAGCTTATACTGTTAGCTTGGCATCAGATCAACCAAATCGTCTAGTTCCAAAGGAATCGTCAGCTTCCCGGATAGTTGTAAAGAAAAGGAAAGAAAAACGACCGCTTAAAGACTCAAGAATTGAGATTCCCAGTCCAATTAGGAGAGCGTCTCAAGCGAGTCTAGTTCAATTGCCGCCCATGCGAATCAATATGAAATGTCACACGAAGTCGGAAGGAAAAAAGCCCAAGTGATCAGGGTTACATACAATTCGACCCGTAATTTTTACATGGAAACAGTTTTTTATAAAGTACGTTATATATTCGTAAATTAATTTAAATAAATTTGAATGGACACGTGAGAAACGATCAAGTTCGAAATCACATATCTCTTTATATTGAGATCGGTCCATTTTACTCTGTACTTGAATGATTGGCTCTGTCTCAGATCGAGAAAAGCATCCCGTGTATTGCCTTGAATACATATTATCTCCCATCAGAGCCACACATAGAAAATTCGCCTTCATCACTCCAAAGAACAGACGAGTTCTAGCAAACTCCATTCGGGCCTTTCTATTCTTCTTCAAGAGAAGCGGTTTTATAACAGCAAATCTTAAACGAAAATCTCCGTTGATTAAACGGTTTCGTGCCGTCCTACTGATCACTTCAATGGCAAATAGAGATTTCCTTTTTAACTTGTCTCGATGATTTTCGGAGGTCAAATTTCGATATTTTTAAAATGGTGTTGTCAATCTTGAAAGTAATTTTAGTCGGCGTACCTTTTAGAAATAATTAAAGACTGCAATTGCCGACTTTTTCTCCATTTTAAATAAATCTACAATTTTCCTATAGAATCAAGACTGAATAATTTAGAACACATGTAAATGGTTTGCATACTTAATTAGAACCACAAATCCTTCATCGCAAAAAAATACGAACATACATTTGTTAAACATGATAAAAACAAATGTTAATGTTTGGAATTAAAAATGCTTTGCGAAAAATTTGATTATTTCGTTGACATCTTATATGTCGTGTTTTAGATCGATCGCCCGGCATCGATTAACCTAAATAACCAAATTTTCTCAAAAGTCGTAATTCTCTTCCTAAAACCGCTTAATAATCGACCGTGAAACATTCAATCGTAATTTAGTCGTGGTTCCATTGGGTACTTTCAAGTCTGACTGGCCGTCTAAATTTTATGTATCTCCTTAAAAGCACAACGCCTTATTCGGCTTATTTTCCCATGGACTCAGATACATAAAACACTATTGAGCATGCGAAGACATATGGTTTTTAATAGTCTACATGTGGGACGAAAATCGTAAGAATTCCATGAAAGTGCTACAGATCACAACTCGCTTTGCGTAGGACGAAATTCTAGTTTACGATGCGCCAGTGGGTGGAATTAATGATTAGAATAGAAAGTAATTAGGTACATACCGACTCTGGCCGAGACAGGTATTATAATTAAACAGGGAGTAAATAATGATAGACGTTTATAAGCGGTCGTTAGTTGAGACCGAGAAACGCATTTAAAGGCCGAGAGCTTATCAGAAACGTCTAATAATTTTAACGTCTTAATAAAATTAACACCGGCTCGAGTGTAATTGCGTGACCAATCGCAAACGAACGTAAACAACTTGAAACCTTTAATCGGGCTAGACATTACCCAGACACTCGATCGTTTCCTATTGCATAAGCCGGCCTAGAAATATACCCAGCGAATTTATCAATGAATAATTTGCATATTACACCAGATCTTTCACGACCTCTATGTTCTAATTTAAACGTGGATGCGGTTGTTAGTTTTTGTTCCAAATTGTTTAGACAATTTAATTAAAAAAATAGCGTTGACATCCCAACTAACATTCTTGATTATATACTCGTAACGGTTACGTTTCAATTGCCTATTTTATAAAACTTGAGAGCCTATCAACTGTGAGCGAGACGTTTTCGTTACTCTTATAAAACCCTTATAGCATTTAAATGGAGGAGTTATAAAAGTAAACTCGGTTCGTAGATATAAGAAAGTGACTAACCGATAGTAATGAAGGAAAGACCCGGGCAAGCCGTAAGAATGAAATATGGCCGAACAGGTCCGTATTTTGCTTATGTTTAAATCTAAAATAAAATTACAAATTATTTTTATTACCTACTTAAATTACTTAAAATTATTCACGTAATATATCAGTATAACTATCGCTATCATCGCCTGTTCTAATTATTATTTGTTCTATATTATTTGCAATATGGATATACGATTGTTCTGCTTTTTCTATATGTTTAACAGGATTTGCCCAACTTTGTGGAGGGATGTTAAAAACTTCG
Source organism: Cylas formicarius (assembly GCF_029955315.1). NCBI lineage: Eukaryota > Metazoa > Arthropoda > Insecta > Coleoptera > Brentidae > Cylas > Cylas formicarius. The sequence continues at coordinate 12,859,717 of NW_026844214.1, read as the reverse complement.
GTTTCTATAAGTCTGAGGACATTGGAGTTAGCACGGGAAAAATATTGTTATGACGAATGGCAGATTTCAGTTGGTGCTAAACATGTTCAATGGGATTAAATATACAGTGGTATGCCCTAGATTTTTTGAATAATTATCACAGAATTATTCCTTTTGTAGGTTCAAGCTTTATAGAACCTCAATTAATTGCTTTTTGGTATAATCTTCGTGAAAATAAATTTCGTTATTATACATGCAGTTTTGGATTTTTGCTTTTGTGTCACATGAGGAAGGGGTTTTAGTCAACTGTCTACTGTGAAAACTTGCATTGTCCATTACAATTACGCTATTAGGAGGAATGTTTGGAACTAGTTTGTTTTCAAAACCGACCTTCAAATAAATCAGCAGTGGTGTCTTCATGGTAATCCAGAGAAGAATATTTAATATTTTCCGCAGACAGAGAAAGTCCATTTGGAATGCAACAACCACCTTTAGAGCCAGCATGCAAAATAGTTATTCTTTTACCTCTTTTTGATGGCGCGTTTGTTTTACACTTATCAGTTGAGTCAACCCAACCCTTATCCGGGGTATCATAAGTGTCGAACCAGGTTTCATCCAAGTAAATGATTGGTCTTTGTTGTTCTCTGTAAATCCTAATTTTTTTTAGATATTCCAGTCGCCTTTTCCGAATTCTAAAGAATTCCATTAAAACTTGCCTTTTGTCAATTTTTTTAAATCTAAAACCGATGTGTGGAATACACTTCCATAACGCAGTTCTGCCACATTTAACACCGGTTTCATATTTTTCAAGCCTCCTAATTAAGATATCTAATGTAGACACCCTTTGTTCCTCATATAAGTGCTAAATTTTACGCCGTATTATATCTTGATCACTTTTATCTACACTCGAGGAAATGTCAGCATCGCTTCTTTCTTTCCTCGCTGAAATGGGATTATTCACAATTTTCCATACAGTTGATGTTGGAATTTTCGTCAATGTGGCCGTTTCTTCTAAAGATGTTTGCTTGCTGGCACCACGTTCAATGAGAGTCAAATAAACATTGTTTATAACTTCCTTAGTCTCCATAGAATAGTGCTTGCTACATTTGGGCAGGAGCATCTCCTGAGATACACCAGACTCGCACATATTTTGCATAATTCGCACACGATTCAACACACGCTGTATATTACACACGTTGTTCCCGATTATCATAAGCGAATTTTGTTTAGCGATGAAGCGCATTTCTGGTTGAATAGCTACGTCAACAAACAAAACTGCCACATTTGGAGCGAAGCTAATCCTCAAGTGTATGTCGAAACCCCGTTATATCCAGAAAAACTGACTGTTTGGTGCGCTTTATGGGCTGGTGGAATCATTGGTTCGTACTTCTTCAAAAACGATAATGGTCAGAACGTTACAGTCAATGGTGATCAGTATAGAGCTATGATTACTAACTCTTTCATTCCTGAATTGAATAATCATGATGTTCAGGAGATGTGGTTTCAACAAGACGGAGCAACATGACGCACAGCTCGTGCCACAATCGATTTATTGAAAGACACGTTTGGTGACCGCCGTATTTCACGTTTTGGACCTGTGAATTGGCCTCCAAGATCTTGTGATTTAACACCGCTAGACTACTTTCTGTGGGTCTATGCGGATAAGCCACAAACGCTTGACCATTTGGAGGACAACATTCGCCGTGTTATTGCCGATATACAGAAACAAATGTTGGAAAAAGTCATCGAAAATTGGACGTCTAGATTGGACTACATCCGCGCCAGCCGTGGCGGTCATATGCCAGAAATCATATTTAAAATGTAATGCCACAAGATTATCTTTCGGATAAATAAAATTCATGTCAATTGAATAATCCATCGTTGTTTTATTGCAACTTAAAGTTCTATACATCGAAAAAAAAAACACCCCTTATATATTGTTTCGTGTTTTTACTCTAAAGCTAACAGCAATGGGTTTTATATTTCAACGTTATTATGAAAAGGTCTTTATAAATATTATAATAACTGAAAAATCCTTCCTAAAACTGAAGAGCCCATCAATTTGTTGTTTACTTATTTGTTCTTGTTCGTGTAACTCGAAAGCCAATAACTATTAGTGCCCAAATGTCAATTGTCAATTATCCAAAAATAAGTTCACTTTTCAGTTGTTGTTTATTTGCACTGGAAAGAAGTGTTTATAAATATCTAAATTAAGTTTAGAATTAACCTACACAAGCCTTTTAAAATTGTGAAAGAAACTAGGAAAACAGCACCCTTTCTGACGGTCGTTCATAGTAGCGGTAGAATTATTATTAGGTGCTTTAAGATACGGGTTTATTGGATTAAGATATAAAACCCCAAGAGTAAAAATATTATAATAAGGTTTTTAAGAACGCCACCAAACCTGAAGTAACCATCACCAAAGGTTTTATAGATAAAGTAACAGAAACGTTTTGGATGCAATTTTGTAAAAATGAAAGTGTTTTGGAATTTATTGAACGTCTTACGAAACTCGTATCACCAATGATAAAAAACTGTACAGTTCTTTAAAAACTCCTTTATACCAAAAAAATAAAAACTTAAGCTGCTAAAAATGTTGGGTCTAGCATGTATTATGTGGATTAACGAGTAGAGTAGCGCGGAATCATCGAACAGGTTTTGGTTTTCCTTTGCGTAGGACGTTATATTCGGTAAATGAGCATTCATTGATTGGACAATTTTAAATTTCACCCGAAGAGATACCATCGAACTAAACCTTTGCATCCTACGAACTTGATTAATGCATTTTTAGTCGGATTCAAATTGAAACTGTGTATCGTGCGGAGTTTGATTATTATCTCCCAGAGATGGCGGCTAACAAATGATCATTGAAGAACTATTTGTTTAGTGAACGATTTTTTATAGGTGGCAGTAATAGTTAAATACAAAAAAATCAGTTTGCTTAGAAAATTAAGTTAATAATGGACTAACAATTGATTTCGAAACATTATTAATTGGTAATTTATTGGTTACTGTTGGTTGAACAAAAATAATCAGTATGGGAGAGCGGTCGGTCTACCTTGAATTAGATTGTTACTTAGATAATATTTAAAATTTGAAATGGCTGTTTGTTAAAATTGGGGGTTTGTTGTATTACTTTCCTTTTTATTTTACTACTACGTTAAAATAATTCAATTAAATCCAATATTGCGTTGAAGAATAATTGTCCATGATGGATTGATCTTATAGTAATTCTGGATTTGGTGGTAATTTTTTTAAAATAATCGTTAAAATCCAAGAAATGTGGGTTATGATCATATTCAAATATCTTTTTCTACTCCGGTCCGTAAAATACTTAATTACACACCGATCTAACATGTGGGAAGCGTCACTTTACCACGTCATTTTCGTTTCCCACGGATCCGAGCCACTTCGGACATTTCCGGGATTTTACCGCACGGGTTTGGGAGCAATCGGATGTTTTCGAAGATATTTCTTACGCTTTGAATTTTGACGTTTGTCAATTCTGACGGTCATGTCAGTGAATGTATTCCTGTTGCTTTGCGAAAATCCACCCAAAACAACGGTCGTAGAAAAAGTATTGTATGCAACACGTTCGGTAAACTTTTAAGTCATTCGTTTATTAAACAATCGCTCCGCTGCGCTCCGCTCGTGACAAACACATGAGTCAAATGCCGTTTACCGCACTTGTTGCATAATATACTATGACGAATTGAGGACACCTTGATGTAGTGGTACAAGTGTGACATAAAAAACTTTAAATGTATTTCGCGCAATAAATTGGACGAATTTTGCGGGTGTGATTTGGAATATTCCATCCTCAGCGTACAGCGTTAATTTTTTTCACAGCGAGAAGTTATTCCAATAAGGTCCGCGGTGGTTACCTCTCCTGCAAATGCAATTATGATTTTAATTTAGTGTCAGGCGGGTAAGATAAATATAGTTTTTGCGTGTTGTTAAACCATTACTGTCGATAAAAAATCCGGTGTGCATTAAGTGTTTTTAAATTTTTCGCTCAGGTACCGAAGGAACTTTAATTTGTTGTTGGTTTTTCGATTAGATTGTCGAGGAATGTGAAATTGCATTGCGGCTTATATGAGAATCAGAATATATACACAATCACACTTATATAATTTCGAAAAATAGAATTTAATTTGAAAAAAGTCGTTGAGGGGTAAAGAACAGTTTTTCCAAACCAAGCTTTTTACAAAATTTATTACGATTTTCTTAATAATAGAGGAATTAACAAAGAATGTAGATTTCTATCAAAATATTTTTTATGAAAATGTCAATTTGACAAGAAATAATGCTACTCAAATTATTTTAATATCATCTATGCAAGAAGCACGAATTCAATGAGAAATACTATATATGAAGCTTTTAATTTCTTCTTAGGGAGCATTTACTCATTCTCCTAAAACCGTTTGTATAGTTGTAAATTTAAAAAATCGCAAAAACAACCACGCTAGAGCCTGACTACAAATTTCTGAATCAAATCAACGTAGCTATGACCTGCTAGAGTTTTTCGAATAAGAATTACAGGAGTTTTTTCCACCAATGACAATTCCACCCTAAAACATTACTGCATCATGGCGCCGAGCTTGTTTCCCTATACCTCTTAAAATGCGAATTGGCAGGTCATCGGATCGATACGAAAAAAATCATTTTTCTAATCTTCAATAGTCCAATTTTTATACCCCAAACGCTGTTTTAAACGGTTTGCCTTGAAAGTTCTGGAACCCTGTTTTGTGTTTTGCTAAATCATTCCCCAGTGCACAGTCTTCTTCTGACACTTTTGAAATACTCACACCTGTAGTTTGCAAAAGTTGCCTTTGATGAGATCTTGTGGGATTCCTTCTTTAATACAAAGCAATTCTGACTTTTCGTTGGTATTCTTCCAGGCCTTCCCCTCGGTTTATTCTTTAGGGTTCCCAAATTCTGGAAGGTTGGTTTTTGAAACGACCCCTTGTGTAACTCCCACCGATCTTGCAATCTGCCTTTGTGACATACCTCGTTGTGCAAGAAAAATAATTAATAATGATTGGTTGTATTTAGCTAATCACATTGCTAATACTACAAATTTGATTTTGGAATAATGATGAGTCGCTATTCGAAGGACGAAACATTTGGTTTTCCTGATACGGGGTGTCGAAAATAATCAAAAGTATTTTGCAGAAATTTGTTATGTTGTTAATTGTGATAGATGTGGTTGAGAACTTTTAGATAAGGCAACGCAACTAAAATTACTTATTTGATAATGGTAAAACTAACGTTATGATCAACTGTTTTATGAAACCTAATCTTAAAAATATAACTTTTTCTCCCCGTTTATTTGTAAATAAGAGATTTCCGCTACCTTTATAAATGAGTTTTATAAAGGCAAGAAATACAGTTTCGCTACCGCTATAAAACGTAATGTTTATAAACACCAAACAAAAGACGACTCCTTTTTGCTTCACTTTTTTCTATATCCTGATTGTATTGCATTGTATTTTGCTGTTACTCAACAAATGGCAGCAATGAATTTATATTTGACATTTTAAATAAAAAGCTCGCTTTGGACACTTTAAAACTAAATTTTCCTAAAAACCTTTTTTAAAATTAAAGTGCAGAACATTTTTTATTCGTATATTTTTAAAGAAATATTTGTTGAAATTTATACATTATTTTATTTATATATTATTTTTATTAAATTAAAAAATTAAAATTACTTCATAAATATTTATAAAAATAAATATATATTAAATTCGAAAAAACAACACAATAAAACTAAAAATAACATAACGAAAAAAAGTCATCTTACTTTTTGAACACACCTCGCATATCCCGCATCTCTATTTACCAGGAGTTGGAGCTCTCCCGTTTACCGCACGGTAATCCGGAACCGATTCATCGGCAAATGTAAAACATCGTGCTAACAAACCTGAATCCCTTAAATTAAGAACATACGGAGAGTACGCCGAGCACTGTGGAATTCTAAACCTATTGCTTTCTATTAAAATATTGCAATTTAATCAATTAATCAATTTTTCTTTTGGTAATAATAAAGTAAATAAAACATAAAAAAAATCGCACGCAGAACGACAAAAACAACTAAAACTGCGTCGAACGGTTTCATTTCATCCAGTTTTGGACTTTCCACATAGACGCGAAACAGAAATTTGATACGTTTTAGATGAATTCATATTAACCTTGTGGTTGTGGTGTTTGTAAACGGATACGTTTCCTCAAAGACACATAATCAAGGGAGATGGCATCGTTTTCAGTTTAAGGCTATGCAAATATCTTGACATGCAGAGACAATGTTGCCAGTGCTAGGCATTTTTGTACACAGAATAATATTTTTATGTATTTAAAAAAAAAATGGAAAATTAGAAATTTGACTGAATATAAGTTCACAAAATGACTTGGTAATATTTCATAAAGTATTACCCATAAAATAACAAATAATTTTGCCAACTTTGCAACGAATAAAAGCTTGCACCAATTTAGGGGAGTTTTTAACCTCAATTTCACGTACGACTTGTACTGCGATTGTTCCTTTTTTTGCTAGAAAAGTGATTTTTTTGAAATTGTAAAGGTGTTTTTGGATATTAGTTTTATACTGTAGGGGGTTCGTCTTGTCCACTCCGTGTATTCCACGTCACTCCGCATTCACTATACGTTCGGGTATTTCTTTTTGACGTAAATAGAGTGCGTCCGTTTGCATTCGGTTATACGGAGTGCAATGAATAAAGTTCACTCCGAAGGTTCTAATGCAGAGCAAACATGTGCAAAATGTGAAACTGTCGAATTTGCTCGTTTGTTCTATTATGCTTATTGATTGTTGCTATGATAATACCAGAATGTACCAAATATTTGCTGAGCGGTTTCGGTTTCGTTTAGAAATTACAAATCATATTTGAAATATATATATATATATATATATATATATATATATATATATATATATATATATATATATATATATATATATATATATATATATATATATATATATATATATATATATATATATATATATATATATATATATATATATAAATCATATCCGTGTTTTTTAAACTGATTATTATTAAAAAGAGACACACACATGACTTCTGCAAAATTTTTGTTTTCAATTACATTGACTTATTCATTATCTTTGTCGTACAGATAATTTCTTTTAGAAATCAAGCGGAGGCGGTTGTTTCCAAAAAAATAATTCTGTTAGGGAAGCAAAAAAACGATCACAAACCATTTATGTTTGACGTTCTGCTCCAAAAGTCCAAGGATTTCCGTTGGGCAGTTTACACTCTAAGCTCACCTGGAAAAAATTGCTCCTACTCCGTATTGTATTAGCCGCAACCACCTTGTGAAGTTTGCAATAAAATTGGCGATTTGCATTCCATAGTGTCATTTCATGTACTTAAACAAATCGAAGACGTGTTGCATAGACAGGTATACTTTTCTTCTTGTGTTGTGTAGTTGTTTATAGCAATATATATTGTAGATTTCCAAAGAACACTCAATTGTCTCTCATTTCCAATGATTTATTGCCTTTCTCAAGGTAACGTACGTAGTTATTATAGCAACCATTCATATTTAAGCAACACTCTTCACCCCACTCGTCCCTCGCTTATAGTGGCACAACAACCGTACACATTTTACACTCTTATGATGTCGAGGATATTTTGCTAGAAAAGCTTGCTTTCTATTATTTTGTTGTTCAACACGGCGATGGGCTAATAAATTTATATTTACTTTTTTTAGTCCCCCGTTTATAGAGCACAAAACTTAAATTACCATCAAATAACAAAAATACACAAATAGATTATATTAAAGAATATACTAACGCACCATAGGTCTACAACTATCAGAGAGCGTTTTATGAAATATTCCGAAGGATTGTCTCAATAGAACTGTAAAAATTTCCACCAGGCATTATTGTATTGTCCTTATCCTTATATTTTACTTTGTGAAGACAGAGTACACGCAGCCACATATCAAGAATATCCTTGAACATTCGCTTTTATGAAGTGCAGCAAAGTTATATCCTTTCCCTCAACAGCCTCATGCCATGCTGTGAAAAATACCAGACAATGAATGAAAGAACCTGACATTAAAGTTGATTTACTTTTTAGATTATCAAATAAATAATTAAATAGTAATCAACATTAAATATATAATTAAACAGTAAAAATAATTCCATACAGAAATAGTATATTATGCAACAAGTGCGGTAAACGGAATTTGACTCACGAGTTTTTAATAAACGAGTGAGTTAAAATTTTTGGTAATTTCATATTTACAATTAAAAAAATAATTAAAAAAAAATCGGTAAACTGGCATTTCATTGACAAAGTAACTGCTTGTTCCAACATATAGTTTTTAGGACTCGTAATTCTTAAAAATACATACATACAAATATCTCTTTAAAATATGGTCTTCAATTTAAAGTTTCTTTTCTTTGAGGTTCAAACCGGGTACCTACTACAAGTTTTTTAGATAGCCTAAACAGTGCGAGTTAGTCAATAACCGCAGAAAAGCACTCGTAAAAATCTGTCTGCCCATAAATCACAAAGGATACTTGAGTTTGTCATTGTTATTCACCGCTCTATGATTTCGTTAAAGGTATTTTTTTGTCGGCTTGAGTCAAAAGGCGTAAATGACTTCGAAGAGTGGGGTAATCCTTTATTACAGAATAGGCCCATTGTCCTTTCAATTTGGGCGATAAAACACCTATCGGGGATGGTTGTAGACAGCTGATATATGGTGTATAGTGAAGAACACGAATTGATTACAATGTACAAAAACACAAGCAATTTTATAAACAGCCGTAAAAACGCCTAATATATTATTTTTATTTGCGTATCACATAATTACATTAGTACTAACAGATAATACATTTACACTAAATATATAAAAATTATCTTTAATTACCTAAATATGTAGGTTTTAGTTCAAAATCTAACTAGGTTTCTCTCTCAGAGTAGTTATTAAGAATAATTACTATGTTATCTTGAATGCAAATGTAAGAATTCTTCAATTTTTAAAATGTGCAAAAAAATGCATTTTTCCAGATCCCAACAGGTATATTATTAATTACATTACACTCTTAAAGTAGGAGTTTCTCACATTTGATTTTACTTACATCTCTTCAGCTAAACCAATATATAAATAATGTTTTCTAATAGCATATGAATTTAACAGTTCCAAAAAGTTGTCATTTCTTGAATTCAATTCAGAGTAAATATCATTTTGTATCAAATATTCTTGAATTTCAGTTTTTGTAATAGATAAGTTTTCATGGAATATTTTTAAAAGATAAATTTTAAGCCAGTTTTCAAAAAGTTCTGCACTTGTATCTTCATCGGCTAGAGTCCTTAATATTCTTTGCAGTTAGGAATAAATTCTTCTTTTCATTCAGCGTGGATGATGGTAATGCATTTTACTTTGGTCTGACAGTTTTTACTGGAATCCACCGAAGCTTCATCTAGCTAAATTATACATCTGTTTTAAAATCTGTACTTATTAATTTCTTAAATATAATTAAATTAAAGTGCAAAATATGTGCAATTCCATTACCACTTGTTTTTTTTCTAATTTGCAGCATTTAAATTCAATTTTACAAATATCTCTATAGCTAATAATTACGTTAGTTTCATCTTCTTCTAGCTTCCTTTTTAGTGTATCCAAAGGAGGGAATATATTTTTTCTTCTTATCATATCTTATTTACTATAACGAGCCTAAGCAATTCAAGCTCCACTGACTGCTAAAGTATATTGTAGGTCCTTTGACAGCTACAAGAAATCCGTATTTTCGAGTGGCGAATTTCATTCAGATATGAAAACCTCTAAAGTAATTCCCGTCCATAAAAAGGAGATCTAGATATTTCACATAATTTCAGACCTATCGCTCTTAGCCGCATTTTTGGGAGTTATCAAAAATTCCTTAAAAAAAAAACGTTTATCTATGTTCTCTGAAGTGAAGAAATTTCTAAGTCAATCGGAGTTCGGTTTTCGTGATAATAAATCCACTACAGATGTGCTTATCCATTTTGTAGGTAGGGTGGTTCAAGGGTTTAATGGTGGTGACATCTCAATGTCACCCTTATACGACCTTACTAAAGCCTTCGATTGTGTGTACTCTTAAATAAATTAGTTCAGTTAAAGTTAGTCGAATCATATCTCGATAACAGGTTTGACTACGTTGAGTATGGGGGTGAATCAAGTGACAGGGTCCTACCTGTGAAGTGCGGCATTCCACAGGGTTTGGTTCTTGGACCGCTGCTATTTATCATTAATATAAACAATTTGCCGCTGTCTGTCTCCAGTGCTAGCATCACCCTGTTCGCCGACAATTGCTAAACATCATCGAATGCTCACTGAAAATGTTGCTGCAAATAAATTAGTACTTAATGAACTAAAAACTCAAAAACTTATTTTCTTCTGTAGTAAAGTGGACTTTCTAAATCAAAATAACTTTAATCTCTTGGCATTTATTATTCGATAGAACTTTAATCCTGGGCAGGCCATATTGACAAAGTTTGTGCAACACTATGTCTCTATTTTTGGGTTGTTACACAATCTAATTTCCTATGGTATAGAGCTTTGGTGCGAAATTAGATGTTGGGAAAAAATTTTTGATTGCTAAAAAAAGTTGTGCGAATGCTGTCCGGAGCCGATACATTAGCACACTGTAGACCAATTTTTAGACGCTTACAGATTATGATTACAATACCAAGCATGTTGATATGATTACATCTAGTTAATCCAGACTGACGTCCTCGCAATCTAATAAGATTAATATAAAATTTTATAATGTTCTTCCGCCAAATCTTAAACCTACCTTTTAAGCAATTTAAAATAAATATGAAAGAACTTTTTTACTCAGAATGTCTTTTATAACACTAATGAATACGTGGAGCTACTTAGTCGCTATAATAAACTTTTGTATTTTGTGTACACTCATTATTATATTTGTCTGTAATATTATAGTTACTAGTTACTTCTCTACATTATTGTCAATGTTTTGTTATTTTAGACGTACCATTTGTTATTGTATAACTTGTATTGTATAACTTATCTGAATGGTTAATAAAGTTCTGTTCTATTCTATTCTATATTCCAGGCGATAAGATTGAAAATCACTGTTTGTTTTCTTTCATTCATTAATCTGTAAGTAGGCAGGTTTCTTTTAAAGCTTGTTATTTAATGTATCATGTACATGTTAACCATTCATATACATTTTTCACAATTTCCTTTGAATCTAGTCACGGTAATACGGGTTATTAAACACTGCCGACATCGTCGTCGACTTCTATCAGACTTGCTATTGTCTACTAAGTATATTATAGACGATTGCGTTTACCCAGTAACAATGGGTTATTTTTGGAAGAGGATATGTCAAAAACTAAGACGATATATTTGAGACACAGTATACCTACATGAACACTTCAAGTATTGGTATTAAATAATACTTTCTAAGGTGTAAAATGTATTTGCATTGTGTTCTATTCCAATTCTTAATAAGTAGTGAAATGTATTCTTTACGGCTTTTATTGAAGAATTCGACATGAATTGTCGGTATGTCGTACCGTATAGAATGTCATTCAGCGATGTAAGAAATTGGTATTCGAAGCATGAAAACACGGCCGTGCTTGGTACGATATATTGTACGATGGCAGTTTCGAAGGTGCATAAAATAATTCGAAAAATTGGCTCGCTTTGGATATGTACAATCATAACTTCTACCGGAATTCTACTTTATATTCACCGAACCAATGGAGCATGAATAATGCTCCGAAAAAATTTAGTTTCTGCAACCACCTGTTAAAATAAAATTATTTAAATCTAGCGTATGTAAATAACAATTTTTTAAAAATTACCGGACAACTACTACTGATACAACCCAAATTATTTTGTCTTGTAATGGTAATTAGCGAACGACATTACATTTTAATTTTAGTATGTAAACCAGTTTGGTGTAATAGAGGTAATTAAGCAATTTTGTAGTATTATAGTTAAACACGTGCTTCATATTATACGTTTCGTCCATGGGAAGGTAAAATCAGTTAAAACGTGAGGTTGTATCAGTGGACACACAAAAGTTATATTTGAGGTCTACATCACATTACTTGATGAATTGGTGCAATGAAGAAAGGAGCAGCTATGACATATACTTGTTAAAAAAAAACTCTTCAACTTTCAAAAAACTTGGACGCAGGCGATGCTGACATAATTCGGTTTCAAAATAAATAATAAGCGGCATGGAATTATGGAATGGAGTATGGAATACCTGATTCCAATTCATAGACATCGGCATGATGGGAGGGAAATCGTTAATTGAGTGACACCCACGATATTTCAAATAAAAATTGACTCGTTTGGTCAGCATAGTCGAAGAATATAAAGGTCCCACTTGTTCGATACCACGATGGCACTACGTGGGACCAATTTTGAAGACTGGTTTGAAAACAAATTGTTACGAAATATAGCACCAAAAACCGTGATAGTAATAGACAATAGACAAATCCCGTACCGTAATATTTTACAAATATTGGATAAAAAATAGTTGGTTTGTTCACAGTTGCGTGCTGTTATGGATTCATTCAAGTCTTAAGCTTTGAAGAACAAGTCCTACTGGTCGGAAATACAAATATGTACAAAATGAATTGAATTGAATATCGAATGAGTACCCTAATTAGATGTTGTAGACTCCTGACTTTCGAGTTTTTCCAACCTTCGATTGGTTTTTTAAAAATTATCCAATTTTCAGTTTTAAACGCAATATTTAGGTCAGCGAAAACGCTCTGTACGCGCCTTTAGAGGTTTAGAACGTAGAGCAAAGAAGGTAAGACCTGTCATGTCCGGCGATGAAGACAGCTTTGTTAGTTTAATGCACTGGTGCCTTAAGGCTGTTATCCAGTTTATTGAATAAAAAACGAAAACGTCTGGCGAATTTAAGGTTCCAGCATTTGTTATTGAACAATACAGAAATTTCACCCTAATGTCAGATTTTGAGTAAGCATTTGTTCCCACAGACGACTCTTTTTTTTTGGTTCTTGGTTCAATTAATTCGAGTTTTCTTCTTGCAGCTCCCTACAGATTTCCCGATGGCACCACTCCATATTCAAGAACTATCGTACTTTAAGGCTGACTGCGAAAGAGGCCAGTACGAAGCCGTCCCAATAGACGCGCAAATCCGTTTGAGCTCGCAAGATCCCGAGTTCGCGAAAAAAAAACGAGAAAAAACGGATCGCCTCGAGTCTACGTCGCGTGGCGTGAGGTAGAGACTCGCGAGGCTCGTATATTTATATATATATTTATATATTATATATATATATATATATATATATATATATATATATATATATATATATATATATATATATATATATATATATATATATATATATATATATATATATATATATATATATATATATATATATATATATATATATATATATATATATATATATATATATATATATATATATATATATATATATATATATATAATATTAAAATTAACATATGCTATTTTGTCAAAGAAACTTCCACAGGTTACTGTAATAGTATTTACAAAGCTTCTGTTTCGCCCATCATCCTGTTGGCTTCTTCGGAAAGTCCACTTTCAGTTAAGCAACGAAGAAGCCAACAGGATGATTGGCGATACATCAGCAAGTTCGACTCAACAACAACCGACGCAGTTTTGTAAATAGTATTAACGTATGCTAATTTCGCAGAGTGGGATTACGGTTAGCTCATCCTTTCATTCACTAAGGAACGTGTTTATCAGATCGCCGTTCAAGTCGATCTTTATATTTTTAGGACAGAAATGCTGTCGAGATTATACGCCGCAATGCGCGCTGTCGGTATACGCGCATTAATACACATATATTGAGCATATCGTTATGCTAATGGCGATGCCGTATGCTACTTAATAAAAATTGAAATTGATAAGGCAAATATCTACAATGAAACGTCTACGGGAGAATTCGATTCTTGACAACCGTATAAGGATCTGGTATCGCAGGTGCTTGTGTCGTAAATAGTTCGTGAATACAAAGATGCGGCCACGTCGTCGTGTAGTGTTTAGCATTTTTGCATAAAGTGCACGTTGCACGTGAATTTATTCATCGCGAAATCCGACAGCCTCTTTGTTATCTCGAGCTTCCCGTCTTCTTTTTACCCACCCGATCGGTACTCCGTAAGATAAGACTGTATATGTACGTCCATCAATCACGCTTGTGATTCGGGCAAAAAGTTTTGACGTGTTTATTCTACCATAAAACCGCATTTACATTAATGTTCAAGTCCAGTTTGTGCAAATTTTCCAATAGCTTACATTGTTTGCGGGTTGGATGCGCGAACGATTAAATTGGAAGAAGTAATTATCCTACACACTGAATAATAATAATAATAATAATAATAATAATAATAATAATAACAATAATATCTGCATTATTCCAAATATTTAGAATACAACCACTGTGTACTTTGAATTTGGTCGAATTATAGTAGGTAGTAAATTGTATTAAAATTTTATACGATAAAAAAATGACAGAACACAACAATACCCTGTTAACAAACAATAACATTCATTGAAAGTTTAAAAAGAAAACCAAAAATGTAAGTTTATATTTTAAAATATTTTTATTCTTTACTTCTAGGGTAATTTTATATATATAGAAACTACCTATATTAGGTGTATTTTGTAAGTTATTTTTCATCTTAATTCGGCCACAAACAAACTTCTTTTATTTTAAACTACCTGAAGAGAGCACTGCACAAACTATCCGGTGACACTTCAATAATACACACATACTTACCACAATAATTGACTGCATGTTATTTTATAATGATGATAGATGACCTATTTTATAAAATCTGAGGACCTAACAAATGTTCGCGAAACATTTTCGTTGCTTTTCTAAAACACCTATAGCATTTAAATTAGGAACCTTTTACTTTGACAAAGGTATGAAAATGTCCTAGTAAATATTCAAACAAAAATTCAAAAACTCAGAAAATTTCCTTGGATGACCTAATTTTATTCGACACAAAAAATTATTCAATAATTTTATATTTTGCAATTACTAAACCTTTAAGCGCCCTCGTTTGCGCATTTTAAAACGCGAATTTTGGCAAAAATCATTTTTTGGTCGTATATTTTTGAAAAAATATGTCTTCAAGTTTCAGTAATATTGCTTCGACTTTTAAAAACTCTTAGTTTTATATAGGCTTTCAAATAATATTAAACACCTTGGAAACTTGAATTAAACTTAGGTAGGTGTCTTATAGCAATATTTCTCTTGCAATAAAATTTACCAAAATAGTATTTATAAAAACTTTCATAACCGATATAAGACTTAAAGTAACCGGAAAACCAATTAAAAACTATTAGTGCGCAAATGTCAATTATGCAATCATAGCTCCACTTTTCAGTTGTTTATTTATTTGTTCTTGAAAGAAGTGTACTTAGTTTTCTCTACATAACTAGTTTAATGTATAGAATTAAACTGAACGTGCCTTTTAAAAGAAGAAAAGAAGTTGGGAAAACAGCACTGTCTTTGACGGTCGCTTGGCCCATGGGAGTCTTAGGTGTCTTAGTAGGTATAGAATATTTATTGGGTGCTTTAAAATGTATAAGAGTTCCTGCAAAGTAAGCTATAAAAAACCAGAGTAAAAGTGTATAATAATGCTTTTTTCTACTCCCGTCTGTAAAATTCCTAATCACCCACCGATCTAGCGTGCGGGAAGCGCCATTTTACCACGTCAGTTTCGTTTCCCACGAATCCGAGCCATAAAACCTTTTTAGAAAACCTAAAGTAACCAACACCAAAGGATTTATAAATAAAGTAAATAACCAAAACTATAAAAACTGCGATAAAAGGAGTTTCTTATTAATATCATTTATACTTTATAATGAAACCTTAAGCTGCGAAAATTATTAGTTGAGCAATAAGTATCTCTAACTTCGATTATTTAGAATATTTTTATAAATTATTTGAAATATAAGCGAAATTTTAAGGTCTTCTCGATGAAAAGGATGTGGCGTACGTTGTACAGAACAGAAGGGAAATTTAAGCGTAAGTTGTAATTTTTGCACGATAATTATAAAAACTATTTGCTAGTTTTTGGTGTTCGGTACGTAATTGTAAGAAATTACGTTGAATCTAGTCAATGTATATTTTTTGCTATACAGCGGCTACCTTAATTTTGTTTGGTTGTTAAAGAAATGTTTTACCGTGGTTGAGACAACTTGACTTCAAAAATTATAAGAATTATGAGACCTAATTAAGAAATTATTTCAGAAAATTAATAAATAGGCTTCAACTCTTGTTAATATAAGTACAAAATACCTAGGTAATTGTACGCTTCGCGAAGTATAGAACGCACAGGAAATGTTTACCATCTGTAAATGTCCCTAATGAAAAGTGTACCGTTAATAAGCAAACAAAATGAAAAAGTAAACGTTCGCGCCATCCTCGTACGACGTATAGTTTCGAAAATAATTTACATTCACACTCGAAGCACGTAAATAAAATCTAATAGAAATGCAAAATTTGCGGAGTTAAAAGCGATAAACCCGACGAAATAATTTAGAAAAAAAGACATTGAACGTTTTAAACACTTACAAAATTGAACTAAGGTGGCTTTTTCTTGATGAAAATCCATTTATTAAAATAAATAAGAACTAAAAGTTCGGATTTTCACGAAATTATATATTTTGACATGACAATTGTTTCGACAACACCGTGTCTTTATCAAATGTAATATTTACAAACTACTTGCTATGATATATACCGAAAAATGACCATAAAACCTTAATTAATGTTGTAAGAATTTAAGGTCAATAAAGAAGAGGTATTTAAATCTAATTGATCGTTAAGCAATACATTTGAATGTCTCATTTTGTTAATCTCCATGGCTTCCAATAAATTTAATTTTCTACTTTTTGTGGCTGTATGTAAAATATCAAAATTGTCGTCAAAAATGTGTTTTTCTGTGTTTAATTGTGTAGCATAATTATAATCTAGACTATTGTTTCTAAACGCTCTTTGATGTTCGTTAATGCGTTTCTTGAAGGATCTACCTGTTTGTTCACCTGATTTTTGGGATTTTGGACATTTCCTTTTATTGTCTTTTAAATATTTTCCTATTGTGTTGTTTTCTGAAAGCTATTTTTAAATCACATTTTGACAAATGTTTTGAAACTTTTTTACTAGGTTCTCCTATGTATGTAGTTGTTTTAAATTGTTCGTGTTCTGTATTAGGTTTCAGATAAATAGAGTTTACTGTTGTATGAACATCCTTTAAGTAAAAGTACTAGTACTAGTACTAGAACTAGTATGATATTTTCCAAATTATCCATAAAAATGTCGGCTTACAAAGGACTAACTGGGTTTCCCATAATCAAACCTTCTATAGAGATATAAATCTGTCCATTAAATTCAAAATAATTTTGGTCTAAATATACTATTAAGCAATCTAATAAATCTTGTTTCACCAATGGGTTAACTTGTTTCCGAGTTAGGGTGAAATCTACTAAGTCTATCACATCCATAGGTGGAATACTGGGAAATAAGTTTTGTACATCAAAATACAATAGTGTTGCGTTAGAAGGGATTTTGATATCTTTAATTTTCTTGATTAATTCAAAAGAATTTTTACTGCAAATTTTGGTTACTAATTTTGTAGAGAGTTTAACTGCTGGAGTTGTTACGTAAGACACGACTGGTCTAATGGGCATGTCTTGTTTATGTAATTTAACTAAAGAATATAATTTCGGCGGTTGTGGATTCATAATTGTTAAAAAACATTTGTCTTTGTCACTAAATAGTGTGAAGTTAGTAATTACTGCCTTGACTTGTCTTTGATATAACTCGGTAGGATCGTGTTTGATACATTGGAAAAGTTTGGTTTAAGAAAATTGTTGGTTTTTGAAATATATTCTGGGAGATCGATAGGTATGACTGTCTTCCCTTTATCTGCACGTGTAAATATTATGTTATTTTTAGAAGCTTTGTTTTTGATAGTTTTTACTAGTGACATTTGAGAAATTTCTTTTGTTTGTTGTTATCTACTAATTGAGAGTTTATTATATTCGCTAATATTTTAAATTTTTAGAATAGAATTTTAGAGTATTTAGAATTGATTTGTTTCGTATAGTCAGTATGCAATAAATATTGATCCCCATCCTTAGAAATTTGAATTGATACTGAACTACTACTATTTTAAATTCAATAAAATAATAATGTAATGTTAGTATAAATATGGAAAAGAAATAAAAATATTAGCAAACAGTTTTCGTGACAAAAAGAACTGTTCCTACCTACAGACTTATGGTTGCTTCTCAAAAAACATTTGTATTATATTTTCCCCATTATACCAAACCGTGTTTGGTTTAATTGGGAAAATGACAAACATGCCTTGAAATTGAAAATTATATTCCAAAAAATTGTTTAGTTATTAATGTTCATTACGCTAATCTCAAATTCGAACTCCAAAAAATAATTTGTTTCAGTATTATTGTTAACAAGATTTCTACACCATGATTTTAACACGAGATTTAATACATACAAACATTTTTAAAAAATGATTAAGCAATCTTATTGAAAAACGTTAATTAATTCATCAAAGAAAAACTTGATTTCAACTATACAATTCATTTAAGAGAATGTAATCATAGCTTTAATCAAAATTTTATAATTTGAAAGTAAAGGGCGCTAAATTTCCTTGAAGCTTTGGAATATTTTTTGGTTTTTACTAAAAATCCTTTTAAACAGTCAGTTAAGACTTAATGACCTAGCGTTCTAATATTGGTTTTGAATTATGTTACCTGTTTAGCTAGAATTTGCAGTGCTTTATACAGTTTCAGGAATATTCCTTGAATGCTATATTCTTCCTTTCTTAAGAAAGTATTTATGACGATTCCAAAAAACAATTGCCGCCATATAAAACGACGCTTATATTGTTAGATGGCATTCCAAGTAATATTAAACAATTTAGAAAATTTTACAAAATTTTCCTATGTATCTTAAATCACTATTTTTCTTGTAGTAAAACCTAAGTTACTAAAAAACTGAAAGTAACTGGAAAGCCCGTTGATAAATATTACTTCGCAAATGTCCATTGTAATTATCCAAAAATAAGTTCACTTTTCAGTTGTTGTTTATTTCCACTTGAAAGAAGTGTTTATAAATATCTAGATAAAGTTAAGAATTAAACTAGACATGCATTTAAAGATTGTGCAAACGAAAGTTGGAGAACAAACGCGGTGTTCGATTGTCATCGTCGAGTAAGCTATAAAACCCCAAAAATAAGAGTATTATAATAAGGCTTTTTAGTACATTATAAAAGCTTTTTAGGAAACCTGAAGTAACCAACATCAAATATTTTATAAATAAAGTCGAAAACGTTTTTGATGCAATATTTTAAGTGTTTTAGTATTTATTTGACGTTTTACAGAACTCGTAACGGCAATGGTTTTCTTATAAAACTATTAAAAAAATATTAGTTGGGCACCAAAAACCGAGAATTAAAAGGATTTTATAATTTATTCGCATTGGCTGTTATTGAACTGAGGTGACTTTTACTTGATGAAAATTCATTTATCAAAATAAATAAGAACTAAAAGTTCAGATTTTCACGAAATTATATATTATGACATGACAATTGTTTCGACAACACCGTGTCTTTATCAAAAGTGCGATAAAGACACTTTGTTGTCGAAGCAATTGTCATGTCAAAATATATAACTTCGTGAAAATCTGAACTTTTAGTTCTTATTTATTTTCATTGACTGTTAGTTTGCTCATAGAGGTTATATGCGGTTATATCAGCTCTTGCAACCTTAACGACTGGCTCCAACTCGTTCCTCGGAAATTTCTCCTAGTAACGAGTTTTTGTTGGCGGAATTTTTAAATTAGCAAACAAATATTCGAAGACCTATAATTTTTTGTCGGCGGCCCGAAACGAACCACAAAGAGACGGACGCCGGTTCGTTGCCTCGAGACTTTTCAACCATGATTCGGGTTTTTTGAGTTTTAAAAATACGTTTCGGAGTCTTTAGCGACCGAACTATACGACTGGATCAGATATATTTTCACGAGATTTTTTTTATGTCAACAAACGCGGATGAAGCTCTGGCGGTTAATCATTTTCCTTCGAAATATGGAACTCCATAAATGCAATAACGTGTAGAGTGAAATCTAATGTATTTTTGACTCCAATATTAATAGAGCCACAATTCAATCAGACAGTACGGGTTTGAACTCGTGAGAGTAGCAATTTTTTTTTTGAAACAGTTTTTTCCATTGCTTCTGAAAATGAGTGACATCAATTTCATGTGAGGTTGTGATAACAGGTTTTGTTTCACAATTGGACATAGTGCAACGGAAACTCTTACAATACGTCAGTAGGTTTATTTCATTTTTAGAAGGAAGGCCATTTGAAGGTAAACCATAAAGATCGATGAAAATGGCGATAGATCGTCAGTCGACGGGAAAGTATTAAATTTGACTCACACAAACGTTGATAAGATTTTAACCAATCAATCGGGGACAAAAAAATGGCTCCAAAAAACCTTTGAAACAACAAAAAGGACATCGGGCGGTAAAGATGTCTCGACCTGCATTTGACGAGTCTTGGGTGGTTGAATACGACCTAGAGACCAAGTATCAGAGCAAGCAGTGACACACTTCAACCTCTGCAAGGCCCAAAAAAGCAATAACTGGTGTAACTGACCAGTTGAAATATATTTAATTTTTTTATTTTTATTTTATTTATTTATTTTTTCTTGATATTGCTGCGGTGCGGTGCATATCTCTTAGTGTCACCTCGTTGGTAACCTTGCTACAGAAAAAAAAAAAACAAATGTGAATAGGTGCGATAGGAATAGAGTGTTGATAATCTCAAATCAACTTCGATTGCTTCATAAACACTTATATGTGTGGCGTCTAACAAACTTTAATTTGCGACCAAAAATAATTACAATGGATACTTATCGGTGCCTAGGTATGTGCTTAAGCTTACTGCAATGCTTTCAGATGGGGTTTACCATTCATCTCAGCACTTTAGTCCACAATTCGGCTTTTACAGCATAGACGGCGCGGCAAGTATACTAAATTAAACTATTTCCTCACTGACACCTGAAGAATAGTTTTAAAATTATTTATGCGTACTAATTCATTCCTGTTATTAATTAATATTTCATTAAATTTTATATTTTGAAATATGTAATCAAAGATAAATTATTTTATTTATTAGGTAGATTTTAAAGTAACCAAAAGTCATGACTACGTAATTAGGTCAGATGTTCTCAAACTTGCGTTCTATTTATTTACTGTCTTATTCTTGTAGTTTAGTGTGCTACAAATTGTTATTTGATAGTTTTCATATTACTCATAAATTACCACTGTTATTGTGTTATGTCACTATGTGTAAGTCTAAAATAAGAGCTCCCAAGGATTTTAAGCGTTGTTTGGAATAGATACATTATAAATTTACATCGCTGAGTTGTCAAAGATTAATTTGAAACCAGCATATCTCGAAAAAATTCTTTCACACATTCTTTGATCCTAATCAGCTTGCATTATTTCCTAAATGACAAAGAGGCTTGAATAGGTTACCTTCGATTCGGCTTCACTAGAACGCTGCTACTCCATTTTTTATACCTCCAGGACGCAAGAAACATTGTACCACCATTAAACGAACGTAGGTATCACGTTTTATACGAGTGGGACTATACGGATAAAACATAATTAATTTTAAGCAGCTGTTTATTACCAGCAATTGAAACGGAGCTACGAGGAAAACTGATATCCGATTTCAAAACCAATTGTGTCTGTAATCCATACGGCTTTCGCTTTTTAATATTACGTTAATGGTTGTTAAACGAATTTTCCGGGCGCATTGTATTCGTTGAAGGCACGTCATTCAAAAGCCACGCGGGAGGCATGCCGTCCTTTGGCACAAGAATAAGTTTTTCTCACGCATGCAAAAACGTTAGTCAGTTAAGATCGACGTTTGAGATTTTCTTTTGAACTTGCTAAACCTCGGGCATGAATTTTAGAACGGAGTCTCTGCTTAAAATAATTTTGGTGGTTCTGCTATTTTTGAAAATTGTTTTGTTTCTAGATATTAATTAAACTGTTATAATCATCCGTATCTAACATCAAACAATGGCGATATGAGGAAGTAATATGTCTGCTTTTGCTGATTTGTTGTGAGAAAGTAACTTTTTGAAAGTGAAAAGGTGTTTTTGGATATTGCTATTATAAGGACTGATAGAAAAAATGCCACAATACCGTGAAGTTGCCTATAATTTCATGTGCATCTTAACAAATAGGCCAATGTACAGGGCGAGTCAACGATAAAGTTCATTCTCTTTCAATTCAAAAGTTATTAGAAAATGGTAACTTCAAAAGTTGTAAAGATCTATTTTTAAATTTTTGTTTACATAAGGTTCCTGTTAATTAATATTATTAAATAATTAAATACGCAAACCGGTATACATGATTAAGTTCGGTAGTTTTCGCATTCAGTGTTTTGACATCTGCATTATCCGTTCGAAATTATAAAAATTTATGGTTCAACGGTCGTGTTTTTTCGAAACAAAGAGTCAGATCAAGAATTCTAAGAAAGGTAAGTTTTAGTTTGCACATTAATACAGTTACTAAACCAGTATTCAATAGTAAATTTCAATTTTTTTATTTGCTTCTATGTCCAGGAAAATCCCAGCGTTAGGTGGAAACAAGATGTGGTAAACCATATCGCACCCTGAGAAACCATTTGGAAACTAGAGCTGTTAAAAGAATTCTGGAGGCAAGGCCTACGTTGAACGAAGCATTTGGTTTGGTTCGGAAAATCATTAAATTTTCTGACATAGGATTTCCCTTGACACCAAAGGCACTACGACGAAGTGTATTTAAGTATGTTGGCATTTCTAGCCGTTTCAACAATGGGAAAAAATTGCTGGACGTGACTGGTATAAAGCACTTATGAAGCGACATCCCTAATTGTCTCAACGAAAGGCCCGGTCGATGAATCCTGCTCGGGCGACCAAGCTTAATCCGTTCATTGTTAACGACAATTTTGAAAAACATGATAATGTTCTCGCAAAATGTGGCTTCAAATATCAACCGGCAATGATATACAACATGGATGAAAAGGGATGGAGATTAACCCTGCATTACAAACAGACAGTCTTTGCCAAAAAAAGGAACAAGCGAGTCCATCTGGTTGCTCCAGAAGACGCTGAAAATTGTACGATTGTTACCTGCGCAAACATTTAGGAAATGCTATCCCACCCATGATAATGTTTAAAGGGCAGAGACCGAAACCAACTTTTAGTGACCTCAAATGAAGGTCTCTCCAAAAGGTAGCATGACCACTACCTTCTTTATTGAATGCCTCACTCATTTTTTTCAAGTTTATTCAGCCGCCAGTTCTCTTAATATTTAACGGTGGTGGGTCATATCTCCACATTTCAATTGTTGATGCTGCCGATCCACTGCGAATTGACTTATTATGCCTTGAGATTTGAAATGAGAAACGTCTAAAGAAATTATTCAAACTAGATCATCTTCCTGGTCCCAGTTCGTCCTCCAAGCAACGAAAGCAAGTTGAAATGAAAACCAAGCCCGTGGGTCCAGAAGATCCAGAGGAAATTTGGAAAGTTCAGAAGATTCCGATATGAGCGATGATTTAACTCTTGTCATTCTAAACTATCGTTCATTCAGGAAATCTAAAATTCAAAGCCTCCGGGCAAGTTAAAAAAGATTCCTTGTTATATCAGTGAATTTACCTAGTAGCAGTTCGGCAAATACCGTTCATGATGCGGACTGGGCTTGCGTTATCTGCGGTGAAAAGAGAAGTAGCAGATATGAGGAAATGTAGAAACCGTAACTCTTGGATGCATGATGATTGTATGGGGCTCACTGAAGATGATCCGGAAACTGTTACATGTCTGGAGTGCAATGAGTAGTTTATTTGCTTATTTTCCACGACCGAAATAAAGGGGGCCTTATTACCCCCTATGGCTGGATATAAGGTCCAATAACGGGTTTACGTTTAAGTTTTTTTTAAAGGAAAACTGTTTCATATTTTGTTACATTTAATTTTTTTATGTGTTCTTAGCCAACTCTGTTAAGATTAAAAAAGGAACAGAAGAAACAACAAGTAATACGGTTATTAGTAGTTTTGGTGAAAATAATGGTCAAATTTTAAATTCACAGAAAAACCAAATAATATTAAATACCTATTACTACAAATTAACCTTTTATTTTTAATTATTGTTATGGCGCAATAAATGTTCAAAAATATCCCCTACTTGTTTTTTTTATATATTTTCTTGAGCGTTCCTTAGGAAAAACGGTGTTATTCTCCTGCTTGAGTCAGATCAATTTCTGTGGGTAATCATTATTTAAAAATTCTCGTTCTTCTGGATGGTAATTCAGAGGTGCTCCATCTTGCTAGAACTACATTTGTTGGATCTCAATGCTATCAACTTCTTGAAGAAGTTGAGATAAATCATTCTGCAAAAAGTTTAAATATCTATGCCCGTTAATTGGTGCGTGAAAAAATATGGTCCAATAATTTTAAAGTGTTTTATTCCACACCAGACATTAAGTGACAAATGGTTTTGGTTTTGCACGTCCCGTACCCAGAATAGATTAACTGTTGATTAATAATACGTATACCATTACTGCGAAAAGTAGCTTCATCGGAAAGCATTATTTTAGAAAAATAATTTGGATCGGCCTCTATTGCTTCACTTATAACTGTACCGAGGTTTACCCTTTGTTCAACATCACAGTCTAAAATTTCCTGGTGTAGTTTCATATTTGTGTTTTCTAGTGGTATAATTAACGGTAGATTGATAAGTACTTGATAGCTACTGACATGGGGATTATTTTGAAATTGAAGTAAAATTTCCAATTCTTTTTCTGCATTTTCATCATTCCAGTTTAGCACTTTTCGCACTACCATCAAACCGGTCCATTAAAAAAGGGCACTTCAGCTTGTAGTCTTATTGCCGACAAATATGTTTTTCCCAGTATATAAATCATATCAAAATTTTAAAATAGGGTGGCCCATTAAAAAAAAGGTATTCTTCACATTTTTTTGAGTCTCCCTGTATACTTCTAATCATAAATTGTGTATCGTAACAATGTTTATAACTTTTGTATTTTCTATTTTCTCATAACTTTTCAAACCAGCGAAATAATGACCTTTGGACTCACCCTGTACTTATTTTCTGGTTTTGTGAATTTCTGCCTAGTATTATCTATTGTACCTTCCCAAAGGACGCTCAAAAGCATCGGATGCGGTTTGCCTTATCTCTAAAAGTGTTTGTTTAATTTAATTATTTATAATGTAATAGTACCATAAAAAAAGAAGCCAAAAAATTACCCTGTAATGATGCTATGTCAGAAAATTGTATTTAGATTTAAATTTGACAATTTTTTCTTTGCCGAAATTTGGAACACCATGTAGAATACAACAGCTCTTCCATTCCACACAACAAATCTTATTGATGAAGTCAGTTTGGCAAGAGGAGGTAGCACTATATTTTAATCTTAGCTTTAGAATGTTTTTATTTATTAAATCTTCATATTAATTTTGGTTTTCGAATTAAACTTACGTTTCGATGTTCATTTCTTGCGTTTTCACAATTTAATGAGGCAATCGCTTTTTAAAACAGAGATAATGTTATGATTAAAATCGAGCAGTTCGCGAGAAAGGCAACTTTGAAATTAAGTGTAACTTAAATTTAAAATAAGTTTCGGGTGAGAATGACGATCCCTAGAATATATTCCTATCTTTTGTAAAATAATAAAACGCAGACTTGAACGCATACCTATCTCAAAATTCATCTTAGGTCGCGTCGCCTGTCAGTTTACGTTAATTACCCAACAAATTGTTACGTACCAGCTAACTGATCTGAAGATTGGAGGCTGTCCCGAAATAGAACCCTGTTATCGTTTCTAGTGCAGCAAGTAATTAGGAAGAGCCTTTTAAAATGATGCCTGTTGCTTTCTAATCGCAACCTTAACGACTTCTTTAAAACGTTCGGTGTTCATTTATCCTGCAGTTCTACATCTTTTTATGTGAAACGTTTAACTCTTAAAAAATAATCGATACATAAAAAAAAGATCAAAGAATAACAAAAAATGTTGAAAAATGGTAAAATTATTCCTGATAACAGTGTCATTGAATGGATGATGCAAAATATCACATCCTGCTGTTACAAAAGGCACTAAATTCATCAAGTAAAAACACTGAAATTCAAGAAAATTTCTTTTAAAATTATTTTTATTTTAATTAATAATAATAAAAACCTACTTATTCAGATAATTATCGATAATTTGTATATATTTAGTGACATCGTAGTTTTCATGAGTACTAATGTGATTTTATTTTACTTAAATAAAAATAATACAACATTTAACCTTTTTAATTTAAAGCAATGGTAGTAAATAATCTCGTGTAAAAAAATTAAAGCACCCCTTACATTTTCCGACTTATTTGTAGTATTTAACAAAATATTCCCTACTTGTAAGCATTTACTGTTAGAAATCTTAGTTCGCTTATATTTGTTAGTTTTATACTGTTTTTATAACTGTATGACAGCGTGACAAGTGTATTATTTTAAATTGCCATTAAGTTTTGTGTGGATTAGTTCGCCAGTTCAATATTTAACAACTTCGTTACAAACAGTTAAATCATTTAGGCAAACTAGCTGCAAATCCCAACAACAAGGACTGTTTTGGATTGCTGAAATGAAATCAACATCCAATTCTCCAGGCGCGATCACTTAGCACTTAGCAGTTAAATTCAATACAGCACCGCTGGGATGTTTTAAAAAGATTAGTTCGGCGTCATGTAGTCAAGAGTTGAAATAGAAAAATATTTTCTAAATAACTATCCAAAACTTAATAACAAGCTTACCCCAACGATTACACTTGTAATAGGAGCTCGAGGAAGAAATCCTCTTTGCTTGTTAAGTTAAGTAGAGTTTTTGTACCCGGTCGCCAAATTTTGTATAATTCTTAGAACTATAATTAAAAATTCAAGTGTTTTCTGGTGCAATATTGTTTAAGTATCTTTATTATATAATACTAATTCTAAAGTAAATAAAGGGTGGAAAAACAAAGGCATACTAACAAAAAGTGTAGTGGTGCAATAAACAATGCTCATAGCACTACAAGAACAAACAAATAATAAAGAAATCAAAAATTTCCCTAGGATCAACAGGACAATAATAAACAAAACGTTTTTTATTGTGCAAATAAAAAACACGCTTTTTCGGATTCTTTGTCAATGGTCCATAATGTTCATAATTTACACTTGAAACAAACATTTTACAAAATTTTAATTAGACCAAAGCCGAACGTCTCTTCTGTTCTGTTCCCAATTGTTATGTTTTAAGCACATTTTTATATCTTTATCAGATAATTCTTATCCCCTGTCGAAAGTAAAGATACTGTGTCGATATTGTGACACGGGAGGAATTAGTGGGTTCTAATGTTACACTAACGATATTCGATATTTTTCCCATCATTTATTAGCTGAGTGTTTCGTGTGGACTTGTAGAAAAGGTGCCAGGCAAATAGGGCATAGAATGATGCCATCCGCGCCAAACGTCACATCGAACATTGCTTTAGTGAGTCCAATTTTAGGGTAAATTAAATTTACTTTTCCTCTTTGTTAAAGGTCATTTCACACCAGATATCTATATCGAACTCATTCGTACAATGGCATGGAGGAAGTCTTCACAAGGTGTGACCTATTTTTCCGCTAAAGAGATATTTTTTTATTGAAAATGATTTCTATATTTCATTACTAGTGTGTAGGGTGTTGTAGACATTAAATATTACTTTTTGTGTTAACTTCACTTCTTCCAACTGACGAAATGTCTTATTAGGTAGCACGTATAATATCAATAACTTCGCGCCACCAATGAAATAATAAAAAGAATATATCCAAATTACTTTGGATTATTAAAGAGTTCGATAGATATACCGTACATCAATGGCATACATTTAAACGGCACAAAAGTATATCATACAACAAGTAACGCCATTTAATTCGGGAGTTTGTTTGACACTAGCGGAGAGCAGCGGAGCGACTGTTTAATAAACGAGTGATTTAAAAAGTTTACCGACCGTGTTGCATACTATACCTTTTCTACGACCGTTAGTTTCTGGGTACATTTTCGCTAAATAACACGAATACATTCATTGACATGGCTGTCAGAATTGACAAATATCTCCGATAACATTCGATTGCTCCCAAACCCGTGCTGT
This sequence comes from Cylas formicarius, assembly GCF_029955315.1. Classification (NCBI taxonomy): domain Eukaryota; kingdom Metazoa; phylum Arthropoda; class Insecta; order Coleoptera; family Brentidae; genus Cylas; species Cylas formicarius. The sequence continues at coordinate 12,831,434 of NW_026844214.1, read as the reverse complement.
AAAATCGCGGAAATGTCCGAAGTTTCTCGGATCCGTGGGAAACGAAACTGACGTGGTAGTGTGACGCTTCCCGCACGCTAGATCGGTGTGTAATTACGTATATTACAGAAGGGTGAAGAAAAAGATTGTAGTTTTCTTTAAAATTGGAATTTAAACGTTCAGCTGAGGATGAAAATGTAGAGACAACAAAATTGTTGGGACTTTATATTGACCAAAAATTAACATGGCCACAGCATGTCTAAGCTAAGTTCATGTTCATTTCTCCTGTTGAATATACACGACATCGTTTCTTTAGATGTTCTGAAACTTGTTTTTTCAGACTTTTTTAATCTATATTAGAATACAGAATTATTCCCTGGGGAAATGCATCGCAAGTAAATTGTAATTTATAAAAGTAAAGCCTCCTCTGAGTTCGTTGGTGCGGATCACGAGTACGGACAATCTCGTCTAATCAGTCTGTGTGGTCTTTCGAGCCCGTCAACATTTCCTTGAAGCTCTGATCGCGGCGTCCCTTTTGCGACCTCCCACTTTCGAAGACCAGATAATGGAGACAAAAACTTTCGAATAATTACTAAAATTATAAATAATTGTATTAAGATTTATAAAAAATAATGGCTACCTGATTACCTTAAATTTCGGTGGCATTCTCAAATTTATATTGATGATGCCTAAAATTGGATGGAATATTAATATTTACTTTCCTTATTTGTTGAGAATATAAGCAAAACAAGCAATATTCCTTTAATAGTATAATATGCAACAAGTTTGGTAAACGGTATTTGAGTCACGAGTTTCGTTTTGGCACGTCGTTCTCCTGTGGGCAAAGATTCCGAAGCTTCTTAATAGCGACCGTTCTCTGGGTATTGTACGACATTATCGTTTCGGATTTGGCCGATTCATAGAACGCAAAGATAAATGGCGAAAGTCTTAACAATTTTAGATTTGCTGACGAATCTAATGAATCGAATAAATACATGCTGCAATGAATACGGTCTAAAGATAAATCTTGACAAAACTAAATTTATGGTCGTTACAAAATCACCACGCATAAATAACCATTTAGTGCTAAACAACACGAACATCGAAAGAGTGGACTCGTAAAATACTGGAGAACGTGGATAACTTCTTTACTAACAGGGACTTGCGTTTGATTCTGTGTGTGAGAATGCTTCGGTGATACGTATTCTCCACCCTTTCATATGGTATGGAGGCATATTCGCTAAAGCAGATGCAAGTCAATAAACTGGTCTCTGATGTTACAGAAGAATTTTGAGGATATCGTAGAGAGAAAGGATCAAAAACGTTGAGGTTTACAAAAGGATCGGATGCGAGCCGAAAATTCTTGTAACAATCAAACAGAGGAAACTTGAATATCTAGGACATCTAATGAGGGGACTAAGATACAGCTTATTGCACAGGGGAAACTCCGAGGTAGATGAAGTGTCGGAAGGCGAACAATATCCCGGCTGAGAAATTTGAGAGACTGATTCGGCTGCAGCAGCAATGAGCTATTTAGCGCGACTGTCTACAAGATCTGAATTACCATGATGCACAAGCACATGTTTGAACAATTTCAAATAGCACGTTTAGTAATAAGTAAAATACTGAAAACTGGGGTTCTGATTGCGTAATTAGCAATTGAAATTTTCGCACTAATAGTTTTCAATTGGTTTTCCGGTTACTTTTAGTTTTATAGCTGTTGCCGAGACGTTTGTATCTTCAATAGGTTTAATTGAAAGAGCAATATTGTATAATAAGTTTTATATACTATAAGTTTTTAAAAAACGTGTCTGGTGAACATCGTGTCTTTTTATATAACGCCTAAAAATGATTTCAAATCGACATAAATACTAACATTCAGGTTTTCACCAAAATTACGGTTTAATGTGCTGAAAATGAGGGCGCTTATAAGAGAGTAAAATATTCGATAAATTTTATGTGCTAAATAATATCAAGTCTTCATAAGAGTTTTTGAGTAGTTATAATACTTTCTAAAACTTGTTCATAAAAATGTCAAATAAAAATTTATCGTTATCAACGGTAGAGTAAAAGCAAAATATAATGACAAGGGCACGATATAAAATATTTGATAAACAAACGAATGGGTATTTATAAACACTGTATATGGAACGATAATGCATTCTCTACCGTTATAAAACTTATTTATGGTTTATAAAGGTAAACGACAACCTCTTCATTATAAATAAATAGGGAGTACAAGTTTTCGTTAGATTTGGTTAGTTAGAAATGTAACCGTTATAATTACCAAAAAAAAGGCTAATTGAATAGGTACCTAAGTTAAATTAGAAGACACTATAACATAATAATATATGCATTTCACTATTAATACAATATTCTGTATTTGTACTAACCCATTTTGAATTATAGGTACCGGAGCAAACATTGTTCATTTCTGTTTTTTTTTATGGCATGAAATATTATTTTGTGTTCCTTATTAGTATAATATAATAATTAATTGGTTAAAATACTTAAACCCGAACATAATTTGTTTTCAAAACATACATAATTTTGACGGAATACGATAGAATTCCAGTAATATTCTGGAGAATTTTAAAAGGAATTACGATGTACAATCTTAGCTCCGCGGTTTACCCCTCGGAAAAGTATTAAAAGACTGCGTCAGTCTTCTTCGGCAACTGGAATTTGCGCGGAGGCCGACGAACACGTTATAAATTATAGTATTAGGTACTACAAACCCACGTGCACAACATGGCGCGCCTAACCGCAAACAAATCGAATAAATTGATTTTCGATTATACCCAATAATTCAATTTCTTAACACGTTGCATCCCCGGAGCTAAATCAATCCCCATGATCTTGCGATTTTTTTACATCGTCAATACTTCACCGTGTGTTATTAAACTCGTTAGCGTTTCGACCTCGCATAAACGGCCGCGCAACGATACGCAATTTCTCTCTTCCGAAGATTGTAATCTTAAAATGAAGATAATAATTTAGAAATTATAGCACGGGTTTGGCGTATAATCCGCAAACGCCACGACGCGACGCGACGTGCTGCTTTGGTAAAATTTTACAATAATGACTCGGTCTGCGCATCGAGAGTTATCGTCTGCTTTACTCATTGTTCACACCATTCGCCTTAAATAGGAAAATTGCTTATTTTAATACATACGAGTACATATTCTTGCATTGATTGCTCGATTACAATGAAGTCTAGAATCTGACGATCGTAATTAAAGATAATAATAATATATCTTTATTTCTGTATATCTATACCTTCTACAAATAACCGATTTCTTTTACAAAATGAATGTACATGTATACATACACAGAAATGGGCGAAATCCAGATATGGATAACATCAGTATGTTAGCCACCCTGATCTATTTAACCCAACGGATTGAGAAAAAATAACTCTTTTTTGATGGCGACAGCGATAGCACAATAACCGAAAAAAAAATTTTTTACTTCTTCTCACACTTATTAATGTATCCTATTTTGCTCACGTTTGTTAAAACTAGACTGTGCTTTTTTTTTAAACTCTACTTTTCGAAAAAATATCTGAAAACATAAAATTTAAATCTACTTTAGATCGTTCATTCAAAAGCAGACTACATCAGCTAAAATTTGTAAAGCAAAGAAGGAGGTGAACTTTTTCCATGTTCCCACATGGAGTAGCCGTGATAACTGTGAGGAAAAGATTACCATCTCTCTGTTTTACTGCTGCACAAGTCAGTAGTAAACATTTGGTCCTTTGAAGCCGGATTACTGCAGTATTGAAGTTGCTAAAGTGTATCTCAAAGTACATGGTCTTGACTTTTGGTGAATCCTCCCTTAAAAAGTAATTACGACCTATTCCTATTGTTACTGGGTAAACTCAACAACCAATAACCAATAGATAAGGCGTAAGACAGGGCCGAGTTAGGCAGTTCTGAAACTGTGAAAAATGTGTATGAATGTTTAATAAATAGAGAACTCATTGAACAAGAAGTTTTAAAAGAAACCTGCCTAACAACAAAAACCAAATTGTTGCTGTTTTGCATAAACAACAGGAAACTAGAAGAAGATGAAAGCAATATATATGATCTTGCGTCTAACCCCCCCCCCCCCCCTCCAAAAAATACAAAATTAAAAATTAAATACCGCAATATAGACAAAACACAAAAGTGGTATTAGAAAATTATCACATCCACTTCAAAACAAAGGAAACGCATGACCATATTTTACACTGGATCAAAAGAGGGATTTATTCCTCAACGCTTGCTGTTGTCTATGAAGAAGAAATGGTAAGTTTTGGAAGTGTTGATTTTTAAAGCACTTTAAAAGTGCCGGCCCTAATGCCTTGTCCTACATTACCGGCTGGGCAGGAGTTTTATCCAAATCAAAATATTAATGGGTAATGGAGGAGAACTAAGGCCAGTTTATTCAATTTTTGACATTGAAGGAAATTTCCATTAGGCTCCCGTGTCATAAAGACTATTTCTCTATGTAAAATATAAACCATAGTTGGTGAAGAGACATTTCTTAATTGGACTTATGGAGCTCCAGTAAAATTTACGTTGTTGATCTAACTAATTGAAAAGTTCAAAATAGGCACACAGTAAAGTACTAAAATCCCATATTAGGTATTAATAATAAAAACAGAGCCCATCAAATTTTATTTTTCCAATACCCTTTGGAAAATTTATACCATATTTTCGTCGCAAAAGTAGGTGAGAGTCCTCCTCCTTCATTTTGTCGGAAAGGTTGAGTAGCACCGCCCTGTATAGCAGACAAGACGAATAGGTTGATAAAACAAATAGAGAACGGATACACTAACGTTTCCTACCGTTTATTTCCGGCCAAATCGCCAAAAATAAAACATTCATGTTGTTTATAGTCGCCGATATTTAAATACGATCGGTAATACTTTTCAGTGGCAGAATTATGTCAGATTTAATGGACTGAGAACGGAATTTAAAAAGTTAAAATTGTTCCGAACGAAGGCAGCTTCGGTGCAGTTCCTATGCGATTAATTGTATTTACAACCTAAGCATTTGCATATCAGATTGAAGGAGCAAACTCAATCGAGCCGTTCCAACCGCCTCCTTTATTTGTTAAACGGTCGCCGCTATGTTTAATTGACTTAATTCTTATTTTTTACGTGATAAATTAGTACCGTGCGTTTTGATCTGCTGTAACTTTTTTATTTTTAAAGATATGGATGTAAATAAAAAATTGAAATGTAGCATTAGCGGTCAAGCTTTTCCTAAATGACAAGAAAAACAAGATTTTGTCGGTATTCGATAGAACACATTATTCTGATTACAATTATTATATAACACACTTTATATGTTATTCCACTTGTTTTCCAGATATTGTCAAAAATTGTATAAAAATAGATGATTTTCGGTTTTTTGCTAAATATTGCTATATTTTACCACCATTTTGTTCAACGCATTTTTCAATTGTATGATTTGGGAATTTCATAATAGGTTCAAATCGTCCCTTAACTGATTGATTGCCATTGTAATTATTTGCCACTCCATTGCACTTGATTTTGTATGTGCCCCCAAAAGAAGAAATCCTTTAATATTAAGTCCTGTTGCCTGCTTAATCAATAGAAAATTTTTAATTTGGATGATATGGTGAGGAGGCGCGCCATCTTGCTCTCATATTATTTGTATTGATGTATTTAGGGTCAAATTTTCTATATATCGTGTTCTTTGTATTCTATGAGGTGACCAATAGCGGACCCAAAACATGTGGGTCTAAACACCAAAGTAAAAATTAACCGACTGCTATTGTTGATGATTACAGTATCGTGTATTTTATCTATTACGTTATTTATATTTCTTTATTTTTCGTTTGGCACGCACAATATGTTCCAAATGGTTCACTGCCTCTTTTATCGGTTTGAATTATTACTTTCGTTGTTCTTCACTAAGCTTCAAGGTTTCACGAAATTTAAATGCAGTGTAATTATATTTCTTCAAAACTGAGTACATTACACTGCGAAAAATACATATCTCCTGATAGGCTGTCGAAGAAACCGGATGTGCTTCAGAGAAGCCTGATCTATTTGTTTTTTCTTTCTTCAAAACACGTTTATTCAGACATCCTTTCTTTATAATTCACACGTCACCGATTTCTTCAAATGTATTTGTAAGTCTTGCAAACATTTGTTTCGATGAAATGTAATATACTGGACACGCGACGCATAGCAGTTACCCTTTTATTATTCTAATGGTATAATTGCATCAATAACTTATCAATATTAATCAATATCGCTTAACAATATATCAAATAATAACTTTGTCAGTCATATCCATAGCAAGAAATTACATGAAAATTTCGTATTTTTGCCAATATTGCAATCAGATCAACGCGTTCCATTGAATACCGATTAAATATAGAGGATGTTTCATAAAAAAATATATCAAAGACTATTAAGATCTGAAAAAATGGTGTGTTTTGTTTTAAATGTCATTTAGGCTGCATTTGTTTTTATTTGCCTCGATATCTTTAATAATATTACAGCCGATCAAAATGTTATCAAGATAAATTGAACGCACGGTACATAAATTATCAAACGCGCTGAGGTATTAGAGCGAATAAGAATTCTGCTTTTATTTTTGGTCACCTGCAATTTCTGTCTGTTAATTGATTTATATGTTAATCGTGTTAGTGATTACATCAAAAGGAAGCTAATTGCGAATCAAGTTATACGGTGAATGATTAAACGGCGCGTTCATATAGAGGAGCAATCCGTTCCGATAATATAATTAAATTTCATGGACCGTTTTCCGAAAATTTTAATTTGTTATTATACAGGGTGGTTCGTATTGATCGCTCCAAAAAGCAGTGCTAGATTTAACTCCTGAAAATAAATGATATTGAGGCAAACATGCCTTTCTGAATTGTTGCTCATTGGTGAGATGCAAGGTGTTAAAATTTCGCTCTCAAAAATGCAATTTCTCTGTGGCTTATGCAATTTTTTAGATATTAATACGAAAACTTGGATTCGGAGGTGGAATACGAGTATACATTACATAATATGAGCTAGTTACATCGTATTATCTCGCTATTTTATATCATAACTTTTGATTAGTGTCGCTCTGTTACTTTATTTTCGAGTTATTTGCTACACTCACCTCCAAAAAAAAAATCGCCCAGTGAAAACTGGTAATAATTTCAAAATTAGTTTCGTAGCGAACACTTCTTTTGTTTGATTCTGATAATCTTTTTTGTGAATTGTAGTTTGAATTGTATCCTTGTTTTTATATTCACGACTTTATCTCAGTTTACCAGATTTAAAGAATGGAACAAAATTATTTAAATGAAGTGAATATCATCAACCGCCACCTAACTAACCAACTAATATCGTTCAACCACAAATAAAACGTCTGATTCAAAATATGTCAATGGGTTTTAGAGAGTAGAGGCGGAAACACCCGATAATATATACAACACACAAAAAAAAAATTCAATACAAAACTTTTCTAAATAATAGAAATAACAAAATGTGTGCTATTTAAATTATTATTGCACCTAGATCACACACAACGTGTATGTGCAAAATCTTAGTTTATTATGATTAGGATAAAGAAAATAATTTTAAAAAAGAAGGAAAAGATGCAACTAGGATGAAATGATGGTCTCAGAGTTGTTGAATACAACTAGCTCACACTCTTTGGCAAATATTTTTAACTCAGAGATCTTTCTTATTGGCAGACAATTGTAGAGCTTGTAGCAATTACAATAGTTACCATCTTTGCAATATAAAGGAACAAACACAACTTCTGGTTCTGGTTTATCAATTGCCTAGTTTGATATGTGTACTTTACTTTCATTTGCAAATTTGTGATTTCGTGTTAAAATATTGTAGAAATTTAACATTCTAATATCTTTTCATTATATAGCTGGTTGGTCGTAAAATGTTGTTCTATTTGAAATACTTATTTTAATATATAATTTTGGCTTTTTATTGTGATGATGTAATGTAAGGTTAGTAGTAGTTTTTTTCCAAGTGGCGTATAAAACAAAACACCAATTTTGAGACATACAAGCCTACATCATATTTTTTTAAACCGAACACCCTTTATAGGATATATAGGATATAGGATATAGGATATAAGATATCTCGCTTACAACGATGTAACACACTTTATATTTTAGTCATAAGGTTTTAAATGAATAAAATAAGGCAAACATATCAGGATTCTATGAAGCACATCCAGTTTCCTCTATTACTAGAATATATGAAGAGAATATAAATATAATGCATCTAAATTTCGTAAAACTCAAAAACTAAGTGCAGAACAGGAAGATGCATTTTTTTTTGGATTGTTCAAATAAACATTATGAGAATAACAATTTTTTGAAAAACATTTTATGGAATGATGGAAGTTCGTTCACTACAAGAAAGGATTGTAATAGACAAATACACGAAATAAAAACCCAGACGTACCAATCATATTTTGGGTCCGATATTTATAGATCAACAGTTAACTGGAGATCATTACTTGCAATTCTTAGAGCACAATATATAGAAGATTTATTCAATTAGCGTGTATAAGAAATGTGTTCAGGAAAATGGTGGTCACATACAGCAGCATTTAGAATGGTTAAAGAATTTTTTACTTGTCATGTTTAGTATTTTTGTTCTACTTTGATTTGTAAATAATTATTGTTGTTACAGTGTCACGGTATTGTTTAATATTATATAAAAATTTCCAATTTTTGCCGATTTGTCAAAAACGAGTGGACTAAAATATAAAGGGTGTTACATCATTGTTATCGGAATAAAATATTCTAAACACCCATAATATACAGGGCGTTCCATTTCGAAATTGATAGTGTTTTCTTTTATACGTCACTTGGAAAAAACTTGGCTACTAACGCATTTTGCTTAACTACATTTTGTTTTTTTTTGTTTACCTTGATATCTCTAAAAACAAAAAAGTTACAGCCAATTAAAATGTTATCAAGATAAATTGAACCCACGTTACACACAGATATTATAACAGAGCAAAGAAATGTAAATTTTTATTTTTACTTTTTTGTTTGCGATAAAATAATTTGAACGATAATGATTTTTAAACATTATCTCATCCCTTTAAATTACATTAAATTAGTTATTTTGCACACTTACTAAAAAGATCTAGTGATGACTGCTGACCAGGTACAACAGCCTACAAACCGCGGTAGCTATTTTTGGAAATTCAAACTTATGGTCAAGAGTGTTGACCTAATAATCAATTTTGATTCCAGGAAAACGACGAAGCCAGTTGGTGTCGGCATAAACGGGCGTATCAAGCTCGAAGATCGTTTTCTAATGGAGAACGAGAACAAAGTCCGAGACGGGTGGGTCTGGCGGCAACAAGAAAAGATTTGTCTAAAGATGATAAAAAAAATGTCGGGATGAATAGCCCGCCGCGTTCCGCGTACAAGAATGTTAATGGGGCCGAAAATTGAAGCGCGACTAAGTTTGGGGGCCAATTTTAAAGGTCCGTTTTGTCTCCGGTCTGTAATTAAGGGTTAACAACCTAATTATCGGTCGAGAGCTGTTGAAATTAATTTGTGGGGTATTTCTCCCGCCGCGTGGTATTAAATATTTTCGCATTTAATTATCATTAACAAGGTAATTAAAATAAAATTACACTTTGGTATTTAAAAGTTTTTCGAGAAAATTTGGTCATTTAGGTTTTTGACTCTGATGATTTTTCAAATTGTAAATTATAAATGTAAATTGTTTCATTTTCAGTTCCGCTACCATTTAATATTAATATTTCGGAGACATTAACTAATTTTTACATTTTTGGATTGAAAGAGATTTTATATTCTTATTATTGGGGTATATTTAGAAATTTATGACTGCAGTTTGAACGTCTTCGGCATTAGCTTAATATAGAATAATGTTTTCTGTGATGCTCCATCGACTGTGAGACACTCTTTATATAATAATTATACAAATTATGGATTATAATGTATGTATTATTTGATTATTAGGTGATGGACTCGATGATAAAATCAGTTTTATTTGGCAAGTACTACAATGTTCCAGAAAAGTATAGTTTTGTTCAGTAAGCGATCACAATTGATTGTATCAGAAAACGTGATTAGTTAACAACGACTTAAAAGTAAATTAATAAACATAACTAATGAAAACTATCAAAAGGTAAAACAAAAATGGAGAAAAACATGTACGTCAACGTGAATTAGCCATATCCACCTAATAATAAAAAAGTCAATCCGAATATTGAAGTCCTCATTCCAATTCCCAACATCTTTGGCATTGTAATCAATAAAAAAAAATAACTGGAGTTACTAGAGATGCAACAAAAATAGAATTTTTACCTTACAAAATTATTTATTACCACTCACTGGTTTAACAGCTAGCAACAAATGAAAAGAGTTTCGTCTTTCCAGATTTCCCGAAATCTTGCTAATGGTCCTCAACAATTTTCTTCCCAAAGATATACCAAAATTTTTCTATTGTTTTTCACAGACTACATACAAATGTTTGACGTTATATTTTTTATTTTGGGATTTAATATTTTACGATTTTCCGCTTTTCTTTAAAAGCGCTTCTGAACACTTTTTGAATTTAGCCATTTCGAAAACGAAGTAAATTGGTAGTAGCAGTGTAGTAGTAGTCTAAAGTCTGGAGATCTGGGGTGATAATTTTCAAACCAATGTCTGTTTTCAAAATTGCCATATAAAAATTGTCGAACTTCCCGATTATGAGTTGGAATTCCATTGAGCTGAACCCTCATCATTGTTCTAATATTTAAAGGGACTTCTAACATTCCAAAAAGTTTATATTACAAAAAGTTACCCTTATAACGAAATAAGACAAAACTGATGGCTTTCCCATCTAGTTTTTTTATAATAATAACATACTTTACAAAACCTGAGAACCTATCAATTATTCGCGAAACGTTTTCGTTATTCTAGCATCAAGAATCTTAGAAAGGTAACGGTGACAAAATTTTAGTCCCATATAGAAGTTTTTCTCCCCAGTTATTTGCAATAGTGAGATTGTCGTTACCTTGGGTTCTTCTCATTGCATTTTGCTTCTACTCTAAAGCTGAAAACTATTTTTACTTTGACCTGATTATGAAAATGTCCAAAACTCAAAATTTTCTAATTTCGTAATTTTGGCAAAAACCTTATCTCATGACTTTTTTTGCAACTACAACATTTTTTAATATCATGTTTTTAAATAACTATATCTTGAAGATTCAGAAATATAACTGAAAATGCAACGACTCGAAAATACAATGGCCGTCATACAAAACGACATCAAAGCACAGTATAGGATTTTAAGTAATATTAAACACCGTGGAAACTTTTTTAAAACTTATTTTGGGAATCTTAAGACACCTAAAGTGATAACCGTTACCATTTATGAAACCTTCGGAAACGCTGTAAAACTAAAACTGACCAATTAAAAACTATTCACATGCAATCACAGTTTTTGTGTATTTGTTTGTTCCTGAAAAAAGTGTATATATATATATATATATATATATATATATATATATATATATATATATATATATATATATATATATATATATATATATATATATATATATATATATATATATATATATATATATATATATATATATATATATATATACTTTTGTAATGTAATGTAATTAAGTTATAGCAACTTAAACTTTTAATTACGTTAAGATAAAATCTTTACCACACTTTTCTTGGGGAATAAAATATGGTCTACTGCAATTTTCCTTCACATAATTTAAATACAGATTTTGAAAAAACTGAAATTAATTAAAAAACCTTAAGATCTTAGGTATCGAAAATGTTATTGAAAGACACACTTATTTTGATAATAGAATCGAAAAAGGGGCTTTCATTGGGATAATCCGGATAATATGAAAATATAGTATAAACTTACCATTATAGGACTTTACCCATCACAAAAGCAAAACTTTTTGAAAACCAAGTATTTTAGCGACAATTTTTTATGCAGTATAATAGATATTAGATATCTCGAAGGGACAGCCTTACTCATAAGTAAAAATATTCCTACGGCCACCCTGTACATAGTAAAGGAAACAAGTTCACGTCTTCGTACCGAAAACTTCTGGTCGCGGAATAAATCATACCTAATCTTACGCCCATCGGAGTGTGAGATTACATCAAAAAGGAATTACTTAGACTTTCCCATGCGAACGGCTTAGTGCGAGGCAACCCTTAAATTTAGTGGTGGGTCGCATAATTCTTAATGCGGTAGTCGGTGAAGATAAAGGAGAGGAAACAGGAGCTGCAACTGACCACAAGCCGATTAAAATAATACTCCAAACTTCTTACAGAACATAACTTATGGATATTCAGGGTAGATACATATTCATGCCTGGTCTGAGAATGCACTTTGGGGGATTTTGAAAACTATAATAGGTCGATTGAATCATAAAAGAGTTTCTAATAAACATGGGTTCTATTAAAGTTTATGGAATCCAGTAAGTATGCCCAATGATAAAAAAATCATTTTGACATATTATCATTGACGTAAATTTAAAAAACTTTTTTTATCTCCAGCAACTTTTTCATAAAACTTCCAGACGAAAACATGTTTCTAAAAAAAAAATAAAATCATTATTGAATTTAGTCGTATTTTCTATGCAAACCAACTGACTAATGTGAAATAGAATTTATTTATAAAAAACGCCTTAAGAAGTGACAGCAACTCAGTACATTTTTCTTATTTAATAAATTTTTTATCTCGTTGTCCATTGCTTTTGATTAAATTTTTGATTTGGGAATTATTATAAAAAATGCAGGAGACAAAAATTTTTAATTAAACATAAAATAAAAAAAATATGTCAGTGCATAAGTTTTTCCTTAAATTTAGTTAAGAAAAATGATAGACAATGCCCTCCACTCATTGCATAAGTTTTTCGTTAAATTTAGTTAAGAAAAACGATAGACAATGCCCTCCACTTATTTCCTTCACACACGCACTTCCGTGATCTTTTATGGTTCTATCTATTTTCCTCTTTAGGATAAAAAATAAAAACTTTTATTTTCGCTATATATGTAACGTGATATATTCCTCACAGATGACTAGACAAGGAATCACCGCCTTAAGTTTTTTCATTTGTTTTAATATTTGACCAGATAAAAATAAATACTTCTTACTAAAACTAATAATAAGATAAACCCAGAATAAGTACCTAACATTTTTAACATTTCAGCTGCTCAGGGGAAACGTGGTATAAATCATATTTCCCTTATACACACAAAATGGCTGCATTTAACTCTTTTATACACAGACTTCTTAATACGCCACTCTCAACAGAAAATTACAACAAAAAACTTAATATCATTAAACAAATTGCACTGAACAACAGCTACAATCCGTCCATTATAGATAAAATTATAAATAAAAAACAAATATCATTAAACAAATTGCACTGAACAACGGCTACAATCCGTTCATTATAGATAAAATTATAAATAAAAAACAAATACAGACAACACTAAATTCTATTTATCCGAAACCTAATACAGAACACGAACAATTTAAAACAATTACATACATACATACAAGTATCAAAACATTTGTCAAAATGTGGTTTAAAAATAGCTATCAGAATTAACAACACAATAGAAAAATATTTAAAAAACAATAAAACGAAATGTCCAAAATCCCAAAAATCAGGTGTCTACAGGTTGAAATGCGGATCTTGTCCTAAAATTTATATTGGACAAACAGGTAGATCCTTCAAGAAACGCATTAACGAACATAAAAGAGCGTTTAAAAACAATAGTCCAGATTCTAATTATGCTACACACTTAAACACAGAAAAACACATTTTTGACAACAATTTTGATATTTTACATATAGGCACAAAAAGTAGAAAATTAAATTTATTGGAAGCCATTGAGATTAACAAAACGAGACATTGAAATGTATTGCTTAACGGTCAATTAGATTTAAATACCTTAAAATAATACCTTAAATTCTCACAACATTAATTAAGGTTTTATGGTAATTTTTCATTATATATAGTAGCAGGTAGTTTGTAAATATTACATTTGATAAAGACACGGTGTTGTCGAAACAATTGTCATGTCAAAATATATAATTTCGTGAAAATCTGAACTTTTAGTTCTTATTTATTTTGATGAATTATACCACTTTTTCCCTCATTCGCTTGTTTGTTTCGAAAAAGACTTTTTTATTGAAATGTAAAAGCCAATTCGTTAAACTAACCAATTTTTGTCCTATTGAAATAATTGTCATATTGGAGATTTTGATGCTCGATTAGGACACGAGCGTCTTCGCTGATAATTTTGTTGTTACTTATTTCTGTTTCATCCGATATCTTCTGCTTCCGCTGTAACGAATCCTACCCAAATTTATAAATAAAGAAAATGTTATCGCCTAAGGTAAGTATGATTATCATAAATGTTATTAATTAAATCCATTAAAGGAAAACGGATGAATTTCTGCTGTTTCTTCGGTTTCAATTTTATAGATTAAAGGATTGAAGGGCTGTTAGTTGGTTTAGAATTTTAATGAAGTTACTATATGTGAAAGAATAAAAAATTGACGTGGTGTTAAAATTTCGTTTGATATAAAAGGTATCCATAAAGAGCTAACTATTAATAGATTCTAGGAACATATAACAAACTTTAAATAGCCTTACTGACCCACATTCACCGCACAACCCACAAACAAAACAAACTGAAACGAATGAAACAAAATGACATTTTCGATGGGTCTGATAATAATTCAAACATCGACAAAGATTTTTACCTCTGTAGTCCTAATAGGCTGAACAAATAGTCGTTAACTGATCGTTCCAAGTATTTGATGTTTAACATAACATTACTTTTATGGAATCGGCATGCGTCAGCTGAATTTTTTTAATACCAATCCAGCACATTGCGTTAAGGCAAGTTCAAAAATTGTTATGGTGTGTCTCAAAGTATATCTTCTTGGCTTTTGACGAACCCTCCCCTAAACCAACGATCTTCATACCTATTGTTACTAAGTAAACCCAACTTTCAGGGACAGGGGTTTTGATAAAGCTTCTTTTATAAACGAAAAAGAAAGCTAGAACGAGAAGAAATAAATGGGATTTAAATACTCAAAGAATAAGACAATTTACCAAAATGAAACTCGGTTCGATGTCAGACAAAAACACCTTTAAACTTTGTTCCAAACTGCTCGCTGTTGTCTGAACATTAAGGAAGGAACGCGCAACTTATCGCCTGCTACAAAAAACACCAAATTTATCAAATATATGTATATATTTAATGTCAGTGTCAGTGAACTTTCTACTAGTACTAATGTGATTTTATTATACCTAAATAAACATACAATATAATATTTAATCCTTATATCTTTTAAACACGTTACGAGCCCTGTCCCTCATGCTCTGCTTCATCATGTACCATTATCCTGAGAAAATCTACCGCATGAAGATATCAATCATCTGATTCAAATCGTGCGATGAAGTATTACAGAATTTCAAAACTTACATAAAGGCACTTACTATTGAATTTTTAATAATTCCTTGCGATAAATTTGTTTGAAAATGTAATGGATTGTTATTGATGTTAATTCCAACTACTTCCCATAATAATAAAATAATCAATAAAAAACACACTTGGTGTTCCAAATTCTGCACACAAGTTTTATATTTATATTACTACTTAACAGTACGTCAAATTTTAAAAGTATCGGTCGCTGCAGATTGATTTTAAAAATTCCTTTATATTGGCAAAAAAAAATCAGCATAATGACCAAATGAGGATATCCATCCATATAGTACGAGTCAACAATTTTACTTACCAAAACCGTCCCAATAGCATTATAAAAAAGTTTCCTCCTTGTATAAATAATATTAAATATAAGATATTGATTATTGAACGCGATTGTAGATACTCTTATATGGTATAGAATGCTGGAAGTTAAACAGTTCTTTGTTAAAAAATATATAACCAATAGGAGCTATTTCAAATCCGTAAGATCTGTAATTTAATTTTTTGATAAATGATATCATTTACTGTAATATTAAATGCGCATTGATAAATACTTTGTTATGTGTTATTATACACAATTTCTCATAAATATCATATTTTGGGTTAACATGAACTATAACAGAAGCAAGAGGATACAGAAAAATTAATGTCACGACAGTATACTAGAAAAACGAAAACTTCTTTTCTATGACCCATAAAAAATAAATTAAAATTTGTGTGTATTTGAAGGAGCCTAATAAAAGGCATACATACAGCGTATTCCGGTAAATTTTGGTTCATATATCGTAATTTGTGAGCTTCAGAGGAAAATGATTAAGCCACTAAAAAACCCTATCTAGACAATTTTTATTATTTTCTATTAGTCAACCGCATAACCGAACTAAAAAGGGTGTCTAAAAATGCAGAATTGTTAAAATCACCTTGTATCAAAAAAGCAGCTTTATTAAACTATTTTTGTTATCTTTATAAATAGCTTTGCAATTTAAAAATTGACCGTGTAATACATATATTGTAATGTATTGTTTAGCAGGCGCAATATACATTACACGACCTCATTTTTGGATGATATTATTACTGAAATTTCGACGGTTCAACGGTTCAACCATCGCGTCGGATTAAAAAGCCATCGCGTGTCAATTAATCTCTCTTTGAGAGGTCGCAATATATAAACTCAGTCCAATTATCCCGTTTGCGAATTACCATTTTGTGGCATATAACGCCCGTGCACGCGACGCTAACTGTTTAATTTTCTAAGAAAAAGGGCTAAAGGTCCGTGCAATCTGTTTAACACTTAATATTGACGTTGAGCACATCTGGATGCCAGACCGGTTAACGAGTTTGCGAAGTTATTGCGGTGCTGAAAGTCCCACAGACAAATTATTACACAGGTTTGTTTAAACTATGCGTACCTAATGGCCGACGCGTTATGAGTTTGATCGTCCGACAAATAAAACGGACCGAAGGAATGAAGCTTGCAAATTATAGTTCTTTAATTGAAGAAAAATATTGTAGTAAATGGTTTGGCGTTTGCCGTTATTTGTAACAACAAACCATTAGTCTTTTCGAACGTAATTAACGGTTAATAATTGAGAACTTATTTTGTTTAACGCGATAAGAACAAATGAGGTTTGTAAAATTTATCTCACCCACTAACCTTTTTTACAGCTTAAGGTTTTATTATAAGGCAAAGGATATTTATGAGGGATTTATAGTAAGATTAAGCTTTTATAAGGTTTATAAGAAAACTATTGCTTTTATAATACTGCATTCAAAACTTTTCTGGTACTTTATCTATGAAAATTCTAGTATTTATTCCTGGGAATCTTAGCATGCTCTGTAAAAACCTTTATAAAACTTAAGGATCTAATAAATATTCCACAGCTAGCACGAGATATAAAAAATGTTATAAGTGAGAATTCTTTCATTTTTTCAAAAACTTAAACTTAAGGCCGTGTGCCAAATCCAGTAAGTAATAACAATGCAAAATGGACCAGGCGATAAATTATTCAGAACTATAGAGAATTTAAAAGGAATTCACCAAAATTTAGACTTTTACCAACCCATTGTTCTGCTAGGTTGTTAAAAGATACTTGTGGCGTACGATCTACTATCATCGTGGATTATTCTGAGCATAGGGTCAGGAGCTTATTAATAACCATTGTATTGTACGATATTGCCGCCATTCTTCTTGGGGTTTTGAACTTTTTTAGAAGGCATGTTTAGTAATAAGAATAAGTAAACCATTGTGCACTAATAGTTGTTTTTTCGGTTAATTATAGTTTTATAGCAGGTTTATATTAAATTATAAGTATTCCAAAATCACTTTAGGTTTTATTGCAAGAGCAGTAAGGCTAGAAAACACATACGTTAATTTTATAAAAGTTTCTAACATGTTTAATATTACTTGAACCTATATATAATATATAAGTTTTTAAGTAAATGAAAATAAATGTTAACAAATTAATTGTATTTAACATCACATATAAACAGAACATGAGCCCTTGGTTAAAAGAGACCCTTAATTTTTATGTAAGGATGTTTTTGTTTCGATTTTTTTAACCTGGAAGGACGAGATTATTTGCAGTCCGGGTGTTATATCTATGAGAAAGCGGTCAATTGTCACTCGTGGAGTGTATCTTAACAAGAGCTGATCAGACATGGAACCCACATTATTTTCTCTTTAGTAAACCAGGCTTAATATAACAAATAATAAATAATAAATATAATAAAATAACAAATGTTGGTTGGGAAGAAAAAGCAAATACGAAGAAGTTCCAGTGATTTAACTTTTCGATAAGTTACGAAATAAAAACAATAAGTGAAATATCGTCAAAGGCGTGCAAAATTGGATTCCCTGTATAGTGTATCGCAAGTTACCGGCTACGTTCGATATCGGATATCCGTATGCATTGAACACGTACTTTTTAACATATTAAACAAACATGTCGTAGCCGATACAGCAGATATATAAACGGAGTCCATTTTAAAGTAAACTGTGGATAAAAATAGATTCCAAAACCTATAAGAAATGATTGAATATTAAACACGCGTATTTCCTGCACGTTTTAATGCGATATTTAAATTTCATTCAAAGACGCGCGTTTTACAGGAAGTATCTGATGTTGTAGCCTCCGCCTGTTTGAAGTTTTTAATATACAAAGAAATACTATTAGAAATAGTTAAAAAACAAAATTATAAATACAAGTTAATTCTTTCTACACTGTTTACGGGTCAAAAGTTACCAAAATTTCGAGCTTTCAGGTTAAATTCAAGTTACAGTAAAGTCTCAGCACGATTGCAGACCTCACCTTGGTCTCCGTTGCAACTTCATGCTTCGTGCAACAAGTATACACGTTTTACACTAGTTACATAACAATTTCATTTGAGAGTCTTTAAAATCAATAATTGAATATATTCACGTAGTAAAGGTCAATTTATATCGTCTGCTGATGTCATAGATGGAGTTCTTGATTGTCGTGAATAACTTCTGTGGTAAATGTAGTTTTCACTTACCTTCAATCGCATATTGCTAAATGAACTACAAATGAAATATGAACTTACGTTCAAACACCAAAATTAGTTTTCTAAAAACGAATTTGAAGAATACAAATTATTGGAAAATGAAAGTTTACCCAATGAAAGCAGCCACAGAAGTAACGTTCGTCTTATTACCATTTAAGTCCCGAACACGATACGAACAAATTTTTGAAAAGTGCTGACCGCTGCTACTACGTAAAGAAAAAATCACTAAAATAAAAACCAAATAAATCGAGGGTATTGGATAAAATGGATATAGATAAATTCTTAGTAGAAGCACCAAATGAATAGTTTCTTGTTATTAAATTTTTGCTGATTGTGGGTTATATTGGAGCATGCCGACGAGAAGTAAAAAACTATGCTTAGGAAAAAGAACTAAATTTCTAGAGGCCCAGGCAACTTTCCTCATCGACTTCTCTTTAATCATTACAATAAAGGAAAATGTAGTCAACAAGCTGTAGGCATATATAGAGTAGGTAAAGCTCCTATCCAGATTGCTACTTTTTTTTTAATTATCCAACTCAAAGGACAAGCAACATTTAAGTTAATAGTGGCACTGACATTGTACAATTAAGACGATATAGAGGTTGAAGTTTATCTCGCGTTGCTGATGCCTACAATGAAAATTATTTTCAGAATAAGATTGATGCAGCTTATAATATTTTAAAGGCAGACAATTCAAAGCAGAATTAGGACAATGAAGAGGTCTAAGTTCTTCACAAACTTTATTCATGAAATTATAAAGAACTATGCAACAATGTCAAGGGAAAGTATCCGAACGAGTGTTTAATAAGATTTTGGAAAGAAACTGAATAAAACTATGAGAAAAGTAATGGTGGTAGGAAATGAACACAAAGATATACAAAACAAACATAAATTTCTTCGAGAATATGTATAAACAAATTTTAACATTTGGATCGTGGATACTGACTAATTACCGAAAACGGAAAATTCAAGTCCTGGAGAAGAGTTAAAGAAGTCACCAAAACTTACAAAATGAGAAACACGAAAATAGGAACAGACTTAGAAGTATAAGTACAATCGAAATGAAATATATAAAAACAAGTCAATTAAGTTGGTGAGTATAGCTATGATGATCAGCAAATATAAGATAATTAAAACAATTATGGGGAGCAAAAAACAGCAAAGAAATTAAAGTGGAAGACCAAGCCAAACATGGGGCGGCAGTGTAGCTGAGACTCTGCAAAAAAGAGACAAAACTTGAACTGAAGCAAGGACTATAGCAAGGTGAAGATTGAGCCAGTGATACACAAAATTATGTATTAGTACCTAAGTAAGACCTCTAAATAAATGGAACCTTGGAAACCAATGTTCTCCATTTATCAAAAGCCTTGGATAAATCCGCGATTGCTTATATTATCAGATTATCTTTATGAGATTCAATAATAAGAAACGGTTGTTCAATTCCAATTGACTCCAGTAGCTTTCCAAAATGGTTCAGCAACTAAATTGGCGTATAATTATTAACCATATTTTTTTCATCTGATTTATGAATCCAGGATGTTGGGAACTACCAATAGAAAGAGAATAACTGAAAAGTATGTTGAGTAGGATACATAAAGGGCCTGCTTAGTCCTACTTTTCCATTTGATATAGCATAATCATGTTTATTTATTAGAGGCGGAGTACCTGAACCTTCAAAAACGCTAAAGAAATATGTACCAAAAAGATGTAATATATATTTACTAGTAGAGGCACCACTGTTACTACAAAACATTGATTTTGAATTTTTTTATTATTATGAAAACAAGACCAGAAAGATCTGATATCTTCTGTGAAGTTTTCATCTGTGGCATCCATAAATAAAGCTTAGTATTTTTATACCTTTATGAGCTTTTTCTTTATCACTGATAAGGTTAGGAGTAGTCGTTGATTTTTATATAAAATAGATTTAGGTTGCATCCATATTTTTTTTAGCAATAGATGTTTGATAGTGACTGAGTAATTTCTGCATTATCTGCTTCAAAAATATCTGCAACAAACCGTTATCAGGTCTTTATGTTTAACGCTCATTAATACGAAGAGGTTGATGATACACGTTAAGGCAATTCGGCAGTTCCGCATTATAAAGGCGACGGTACCGCCGCCAATAATAATTTTTAAGAAGATTAATTTAGTATGGTAATTCATATGTTAATCTGATGTTCGGTCGCAAACCAAATCATTCTAAATAATTAGAGGTTTGGTAGCTAGCTTTAGTAAAACCTAAATAACAAGAGTTGTTAAATATTTAAGAATCTTCTAAATTACCAAGAAGACACTGCCCTTGAAAATAATTTTCACGTGGATAGTAGATATATAGATTTTTCAAAGGTATTTGATAGAGTTTAAGATTGTTACAAAACTTTTTAAAAAAATCTGAAATAACCAACAAGAAAGCTTTCATAGATAAAGCATAGAGCTAGTAGATTAATAGAGTCTCGTTCTATGCTGATAATACATGAACTTATGAAGCAACTATGAAACAAATTTTGATGAGATCGTTAATAATTTTGGATGCGGCATTTTTATGGCAGTATTTTCTCAAAATATGTCCATATTCTTAAATCTTCAGGCAAAAAGGAGTTAAGTGTGTGAATATCGCTGCTTAGAAAGAAAATGACGCAAAATGCGGATTAGTGGGTTAGTAAAGTAACTCAAACGTTTTTGGATGCAATATTATAAAATTTATTTATTCGACGTTTGCTGTACAGGCTATAAAGGCTGCGAAAAATCTTAGTGGGGGTGTCCAAGGACGCAGACTCATATAATAAAAAGAGTATGAAATGAATGTTGTAATTCGAAACGAACGTATTGATTTAGTGGAACGGCTTTAGTAAATGTTTTGATGTTCTTTTTGGTCGTTCCCACAACTCAAGAGCGCTTCAGTTCGCGCCTTTATGCTACTTAAACAAATGCCCGACCCATGAGAAATGCATCACGAGAGCTTTCCTTTACCACGATAAAATTAAAAAAAAAATCGAAATAAACGCCCGTAGCTTTTGAATTTTTTTTTGCGATATTATTAACGTACCGCGAACTTCTTGCACGCCTCTTCTAAGACCTCCCACAATTTTCTGATTTGATGAAGCTCGGAACATCTTATTTCCTATGCATTGTGTTGCCTTACGGGATTCGACGCAACAACAAATAACGAAAGGTCTTATCGTTCCATCCTGAACGGACGATTTAGTTTTCGGGGCATTATGCGAAGGATGTAATTTAAACATCAAATGTTAAAAATCGAATATCGGCCCACATAACAGAATACGAACTTCTAAATGCTGGACCAGCGCCAATCTATGACCAGTATGTCTTTAAATAATATATCTTAATCGTTTCATTAAAAATACAAAGCATATACAGGCTGTCCCACCGGGAACTTGGTCAATCTATTATAGGAGCAAATATTTGAAAATTTGACGTTGACGGGGTCAATCCAGCTAAAATATTTTCAAGATGGCGACACATCCGGATATACCGGCAGTGATTGTCAACTTGCTTGTTCTAAATGAAACACTATATATTATTACTTTTTTAGATTCCTTGGAAATATTTCTTGTATAATATAAAAAACAGTGCGTTCAAGATAAGGATGTCCATCACGGGAATATTCTAAACGAAGATGGGTAAATTAGAAAAAAGTTACTAACCAAAATTTAAAGGTTAATAACGTGCTGTTGAGGAAACCAAAATATTTCCGAAGATACACAAAAAAAAATGCTGATTCCATTTTTGTTTTTTTCTGGTGTTCGGCAAATTTAGGCTTTTTTGGCGTATCTTCTGAAGTGATGATAATACGATCCATAGCAGAATGAAAAGGAGAAATTTTAAATAATAATTAAGAACTGTCATGACTGACAACTAAATATTTCGACAACCCTAAAAACGTACAGCTTTTTTCCAAGACCTACTCATTTTCGTAACTGAAATAATTCTTGGGCTACATATTTTTAAAAAGTTCTAATAAATACAAGGTTTTCTATGCAAAATTTTAAAAATCACACTGTAACTAAAAAGATAGCGTTAACATTTCTGTTTCATCTCTTCGTTCATGGAAAAACAGACTTTGGTCACGAAAGCCACAATACGTTAGCTTTATTAATAACGGAGGTACGTAGTAAAAATGTCATGTAGTGTAGAGGGTGGGCCAAATTGAACCTTTGAATGGGAAACTCCCATTTCTAAAGTAGATAGCCAAAAACTAATGTCGGTATTTGAAGCTTGACTTTCCTAAAAAAACATGATGGTATAAGTGTCAGAAGAATAGAATGTTTTTCGAAAATGTGCATTTTTAAAAAATCGCTGTAACTTTTTTATTATTGATTTGTTTGTTTCTATCAAAACTTTATCAATGCAACTTTTTACGCAGAATTTAATAATTTAAAGATAACATTAGGTATATAATTTGATAGTTATCAATAGAAAATTTGATTTATATATATGGGATACCTTGTATATTTTTGAATAATTGAAAAATACTTCGAATTATTCCCAGAACGTAAGGACGAAAGAAACGAAAGAACTAACGTTATATGAACTTAACAAAAACCACACACAGTCAGTGATTCCCAGAAAAAGGTAGCCGATTACGCATTTCTCGTAGATTCTATGAAATTTATTTGAGAGGTTAAACGACAACGTGGCGTCCTTACAGTTAAAATCGCTATACTACCTCTACGCATTTGTCTTCTGTGGCATTGTCCAAAGCCAATTTCTTCAAAGTTTAAAACTTCCATCTTTTTCCAATAAGATCAGAACCAAATATCAAGCTATACAAAAAAAATAATTATCAGTAATGAACTAATACAATTTTGGGCAAACAGTTGTTTTCAAAATGTTTTCATAATAAAGCGGGTTTTTAAAAATGCACGTTTTTTGAAAAATACCCTATGTGTGAGCGCCAAACACCGACATCAGTTCTCCTACAGAATGGCGAGTTTCCTGTAGGATCCAATTACGCTCAACTTGTAACCCTTCCACATTATATTCTTCCACTGCGCGACGTTCGTTAACTACCGAGTTACGAGTTTTAATAACCAAAACTGAAATTTAAAACTTCGGATACGTTTCGGAACGTAGTATAAAAATCCGAAACTTAGTCTCGATCGGAAAAAAAAAACGCGCAAACGGAACTTACAAGTAACGTCGGGCGCCGAATAATAATTCCATCGTTCTTCTTCACTTCTCGTGGCACTCGATAAAGTTCGCGCGCAAATCACTGAAACGCGACGTAGCGGAGTGAAAAAGCTCTCTCACGCGTGAAGCTTTCGCAGAGACGATCGCGACAAGACTCGTGAGCCTCCTCGGCGACGAGTTTCGGAATACAAAATCTTCGCTGAGAGAAGAGAGGATGCTGCCGTCCGCCGCGGGCGGGTATTAAAAGGGCCGCCGCCCGCCGCCGCCGCACGATCCGACGGACCCGAGACGGGCGGAGGCGTTGATCCTTTTCGTGCTGGCCGACACATTGTCAGCCGGACGAGTCACAGTGGTTTCTATATACAAGCCCTGTCTCAGCCAAGTTGGCCCAACTATCAAAACTACCTTTTAAAAACTAAAATGTATTACTGACGACATACAACATTAGCCTAAAATGCTACTTGTTTTCTAACAGAGGAAAAATATTTTACGAAAAAACTTTCTATTAATAAAAATCAATGAAACCAAATTACATTTCCATTTTGACTGATTACTGATTTGATACGTCTTTGACCATATAATAATTTTAATATGACGCAAAATATCTTAACGGACTGAGAGAATGTTGCCAGTGCAAGACCTCGCCGGGACATTTTACCGACACACAGACACATACAGAATATCTGTCTTCAAGTGGTGAAGGATACCCTGCGCTTAGGCCTCAACAGGCCCATTGTGTTTCCTCGACTTTACATTAAACCTAGTGATTCCACGTAGGCGATGACAGATCCAAGAGCAAGGCTTCTGATTACCGTTGGGCATAAACATGATACGCCAAGCATGGTTTCAAGCTTAAACGAGATGTTAGCAAATTCTCACAGATTGTGTCCAACTGCGTCGTCTTCCAGGTCACATGTTCGCATGTGGTGGTGCTACTCAAACCCAATTTGCATAAGTGTTTGTTAAGTAAGCAATAATCTGTAAGAATATCTGTACGTAGCTTTTTCATGAACATAGTCAAGTATTATTTGGCTGCTATTTCGTTTGTATACTTTGCTACTCAAACCCAATTTGCATAAGTGTTTGTTAAGTAAGCAATAATCCGTAAGAATATATGTACGTAGCTTTTTCATGAACATAGTCAACTATTATTTGGCTGCTATTTCGTTTATATACTTTGCTACTCAAACCCAATTTGCATAAGTGTTTGTTAGGTAAGCAATAATCCGTAAGAATATCTGTACGTAGCTTTTTCATGGACGTAGTCAACTATTATTTGGCTGCTACTTCGTTTGTATACTTTGCTACGCAAACTCAATTTGCATAAGTGTTTGTTAAGTAAGCAAAAAATCCGTAAGAATATCTGTACGTAGCTTTTTCATGGATATAGTCAACTATTATTTGGCTGCTATTTCGTTTGTATACTTTGCTACGCAAACACAATTTGCACAAGTGTTTGTTAAGTAAGCAATAATCCGGATTAATACGTACGTAGCTTTTTCATGGACATAGTCAAGTATTATTTGACTGCTATTTCGTTTGTATACTTTGCTACTCAAACCCAATTTGCATAAGTGTTTGTTAGGTAAGCAATAATCCGTAAGAATATTTGTACGAAGCTTTTTCATGGACGTAGTCAACTATTATTTGGCTGCTACTTCGTTTGTATACTTTGCTACGCAAACTCAATTGGCATAAGTGTTTGTTAAATAAGCAAAAATAAGTAAGAATAATCTCTACGTAGCTTGTTCATGGACATAGTCAAGTATTATTCGGCTGCTATTTCGTTTGTATACTTTGCTACTCAAACCCAACTTGCATAAGTGTTTGTTAAGTAAGCAAAAATCCGTAAGAATATCTGTACATAGCTTTTTCATGGACATAGTCAACTATTATTTGGCTGCTATTTCGTTTGTATACTTTGCTACTCAAACCCAAATTGCATAAGTGTTTGTTAAGTAAGCAATAATCCGTAAGAATATCTGTACGTAGCTTTTTCATGGACATAGTCAAGTATTATTTGGCTGCTATTTCGTTTGGATAGCTCAATAGCGGCAACGAGGGCGCGGTGACATTCTAGTGCTAGTTCTGACATAAAACGTGGTCTGTGAAGTACCAGAACTGCTTGTCTGCTATCTGTATAGATTTTTTTTACCAGTTACATTGCGCCCGGTGATTTCTTTTACTTTAGTGCTCGCGAGCTCCGTCTGCAGCACATTGGACATCTTACCCGTAACCATCACAATGTTAAGTACACTGCGCATCCCCATTGTTTTTTGCCCTTCAAACCATTGGAGTAAATGTTATTTGCGACCATGTTGATAAGCATATTCCCTTCGGGGTCGTGTGGGTCCATCGAATATAAATTTTGGCTTGATGAAATGCATCCTCGCCTCCAATAGTGAGACCGAGATCGCACTGGACATGATATCAATGTCGCGGACATGCACCATAGCCATCAAACCTCCTCTCCAATATATACATGTACATAATAATATTTTTATGAATTTAAAAGCATGGTAAATTAGAAATCTCAATTTAATTTAATAAATTTAAATTTAAATAACAATGATAACAATATGGTTTGTAAGAAATGTCTTTTTTAATATGGCAACGTTACAACGAATAAACGCTTGAAAGAATATAGGAGAGATTCTAACCTTTGGATTCGCGGCGATGAGATGTCTTGTACTACTTCTACTTTTGCTTATTTTTGTGAGAAAAGTTACTTCATGAAACTGAAATGGTGTTTTTTGATATTGCTGTTACAAAGACTGATAGCAAAAATGCAGCAATACTGTGTAAATTGGAATGAACTGGGCGGATGAAGTGCCATTTCATGTGTAGGTAAACAAATCGAAGATGTATTTATTTCATAAACGAGTATACTATTCCTCGTTTTGTGTATTTGTGCTTAGTATTATTCATTATGCATTGTAGATTTTCGAAGAAGAAGAAGAAATTCATCATATGTGGTTTGCATTTTCTCTAAAATGTGTCAGAATTGTTTAATTTGAATATTTCTATTGTAATTATCAAATGGTTAATATTATATTGTAAAATCTCATATGGCAATGATTTACTGCTCCTCCTTTCGACGCCTGTGGTCTTCCCTTAGTCTGAATTAATGTTAGGCAGTCATCTGGTGCAAAACTGTTCCAAATTTCGGATTCTCAATTTTGGAACGATTCTTGCGGGATTCGATTGTAGCTTTTACTTCAGGATATACCACAAGGTTCAATCGGCGATAGATCTGACTACTTGACGTCTATTTTAAAATCTTTTTGGAACATGGTTCAATATTGTTAAAACGCTTTTGTTTAATTTAGGGTATTATGTTATTTAGCAGCAGACTTAAGTTATTTAGCAGCAGACTAATGCACTTACTATATTTAACAAGGTGTAACTTTCCCACTCTACTTGCTGACACGGATCCTCAAATCATAACAGAAACCAATTTTTTTTTTTAAATAATTATTCTAAAACACTTCTACTTTATTTGTTATAACGCGACTTGTACCATTACCAACGCATATTTCAAATATGGCTTTACCACTCCAAATAATGAAATTCAATTAGTTCAAACACCACAATATGTGTTCTTTGGCTTCACTATTGGGCCAATTTCTCATAATTGTCATATTTTATATTAACATGAACCTTAGCAAAAGGAAAAAGAGCAGAAATTAAAAAATATAAATAAATGACATTTCTGTTGGTGTAAGATTTCATTTAATTTTAATGTAGCCTTGGGTCGCGAAAACTGCAATTAATAAGAGTACTACTCAGTAAAAAAGTAAAAGATAATTCTTTAGTTCTACTATGGAACGCTCCGTAGTCGGACAAATGAAATTATATAAACAAAGATTAAATAATTTTTGAATAGATTTCTTGAAATGTTACATTTGATTGCCGAACGGAGCTTCATTTATATTTACCAGTAACAAGTTCCTCCACCAGAAAATCAGGATATATCCCACTATACAAAACGTTTCCAATAACAATTTTTTAAAGGGTATTTTACTAAATAAATTAGTTGTAAAATGTGCACGTTTTAAGCCAACACATTTACATATTAAACTAACCCAACATTTTTCGCAGCTTAAGGTTTTATTATAATGTAACGGATAAGGGGTTTATAAGAAACGTTAGCTTTTCTAACAGTTTTTATAGTTTTGTAAGAAAACCATTGGTGTTACGAGTTGTGTAAGACATCCAATAATTACCAAAACACTTTAAGATTCATGATATTGCTTCCATAACGTTTTCGTCACTTTACCTATAAAATCTTCGATGTAGGTTACTTCTGTTTTTTTAAAAAGTTTTTATAGCATTCATAAAAAATCTTATCATTTAAACTTTTACTCTTGCGGTTTTATAGCTTATTTCGTAGAACCTTTAGAAATATTAAAGCATCTAATAAATATTCTATAGCTACCAGGACACCTGGACATCCATACGATTGGAAAAACCGTCTTAGGCGATGCTGCTTCCCCAATTTCTTGCGTTTGTAAGATTTGCCTGTCTAATTCTAAACTTTAGCTAGATATTTATAAAAAAAAAAACTAAGCACTCATCTTTCAAGAACAAACAAATCAATACCGGAAAATTCCTTGCATAATTGACATTTGACATTTGCACACTAATAATGTTCAGTTTCAACAAGCACACTTATTTCAAGAACAAATAGATAAATAACAACTGAAAAGTGAGGTTATGATTACATAATTGACGTTTTATAAAAGTTTAGAAATAGATATTACTTGAAAGCCCATATAGCACATTTTTAACAAGCAAACTTGGGAAATCTGACGTCTTTTTATGGGAAGGCAATTGTTATGTATTTTCGAATTCACAAATAGCACCAGAAAGAATATCGCATTTTAAGCAATATTTCTGAATCTTGAAAATATGCGATTAAATAGTAAACAGCATTTAAATTAAAAAAAAATAATAAGACAATTAAGAACTTTTTACCAAAATTACACGCTTCAGTATGGAGAAGGGTATATTCAAATTAATCAATAAATTTTTTGTGCCAAATAAAATTAAGTTAGAAATTTTTGAGTCGTCATTTTATAAAATATAATGACAAGGAAGCCAAATAAAATATATTGCAAAAAATATATATAGAAAGGGCGCTCTTTGTTTGGTGTTTATAAACGCTGATAGCGGCAAAGAAAATATATTCCTTTGCGTTATAGAACTTACTTATGGTTTATAAAGGTAAGAGCAATCTTTTAGTTATTGGGTAGCATTTTTTTTTTCAAATTAGATTTACTACCAACACAAACGTTATCTAAAAACTCTACGATTTCGCATTGAATGAAAGACTCACCCTGTACTTAAATTTCTAAATACAAATGTATATTGCAGGAAGTGGCATGTACAACTAAGAGGAAGCTCTTATCCATTCTGTTTCCCACTCCTACGAACCCGTGTAATAAAGTTCAGCCTATCTATTCTACATTTTTTAATCTAAAATGGCACATTTTCACGTCCTATAATAATTGTGAGCGATAAACAAATGCGATGCTAAACGTTCGACATTTTTGGTCACTTAATACTGAATTCCCTCCCATTATAAACGTTGAAATTTTATGTCAAACACCAACTAACAATTTTAATTTTAAAATGATAATGGTTTCGTTTCGATTATGAATTTTATAAAACCTGAGAACTCATCGTTTTCCTTACTCTTACAAAACCTCTGCAGCACTTAAATGGAGGATCTTATTAAGGTAACGGTGACCAAATAAAACTTTCACTCCCCATATATTTGTAACTAAGAGGTGGTCGTTACCTTTATCAACCATAACCTACACTGTTTATGAATATCAAAAAATTCCCTCTATCCACTTCACCTTTTGCTCGATTAAATTAGAATAAATGTTATTTAAGTTATTAAGGATCATGTCCCAAAATTTATATCGATACAACATTTTAGAAATTTATTAACGGAAATAAAAGGACGCATAACAATAAAAGTTCGGATTCTAACTACACCATTCATTTAAATTCAGAAATGCATAAGTTTGACGATAATTTTAATATTTTGCATAATCAATCAAAAAGCAAAAATCTAAATTTTTTGGAAAGCTATGGAGATTAACAAAATGAGATATTCGAATCTATTACTTAATGACCAATTGGATTCAAATTCGTCTCCGTTGTTAAATTTTAATATATATATATATATATATATATATATATATATATATATATATATATATATATATATATATATATATATATATATATATATATATATATATATATATATATATATATATATATATATATACATACATATATATATATATATATATATATATATATATATATATATATATATATATATATATATATATATATATATATATATATATATATATATATATATCGATGTGGAAATATTGTCGCATTTTTGTATTTGTTAAATGTACGAGAAACAGCTGTCATAAATCATTAAATAACGGTGAAAATCTGAACATTTTTTGCTATAATTTAATTGTGTTAAATGGAATTTCATCCAAAGCCTCAGTCCTATTCACATTTTTCTATGTTATTTGTTTACAATAAATTTTATTTCCTTGTAGTTATAGTCGTATTTTGCTTTTAAATGTTTGTCAAAGGTTGGGCAGCTTAGACATCATAAACCTTGGATAAAGTATTAAATATTATCAGGGAAATATAAACCAATATCGACCGAGAGTAGAACGGGTTCAAAATTTGAGACGTACATAAAAAAAATATATGAACTGAATGAAAATGTTTTTTCTAACCTCGTTTCTGAAAATTTAAACTACGTTTTCAAAAAATACATAGTCATTCAAGGTTTTAATGGGATGTGTGAAGTAAATTATTATTCAAACATTAATTTTTAAAAATTACTTTAATACTATACAGGTTCTTCCAAAGGAGTTAAAAGTACCAAAGTGATAATTTTTTTTAAATTGTCCCTCCAGCATTTTTTGATTCTTCAACTAAAATAAGTTTATATTTCAATCAGAGATAAGATTTTATAAATAATGTGAGTTTTGTGAAAATGTAATCTAATTTTCTTTTCTCAAGCACATAAGTATTTAAATTTTCAACGAAATTTACGGCTGATTTTAACGGCATATATATCCTAGATAATCGAATGACAACTTCAATTTCAATTACCAACCGAATGATATTAGCCCTTATAACTCTTTGGTGTTTTCTAAATAAAAGTTTTGTTGTTTCTCGTCGTCTATGGAATTTGGAAATTTCAGATAATTTATTTTTTCTACTTTCGTTTGTAAAATACCTAATTACACATCGATTCAAAGTGCGGGAAGCGTCACTTTTCCACGTCAGTTTCGTTTCCCACGGATCTGAGCCACTTTGGACATTTCCGGGATTTTACCGCACGGGTTTGGGGGGGAGGATCGCATATTTTCGGAGATATTTCAAAAAATCTTAAAATACACAGATTTGATCCTTGCAAAATACAGCTTAGCCTAGAACTGTATGGAACTGAATTTGATAACCGAATTGAATCTTGGATGTTAAATAAAGCTTCACAAAAAGAAAACTTTTGGGATCTTTATTTATGCTGCAGGCAACTGGACGCAACAAAACATTTGTTTATATAACCAAAAAAACCATAATTTGGCACATTCGCTGTGGTTTTCGATGGTTCCACGTCACTGTACATTTTGCACACTTTGGAAAATATCAAACAAAAAATTAAAAACTTTTTCAATTTTATGAAGTTCTTTTAGAACTGAAAACCTTCGGATTAATGTTAACAAAGGAAATCTTTGTCACTAGGTATAAGCCACTAGCCTAAGTGATTGGTATATTATATATATTGGTAATTAAAGTGGCCAATTTTATCACGCGGAAACAGAATATTTTTATCTTTATTTTAAATTTAAAATTGAAGGTCATTCATTACTTGTTGAAAGATATTATTAACGTCGGCAGTAAACCGAGCGTACACCTAATGTCAACTAAATAGTCTACGACCTCCATGAAAAATAAAAAATAATAAAAAAATAAAAATAAATAAAAACGCACCCAAAAAATGTGTGAAAATTAATAATTTTTTATGGTGTGTGAAAAATTCATTCTTACAAATATTTGCGTCAAAGAACCCCACCCACTTTTCTTAAGCAAAATGGTTTTTAGACAATTAAAAAAAAATGTATGTTTTACTACTTAAAGTTCTTATTCCAAATCGATCCTATGACCAGTTTTCGAGATATCAGCGACAAAGAAGAATTTTAATTTTTGAAAAAAAAATATTTACAGAGTTTTCTTTTTGTTACAATTCAAAAGTATGCAAAATTATGGCATCACATTTTGGACAGATGTTCTGTATCTTGAAAATAAGCTAATTTATGAGCACTTTAAAAGGTAATTTTTGACACCTTAAAGTTAAAATTATATATGTTGTTGGCTGTTATTCGTCACACCGTCCGAACAATATACTGCGTCTTTTTTGTTTGTCTATCGCTATATAAAATATTTTTTGAGAACCGATATTTGTTCAGAATGGCGAATACTATAATAAGCAACATTTAGCAAATTGGCTGAGAAGTGAGGGTTCCTCATATAAGCGTGCGACAAACAAAATTTTAGCTAACTTGCTTTTGGTATTAAAAATAGATATTGTTTTAATTTATAACTCACTAGTGTGTTCTTTGACGCCTGTAATGGTACTATCAGGTACTGGATAAAAAATTAACTAACCACTAATCAAAATTATTTATTCATTGATATAATAAACGCTACAATACACTACATACATTAAAATTAAAACAAATTTCATAAATTAAACATCCGCGAAAACTCCGGAGATTGTTGCCAATCATTTAACTTAAACATTGTTCTGGATCTTCTCGAATTTGTTAGTTGTGTTGCATCACCTGAAAGTTAAATATAATGCTTTATTTCTTTCTTCATCGCTTTTATTGAATCAATTTTTTTGAAGACATAATGAAACGCACGACATTTCAAATATCCAATGTGTCATCCGTGGTCTATAAGGATGGGGTAGGTTTCCGTTATAATTTATCGAATAACACTAAGGACGACTTAGAATTTACAAGAATTTAATAGCTGGTTAGTTAAGCTCATAGAACAGAAAAAAATAAATAAGAAAATCAGACTTTATACAGATATTTTTTTAATATTTCATTTTCCTCAGTTTATTATTATTATTATTAATTGTTTTATTCATCTGAAAAAGCTTTTACGACAGAACAATAAAATTATAATAAATGTGATAGTGATTTGCAGAACTTTTGAAAACAATGTTTTTACTACTCGCCAAAAATTTATAATTGTATAATTTGCTTTTAATATTTTCTCTTGTAATGCAGGGACGTTTATTGCTAATATTTGAAAATCTAGAACAACATACTAAATGCATAACAATATAATATTTTAAAAGAATAAGTGAATAAAAACTACTTTTGTTTAGGGACCATCCCATAACAGTAAACGGGCCAAAAATGTCATTTTCTTTGTTCTTTCAAGCTAGCTTCCTAAATTACCTAAACAACCTACAAAAGCTTTACTTTTTGCAATGAGAATCCACAAGAAAAATACGGATAAACGCGTGGCATAGAATCGGCATTTCTAAGAAGAAACTGGAGGTCTGACCGGCTGGGGCACGTTTGGTGTTATATTTTTTTATTCAATTTTTAAAGGCAAGTGTTTTTTTTGTCCGTCTGTATCGCAATGAGCTGAAAAAACGGAATCTTGTTCAGTGGAATCTAGTGACAGCACTCACATTTTTTGTAAAACATGTATTTTCTAAGAAACAAGCTAAAGTTCTTTTCTTTTCTAATGGATGTATTTAAAATAATATATTTAGACAACTATATATATTTGAAAAGCGTCGACAAAGTACAATCAAATAAAAAATATATACAGGATGTTCTATTAAAAAAAAAACATAACCTTAACTAGTACCTTCAAAATTATAATACAAAATGGTTGTCATTATCTAACTGCGATGGAGGGTATTTATAATACAAAGGGTATTCTGTTTTCATTCTGTATGTCGAAAACAAAGCCAGCTATGACTGTTTTGAAAACAGTCTATTTCGTTTCACGAAAATCGTATACGGTATTGCGAATACCGCATCACTATACCTCTCTTAGTGTTTGTCATGGAAAATGTATTTCTCCGAAAACATTTCCGGAAGCTTTCATTATTTCAATATTACATTTTTAAATTAAATTAATTAGTTATTAACTGAAAAATTGATTTATAAGCAAAATCAGAATTTTTCCACGCATTCGTCTTTTGTATTACGCCGGTACTGTCCAAAGCTTACGTGTTGAAAACTTCTATTTTTTACATGAAAACTGGACCAAAATATCAAGTATGCTATATTTAAGTTTTAATTTCGTTACAATGATCCAAATATTTACATCGACTTCGCATATTCAAAAATCCATTTTTCAGTTGATAACTAATTAATATTATTAAAAATATTATATTTAACTTTTAAATTCAGCGTCAATAACATGATTAAAGATATAATTTTCAAAAAATATACTTAACGATTAAATTCTACGTAAAAAGTTGCTTTGGAAATAAAAAAATGCCCATAACAAAAAAACGATTTGTTAAAAATGCACATTTTCCAAAAACAGGCACCCTATAACTATGAACGGTACTAGACACCCATGTACGGTTTTTACCAATAAGCGTATCATAAAAATCGCGCTCCAGACACCGATATTAGTTTTCGTCTATCTTCTATGTCTTCTATAGAAATAAGAGTTTCCTTTTAAAAGTGTCCAATTTGGACTACCCTCTGCGTAGACAGTAAATGATTCCAATTCACGAAATTTTTAGAAAATCATTAAAAAATCCTCGGACCATTCCACCATCGTCATGAAATAAATTAAAATTGGAAGCATTACCTCATCTGTAGTAGATACTTTCATCCAACATCTAGCTAGCCTTCTGATTTGGGATGAATCGTTTTGCGATAAATTTTGAGAGGCACCTCTGGCATCTTTAGATTGACGAGCAGTAGTATTGATTGCGTCACCTACCGATAAGTAATACTTGAAGATGGGGGAGCAACCTGCAGGTATGTATTTTAAAACATTTTATTATTTCTGAAGCGATTTTTATAAGCAATAGTATTTTAAATTTGGAGGATGTAAAAAACTTAAAGTATGACTTTAACAGAGAGCGTTAGTTAACTAAATGACTGGTTGCTACTTTTTGCTAGTATTTGGGGAAAATACAAATCACTAATACAAATAACTCATATTTTTTCCTCTATACTTTTTGCTACTTGGACTGTTTTTTTTTACATCAATAAATTTTATCATCAAAAAATTTTTAGAAACTTTCTATAGAAGTTCAAAATATACTAAAACAGCAAAATTATATAATCACGCACATCTGATTCAACTCTGACTACATTATAAAATCACAAAACCAACATAAATTTCTTCTTCCAAATAAAACTGCCAATTGTATATGTTACTGTTATTCATGTTATAATATCATTTATAAATATTTTGTAATATTTTTAAGATAAAAGCTTTGTATGCTGTTGCGGAATTTTTGGTTAACCTTGTGTAATGTGGATATCTACATGCAAATTTTTTGTTCTTGTAAGTAAGCTGAATTGGCGTCAAATAGTAAATCAACACCGGGTGAACAAAAAGTGTAGAAAAAATCGAGAGATTTAATTGATCAAAAAATTTAAAGAATGCCTTTTAATATTGAATTAAAAAAAAACTGTTGAACTTTGTTGATCAAAACTGCCAATTTCATGTTTCTGAGTTGTCTACAGATAAATCTGAAGAAAACCTAAAACTTTAAAAAAAAGTTTTAAAATATTATTTCATATTATTAGTAATTTAAATGCCTTTGTTAAAAAATAGCCAAAGACCCGACAAGCCATTAGGATTTGTCGACATTTAAATCATATTTTCAACAAAAATTATTAGAAAAATCTGCTAATATAGAAAAAAAATTACTAGAAAATTTTGCCAATTTGCGGCATAATGGAATTGAGATTCTCATAGGTTGCTTCAAATCGAGAGGAATCAAGGAAAAGACGGTAGATTGATATCTCTACCTGCGCGCAGGACGAAAGAGCTTTAAGGACAGGAAATTCTGGCTTTTCCCATCCCAGACCCGGTTTTCAGCGAGAGAAATCACTTCCAAGGCCAGTCAGTAGAAAGCGGCAACAGTACAGCACCGAAATCTAAAGAGTCAACTGATATAATACTAAAATAGTATGTATTAGTAATTAATACAACTTTTTATTGTAAATTTGATTTGTTACGATATTTACATCTTACACTCCCAAAAAATAGCGACTTACAAAATAACAGTCTACTAGCATTTAATTTTAGTAATTTAATACACTAGTTAGGAGACAATGATGCGTTTACTATAATATGCCTACATCTAAAAACGTACTTTTTTCATTTCAAATTATAAAGTTTAGACATCTATAATCTTGGCATTATTGTCCATATATAATATAATATTTCTATGTAATAGAATGGAATATTACAGACTTTTTTAACTCATATTTGCTAGTAAAGATTAAACAGTATAAAAACCATAATGTTTTGCTTCCCCTCAATCTCTCTACATAAATATTATATTGCCGTATTCCACTTTCACACTACTTTTCGAGTAAAGTAATTTTAAAAATTACCTGCTTTAGAAGTTTTATTGCTCTGTTCCCTAACTGTCTGTTTGACTTTTGTTGAAATGGAGTAACCAATATAGGGGTTGTTGCCAGTTAATAATTATTTACCTGTTCCGCCGTTATAGCTAGTGTATATGCGCATGCATTGTTGTAAATCCTAAGTTTTTTTTGTGACAAAATTAGCCGCTAATCTTAGAAAGCCTAATGGAGTGTTATGCGCAGTTTGTCATAGTTTGTTGTGGATCTGTGATTTCAATAAACTTGTCGACCTGATTAATGGCTGGTAGTACTAGAAGTGGAAGTTCTAGAAAATTGGAGGACGAGAACATGGAAAAGATTGTGTCCAGGGTATATGCAAATTTTATCTCGCACCTTGAACAAAAGTCGATTCGATATTTTCAGCTCTTGATAACAAATTGTTCCAAATCAGTAACTCTTTAGACTGCGCTGATCAAACTCTTCTGCAAGAGAGGCTTGACAATTTGGAGGAGCATAGTAGGCGCAACGTTCTGCGTTTTAATGGTTTACAAGTTAAAACGAACGAGGATTTGCTGACTAATATAACGTGTTTTATAAACGATACTCTGAAAATCTTTTGTTCTTTCTGCGATATAGATTCTCTTTTTAGACTTAAGGTGAGAAACCGAAAAACCACCCATAGTGCTGGTTACTTATATATCAAATATTAAAAAGAACGAAGTTTTTCGTGCTAGAAGAGCCTTAAAACGTATAGATATCTTCGTGTACGAAGATCGGTCTCTCCAAAGATATAAATCACTCGCACCCACTAAAGCTAAATTGGGACATAGACAGGTCTGACCTACCAACGGTCAAATATTTTATCGGAACGAGAAAAAGCAGAAGATCCAGGTGCCGCTTCAAAATATTGCCACGTATTTATTACTCCGCTAGTGCTATGGTTTGCACTTGGTATACACCTGGATAAAAATATATCGCTTTATTCTACTTTCGGAAACTTGGCTTTCAATTCTTGTACCTAATGGTGGTCTAAACATTGATGGTAATATCATTGTTAGGCGTGACCGTCAAACACGTGGTGGAGAGGTGGCTTTTTATTATCGCCGTCAATTTAAAGTTAAAGATATAGCCTTATCGGAATATGTTAATAAGAGTTTAGAACAAATATCGTTGACTATTAAGATCGAAGGGAAAACGATGTGTTTAGGATAAGTTTATAGAGTTCCAACTTTTAATTTACTTTAATGTCTTAACTCTCTGGAAAACGTCCTTGGTGGAGATTTCAATGTTGATCTGTTAAAAACTGATACTCCTGCTTATTTTCGACTTTAAAATACTCTCACCAACTTCAGCATGCATCAACTAGTTACAGGGCTCACTCGGTTTACTGGTAACTCTAGTTCGCTTCTTGATGTAATGGTCACCTCTAATTAATCACAAGATTGAAGTTCATGATATGAGCGATACTTCAGATCACTGTTCAGATACTGTTTGATGTAATCTAAAGCTGCAGAAAGATCGCCTTTTTCGGAGCTTTGGAGATTTTTCGGCATTCGGTAATGAATTGTTTATGAATAGTCTTAGTGCAATAAACTGGGATTTTTTATACTCTTTTGATGATATAAACGTTGACTTCCTTACGAATGATATGAATTATTTATTTGGTCCATGCTCCATGCTCCATTAAAAACAGTTAAAAGTAAAAGACCACCAGCACCCTGGCTTAGCGGAAAGACTAAACTTTCAATAAAACTTAAAAGTAGGATACATTTAAGATTCAAACGTGTTAAGTTTTTAAACGAGTATAGAGAATTGAGAAATTTTGTAAGCACTTTTAAGACTGATTCTAGAAATTTTTAGCGTACTTTGAGGATACTTCAAGGACACAGTAATCCTTCTTTAATGTTTGAAAACAATTTAGTCCAACCCAATAGTTTCAATTTGCTTTTACTTCTTTTGGAGGTGTTGGTGGTATTTATCCTGGGTTTGTATCTGCAAATTACACTAATAAACAATTTAATACGTTTTTTTTAAGTTAGTAAAACTTTGATTAGTATTACAGCTAACAATAATGGCTCAGACAATATTGATATAAAAATGATTCTTTTGCCTACTCCGTATTTAGTCGATCATATCACTTTCCTTGTTAACAACTGTCTTATCTCTGGTGTTTTTCCAGACTTTTGAAAACAAGCTGAAGTTATACCCGTTCCGAAAAATGTGTTCCAGTGGCATTAACGATTTAAGAACAATCAGTTTGTTGCCAACCATCAGCCATTGCCATCGTCAGTTCCTTGAGATAACAAAATCCTCCCAGACACTCAATCGGGTTTTCGACCTCTTCACAGCCCTATTTCTGCCTTGCTGCGTGTCACTGATGATGTAGATGATGCAGCAGATTCTAAACTCTTGTCTCATACTCTTGGACTATAGCAAAGTGTTCGGCACCTTGCATCGTTTCCTTCTCAAAAGCTAAACTGAAATACTCCAGGATAAAAGCTACTGCTCTTTCATTTTTTAAAAATTTTCTTTGTCAGAAATACCAAAGAGTAGTTATAGAAAATATTCATTCAGATCCTATTGCTTTGAAAAAGGGTGGGACCTATTCTGTTCTCAGTTTATACAGCTGACTTCTCTACTTTTCTTAAATTTTGTAAATCTCATCAATACGCCGATGATAATCGGTTATATTTATCTTTTATTGCTAGTTGATAGATAATGAATCTCTAGCACGTTACACTTAATGATTGCACCGAAATTAAACGGTAAAAAGGGGTTTATTTGACGTAAACAACTGCTTATGCCAGGCACACGTGGGGTAAGTGAATGCCCGACGGCTGACAGGCTTCAGCGAGCGTTGTGCGCGGATGGTGGCGCCCTCTCACGGATCGTAGTTGTTGTGCGTAAACGGTGGCACCCTCTCACGGATCGTTGCCGAACTACGGCCCAGACTCGCGCTCCCCATTATGCGAACAGCCAGGAGGGCGAGTGTTGACTGGTGATGCTAACACTAGTGAAGCTTTAAATGCTGCTACTATAATAAATTTGGATCTAAAAATAATTCCCGAGGTGTCTGCGGCTCATAACCTCTTATCGAATACTAGCCAAATGCAGATATTATTATTTGAAAATAGCGGGAAGAAATTGTAAGAAACGCCTCTTTTTAGATTATGCTAAATGAACAAATTATCTCTCCTTCTTCGGATTATCGTTTCACGGTAACTTGCGGTTTTCTAAGCATGTTGGCTCGGCGTTACAAAAATTTTTGAACACTTAACTCCGATAAGACTCCATCGTAGTTGTTTGATAAATATTGCTATTCATAATCGAGACACCCGCCATTGCTGGAGATAATGCGTTCCTAGATACACTTCGGTGACGTTCCAGAGATCTTTTCGCAGTTAAAATATTTATGCTATGCTTATGCTATAACATCCCTCCCCAGTCCTTCAAAAAAGCGTTAAAATTGTTTATCTGGACCGCCAGCATCTAGCAAAGCCGTATGAGATTTACTTCTAATGGCCACAACTACATAAGGTCATTGGGCCAGCTTACAGCAATTGATAAACATTATTCAAAATTTATAAAGGATGCCTTCGTAAGAGAAGGGTCTGGATCATTCCATCATCCTCCAGGTTTGTAAGCATATACTTCATTGGTTCTCAAAAAAAACTACTTTGACCGACGGCAAAAAACGGCCTCCCCCGCTTCCGCAAGGATCATCCTGGCCGTCCGGCCTTCAACCGTGGAAGACAAAAAAAGCGGGGCCGACAACAATTGCACATATTAAAACTTTCACTAGATACTTAGGAAACTGAAACCGACATCAAGTTTTATGGGACGATTACAAAGGATTCTATCGGGAGCTAGCGGAGGTTAAATCGCCATGTGCAATGCTCGCAACAGAATCGTGTATGTGTCTATGATGTGCGTCTATTTTTTCTACTTACGATGTATATACGGGTGTGTATTTTGTTGACAATTGTGGTGCCGGTGCTGTTGTCTTGGTTGTTATGGTTACATGGAAGAGCGCAATTTGGGAACGTCGCCACTCTTGTAGTAGAACTTATATTGTAATATTTTGATTTTTAATAAAAACGGTTCGTTATTATTATTATTGTTATTATATTATTATATATTATTATTATTATTGAGGGAATTGGACGTGAATTCCTTTACACGCGCCCTGCTCCGCAAGCACAGAGGAGTGTGAGACTCCATGGTGAGTTGCGTAATCCAGGTTTACCCACTTAAACACCCCCAATCTACAGCATCGGCTGCTAAGGCCCTTAGTTGTCAATCTCTATTGCATTCACACATATATCACTCGTTTAATCATACCATTTTCTATATATTGTTAAATATTTTGATCTCTTTAAAATATGCCACTGTGTTATTAATCTGTTCCTTTTTCAAGTTGTCTTTTAAAATCGCTTTTATTTTATATTGTTGTCTTTGTAAAATATATATTGGACACTCAGGGATTATCACATATCACACTTAGGATGAGGTTCACCGTTAAGGAGATGTTTCTGAGTAAGGGTTGTGCGTCCTGTAGATACTCTAAAAGCTCTTACTGAATCAAGTCTGGGTAGATCTGTGTGCTCATAGTTTGCCGCTACTTCTGGTATTGTTTTTCGAAACAAGGTTTTATATTCAGTCCAGATGCTTTGCCAGTCCTGACGAATTTTTTTGTGAACCAATTGTCTGAATTAATTTCTTCTTGGTAACAAGTTGTTTTCAGTTGTCACCTCATCATTATCATCTATCAGGTCTTCAATTTTTTCAAGATATTTTCTATATCTCAGTGCTAAAGGACGTGTAATACTTTTTTGACTGGAGTAGGTAGGCATTTATATCAATGAATAAGAATTTAATGTTCGGATTTTTTGGATATGCTTTTACATTAGTTATATATGTTGTCATTGTTATTTTTCTTCGTAGGTTTAGTGCCATCAATTCAGATCCACAGTAGAAATTCTGGAGTGGTGTTGTTGGAAAAGTACCTAGGCAAATTTTGAATACGATCTAATAGATATAACAAGCTTCTTCTCGCAGATGAATGAACGATACAGCCATAGCCAATTTTTGAGAGAACAATGTCTTTGTAGATTTAAAGTACACTTTTTCGAATCAGCTCCCCATTTTCTGTGTGACAAAAGTTTCAGGATATTTAGTGATTGTTTACACTCTGTGGTGTTTTTAATTTGTTTTTGCTAAATAAGATTGCCATCAAAAACGAGTCCTAAGGGGCATGCCTCGCAGATTATTGCGCTTTTACCTGTGCGACAGACTTCAGTGTGTCGAAGTGAATGGAAGATTCAGTAGTTATAGCTTGCTAGTATTCTTTTAACCCTAGCTAGGAACCCAGATGAACTTAGTATTGATAGTGTGACCAACAAGACTAGAGCGCTTGGATGGTTCGGGTCGAACTCCATACAGTTAAATGAAAATAAAACGAACCATCTTATTTTCTCTTGTAGTAAGGTGCACAATTTAAATAATGCTCCGGTTATGGTACTTGGAGTCTAGATCGATGGTTCTCTTTCTTGGAAAGATCATATTGAACACCTTCGCCATAAATTGTTAAGTGAATTCTTTTTAATTAGATACTTAAACAAGTCACTCATTCCTGTCATGTCAAGACTTGCTTATTTCGGATTGTTCCATTCTCGCTATTGTTTTGTGGGGTGGTTCCGTGAATGCCAGCAAAGCCTTTCTTATGCAAAAAAGAGCGATACGTTAGATTACAGATGCAAAACCTCGTGATCACTGCCATCCGCTCTTCTCAAAACTTAATATTTTGACCTTACCATCACTATTTACTTCCCATACAGTCACTCGCATACATGAGCTAAACAACGATATGCCCAAGCACTGTGATCGCCACAATCACTACACCAGGGGATCTGAATTAATTGTCCAGTGCCATTCTAGGCTGCGCTCATCCGAGTTAAATAAATTGTACATTAATTATTACAATGTTCTACCAACTGTTGTTAAGGACCTGTCATACACTAAATTTTGTAAAATAATAAAACAATTTCTATTGGATAATGCATTC
The DNA here is from genome assembly GCF_029955315.1 of Cylas formicarius. Lineage (NCBI taxonomy): Eukaryota > Metazoa > Arthropoda > Insecta > Coleoptera > Brentidae > Cylas > Cylas formicarius. Next base: position 12,788,546 of record NW_026844214.1, on the reverse strand, counting down.
TATACTGCAGATGAGTACATCCGTGTTGCATCACGAGTGTCTACATAATACTAATTGGGAATTTTTTTTAGTTAATTCTTGTTTCAATGTTTTCTATTTATCTATCCGATAATTATGTTGCTCTCTATGAAGGTTATTAGAATGTGTTTGATATTGTGTTAATTCATTTTCATTCGCAGATGTGACTTGCCATTTGTTGTCCTTGTAATGTAGTTAATGGTCAATAATAATAATAATTATTATTATTATTATTATTATTATTATTATTATTATTATTATTATTATTATTATCATTATTACAAGACATTCCAGTAAAAACTGTCAGACACAAACACCATTAAATACTACTTGCTTTCATCTGCAAAGAATATTATAGGGTCTTGCTTGGACTATATTCAAGCTACAAGTGAAAAACTTTTTGAAAACTGTTTTCATAATTATTTTTTAAAAAATATTCCGTATATGCGTCATTGTAATGTCTGACATAAGCTATTACAGCTGTGTGCTAGAAAAAATTAACTTTTGAATAAAAACGTAAAAAAAATTAATCGACTTGGCTGGATGATTAATAGTAATTTAAGCTTGTCCATAGATACAATTACAAACTGTAGTTCATGTAATTGTGCCGTTTAAAGCAAAAAACGATTTTTTTTCGCTTTTTTTCTGTTGACTCCGCCGAACGTCGGCCGGCCGGGCCCGTGAATCATTCCGTTTTGTTTCTAAATCGCCAAGGGGTATCATTGGGTAAAAGGTAGGTTTGGAATTGTATCTACGGGCAAGCTCGGAAAATTAATATTAACCTTCCAGATAAGTCGATTAATCTTTTAATTTTCCTTCGCTTCTCCTTGATACAATTACACACTGCAGATGTTCAGAGTGAAAAGCGATTTTGCTGCAGCTGGAGGTGGAGGTATATGTCCATAATTTATAACAATATAAACCAAAATAATAAATAATTAAACGACCCACAACGGTGCAGTTATATCGACACAATAATATACACAATAACTAGTATATCTTAATAAATGTTTCTTCAGGCTCGATTAAAAGTCCATCAAAAAATTTAAAAAAATATATAGAATTATGGTGTACGACCGGCTTACGGTGTATTACGTCAATATTGTCATCTCATCTTGAAGCAGCCGAAGTTGCTGCATAACGGCCGGAAAAGACTTTGGTGTCAATTCCACCTAACTTTAGGACCAGTTGTAACTAGCGACTTATGGTCTGCGAGGATGCTGGGTGAAATTGTTTTTTTATGCGTTAGCAGTAGATGCTCATAATTTTTGCGATAGCTCGAAGTTTTCTCTAAGTAGATTTCTATGTTGTGAGCTACGCATAGTTGTACCATTTTGTGAAGGTAAGGGAATTTCAAAAGCGGGATGTTTTAATCTTGTTTGTAATTCAAATTTCTATTTTCCCGTCCACAGTATATCCTCCATTTTTAGTGCCGATAAGGTTTGTACTCTACTTGCAGATGAGATTGACAGTAAAAAGACTAGTTTGTACGTTAACTGTTCTAAAGTAAGAGAATACAATAGATATTGTTAAAACCGCCAGCACCGGATGCGTATAGCATTCGTATACGTAATAGCGTATTTAGGCTCTGGAGATCTTATGTTAGTAACATCTTTTAAAAATCTGTTAATGATTTTTGGATCATCCTCGTTGGGGAAAAGCTTAATTTCAGAGCCGATCTGTAAGAGTTGATAATAGAAGAAGATACCCCGCTATCCAATACGCATTTCAAAAACTCTAGACAGTTACCTATGTTAAAAAGAGAGCGGGTATGTGTTGTGTTTTTGATGATATTGCAGTCTTCAGGGTGCATTTCTTTATTAGAGAGCGCTGAATAATTTTTCTGTCTCCAGGGAAAGTTCCCCGGCCAGTGGGTGGCTGGTCCTGACGGGGAATAGTATTAGATTGAAATTAGGTTCGAAAAAGATTTCTGGCAACAGTCTTTTAAAAATAGGGTGCCACGATTGTGAAGATCAATTTGGTACAACTACAATACCAAACGTTTTTCCTTGAATACTTAAATAGATTTACCCAACAGTTGAGTAGTACAAGGAAAAAGACATAAAAGTAATTTTTCCTCCACCGGATAGTGAAAGTCTACTTTGCAATTTGGATCGAGACGCCAGGAAATATACCTTTTGTACTACGAAAAATCCTGCCCCCAGAACGGACACCCCAGCCAGACGGAGACGCGTTTGAGAAAATTTGTAGAACGAATTTTTGGGGCTTTATGTTCTGATCCTTTCCAATATACTTTTCCCACCAGAGAATGTTAATTTATTAGGGATCTTCATTCTGAGATTATAATTTTGAAATTCATTATTTGATTCTTTTTAAGTCTTTCAAGTGAGCGAAGTCATATTTGGTAGCAGGACATTAAGCGACTGTGCAGTGCCTTTTCCTTTTAAATTGCTGACTTTCTAGCGATATATTGAGAATTTTTTCTTTTGGTTGTGTGTGTGTGTGTATTTGTTTGATTTTTGTGACATAAGGGAAATACAATTTTTGGGAATTTTAAATTTTTCTGTTATTCTATTTTTTGTGTGCTTGTCAATCCATTTTTTAGGATTGCACTTCAACGCGAAGCTATTTCAAAATCGGCCTGATCCGCTGAGTACTGAGTACTTCCATTTCCGAAGAAGAGCGCTCTGAGGGCTGAGGGCTCAGTAAATGGATATGTAAATATTTTAAAATTTGTTAGCGCGGGCATCAAAACGGTAAAGTGTGCTACCTGTTTGAATTTGTTCTCTTGCATAATTACAGTTTTGCCGGCGAATCTACAATTTATTTTGTTTCATTATTAAAATCGCTTGTAGATTAAAGACTGGTGGGCTCCTCGCTGCCTACCCGACCACCGGTTTGACGGAAGTTTTTTTTTCTTCAGATCTATACTCGACTTCTTTAGTGCTTGGTTGTTTTTGAAAATGTTATGGAAGTCTTTTCCGAACAACTGTTCATCCGTTTTTACTGTTTTGGCTAATTTGGCGCAATCAGTGTATAGATATGGTAATATTTTGTGGATCCCTTGTGAAATTTAAATTTTTTTTTGGCATAAGTCCATAACCAGAATATCGTCTAGGTTAGCAACCAAGAGAATACTTAATTTTCTCAGAAAAGCGGTAACTGGCTCAAGAAGTTTGGAAAAAATGAAAGCAGCTATGCTCAATCAAGTTTGAAATGTGGCATTATATTAACCTGTAAGGATACAGGCTTTAGGTGTACACAATTGTTATGACTTTCTATGAAAGGGTCGATTTATCCGTTTAACCCAATTCAGAACAATTTGGTCACTGGTTATCGCTTCCCACGCATCTAAAAAATTTAATTGTAATCTAGCTACTTCCCTATTCTGATTGGTGGTCGCACTAGATGGGGCGCAGTCGTCCAATCGCTGGATTCCAAACACTGCAGTTTACTCTGAATTTTTTGAGCTTTTTTTAAAGTTATTTCAACTCCCACTTTTTCTCACCATTCTTTATTTTACATTTTGGCATTTTAAATTGCGCAAATTTATTTCGTCGATTTACACGACAAAAAGTAAAAACTCGTTTTTTGCTTTAAACGACGTGATCGAGAACGTGGTGAACGCAAACTACAATGTGTAATTCAGTCAACGACAAGCGAAAGAAAATTTGTATATATTTAGTGTCATCGTATTTTCTATTAGCACTAATATCATATGATTATATATAATTATATTTTTCAAACAGCTTAAAAGTCAGTTTATTGTCGTCAGCAGGTTATATAGGAAACCAAAACGACTTGATTTTTCAGTAGATATGTTATCGACATTAACATCACCATGTTGAAACAAGAACTCTAAAAGTGTTCTCATGACAATGAGTTGCAATAGTACGATGCAGGAAAGTGGACTTCAAAATATTTTCAAATAAACAAATCAAACGGATTGGATATCTCTATGAGTTTTTAAAAATTTAAATGTAATTTTTATTTAAGATTTAATTCTCCCTTACCATTGTTGATTTTGTTGCTCTCTTGATTTTCAGGAATGGGTTGTACAGAACCTTGGTGTTTGCATCCCGAAATGGTCCATTCTAACGGACAAAGCATAAGCAATAATATAAAAGTGTATTGTACAAATAAAAAATATTTCTACTCTGTAATGTCTTAACTAAAACTAAAATTTTTCATCTACTACACAAATAGCAGAGGAAAGAACAATTACATTTTTTAATTAATTCTATCATCAGAATACTGACGAAAAATACGCAGCTTAAAAGAAGAGAAATTTCAACTCCACTCCATAGCTCTTGAAACATTTTATTTGATTATGAAAAATTATTTAGGAATATCATCCATTCATTTTTTGTTAAAAGTTGTACAATTAAATGTCCTTAAGCTATCAAAAACCAAATTAGCAGAGGTGGACTAAGAAATATTTTAGGAATAATTCCTTGATTTTAGTATTTCTTTCCAAGAATATTGATATTCAATTTTACAAAAAAAAGTTGTAGGGCTCAAAACAACATTCTTCGAAGTTCACTTGTTTTGTCGACGGGATGTACCAATTTTGAAGTATCACTGACCCATCATTCAAATTTTAAATAGAAGGCCCTGTATTTTTATCCCGTTTTATTATTTTTAAAAAATTTAGCTAATTTTATTATTAGTAATTCATGCCTATTGATGTAATAAGCAAATGATCTGAAAGACACGTCACTATGCAACCCCATGAAGAGCTTAGATTACAAACTGCAAACTATTTTCTTCCAAGTCTAGCTATTGCCATGTTGCCAATAATAGTCTAAAATTGGGATACAATTTAAACAAAACAAACGAATCCCGAATAATATCATTCTGAACCATACAACTTTTGTACAACTTTTATTGCAAAATTAGAAATAAATATAGTAGGAAAGAAAAACTAAAATTAAAGAATTTGGTTTTTCTAGAATATTTGTTAGCCGCCACTGAAAATTCTCGTAATTTCGGGGCATTATGCATCAGTTCACAACTTTTATCCAATTTCATCGACCCTTTATTGGTTGATTTCCCTTCAAAGCGCAAGAAATGCCAAGTGGCATCCAATTGGAATATAACAATAATTTTTCATAAAATGTCTTAAAAATCTGAAAATATCTTTTCTTTTACCTTACCTGCAGTACTCGTTGCCGAACTGTTCATCTTTTCTTGTTCATATTTTCTTTTCTTTTTGGGTTGAATGCGACTGCCTGTACCTCTATTCAGCTTTGCAGTCTGGAAACAGTTTCAGAAATACCTTTTACTCGGCGTTAGAGTAATTGGAATGTAGATTTGAGTCAGAAAATTAATAGTATCCATTTCGTAATTTACATATAGCCAATTGTACCTGGAGCTAACCAAAATTGAACTTAAACTGAAGCTAATTTGCAGCAAAAATAATTTTTAGGGGCAATTCTTAGAAAGGGAGGGAGAGGCAGATAAAGGAGACATGGGATATTTGTGCGCAAAAAACTAAGATTTCTGTCTTGCTTTTCACTATATATGTTATTGTTGACTTAGTTGATTAGCCTGTGTTCCCTCAGAAATTTATTGGACGCTTGAAAAAATATTTAATTGGCAGAAGCCATTTAACACAGAACACAGAAATTGCAATGCTTGAAAAATGTATTATGCTTTTTTTTGTGGAGTGTCTAATATACTCCATAGATATCGAAAACCATATATTCCAACTCATTTAGGTTGATAATTACTTGAAATTGAACATTTTATTACAGTAATTATGGGATTTTAAACACCGCATTGCAAGATATTTTTAACTCATAACCATTATGTAATTCTGAGAAAAAAATACGCTGATATCTCATATTTTGTTTTCGGAATGTTCTAATTTGGAACAATCTAACAAGGCGAATTACTAAAAATACATAATAAATATAAATAATATAAATAATAAATTTGACACTATAGTGGCTTCATTAAAATATTATAACAATGTTACCAATGTTGGGATTTTAAAGCAAATAAAAGTTGTGAATTAATTAAACTAATGTTATAAAATACTGGGTAATGGTGTTGGGGCTGGTCAATTGACCACTTCTTAATTGACTGGTCAAATTGCGATCAAAATGTTTTAAATAATATCTTGAAATTTTAAAGTCCTATATTTATTGAATAATAATATATATGATATAATAAATTATTATGTCTTTGTGATGTCCAATTTACCTATAACCATCTTCAAGGAATACCCGAGTAGCGATTCGGGGAATCCCAATAAAAATATCCACTCCATTTAGTTCTCAGAACGACGCGACCGCGACGTAAGGCAGAATATAAATAAATATAAATGTAATTGAATTTTTAAAATTATTTCGGTCAAATGACCGATCATGGTGTTCATTTTCATGTTCAAATTATATTTTAAATACCGAAATATTACTCTACTGCATTATTTGTTAGTACAAATATTTACAGTGTTAGTTCATTATTTATATATTTATCTATATGTCACAGGCACACTCAGCTACCCAATTACAGAACTATTTAACAAAATAGGGAAAGTGAGCAATAAATTTCTTATCTCTACAATAAAAGCCAAGGTTGGATTTAAGTAAATTATAACTATGAGCTTAAGAATTTTATATACGTTTTTTTTTTAAATAAATTAAGACTTAAACTAAACGTAACTATATCTATTCGAGGGGAGTTAGAAAAGTAGTTCGACCTAAATCACCCAATAGAAAACGTCAGTCTCGAGAGCACCTGATATTGATTAGCGTTAAAACTCAAGTAATTTATACGAAAAGAAGAATCCACAAGGTCATTTACAACATTCTAAAGAAAAACAATATCAAAACAGTTTCTTCGATTTTTAAGCGACTACAAAAAGTTTTATTCATACAAACGAAAGTGTCGATCTCTGTTGTATCCAAAGTTTAAGTTGTTAAAAAGTTTTTTTTGTATGCTTTCTATTCTGATGATATATTTACTATAAATAGGATTCCAAACTGTGGATGAGTACTCTAGTACATCTTACCATACTATTATACACTATTAGTACTGACTAATGCTTGTTGAATCGTTTGGTAGTTCTTAAAATGAAGCCCAGATTTCTCAAGCATTTATTGACAATAGTTTCAAATGAGCCTCAAAGTTTAACTGTGAGTCAAGAACTACAGATATCGCATTTCAACGGCATCGTGAAAGAACGCCACAAAAAAATTGTTTATTTCTTTCAGTTCTCTGTTATTTTACAGAATAACGGCGTAGTTATCCTATCCACAAAAAATCTAATTAACTCACAATGTGCGTCACACTTTCACGAAGAGACTGATATACAATTGAGTATGAAAAGCCAACTTGGAACAAGTTTAAATCACTCAAACACACGGAGCGACAAAACACCGACTTGACTCTCGCTAGTCCCGATATTTGCCTTGGATAGATTTATTAAATTCATAAACATTGATTCAGTCAAACACTTATCAACCATAACTATAAAATTAGAGCTAATATTCATAGAAATCAGTCCGGCACATAAGGAAAATTAAAGTAATCAAGACAATAAAGAAATCAAAAACTATATTTTATGATTGTTTGTCTGGTATGATTAGTATTTCCTTTTTGGTATAATATTCCAATTTTAATTAACACTGCATTGTTACAAATTGATAATTTGATAAATTAAGTAATAACATTCCTAAATGTCCAGGTCAAATTAAAATTGTAAGTTACGCTTATGCTTTGAAATTTAATAAAGTAAGGTAGTAATAATAATAAAGTGTTTATTTAAAAAGTGCTCATTAAAAAATAGCAGAACTATTTGCAATTGTAAATTAATATTTAATTTGTGAAATTGTGAGATTATGACAGCTAATTAAAATTATTTACCAAATTTTGCGCATTTCATAGAATATTCTTCAAAATCGAGTGGAAATTACTGATTTGCAAGATATTGTCACAATTTTTAAAAGAAACTTCCACAGGCTACTATAATACTATTTCCACACCTTCTGGATTCCTCCTGCGTCGGTTGTCGATTTATCAGCAACAAATGCAAGAGAAATCCAGAAGATTTGTAAATAATAGTTTTTCAATTTTTTTCAGAAGATATGTAAATAAAGTTTAATGTACTCTAAAACCAACTTTAAACACTATTGGCTACACTTATAAAAAGAAACAATTAAGAAAGTATTGGGAGCAAAGAAATATAACAACTTTATGATACTCCATTAGCTATAGAAGAAGACCAAGTACCTACTGACATCTAAAAAAAGGAATTTTTTATAAGACCCTTTAGTACCAATATTATATTTTTAATTTAATTTAATTTTTAATTTATTATTAAAAAATATTATTATATTACTACTTACAAATCTTTAAAGTTACTGACTGGAAAAACCTCGGCAAGTTCGATTCAACAACAACTGACGCAGGTGGAATTCAGGAGATTTGTAAATAGTCTTATGGTGTAGCCTGTGGAAGTTCCTTAAAAAAAAATTATATTACTATCTGTATGTTTGAATCATATTAATTTAAAACCTTGTATATCTATTATCATATCAAAAAGACTTTACTTCACATAGACCTTAAAAATGTAAACAAAACTAGTTTCAAAATTGTTAAGTTGTTGTATAAGAATATAATATAATAATAGATAAATGTTGGATTTAATATTAAAATCAGGTTGTAAAGTTTTATTGGTCCCTCATAAAATTTGCTCTGAGAGACATACGAACTTTTAAAAGTAAAATAATGTGAACAATATCAATACAACATAGCATATGGACAGTAAAAATCTTAAAAGATTAGGCTAGATATTAATATAAAACAAATTGAAAAAAAAACTACTTTGTTTGTGGGCTTCCTGAGTTTGCTTTTTCCACGAACGCTGTTAATAGAAATATCCTTTCTAAAAACCTCGGATGAATTCGATTCTTTACTAGTATGCATTACTGCAAAATAAAGAACTAAAATAATATTAAATAACATTTAACAACTTATTACATACTTGACAAAGAATTTTCTTTATTCCCATTGATAAAATTGCCACTTTTGTTATAGTTGCTGGGAAGTGATTCTATAGTATCAGAGTCAGCAGCTCTGTGAACCTCTGCAGAATCCAAGTTCGAATATTCCTGAAAAACCATAATCAAAATGTAAACCACCAACCAAGTACAATTTTGTTGTTGAATCTGATGTTTGGTCCTCGTAAATTTTGAAATATTGCAGAAATAGTCATGAACATTTTCTATATAATAAACAGTGGACCTACCTTTTTTTGAATATGTGTATCACCATCTTTTGATTTATTAAAACTCCTTTCACTTATTTGGTGTTTTTGGTAAGCAGACGAATTAGAAATTATCTGTTGAATCTGAGTGTGACATAAACCTGTGAATAAAGTAATACATCTGAAGAAGTTATCATACATTAATTTTTTGTTTGGTTGCCGGTGCTTGTTGTTAAAACATTATTTTATATTAGCAAAATGACAAAGAGTTTATGTTTGCAGAAGTCAATTTTTAAAAAGTCATCAGTACCTATTTAAGTACACTAAACTTACACTTAGTACTGTTTGAACATCTGGCCAGAATGTTGAAAATTTGTTGCATGGATTCTGGAGCATCATAAGAATAACAGCTATTTTCCTGATGGGGCCTAGATAAAAAGGCGCGATATCTATTAGAGATCAACATATCTAATTTTTCTTCTTCCTCTGGATCTAGAAAAAGGTGATAAATGATGTTGACTAAACACTGCACATTTTTTGGACTATATAAATTTAATGCACGGAAGTATTTGAGTTGCTTTTTCTCCATAATTTTTAACATAAAAAAATGAATTTAATCAGTTCAGAAGGTCATAGTGGCATAACTTTATGAATTGCAAATTTTTAATTTTTTGGGTTAATAGGATAAGTAATTTTGGATCATTTCAAAATTTGGACTTTTTAATGTTTTCTTAGCATCTTTTTCTTGTCCATAGGATTTGCAAGCGGTGGTCGAATGTATGCCTAAACTATAGAAAAACTATACTAATAAAAGAAAGGTCTATGCCTAAATGAGAACATTAAACAGTGGTCCAAATGTTTTAAAAACAAAGAAAATTTACTAACGCCAGTCAAAATTCAAAAGTTAACTAAAATAGCTAGCTACCTGAAAAAGTAAGTGTTTCCCCAAGGAAATTTTGTCTCTTAGATTGGTGACTAGAAGTTCTAGAAGTGCTAAAATCCGTCAAATTTGGCCCGGACATAGTTTTGTACTTTTAGAAATGTTCAAAATCTTTAACCGGCAATCAAAACCAACATAGACCAAACATCTTCAATTCAATTCAATGATGCGTTTCACAAAAAACCTGTTGAGCAAGACTACTGTGATCATTCGCCCATTGCCGACTTCCGTCGAGAGTTTTCGGTCCTTCTCCAGCGAAGAAGACTAATCTTTGAAGTTGACAACACGTGACAACATTTGTTTTTTTACCGATACCGAGGGCCAACCGAGCACATCCGGCCACCAACCAGCGTGAACGATCAAAACAGCAGGGCCGGCAGTATTTAAACACTTAAAAACAATTACCAAGCACTTCCGAAACAGAATCACAAGAAAAAAGACAGATATCAAAGTTTTTGGGACGAATACAACACATTCTGCTGGGAGCGAGCGGAGGTTAATCAGAATCCCCAATAGCGGTCGTGCCCAACTGTATTAGTGAAACGCATTGTTGAATTAAATCACAAACATCTTCTTAATATGTATTCTCATAAAAGTGGGGGACCCTTGATTAAGATTATTCGCCCAGTGCCATCCCCATTCTCTCTCCACGAGATTTTTTCTTTGCTAACGTATTAACACTGAACCACAGACTACTAATTTGTTTTTAAGGACAGTGGTAACGAGGCCGAAAAGGCCTGGAGTGCAATTGAAGATCGCTTTTGCTATCAGTTCATTTTTTTTTGTCAATAAGTGTTAATATATATCCACCTTGAAAAAGATTTAAAAAAGGAATTTGTCGGCTGCTAGCTGAATCACACAATCTGATTGTTGCATTCTCTGACCGAAGGTTATCTTTATTTTAAAGCTATGTCTCGTGCGTAAAATTAAAATTATTTCTAGTGGTTGTTTGACTATTCTCGGGAAAAGGATTTTACTTTGGCCCAATAAACTCGGATTTGAAAGAAGTTGGACGCATAGTTTCTGGCATGTTTCAGTTGATGATCAGCCCGTCCCATAATTGAAGGATGCTCGTCGTTCTGTGATTTCAAATCAGGCCATCCTATACTAATGTCTTAATCTGTGCACACAAATTCGCAAATAGGACTGATTTTTTGCATTTGTGTCCTCGGTGTAATGTAAACAAAAACGAGATAACCAGTTTATTCGCTCCGTGTTAGATGCCTAGTAGCGCCGCCTACGGAAAAGAAGGAATTACAGCACTCCAATTTTATCATTGTCTTTACGTATTAATTTATAAATAAAACAATTAACAATAAATTTTGAGATGGATAAGTAATATGAAGTGATTTAAACGAAAGGTACGTGAAAATTATATATTAACAAATTTTTTTTTCTGTAATTAAAACGTGTAACAAACAAATAATAATAGTTTTTTTATTGACAGTATAACCTGAAAATATGGCATCGGTAATATTGCAGACCAGGTTTGAAAATATCTCCCATTCAATTAATTTTCACTGCAGGTACGCTAGAAAAAGGAAAAAAATTGGCTTTTTGTCATATTAAACACATTGAAGAATACGTTGGTTGCTAAATGCATTCGGCAAACGTCCGTCACTGAAACACCATATAATTTACAGATTACAGAAAAAAAATTGTCAAACTTTAAAAGTGGCTTTTTTACTTGATTCTTTATTTTTTTTAGCTGAATAGTAAAAGGGAGGTGGTACATGCTCAATGTACTTGCATTGCTGGCGAATGCAAACATATTGCGGCATTTATCCACCAAATAAAAAATGACCGGAGTGTGTCTAAAACGAGTGTTCAGCAAGAGTGGGGATTTCCATCAATTAATCATTTAGCAAAAGAAAAATATTCTCGAGGAGCTACAGTAAATGATCTTTTTCCTCAAAAAGTGCTTAAAAATCCTCCTCAGCCACTGCACTTGACTTTGGAAGACTTTGACTATATCGAATGCCCAATTAAAAAAAGGTTAAAAGTCGATCATATTAGTGAGGAAGAACAAGTCTGTACGGTGGTCATGAATATATGTCTCGAAGAACGACAGGTAGAACTAATATCAGAGTGTATGAAAAAGGTGATTGCTTGTCTTTTAAAGAGTGCTGGTCAGTGTATCACCATAGGAAAAGACAAGTTGGCTCTGTCATCTGAAATAGCACAGTTTTACAGAGACCGGATACTATTAGACAGTGAAGAAGTTTTCACATTGTGTTTACAAACCACACAACAAAACGAGACGGTAAAATGGTTTGAAACAAGACGTGTACGCATAACGGCCAGCGCAAAAGCTCATAAGATAAAAACAATAACTCGCACTTCAGCTGAATCTTTACTACAGGATTTTCTGCATCCGAAAAGTTTAAATTATGGAATTCAAAATGAGGTAAAAGCTCGCGAAAATTACAAATTACTGCATGATGTTCACGTATTTCAAATTGGATTATTTGTGTCTCCCAGACAGGCCTGGTTAGGAGTCTCAGTAGATGGAATAGTAGTAAGTGACGGTATGGTAACTAAAATAGTCGAAATAAAATGTCCAATATCATGCAAATCGAAACCAATATGGGATAAAGAAACGAAAAAATTTAATGTCGGCTATATTGAAACTGTAGCTAGGGGAAAAGTCCAATTAAAAAAGAACCATATTTATTATGTTATATATTATATTATTTATGAAGGTTGAATACATTTCTTCATGAAAATCAATCTGTACAGCAACATCTTTAAACCGCGGTTGCAGTGAGTCAATAATAACTTCACTACATTGCTGTATATCCATATGATCATTCAGGTTATCGGTATCCTTATTGTCGTTGAGGTCATCGTTACGGGTTCTTTGAATTTTGACTTCTCCGCATTGTTCTCGCGCATCTGTAATCGAGAAATCCTATATTTTTTAGTAAAATGAACATCTACGATTCAATTAATTTTTCATATCATCCTCTGTACAAACGTGGGTCTTTTACGTCCAGCCGTTTTGTATCTACTGATCTTGGTCCAAAAATTATGTACAAAATTACTGTTAACGTTACTAATTGTCAATCCGATATATCGATTATAATTTTACGAAACCAATAGAGAAACTTCTTGAAATGTACGTGGTTTACTCAATAAATATTACATTAAGGACAAATGAAAAGTTTTATAACCAACTAAACGGCAAATGTAAAGCAAAAAATATAGTTTTTCGTTGAAAAAAAATTTTGCGATTTTTTTTCTTTTTTTATTGTTAATTACATGGCCGGGGCAAAACATACCCACGTTTATAAATCAAGGTTTAATAAATAGAAAAATTACCTGCTTTGTGCTTGTACTTGCTCTGATTTATTTATTTTTGGTTTTCCGTAATATTTTTCAGGAAATATTGTTGGAAGATATGCAGGGCTATTAGGATGCTCCGACTTTTTACCTCCTACAAAATGTTGACTGCAAATACATGATCTTAAACTAGGTTCCCAAGAACTTCCGTCACGACTACAGAAATCATTTTTACAAATTTATAACAATAAATTCTGAATCAGTTATTAGGATAATCATGTTCTTACTTGATTCTTTTCACAGCTTTAACCCACTTTACTCTCTTTTCGAGGTTAAAGCTTTGCGTGGGGAATTTATAAAATTTTATGTTGTTTAAGTCTTCATTAACACAGCAGCCAGGAACACAACAAGTATTTCCTGATCGCCTCGTTCTAACCATTTTTTATTTATAATTAAAAACCGTTTAAAATTATTTATATTTTTACTTTTAATCACACTACTCATTAGAGAGTACGAAAATTTGGAGTGCAAAGATTCGACTGACGCTCACGAGGATCGCTGGCATCCAATTTTTCCTTGACCACGCCCCCCTACACAGAGCCTATATTCGACTAGTTTTGGGAGGATCAAAATTGTTGGGAATGACCTGCGCGTATGCTGGTTACTTGATGTACCTAAACCTAATTTTAATTCTTAGAATAAGGGAATGTCAGACGAGCAGTACAGACTCCAATGTCTCTTATTCATATTGAAAAATTTTTTGCTTTCCCTTATGTTCGTTTGCTAAGGCGACTGGATCGTTAAGAATTGGTGGCTTATTTTGACAGAGTGATTGATGCTACCGAATATAAGAAACTGGCAACTGATTTCAACTCGCTGAAAGGAGGGTTGGCAAATTAGGAAGATGCAATAACCAACTAACAAAAACATAGCATAACATTAAACTGTGGGAAAAAGGTTCGAGTTAATGGTGCCCGACAAAAAGCAAAGTTTTATTGTAGAATAGCAGTGGCCGCACGCGATACCGTGCTTGAAAGACATATTTATACGGATGACCTCACCATCAGTGTACGATCAGGACTGATTTAATCCACAGGTGGAGGGAACAGAAGGATTTAGGATCAACATCATGAGCACTTACCACGGGATGACTCTCATTCCCACTCTTAAGTTCTATGCTTAGTGTCGCAAAAGTTGTATGATTTAAAAATAAAATAAATGTTGTTCATAGAAAAAAAAACTATTACAATCAAATATTACATACAATGGTGGAGAGTACTACTAACCATATTTTAATAAGCACCACTCAATAACATAACTTTAAAAATCAATGAATAAATCACAATCATAAAATAGTATATCACGTAAACAGGTTCAAGTATATGATTCCCTTTTAGGCACCAACTCCTTGATCTCCACTTAAAAAAAATGTAGAAAAGCCTTAGGACAATCTAGTAAAACGGAGCCCCAGGGTCGTTATTGTGCTCTTGATGGATTGCATGTGACAATTTGTCAGGCTGAAGGTTTCACCCCTCCGCGCGAAGCTCTGGCTAACCAGATCCAGAGGTGCGGTCCGCTCGGTCGGAAGATTTACGCTACGAAGCATGAGCATATCCAGCGCTTCGGTGGTGGGCAAACAGACCATCAGGGTGGAGGGCTCTCACCAGCAAGCGGAGGTCGGGGACCAGGTTGTTGAATTCTAGCCTGGAGAGCCGGAGCATCCCTTCGAACCTCCAATAAACCCTTGAGGAGTCGCAGGAGCCCTCTCGGTCGAGCGGGGGGTTTGGGCACGCGTTCTCGGGCCCCTCGGTCAAAGCGGGCCGGTGTTCTTCAGCGTCAGGCCCAGGCGCAGACGATCCCCAGGCAGGTGAGGGCGATCCCGGGGAACACACGCAAGCATCTAGCCCTCCCTGAAGGGGGGGTACCTAGCTCGTTGGGGGAAGGCCCTGGACTTACGTTCGCCGACTTTCTTCACTTCGCTCCCTACAAAATCCCTTGTATTCCTTGTAATCATCCCCAAAAAATCGATTTAGTGTTTTGAGTGTTTAGTGAATGTTTTAAAGTGATAATTGTCGCCGACCCATCGTTTTTTCCCGTTCACGCCGGTATGGAGGCCGGATGGGCCCGATTGGTCCGGGGTGGAAGCGGAGGATGTCGGTTTTTTTTGGTATCGGTCAAAATTGTTTTTTGCTAGTTGAGCAAATATTGATATTTCTTCTTTGTACGTGTTGGTCTATTACTAAAAGCGAAGATCCTCGACGGAAGTCGGCAATGGGCAAATGATCCTAGCAGTCCAGCCTAACAGTTATTGTGAATCGCATTAATGTACTTGTACTTACTTGTACAGCATTTATTAAAACTTTTTTAAATCTGGTTGTTTTACCTGCTGCGCCATCATTAGACAATAGGACTAATTAGTTCGAGACGAGAACAAATAGATGGGGCCACCTGGTACAGGTGTCACCTTGAAGTATGTTTGTTTTGTTTTGTAGCAATTAATTTATATTATTTTTCACGTTCTAATTTTGAAGCATAAAATGCAGCAAATCCGGCCAGTGCGCGGTGAAATCCAAAAACAGTTCGAAATTTGAGGTAAATATAAACGGATGCAAAGCGACACTTTTGCTTTTGAGAAATATAGTGCCCTGGAAATATCACCCAGTGCTGTGGAAACTGTATCGAAGGAACCTCCATTAACTTATGTGGCCTCCAATAGCGAACTCTTAATTCAATGAATTATTGGACGAATTTTGAATAAAAAAGACACTTTTTCGAAAGAATATATTTCATATAATAAAGGTCACAAATCATCAAACTTTTTTAAGATTATCAAAGCAGCAAAAGAACAGGAACCTTTGCAATAAGGATGGACAGGAACCTTAAACTAAACATTTTTTATTTTCCATGAAACTACATCTAAATGAAGCAATTATTATGCAGTTTTCAATACTGTGGCTATTTTTTGTGCTCTCTGCACATTGCCAACCTCTCTTGGAAGTTGTGTCTGAGGAATAACAACTTGCTGTTTACGTATGGCGCGTTTATTACCTTGTACTTTACACTTAAGGTAACTCTTTACCATGCAGAAGGATATATTTCTCAATCGTAATTTCAAGTTTCGGTGATATTTTTTGATCCACATTCCTACCAAAACTAAAAACCACCACTTAAGCTTTTTGACTGCACTTTAAAAAAACACCTAACAAATTTAACAACAATCTCGCATTAGTGAGAGCGCATGAACATCACTTTTATGTCACTCACCTGAGAAGTCAGACTCGTGCTAGCCTCCATACAATTATTGTATGCCTGCACGCTCCACAAATTCAGTTTCAATTCAGTTCAAATAGTTTCAAACATCGCTCTATACCGAAAGTAAATCATAAAGCAAGGAAGATAATCCGCGCGAATTCCACACATTTAACTTGTTTTCCTAGAACATCTAGCGAGATCTAGGCATATTTTGAGATAATGCTGCCGTATCCAAATTTATTGACGATCTTTCAACTGCAACAGGTAATTGGTTAAAAACGAAATTTTAAATGTCGCGCATGTTGAATGGACCATTTGAATTTTGTTTTTATAGCACCATATTTCTAATAGCTACACTATACACAGAATTGTTTCTACATCCTTCTCTAAAACGCCAATTTTGCATCGATCTAGGTAAATAAAAAATTTAACACATTATGCTTTAACAAAATGTTTTGCTAATATTTGATTGAAAATTACTGCTAAAACAACAAATATTTCCCTTTTTAGCAATAGCGATATGATATGTAAGAATTCTTTTTTAGTGAGACAATGTTAAAATAAATAAACGCTTACGCCGGGGTCGTTTATCACCTCGATTTCATGCGCGTCTTGTACTACGTCTGCTCTTGTTTGCCACAGGCAGTATTAAATAATAACCACAATTTAATGGTTAAATCGATGAAATATAACAGTTTGGCAGTTCTATGCAACTGTGTGACATTTGGCGAAATATCGAGAAAAGTAATAATAGTTTTCTCTAGAGTAAAAAGTGTTGGAATTGATTGAAATTTGTTTATTGACGTTTTAATTCTGTACATATATTTTAAAGATACATAACACTTTAAATACAGCTTTTCATACATCGTTTCGAGATTATTTAATGTTAGATATAAGTACAGTCTCATATTTGTTTGCTTACCTATAATATATATATATATATATATATATATATATATATATATATATATATATATATATATATATATATATATATATATATATATATATATATATATATATATATATATATATATATATATATATATAAACAACATTGTACATTGTACAGCACATACATATATTACAAACACTATTAGTGTCACTCGTTTGTTTGTCATTTCTATACCGAAACAATAACCGAAATAAAGTTAATATTATTTTACATACTAAAACATATGACTGATATTCTAATTACATATCCTAACAACCTTTAAACCGTTTTATACAAGTAATTTAATCCTGCATTAGTAGGAAAAACGTATTTGCGGATTAATTACAATATCTACATATTCAAATTTTATTTTTAATTATCTTATTTATTCTATTCACTAGTACTAATATATGTAATAAATAATCTCTTAAATAAATGTCTTACTTTTGACTAGAAGTACACTCGTCATTGAATGTAAAATAAATTTTGATAAAAAATAAACAAAAAAAAATTAATAGCTTAGCGGAAGCACAGAAATCTATGCGTTGGCACGTGCCTTGCTACAAAATGTTAAGAAACACCTCACGGAAAACAATGCGAATTATATTCTCTATAATATCGTTTCCCTTTAGCTTTACCAGCTAAAATCGCCTTTATATTAATATCACAAATCGTAAAAAACTTATGTATTTTTAGCTAAATTGTTTTAAAGTATTAAAATAAAATATTTTCCCAAACCAGATCTCTTTATAGTGAAGGTAAGTTGCCGCTTGGAGCGTATTGCAAGACTTTTTTCCCTGCCCGCACTTAGTTCAAAAATTAACTTAATAATTCCGGCTGCAAACTGCTTGCCAGAAAATCGTAAATAAAAGGCTCATTTCCTTTAAGTGTGTTTAAACCACCAATTCGTTTATTATAATTGCCACAGTTCCGATTCGATTTTGGCACGGCGCAGCCCGTTTATTACAGGATGATACCTGTAAAAATTTCAATAAAAGTTTAAGACAAAATTTATTCGCATTCTCTATTATATATGATGTCCCAGTGAAGTGAAGTTTGCAGGTCTAACCCATTGATCTATCGATTTTTGCGAAGTAGTTATTATGTGCTCCATTGCCTGATATAAGTGGTCTGTTTTGGATATTTTAAAAATAAATAAATGCAGGTTGATCAAGAAATTAAAAATTAAAAATTTTAATGTTTTAAAGTTTATAAACAGGTTTTCTAACCAAATTAACAAATAATAAATAAAACAAATTTAAGACACGAAACTGTAAGGTATAGAATATTTACTGTTTTAAACAGTAAATATTAAATAATTTTTTAAAACAAAGTTGTTACTTATCCACGAAAAACAAACATTTTGAATATATAGTGGTATAATTTTCGAAAAGTATAAACGAATCCAAGAACAAGTTTTTTTTTTAATTTTTAATAGGTTCTGAGAGAAGGTATCATCTCATAATAAACGGGCCAGCCTGTACGTCCAAGTTAATAAATTTTCTAATTATAGTCGCCTTAATATTATATTTTACCCAAACTAACCAAAACTGTGTAGTAACGCCGAACAAAAACGTTGGACAAAACAATTTCGCAAAGTAACTGTGACTCTGATCGGAATTAGTTTCTTTTTTAAACAAATTTTTGAAAAATATTGGTACAATTGCTTTTCTCACTGTTCCCCTGCTTCCCAAAATACCTATATAGGGTGTCTCACGATCTATGAAGCATTTGGGGTTTTGGGAAATGGGGAGTTAGAAATTTGCTGAAAATTTGGTACTTGGTAAACACACTGTACGTCGCAAAACGCATTATTTTATAGGAATCTAGTACGCAAGATGTTAGCGCACTGCACAATTTAAATTGTCTATTTCAGAAATAAAATATACAAAATACAAGGTATCCTATTTAAAAATTCAAATTAGTCGCTACTTTTCAATAGAAGCGGCTACATTGCGATACTTTAGATCGGTAGATCAGAGTAAAAAACAAGTGACCCAATTTTCAGCAAATCCTTACCTCCCGTTTTCTTAAAACGTCTAATGTTCTATCGAGCGTGAGAAACCCTGTATAGCATGTAACAAGCAACTAAAGTCCACTAATAATGCGAAATAGAAGATACGACTAGACCGGTAAAATATCACTCAATGGTATTACCATTTTCAAAAATGACTAGAATGTGCAGCGAATTTGGTTCAGACTAGAGTTTATTACTATATGACTAGATAAATAGGACTAAACCAATAATTGAGATCCTTAGTGTGAATTACTGATTAGAGTTTCAATATACTACAAAATGTACAACAAATAATTCTACGATGTATACCTACTTTGGAATGTTGCGTATGACGATGACTAGAAAGATTCGGGGTGACTAGAAAATATACAAATTAACTACTAACACTGACTAGTAATAATACTAATATTTTATAATTAATATTTAAAACGTTTACTACGTATAACATTATGTGAAGCCAGTATCAGCTGCCACTTAATGCTGTTTTAGAGTGCGTGTATAAAGCAAGTCCATCCCTTTTATTTTTTGAATCAGCAGCTAACATTTTTTATTTTATAATGGTTACCATTACGATTTCTTTACGTATTTTATAAAACCTGAGAACCTATCAATTCATCGAGAAACGTTTTTTTTACTTTTAAATGGAGAATCTTATAAAGGTAACGGTGAACAAAAACTTTATTTATTTATTTGTTACTAAGAGGTTGCCGTTAGCTTTAAATAAATTTTATAACGCCAAGGAACACATTTAAGTTACTAGTTACTGAAACCTACGTACAGTTTATGTATAAGCAAAAATGCTCCTTTTTGCTTCACGTTTTCCTATATCATTTATTTACAATACTTTATTTCTAAAATTAAAATGACTTAAAAAATATTACAATAACAACTCAAAAAATTAGACGACTTGATTTTAATTGGCTCAAAAAAATATATCGAATAATTTTATATTTTACTCTTTTACAATTCTTAAAACTAAGAAAATAACAAAGTTCGCTTGTTAAAAACTTATATGTATATGAACTTCCAAGTACAATTAAATACCTTGGAAACTTTTCTAAATTTGGTCTAGGTGTTTTATAGCAATACTTCTCTTAGTCCTATCCCACACATGGCGGAACAATGGCGGAATTTCCGTCGGCAGAGTCCACGTAGAATCCACCGGGGAATCAGTACAATACCTTAAATGACGGAAAAAAGTTGGGATTTCTAGACGCGGATGGCGAAGGATTGTAGAAGGTACGAACACTATATTGTTTTATTAGGCTTTTGTTAACTTGGTATGTGTCCTGTTGATTAATGGTTTGATGGTTGCGGATAAATTAATCCAATCCAAATTGGTGAGTTGATGGAAGAAGAGAATTGGGAAGCTTGAACCAAGAAGGAAAAAACACGATACGGCTACGTAACTAAACTTATTATAGTATACTTCATTTTTAAAAATATTTTCTATATGATGAAGTTTTACGTTTACGATGCCAATGAACAATTTGGTCTAAAAATGACAACAGTAAAACCAAGTTCATGATAATAAGTCAACAGAACATCAGAAATTTCAGTTGTTTACCATAGAGAATCTAACAGAAAGAGTGTCCAAATTCACTTATTTGGAAACGATATTTAACAAGCACTCTCTACACACTCTTCTACTGAGTAGAGTCATTGACATTGAATATATAATATATAATGCGAAACGAAAAGAAATACGTCTCATTTAAGATATTCTCCAGGAAAAAACCTGTTACAAGAGAGACCCGGGAGGCGTAGGATATCATGGTGGAAGAACTTAAGAACATGGTTTTGTAAAACAACCACTGAATTATTCAGAGTAAAAAGGTTCATTATAGCAAGGGTAATTGCCAACGTTGGAAACGAATAGTCCTTTGGAGGAAAACAAGAAGATATTTGTACGTTAAAACTTTATCTGTAAAATAATGTACTTCCATTTGTCTCATAGGCAAAAGAGAAACTGATAAAAGCGGAAGCTGACTATGTGGGTTAATTAGAGCTGAAGCGCATTTTTTTGCTATAATGTTTTTAAAAGTACCAAAGTAACCAACACTAAAGTCTTTATAGATAAAGCGACAGAAACTTGATATTTATCGGACATCTTACCAATAATACCAATGGATTTCTCATAAAACTATAAAGACTGTTCTGAAAGCTGGGGTTTCTTATAAAATATCCGTTGTTATATAATAAAATTTTGAGCTGCGAAAAATGTTAGTTGGGTTTACAGTCATGCTATATACGTTATAATAAAACCTTAAGCCGTTAATTTTGATTTGGACATGCTACGCAATAATACTTACCGAGATATAAACCTTTGGGAATATGATAAAAATAGTTAACATTTTTATGACGTCGATCAAGACTAATGCCATTCAAATTAAATGGAAAAGAGAGGGTTCAAAATTAAATTGTATTGCGGATTTCATGGCATTCAATTATTTTACGTAAAAAAAAAACAAAATTAGAAAATAAATATTTCTTCAAACTTGATTGTAAACAGTCTATTGTTGCAGGTTATCCGGTACCAACCACTGCAGTTATTCTATTTTTCTATGGAATGCAAAAATTATATGTTATAATTATATATTAATTGAATTGTTAATGGAGCTACAAAATTTGGTTAGCGCTAAAAAAAATTAGGATCTCAATAACTTTCTGAAAACTCAAGAGCCCCTTCGTTCAAGAAAGATGAATATCGACATTGCTTGATACACGCGGGATATTTTATAATTGAATAATAATATTGTAAGCATAAGTTATTTATGGAATTATTAATTACGGTAGTTGTGTAATCAGCCACAATATTTTGGAAATTATGGAAACTATTTTGAAGAACACCATCCAAGCACCCTACTCAGATATTAAGCAAAGACAAATGGATAAAAGAATCTAGTGCTTTACGAATAGATGCGAACATTTAACATAAATTTTGTATTCTGATTTTTAGAACAGCTATCCGACATCCGTATTAGAAAAATTGTAACTGCAAGTAATAGCAATGCTTGAAAAATGACCAGAAGCTCAGATTCAGTCAAAATAACTAACTAAATAGACCCTGTTCTACCGTGAAATATCACATCTTTTGGTCTTACTTATTTTACACTTTTTTAATATAGAATTGAGTAACTCATGTTTATAAAATCTTTGGCTTCAAACATTAATGATATACGCAAAACGCTAACCATGAGTATTTTAAAATACTCTTCTTAAATTATATCTAACGAAAGCATTTTTTGTGCCTAATTATGAAAACTGTACAGTACGGAGAAATTATTTTACAATATTATTTACAATTTGAAAAATCCAACCAATTCATACCAGGAAAGAACCTTTCGGGAGCAACAGCATCCCCACCAACGGGGGGCAATGGTGGCGGTCTCCACAATGAAGGGGGCAGTCTCGGTATAGGCCGGACTGGGACAAGCCTTTGTCAGTCGACTTGATGTATAGCCTGATGTTTCCGAAGATAGGCTATCTAGAAACCAAGGATATCAACATAAATAAGAGCATAAATATGAATACATTGTTAACTAATTTTAGTTGATGCAGATGGTTACGATTCAAAATTATGCACCACTAAAATTTGGGTCAATTTGAAAATTAATATTCTCGCAAACTGTTGACTCGTAAATTGTAAAAATGTTTTATTTAAATTTGCGTTTTAGACATTTAAAGAGTTTTTAGAGAAAGCCCAGTTTCGTACTCAATGTTTTTACATTCTTTGGCAATTTAGATCAATATGAGTGTAAAAGTCGATGCATAGCCTCATCTTTTATCAACATTTTGTATTTTTCTTCACTTCTTAATCTCACTTATTAAATGCAATACGGAATTGAATGTCAAACGTACTTATTATCAGACGACTCATACTTTGAAACAGAAGTTTAGATTTCCCTCTAAGCTCCCTACGCTTGTGATTATACAAATTCTCTATTGGGTTAAGGTGTGAACTGCGTCCACACAAACATCGGTATATGCTGATAAAAAGTCAACATAAAAAATAATCTGCAAGATTCGGCGTCTTTTACCAACATCTACGTTTTTAATCGATTTGATCTGCCCTACAAATAGGTAAATTTTTAGGTCATACGAGACTTCTTATAAATAACTTATACGTTTTTCTTAGAATGTGTGTCACCTGCTTCCAATATTTAATAGTAAAGGAATGAATGTTCAATAGATATAAATAATTGATACGAATGCGTTATGTTTAATTGATTAATACCGTCGATATTTTTTATTCGTATCCTTTGCGCGGTGACAAAGAAACGGAACCACTCAGTAGACCAAATATACGTAGTTTGATTAAGTAAAAAATTAGTTTTGATTAGCATTTTGCAGTGTTTGATAAGGAATGTTTTCGTATAAAAACTTTTTCAATACGGAATTAAAATTCAAATAACAGAGTTAGTAGTAGTAGAAGTAGTATTAGTATTATTTTAGACAAGTCAAGCGCAAATAATAACCAGTGAAATAGGAAGAAAATGATTACTTTTTAAATAGAATTGTGGTTGGATTTTTTCACACTTTTAGATATTCTCATAACGGTATCATTATAATAAAAGAAGTTAAATGAGCACTGCTAAGAAACTAATTAAAGTGAGTTATTTCTTGGTTTATACAAATAAAATACAAGGTTTATTATTACATTCTTGGATTCTGTGAAAAATTCTGGAACTTTACATGTAAAATTGAGGTATTTTATTTTCACATAATATTGCAAAGATGGAAATAATTACCTATATTTTAAGTTATAGCATACACGGTGTTTTCAAAATTATCTAGGTATTGCAAAATATGTAAATGGTTAGTTCTAAATGTTTTAATATTTTCGAATAGCTTAGAAACTCACCCTGCGAAATCTTTTGCCGCAATCGTTGCAGGGAAACTGCTCGCCGGACTCTGATTCGCTAACTGATCCGTCGTCCTGTTTGTTTTCTTTGCTAACCCTCGGTTTATGCCATCGCCGGTGCGATGCCAAATTTGCGGGGCAATTAAACACCTTGTCGCATTCGGGGCAACGATACTCCACGTGGACAATGCGGGAACACCTGAACCATCGCGATTTGATAACAGTTTTATAACAGTTTTTATAGTTTTATAAGAAAACTCTTAATGAGTTTTGTCCAATAAATACCAAAGCACTTTCAGTTTTATAATATTGCATTCAAAATGTTTCCGATACTTTATAAAACTGTTGGTGTTGCTTATTTCAGGTTTTTTAAAATGGTTTTATAGCGTTCTTATAAACTTTATTATAACACTTTTACTGTCAGGGTTTTATGGCTTACTCCATAAAACCCATTTCAATATTACAGCACCTAATAAATATGCCGCTATGGACTAATTTGAAACCACCGTGTCAATACTGGGCTGTTTTCCCAACTTCTGTCGTTTGTACAATTTTTAAAGGCCCGTTTAGTTGAATACTAAACTTTGTCCAGGTATTTATAAAAACTAAGCACACTTCTTAAAAGAACAAATAAATAAACAACTAAAAAGTGGGGATATGAATTGCATATTTTCCGGTTTCTTTTAGTTTTATAGCAGAATTTTTTTTTTATAAATACTTTCTTGCTAAATTATAACACTATGGGTATTTCGAAATTGCCTTGGTTTTTATTGGAAGAGCAGATAATTCTATGAGACAGCTAGGTAAGTTTTAAATAAGTTATGACTGGAAACTCCATATAAAACTATAAGTTTTTAAAAGGCGAAGCTGCTAAACATTGTTATGTTAACTAGTGAGCTGTTAAAGTTTCAGCTGTATACATTCCATAGTTTGTCTACAAAAACTGATAAAATGAAATGAAAAAATAAATCAAGCTGAGTTGGACAAAGTTCATGACACGTCTGCTTCTAAGTTTGTGTTTAGAATTAGGCGAATCAGTGAAAAAGTGTCTACTCACTAAAAATTGGGTGTGAAAAATATCTTAGCAAGATGGGTGCCGCGTTTGCAATCATGTGGTCGAATCTTGATGAGTTTCTGAGCCAACATATGACAAAACAGTGGATTTTAGAAAGCGAAGACATTAAACCACTTAGTAAAGGGAACAACGATAACATCGGGGTAGTATGCGCCATTATTGTCAAAGCTGCGCAAAAAAAAAGAAAAACGTCCTAATCTGAAAAAAAAAGATCCTGTTGCAGCTGCGAAAGCCATGAAATTAAGTTTCCAATTATTAAAACATCCACCGCATTCACTACATTTGGCCACCAGTGACTATTTCTTGTTTCCTTAGTGGACAAAGGTTTACGTATTAGTAGGAAGTAATCGCTCAAACGCTTAGACAAACGTATAGGGTTAAAAGGAAAGTTGAAAAGTAAACAGATAATGTACAAAAACAGTTTTTTCTACTTTTTTCTAAGGACTTCGATATCAACCCACGTATAATATACTTTCGTTACATAATCTGTGTCCATATTGAAAGAAATAATGATTGGCCTCATTTAAAAAAAACTAAATATGGACATATGCTAACAACAATAAATACTTTGTACGTCACCATGGGAACGCATCAATATGATTCGATTGTTTCGAGATGCTCCATAACCTACTTGAACTTTTATATTTTTTAATAATTCACTATTTTAAGGAGTTTCCGACTCACAGTGCGACATCGAAAACTATTTTATCGATACTCATCGATCGACACGGGTTAGTTCTCGTACGCCCTAAACAATGAACATAATGAATACGTACTTCTTGTTAAGCCGTTTGAACGCGCCGCGTAATTATACGTTAACGTAAAACGTTGGAACAACACGCAACGTTCAATCAACACGTGGTTCTCACATTGTGCGCGTGTGATGGCGCACGGCGCTTGCAATACCGTGAAACGTATGTGACTGAAGTTAGAGTTGAACATGGATTCGGATTTACAAACATTACAGTGGATCAGTTCGTTACTTTCCCTAATGCGATCAGGAAACGCCCGAAAATTACATTCGAGATTGTTGTTGTTGAGGAAGTTAATAAATCAGTAATAAATTAATTCAGTTGCTATTTTACAGTCTCAAAAAAATCTGACGTGGTCACTTAGGTGAGGCTTAAAATGATGTATTGTTCGACCATCTTGAGACGGGAAGATACAAAACTACCCACAAAACCTAAGATATTTTATGTAGCGTCATTGTAGGTTCCTGATGTCAAAAAGATATCTTCTGCATACGTACAGTATTTAGTAGTTTGCCGATATTTACTAGCTATAATCCAAAATAGATACTTTTGTATCATGCCCAATGATGGATATGCTCGGAAATTAAAAATCTGCACATCCTATGGATATGTTATAATTATGTTATTATTATGTTATGTTATGAATGCTTATTCAGAATTAATTTCCTCACAATTATTAGCAAACTGGGCTGTTTCAGAAAACATTCCGTAAAAAAGATACCAGGGTTAAATATCCGAAATTTTGCATTGAATAATTACCAATTAATAACCGGATCATCTTACAAACACCTTGGCCCATTTTGTGTTCCTTAAAGCCTAGAGACAAGTTTTTCTTGTAGCTATTTATTATGATGGTCAGAAAAATATTTTGTGTGTGAAATAACAGGTGAAACGTGCGACAAAATTCCGTTTCCCCGTAGCATTGAACACAGTTAATCGAACCGACTGCTCATTTCTATATAAAACACGTAACAAACACAATAATTATGACACAGCTCTTGAAATTTCCCAGTTTTAACATGATTACCCATATGCATTGTGTTCTATTTGGTGTTACCAAAAGTTATATAGGTAATAAATGCTTTGGATGGATTTTTGGACAACCTCCAAATAAACTTTGTTTCAGAGATACAAAGTAAAAAATTATGAGATTTAAAAACTTACACGCCTTGTGAATTTTAAAGGAAACCACGTCCCATATTTGAATCAAAGCGATGTAAGCCGACCGAATTTTGCTTATTTCTTTTTTATACCTACGGCCCAGTAGTTTTAAAATATCAATATCTGCCGAAAATATCAGATTTTTTCAGACAGTCTTGCATCATAACTGTTATAATTTGATCCACCTAGCAGATTGCTTGGTGTATTAGGCGACTAGTCCCTTTGAGTATATCTATGAAGACAATCAATTTTTTCAGCAGATCGTTCATCAAAGGCTAGCATAAGATAAGCCGAAAAACACAATCAAACCAGCAAACTATTCTCAGTTAAGATTTATGAACCAACACAAAGAAATGCATCACTTACTATAAATTATCAAGGACCGCAGTATAGACAACTAAGATTGTATAAACTCAACAAAAAAGGAGATAGATTTGAAGAATTAGGTGGCTGATCAATTATAGAAATTGTAAATGTCGATACCGTAAATATATAAGAATAATAATAAATAATATAAATGACGTATTTTTCATAAGCAAAACAAATGACATGTTACGAGAGTTGTAGATCGCTTTTATTAGAGGAAAACTTGTCCT
The DNA here is from genome assembly GCF_029955315.1 of Cylas formicarius. Classification (NCBI taxonomy): domain Eukaryota; kingdom Metazoa; phylum Arthropoda; class Insecta; order Coleoptera; family Brentidae; genus Cylas; species Cylas formicarius. Next base: position 12,760,480 of record NW_026844214.1, on the reverse strand, counting down.
ACCTTATAAAAAATACATTGTTGGAACATTTTCGCTTTTTCATTAAGAACAAAAATGATTTGGTCAGTGGAAACATTTCAAGAAGATGGGACATTCGAAACCATATGTGGCAACTGGCTTAATTTTGTTTTAATTATGCAGGTTTCCCCCAAAAAATCATACCAAAATATACCTTGTATTATTAAAGGAAAAAGCATCTTCGGAAGATGACAGGCATACGAGGTCGCCCTTCTGATAACTTATGTTTCTAAACTCCCTTTAGTGGTTCCATATCTGAGAGAGCATCAAGTTTTATAACATTACAAAACAAAAAACATCACGATTTTAGACATTTCGAGGCCCTCCTCTTCCTGTGAGATAATTTTAGATATGTACTATTAAACTTTCAATTTAAAAAAACTGCTATAGGAATTCAGCACCAACGTTTGATTAAATTTGCAAGATTTGGTACGCTGTACGATGTGAAATGAAATACCTGTGCTGGGCTAATCCGAAAGCGTCCTCGTAGAGTTCTTTGCACAGCCTGCAGACGTAATCGCCGATGTGGTTTTCGATCTTGGCTAATTCTGCTTTGGCTTCTTCGGTTATTTCGACCACGTTGAACGCTGGGTCGATGTCGCCTTTCCTTACGACTAAATTTTCATCGGGGCGCAGTTCTCGAATTATGGTACCGGACACTGGTGAGCTGTTGTCTTCGTCAAAATTGAGCTTACGGATAGCCTTGTTTTTTTTCGGGCTTAATGAACTCAACTGGAACAACACGCCTTGTTAGGATCGCTCCATTTTTGCGTTCTCTTGCTAATTTGCTTTACAATATAGGCTAAAATTATAGTTAGAATTACGTTCATTCTCGCCACAAGATTATAAAAACAGCCGTTTATTAGAAACTGATTTAGGTTCATTTGAAAATTCTTAAGCGTCTCTTGGTTCTTTATTTCAGTAGGCTGTAGATTAATATTTTTGTTTTCATTGGGTTAGTCTACAGTCTAGACAATGACCACACTTGAGGGTATTAGGAAATAATTGTTTCACCATTTAATATAAACCAGTGTCTCTCTCTAAAAATGTGAATATCAAGTTCGAGAATAAGAATACCGACAAAGTCATCTCTTAAAGGGAGGTTTACATGACTCGTTCGGTCGAGCATGCTGTTGAGGCCCCACTTCTGGCTTTTGAAGACACCTAAGTTGCTTTCTTGTTAATATTTGTCTTTAATTTAGTAAAATAAAACACGATGAGTTTATTTTTGACGATAACTTTAACTTTTAGGAAGAAAATATAACCGACATCGTCTGCGAACTTTAGAGCCACACGAAAACAGGTTCGAGACGATCAAAAATACTTTTTACGTAGGTAATAAAGGAAAACGATTCCGGGACGGACGGAATCCTCTTTGGCGTAATTTTGTTGTTTCGACAGCAGTTTATACAGCATATTTAGTTTTAATTTCGTGAATTGTCTTTAGTATTGTACGTATGATTCAAATGAATGCATCCAAATCTGTTGCTCTGTTATTCTCTAATGATAATGTTCGAGATGAGCTAACCGAACGTATAGTAGGATTGTAAAAATGTGTGTGCTATTGATGAAAATGCAAAATTAAGAAAAAGCAACAGCTTTATATATCAAATATTGTGAGTTTCAGAAGAAAACCAACTACTCCACTAGAACCCAAGTAAAGAAGTTTATGCAGGATAGTTTTTAGCTTTTCGAAAAGTTTACGTATAACCGACCTAAGAAGGGTTTCTAAAAATGGATAATTTCCAAAATCACTCTGTATCTCAAAATCCGAGATAACTATGCGATTCCTGCTGCTGCCACCTTTCATTTCATGAAGAAGTAGCCGTAGGTCACAAAACACACTGTACATAACAACAGTTCACTACATTTCGCTATCTTAAGCAACAAAACATTGAAGCGTAATAATTATCAATATCAAACTCAGCTCAGGAAGAATTGCTGGGCATATCTATACAAAGCCACAATGCGAATAAGTGCGGAAATGCATTAATAATTCCGTTTTTTTTTTTGTTTTAGAAAATTTCGAGTTCAAATGGTTAATGAAAATTTACCTTTGATTTCTTACTTGGTACTTCCGGCGTCGGACTCTTAGTCTTTGGCGAAGGTGTACTTGGGGGTGTGATAGGAACTTGCGTGCTTTTCAGGCTCAAATCCAACGGAGCCGCAGGAAGATCCAGCGGTTCCGAATAACGTATATATTGCTGGAAATGCAAGAGTTGAGGTTCTATGCCCAGTCTTTCTAGTACGGTCGACTTGGGGTAGAAATGGAGATTTCTAGATAAAATATGTACACCGTTAATTAATTTGTTATTATGTCTAGCTGTAGGAATTTAGTGATCCATTATAAATATAAATTCTAAATGTTGTCATTTATATAAAAAATGATAAAAATGCAAATACGGCCAGACGCTAATATATGGAAATACACAGGGAAGATAGACGCATACCATCCGAATCAATTTATACATTTCAACTGACGTTTTAAATCCTGGTGAAAAATTAAATATACTTTTTCCTACTCCCTTCTATAAAATACCAAATTATACACCGATCTAGCGCGCGGGTTTTCGCAAAACAACACAAATATATTCGCTGACATGACCCTCAGAACTGACAAACGTCAAATCTCAGGGAATGGGAAATATCTCCGACAACATCCGATTGCTCCCAAAATCGTGTGGTGAAATCCAGGAAATGTCCGAAGTGGCTCGGCTTCGTGGGAAACGAAATTGACGTGGTAAAGTGACGCTTCCCGCACGCTAGATCGGTGTGTAATTAGGTATTTTACATACTGAAATACAAAAAAATGTAGAATACTTAAAAAATAAAGTTCAACTTTTTAAATTCACCAAAGTTCAGCGTTTGACTGTTGAAAATTAGACTGAGGGATTAGCATTTTATAGATATATGTTGCAAATGTTGGACAATCATCCATGGTTTTTTCATAAAATTTTATGAACTCACGAATCGACTTTCACCACAGCGGAGATGCCCAATAGAAAAAACTTTAGTTGATAGAAAATGATAAAAAATATTTGGAAGTTGAACGTTGTAGATGTCGATCATTAAGAGTTTGATGTGATTTAAAACATAACCAAATATAGAGTATAGACATATAGACCGATAGACTAGAGAAATTTATTTAAAAATTTTAGGAGAAGAAAATGTTTTACAAAATATCACAATCAATTAATTAGCGAAAATTATATAGCTGCCGAATGGCGCCGACAGGATATTTAAATAATACATATCCAACATGTATTGGGCGACAGAGCACAATATGATGGTGTTGTGGGGTATTGAAAAAACAGTTCTTTTTCTTATGCGACATGACAATATAGATCACATTAAAGAACTTAGAAGTTAACAAGTTAAAAAGTTAAAAAGAGGGTATCAACTGTGTATTCGGGAAATTGGAAGAAAATTTCAACATTTGGCGCAATATTCCTAATCAATAAATTAGTGCTGGTATTTTAAAATTTTATTGTTTTTATTTTTATCTCCTTTTAAACAATAATATTGAAGACTTTCCACAACTGTCATAACTAAACAAAAGACTTGACGTTGGCGTGACCAACTAAATGACGATTTTATTTTTGGCTAACTCTGACTTAAATGTAAAAAATAATTACGACATATATATTTGAAATCAACGTCAAAGGACCTTTCTTTTCATGAAATAATATATAGGGCTTTCAATTTAAAAAATATAACTTTGATATACTTTGCATTTTTTGCCACACTTTCCGCCTTCCTTCCGATCGGACTTTAATTCATTTCATTTATTACAAATCTGTACTGATAATTAAAATTTATCGCCCTGAAATCATCCATTTGTTAACTATGTTTCATTATGACTTTAAGTTTACTACTTCAATACTTTTTATCTGGACCAGGATCTCTAAACTTTCCCTGTTTGGCATAATTACAGTGTGTATGTTAGAGTTGGTTTTCATTTTGTTCCTGAAGGTATTTGAAACATATTTTTGATTGTCGATCATTTTGTGAAAAACAAATAACCTTTTATTATATTTGTTCAACCATATCCTTAATTTTGTGAGATATATGTACCGTCAAAGTATCTTTGCGCCTCAGGTTAAAGCACGAAAATGACAAGTATCTTTTTCTTTATAATACTACAATACTACAAACTTTAATGTTGTACCATCAATATTGACTTAGGCGTTACAGGCTTTACAACTAAATTATCATTGTCTAATTATTATTTAAATCAGAATAGTTATGCATATGTCTTACGTTATTTCAAGACCGTCGAGTCGGGTCTTCCAATCAAATAGACTATGTCTCAAACATACTTAATTAAACAATCAATTTAATTAAATTAAATATTGTTTATAACCTGTCCAAGTATGAAAATAATATGAAAAATAGGTAAAAATAAAAAAATGTATTTTGTGACTATATATTTTTATTTTTCAAAGAAACTTCCAATAAAAGATTTGTAAATAGTGTAATATTTTTATGTTTATAATTTTTAATAATAACCATAAGGCTATTTTTCTAACCAAATTTTTCCTTGTATTATATAGTATAAACAACCCTACCCAGAACAGTTTTCACTTTTTCGATAAGTTTACCCATAACCGAATTGCATAGGTCACCTTTCATGTAATAAATTATTAAATTAAGAATAAGGGAGATACGCTGTGAAACCAACAAAAATAGGAAACACCGTACAACAAATAGGAAAATTTTACATTTTACAAAGAAAGTCAATTAGAAAATAATTATTGATGCTTACAAGAACTAAAATATTTTAAAAATTTTTGACAGTAACTTCTAAATCGTGGGTCTGGGTAATACCCTTTGCAAACGAACCAATGGACTGTTCAAGTCATAGTTAGTTAATGGAACGTAAAATCAATCTTCAGACCGGGTCCTATGATTAATTCTAAAATTCAATTTTAAAAGAACAAAACTACAATCGATTATACTTAGAGTATTTGAATGCAACAAATTCACAATAATAGGATCGTAATCCCTATGATTATATTCTGTTATACGTTTTTTTTTTTTTCACAACCGAGCGAAAAGTAAAAATTTGCGCTTCCAGAAAAAAGCGTAAAGCTGCATTTGCCACTTGCCGAGCTAAACTTCTCGCTCAGAGTGGCAATGTATCACTTATATACACAAATAGCTAGATCCCTAAATCTAAAGCCATAGTTGAAGCAATTGTTTTAAATTTTGAAAATTTTTTGAAGGCGCTGTCATTAATTTTATAGGAGCACGAATGGGTGGATAAGTAGAAAAGTTCATGTTTTCTCGAAAAATATGATATATAATTGCCTCGGGTTATTACGAGAATAAATTTTATTGTTTTAGCAATAACGCCAACATGTTATAGACTGTCACTGTACCTGTAGGACGCGAAATCCATCTCATGGTGGTGAGGATACTGCACACGAGGCATACCTCACCGGGTATCACGACCGATTGCGCTTACAACTCACATTTCACTGCACCGCGCTTTACGGAAGTTCTGAGGTTTTAAACTCCCAATGGTGACGCATACCCCGCCTAAACTCTCCAACTGTCTTGCGCTAGGTGGGGCGAGACAAAACGCCGCGATTGGCGGAGCTTTTGCGAGCTTTGTTCATTGGCATCGCCTGAATACGAGCTTTAGTGCGCTATTTGGAGCGTCCGTCGGTGTAACGGATTTTGTCGAGGAGGAATGGAACAATTTAGCGAAAGATTTTCGGGGGCGGCACGCCGAGGCGTGTATTTTGACGTTGCGTCAGGATCTTTACGCATTTGCCGGCACCATTTGAATATGCTATGTTTTAATAGATTTACAAAACATTGTTCTCGACTATAGTAAACCTATTCGCTATCTTTTTGTCAGTTTCGGTCGGCCTAAAATTCAACCCTATACTCTTGCGAAGCATCACAAATAGTTGACTTGAAAAGTATTAAATTCGATGTCAATATTCTATATTTCTTTTAACAAAACCACTGCGTTTTTTTATTTAATCTCCTTGACTGTCATGTTTTTGCGCAATCTTCGAAAGACACTGTTATACCCAAATTACAACCGTTATCATGGGAGTTCAGGGACAGATGTACAGATGTACACTTTTCTACAAATCTTCTAACTTATCAAGAGGCACTGTTGGGTGCTTTTGAAAATAATTTTTAGTTGGATAGTACCTGGTTTTTGTAGAAAGTTTCTAAATTGGCTATCTAGTTCCATTTTGGCATTGAAGACAAATAATAAGAATCAACGGCCTAATATCACGAGACATTGACATTCTTTCATCTGTACCTCAGGGTACCTCCGGTTACATTCGATTTATTTCAAACCTTTTAAAGTCATTAAATCTGATACAGATAATCTAACTCTCTAGCCTGACTTAAATTTAATTTTCCGCTGGCCGACATTAAATGCTTTTGATCTAAATAAAAAAAAATGCCTTTGTATAAGTTTCGCTAGAATATATTTACCAATTAATTTTGATTACTGTCTGAATTCTACGTAATAACGCTCTCATATTTACGGGTAAAGTTCTATCCTATTCATCCTAAATTACAACTAACAACAGAACAAATTGCTTTGTTATTGTATGCAGAAGTACATTTAAAAATGGATTTTTTTAATGTAAATAAATGCAATTGCTTATTTGAGCGTAGTTTTTGGTTCTGATCAACTTTTTTTAATAACGTTTTTCCATATTGTCAAATTTAAGGGTACTGTTCAGTATATTTCATATGTTTCGTATACTACTGGAGAAAAACTGATGTCTGACAAGAATTTAGATTTTAAAACAGGCAAAACTATTTCTGAACAATAAGTTATTTTCCTAGAATTAATAATAAAAAAGTATCTCATATGATTCTAACTTACTAAGACATATTGAATTTTTCAGTGTAAACGACCTTGAATATATCTATTGCATATATATAGCCACTGGCAACAGGTGTAAAATTGCCAACGCGGCGTATAATTGGAACGAAGGTTAATACGGCAGCCCTATCCCGGAGGTCAAAGTTCTTCTCCATTTAATAGTTTCCCTTTCACCATATCGTCGTCGATCCCCTCTCGTTTCCTTTTGAAAGCGTTTCTTTAAGGATTCGAAGGGACGCATACACACACGTACACATCGAACCTGCTTGGGGTACTATTTACAGAACAATGGCTTTCTTTATAATAAAGAAAGGAACCTGTGAATTTTCGAGATACAAGTAGCACTGTAGCAAGTAGCAGTGATATTATACCTGAATGATGAACGACATTGACAAAGATAAGTATGTGGTCTTGGCCAAAGCTAATCTATTTTAGGTATAGCCTTTTCTCGTATACTGCATCTTTGCAATTTTATATTATGTATTGAATGAAAGTTATCCTTTTATTTCCGAAATATTAAATGAAGTCTTTATATGTGTTAAGGGTTTTTGATTCTGGTTAGTTTGGTTAATTGGGTTGACAACAAGAATAGCTTGTTTAACCTTACAACAAAAGTCTAATATCTCATTGCCTCAAAATTTGGCGGTAGATTATGTTCAGGAATGATGAACCGGTGAGACAATCTGCAGATATCTGCAGATCTCAGCGTACTCTACAAATTTTATACTAGAAACACCAAAAGATCGTGAACCTTCAAGCAAACATCTTTAGCAATTGTTGAAAGTTGAGTTCTAGTAGTCGTACGTACATGCGTTGACGAAAATTACAAGTATTTGATTTGTTTTATTGTATTTGGCAGTTATTTTACATACATGATTGTGTCCAAGTATTTCAAACTAACCAAACTCAACCAGATTTCTAACGCATTACAATCCTGAGAAGTTGTTTTAGAACACCTGTTCAAACTTCTCTGCCACTTCTTTGCTAGATAACTACAACCATTATGCACAGATCAAGCATGCATGTTACCGGACATTTCCGGTACTTTTGAACAGTAAAATCAGAGATATTTTAACAAAGAAACGTGGAAGCACAACTATCTTTATCGTTCTTTGTTCGAATTTAGATTAAGGTCGCAGAAATTAGTCATGAACATGCGGGAGCTTGGAGGTTACACTTGATTCATTGCGTATTTATTCGGACTTTTGCGTAATAACATCTTTAAAAATTAGTTTATTTCAGAATGGGTTAAAAATATATAAATATAACTTCAGGACTCGATTCTCTATGATATTTTAATTAAAATGTATGTATTTCGGTTATTAAAGTGTGAAAACTACGGCAAAGTATGTTTAGCTGAAATGCAATGTAATTTCTGAAGAACATTTTGGAGTTATCTTTATATTACTTTGTGAATATGAGAAGATTTATTATATGTTAGAGAGGGAAAGTCGTGGGAGTCTCACCATTTCTCGATCTTATATTAGTTAGGATAGGTAACAATTAAACACTTCAGTTTCAGATGAGTTTTCGTATTGAACACTCTGTAAACTTTTATAAAATAAGTCTAGGTGTCTTATAGCACTATTGCTATTGCAATAAAATGTAAGGTAGTGGTGTGTAACCGGAAAACTATTAGTGCGCAACTTCATATAACAATTATGCAATCATATCGTCATTTTTCACTTGCTGTTTATTTATTTACTTATGAAAGAAGTACGCTTAGTTTTTTATTAATATCATTCATCGTAGCTATAGAATATTTATTAGGTGCTTTAAGATTTATAAGGGTTAAAGTAACCTATAAAATTCTCAGAAGTGTTATAATAAGGTTTTTCTCCACTCCCTTCTGTGAAATACCTAATTATACACCGATCTAGCATGCGGAAAGTCTAATTTTACTGCTTCAGTTTCTTGCCGATCCGAATCACTTCGGACATTTCCGGGATTTTACCGCACGGGTTTGGAAGAATTCGAATGTTTTCGGGGGTATTACCGCACGGCTTGAATTTTGACGTTTGTCAATTCTGCAAAAATTTACCCAAAAACTAATGATCGTAGAAAAAATATAGTAACTCGTGACTCATATGCCGTTTACCACACTTGTTGCATAATGCTAATATGAATGCTGTAAAAATGTTATGTTATAAAACCTGAAGAAACCAACCCAAAATATTTATAGATAAAGTAATGGAAACTTTTTGAATGCGACATTACAAAACTTTTTTAATATATATTATCATTTATTATATATTTATTATAGCTCTTTCGAGACTCGTAACACCAATGTTTTTTTTTATAAAAGTACAAAAACTGTTATAAAAGCTAATGTTTCTTATAAATCCCTCCCGTTCCGTTCCCTATTAAATATGTTTATTTACAAATTCGGCAACAAATACAAATTGTCCTATTATATAGTAATAGTATCAAAACCTCCCAAACGTAGATTCCAATGCTTGAGCTGAATCGGTAATATTTCATTACACCTGGCTAAATTTTTCAAGAATAGGAATTCGCCTATCGCATTGAAGACAAAACAATACACTACAAATACAAATAAAAGTTAACTATGTTCTTTAATGTGTGAAAATTGGAATGCAGTTATCGATCAGTCTGACAGGAAGATCTCCATTAGGGTTTACGAACATCTTAGTTAGTACAAGAACGCTGATATGAGGGAGACCAAATCTGCTTTCGTTGCCCGTGTTTTGTTCACGGAGCATCAGTTTTCTCCCAACAAAAAAGACAATATATTGCACGAGTGCTCAAAATGTGTAAAAAACTTTTTTTTGTGGAGGAATTAGAAAACACCAAACTCCAATTCAACGTTTTCAATTTGGAACCGACATTTTTTTTTTACCATAAAAACGGTAGATCTCCGGTTTATCCTGGTTATGAACATTCATATTTTAAAATTACAATATTTTTTCGCTTTGTTTGTGCTCGTTTGAGTTGTTTTTTATTTAAATTCTTTTAAAATTTATTTTATGGGTCTGATGATGCCCGTATCGGAAAAATATATTTAACTTGTTGAAAATAATGTTTAAGACCTTATGGTTTTCTGAAGGCAGCTCTCTTCAAGTTCTTATCATTTATTCTAAATTTGTGGTTACTCTATTCTTATAGTAAAAACATTTTCTTGTTTTATACGAACTAGGACTTTTTAAAATAAAAAAAGGAAAATAAATAAAAATAATAAAGAATAACTTTCTTCAGGTTAATTTTTTGTGGCTCCAGAATTGCGCTTTATAAACTAGTTTCAATAAGCAATAAGTTTTATAATCTGATACTTTCGACCTCAAAATATGGAATCGCTTTTGCAGTCCGATATACATTAGAAAAGGAAAACTACAGCACCCTCTATACCCTTAATTTGAACCGAAAAATCATCTGACTCCCTTCGAGACACGGAGAGGGAAATATTGATGTAAAACACGCCACGAAGCGATATTACCAGAAGCTTTTATTATTAAGTAACGGAAATGATGGGGCATAAATCCGCCAATTCGAAAAACTATAACGGAAACCCATTAAAATCAAACAGGAAACAAAAATATATCACTCAATCTATTAGATAAATACCAATTTCAACCGCCGCCGCGTTACAATTAAAAACATAAAAAATCCCGGAGGGCTTCTATCAAAACTCCCCCAATATTTAATTTACGGACGTGGAGGGTGTAAATGGCCATCTGCGAGGGAATCCATCTAATAATTATTTACCTCGCAAAACCGTTACGGATTTCGAGTGGGATTCAACCGGTGGCGATTTGTTGAATATTCCCCGCACGTGGTTTTCCACCAACGATCGAGAATATTTGTCTATTCGTTCGTTATATTATATCTATACTGGCGGCAATGTATGTCTGAACATTTCTCCTATACTTCCTATATTTTTATTTAAAGAGGGAAAATGTGAAATGTGAATGGGAAAATTTTTTTGATGCCATTAAAAAAACCCAAAAATGTCTACTTGTGGTAAATCAAAGGCGTGATATATGCTTACTTAGAAAAGTTCTAAAAAACTCAGTAGGCGCGAGAGAGACTCAATGCAAAGCGACAGTTGAAACAGAGGGAAAGAAATTTTAAAGTGAAATTTTTATAGAAGTTTTTGATGAGATTAAGCATCGATCGATCGAGAATGGATAAACATAGGCTCTTAGAAATTGGTTTGCGGCTATAATAGACTATGACCTTTATTTGGATATTTTGCAAAATGTGCATAATTTTGTAGACACCTTGTATGCGGTAGCTTAAATCTAATGTCATAACAATACAGCAGATTATTTAGAAGTCGTAAACATTATTTCAGATTTTTAACTACAACAGTGGAAAGCTCTTCCAACCACCTCAACATATGTTACTTGGTTTTAGTATTTTTAATAGAACACAAAAATTTCATTTCATTATATTAGATTTCTAATAGGCTATCGCGTTTGGAGAAACTTTATAATATGTAAGATATCCTCGACACAGATATATGTACATACTTTTCCATCTTTGATGATTTCAGTAATGGTGGGTTATTCACTACTTCGGATGCTGAGCTTGAAAGAAATTTAATAGTTATTTTATGGTTCCTTCCCAAAATTGCATTCCTTAATTTTTTTTTTCTTATTATTAAAAATAGCATAATTACATATAATATTAATATTCTTTATTACTGAAGGTTGGCAACAATGACATCAAACTCTTCTCTTTTCCTTGCCGTTCTCAATAGGGTGCATGTGTCTGTGTCCACTCTCTTATGTTTTTAAGTCGTGAACATTTTCGTCTTCCGGAACCCATCTATCTTTCCTTCCATGATCAGTCTTAAAAGGTGATATTTTTCTCCTCTGTGTAACTGTCCTAAATAGCTGATTTTGCGCCGTTTCATATGCTGCAGGAGTTCCCTGTCTGTTCCCATCATTCTTACAATATTCTCATTCGTAAATGGAATCTTCAAAGGTCTGCGGGAGACCCACATTTCAAATGCTTCCAATCGTTGAATTATTCTCTTTCCCATTGTCCAAGATTCCGTGCCGTATAAGAGAATAGAATAAATGTTTGGTTTCACAAACCGGTATGGAGTATCCAGTGACAGGGTAGTATTTGTTAGGAATGACTTCATTCCCACAACGTGGATCTTGCGTTTTCAATTCTCGTTCGAATTTCGGTTTCCTGTCATGGTTTTGCGTAATCCAGCAGTCGAGATACTTAATCCTTCTCACCTCTTCTATCGGAGTACCGTATATTCGTATATTAGCCCGTAAGTTTTGATTTCTGCTGCTGACAATCACATTTGCTTTTAATACATTTATTGTCAGTTCTTGTAAACCTTCTGAAGTGTCTGCAAAGATGACTTTGTACTGTTAAATATTTTGGCGTTCACCTTTATGCCAATTTCGCTGTTCTCTAATGCTTATTGAAATACATAATCGAAGTAAATGTTACATAAAAGAGGTGTGAGAATACAGCCCCGTCGTTCTCCTGGTCGTATTGGTTTTTCTGATGATATTTTTTTTATTAGTTTAATGTCTTGGTAGTCTAGTCTCTGTTTTTGGAGTAGATGTAACAGTGTTGAATGTTTGATGCCATCAAACGCCTTTTCATAGTCAATGAAACAAAGGTACGCGTCCTTTCATCTCTACATTTTTCAAGCAATACTGTTAATCCAAAAAGTGCTTCCCTAGTCCCCAGCCCAAATTGTTCGGGACTTTTATTTTGTTCGCATTTCAGATAGATACGTCGATGTAATATTTTTGTAGAATTTTGAGGGCGAGCCATACTAATTACCCATTACCATTAAACTGATTAATCTGAAAACGGAGCACTTTCTTGCTGCATTTTTTTTGGGAATTGACCCAATCAAGGAGAAAACTTGTTGAACTATAGATTTTGTTAAAGAAGTTGGTGAGTTGCTAGAGATTTTCTTAACCCAACAATTGGAACATTTATATATACGTTGTCTCGTCCAGCATTTACTTCTGATGGTAAGATATTTAATATCGATTCGTTGTCATATTCTATTTCAGGTTCCGTCCTTTCATCTGCTGCACTGTCTTCCTTGTCCCTGTGATGGTTTGAGTTTCTTTGTATTTGTCAAGGTTTATGTTCTTATATATTTATATTTCTTTTAAGCTAAAATTTCATTGTTCATGGTTTGTTTCTTGTTGTTTGCTCTTTATTAAGTTTTTCCGTTTGTATTTGGTTGATTGTGTGCTGTAAAGAATTCCATTCTTCCTCGATCGATTGTTCTTGTTGCCGTGTTGTTTGTTTAATTGCTATATTTATTTGTTTAGTTATTCCTCTGCAGACTTCTGGATTCTTTAGTTTTTGAAAATTAGGGCTTCGTTGTGTATGGTGTTTGATTTACTTCAGTCTTATGTATACTATTCCTATGACAGGGTTATGGCCGGTTCGGTCAAGTTTGTCAATTAATATGTAATCAATTTGATTTCTAATTATGTTAGTTTTGGTGTCTCCAGGAGATTTCTAGGGGGACAACCTCCAAATTTTCTTCTTGGCTGAATTCTACCCGAAGACCGCCTCGTTTATTTTGTTTCACCAAGACCCTAATCTCCAATTATGTTACCGACTCTCCCTTCTCCTACTTTGGCAATCAGGTTTTTTTTTTATCGACTAGAACAACAGTTTGATTTCGGAGTAAAATCTGTGTACTTCATTTGCATGACTTTCTGATGTGGGGGCGTATACCTGGATAATATTAATATCTCTAGGATGCGCTATCAGTTGTAACTATTATATTATTGTTAACTATTATAAATGCAACTCCGTTGTAGTGTTGCGTGCCATCATTTCCACTATAATACATTGTGCTATCTGACCTCGCTAATTCCGAGGACTTTATCACCCATTCTTTTCATCTCTTCAACTATGTTGGGTATTTTTTTTGAAGCGCAAATTGATTTGGCATTTAAACTTTTAGAGATGAATTACAATTTTTCAAAGCCTTTTTATTTTTTTCCTGTATATTTCCACTTTCGAGTGGTTCGTAGCCTGGAACGCAGTGATTCTTAGCACTAAGAGGGGCCTTAAATAGAGTTGAGTTTGCCATGATGTCTTTTTTTTTTGAATGTTCTGTGAACCTTCAATGTAGTGGTTTTCCATTCTATTTCCGTTGTCTTTTGCTGAATCTTCTGCTTTCGAGGACGATATCTCCTCCCCTAATTTGCTGCCCTAATTTCTGCTAGCTCTTCCACCTCTAATAACGAGGCTGTTGACCATGTAGAAGGGATAGCTTAATTCTACGTCAGTTATACCGCTCGTTCGCCAGAGCCTCGTTAGTTATCTTGCAGGGTGCACCGAGTGACCTAGGTCGGACAGGTAAGGTTGACATTGGGATCAACATGAAGTATTGACCCGGTCCGCTCTTGCCAAATTAACTCGTAACTCAAATGCTGTTTACCACACTTATTCCATAATATACCATTTCAGTAGTAGTGCGAAAAAAGATAAGGCTAATGCCTTTATTTTTGCACTAATTATTTAATTTATCATTAGTATAATATAAATGAAGTCAATTAAACAATATTGCACCAGGAAACATTTAGTTTATAATTAATGTTTCTAAGAATTATTCATTATTTGGCCATCATATAGAAAAACTTAAAAATTATATAAATTTGCAATTTACAAAAAAAAAAAAATAGTATAAATAGGGGAGAACGGGGCTTTTAAGCTTTTTATTGTATTTTGTGGCTTTTAACCATGATGTCGATTTATTGACTAATTTTACTAAATTTACCCAAATTTTGGCGAACTTTTGGCCATCGTGCCCCACTTTCCCCTATTTATAATGTTATAATAATTATAATTATTTATTAAAAAGTATTTAATAAAAAAAACGTTACTGATTAGTAACTATTTTTCTATTGATTAAAAAATTTGTTATTGGTATTTATAAGATGTTCGAAAGCTTTGGCTTTAGGCTAAATGAATGGAATTATCCAAAAAATAACACTTTCAATAAATCATGATTCGGTTATAATAATATGAAATAGTTTTTTAGAATTTTTTAGTGGTCCATTTGACCCTTTACGCAAAAGGCTAAAAATGTACAAATAAACAGAATTTATAATTATTAGAAGAAAAAATGAAAAAAAAAATGTGGTTAATTTTTGAGGTGGGCTTCATTGCCTCAGAGGGGCTGCCTTGTCCGTCTTGCCCCCCCTCCCCCCTGCCCGACGCATAGTACCTCCTCGAGTTGTAACTGCTTAATTTGGTGGGGGGGGGGGGACTCTGACTTAATTTTTTAGAACAACCCAGAGGTACTCTATTAGATTTAAGTCTGAGCTGCGCGGCAAAATCTGGATGTTGATTTCATTGAAGTAATCCAAAAAGGTCCTTGCAATGTGGTGCCTTAAAAATGAAACTGTATCCTATAAATACGACGAATAGAATCAGCTCTGTGTATGCCTGAAAATATTTTTGATCCACTATCAAATGGCTCCTTTAGATAGAAAGATAGTACAATCATAAATTTTTTCTCAAGGTCTCTAGGAACACTAGAGTTTCGCCTGTGAACAAAATTCTCTTCCAATCTTCCACACCCCAGTGATCAACATCCCAGCGAATCTTAATCTGCGTGATATGTGACCTACAGTAAGTAATCGTCAAGGTAGAAATCCTGACATTTCTAGCGGTTATGAGTTGCTTAACTAGCCCTCTACTAGTACATTTTCTGTTTCGTAATGCCTTTTCCTGCCCTGATCATGTTTTCTATTAGTTCCGGTTTCCCTAATTCTTCAAACCATGCGACTAATTGCAGTAAATGGGCCACGTAACGTATACTTCTTCCCTCTCTTTCTTTTCTCTTGAAGCTCTTACGCGTTAACCATTACTTAAATGTGTTGATCCATCTTCTCGTAACGAGGTTGTTAAATAATAACCTAAAGAACTAATCCGCACAAAAGACTAACCACCAATCACGCTGTAATTTTAAATAATACCCTAATCTTATTGGGAAAAATTACGTGAACGAAGTACTTAATGTTTTTAACTTATTTAAATGTCATATAGATATAAAACCAGTACAATACTAACGAGAACAGCCAGGTAGAGTTTTCCAAACAATATACTGCGTTTACAACCTTTATAGTGTTTAAGACCCGCCTGTTGTAAAGCGGAATTGACTATTTTTTAAGCACGTGTACCACAAGCCAGGGCCGTATTTAAGGTGTTAGCCGACAAGAACTGTGCCGTGCGGACTATTGTATTTTAAAAGTAGTGAAATTTTCTTTGATTAAACACTACTTGAGGTTGCTCGATTTCAAGTTGAATTTGCCCATTAGATAGGTTCATCTATATTAGAAACACATTAGAAAGCTTAAACAGATTTGCAATTTAAGGGCTTAACATAATGATGTTTTCCCAGTTTGCTATTGGTTGACTTGGTTGGGTTTTGTTGAAATCGGCGTATGCTGCTAGTTTTATGAAACAGTATGTTCTTAGCCGTCGAAGCTTGGGCGTTATTTCTACTCCCTCTTGTGTTTTTAATTAGTAATTACCAACTTACTGTCATTCAATTGTTTTTTAATACCCAGTATGCCATTTTTATTGTGGTACCATATACATTTTATTACAATTCATTTCTTACCAAATACTAACATTTTTCAACTATGTTAGTCACTTGTGATGTCCAGCGACGAAGAAGTTGAAATTGTGGTCGATGACGTAATAATTGTTGATGATGAACATCCTTCAGATTCAAATGGATCAAAGACACTAACTCATTTGCCGGTTGCTGTCAAAATTATAATTTCAAATGTGTTTCTGTTTCTGAAATCGAAATCTGGGGAAAGCGAAGCCATGAAATTAAATAAAATAATAATAAATTAAATATTGTTTTAACAATCAAAACTTGACGTTAAGAGTTGCATAGTGTTTTGAACATTGACTGTAAGAGACTCTGGGTGCGTTCGTACGAGGATTTGGTTCTTATTACAAAACCATCAATAAGAGACAAGTTTTTATGGAATCAAGAAGAATTTCGGAGTGCAGATATTTGAGATAAATTTGAGAGAAATTCAAGAAATTATATTTAGATGAGGAACAGTAGGAAATATTCTTTAGATGGATGTGCTTTCTTGTTTTCTGCAAAAGATGTCAAAGAAGCAAAGGTTGACTACATAACAGCAGACATCTTTGATCTCACTGATGAAATTCTACACAAATCCGTCAGCACGAAGTATCGAAGTACGGTTATGAAATGTCATTGTGGAATTGCAAATCTACTTATTGAGGGTTACAAAGAGCGAGGTAGGCCTGCGGGTAGACCTTCATAAAAACTAAACAAAGTTAAAGTCCGGATTATGTCTTAAAAACGGTATATCGTTCTTACAACTGTACTTGACATAAGCCAACTAAGATTTCTATTTTGGGGATATTTTTTTAAATAATACAAATAAGTCAGAAAATGTACGTGGCGCATTACTTTTGAACGGGAGTTTACTTAAAGTTGGCAAATTTAAGTGGCCACTCGATCGTCCGCCGGTATAATCGAAACCCAAACAATAAAACGCGGCAATAGAATCGAAACCCCGGGGAGTCTTTTCCATCTCGCCGGTCACCTTAAATTGTAGTCTGCCCGATCGTAATTAAAAGGACAAGGGCTTCGCTTTTGAACTACCCAGCGGTGACTTCATTAATGCCTACCGACAGGTAAGGCACGAGTATCGCAGGCGGCAGTTGCGGGAGGGGGGTGAAGACGCGTGCTCGGCACCCTTTACCTTTCACCCCCCGAAATCAACAACAAAGAGACCGGCAGCTGCAACCAAAACGGCTCGTCGTTTTTCTACATTGTTGCACCGGTGAGGGACGAGAGAAAGCAGGACAATGCACCCTGTATAATATGTCGGAAAAGAAAAATGCGGCCGGATATTGATTTCGGATTTGGTGTGTTTTGATATGTCTCTTCCGAAAGTTTGGCGTTCCCTTGGTGAGAATTATTTCACATTTGATTTGGAAAGCCGACCAGATCTGTCACTGTTCTATCTACAAGACCACGCGCGCCCAACTAACATTTTCCTCATCTTTAAGGTTTTATCATATTGCATCTTTTTAAGTTATTTACAAACAATTTCTTTTATTCGAAAAACCGCAGACTTTTCCTGATAGTTTTCTCCTTGTACATTTAACAATGAATGTACCCTTTCATTCTCATGTTATTGGATACATTTATGCTCACTAGATTTATGATTATCTTGTCAAAGGTTAAGTTATTGAAATTCTTGTACAGATAAAATTAGGCTACTTAGAATCCTTCTATTGTAGAGAGACTTTAAGTTATACTTTATAAGTTGCTTACGTAAGTAAATAGTCGCAATGTATGGTAAATTTTTTTTTTCTACTATCTGACAAATGCTAACATATTCTAGTTTTACCTTATCTAAAATGTAATACAATATTAATATTATTTTCTATGACTGAAATGTCAAATACAGTTTCTTCAGACAAAACACAAACTTCTGTAAGATCTACTGACTATGTTTAAAACGTGCTGGCTAAATGACAATTTTGAGTTAATCAATTCTAGATCTTTATTAACAAACACGGAGACGATGCTGTCAATATTAAATTTGTTTATTTTAAAGGATTGACTACATAGAAAGTGATCATTGATTTACATTCCAAATGTCTTGTAACAACTCGCACTTCTTATTTTCCTGAATAGTTTCAAGTCTTCCGCTAATTACAAGACTTTTGAGATTTCAACACAACGGGCAATATCATTTATAAACAGTAAACACAAGACTAGGACTAAGCACCAATCTTTGCTTGATGAGAAATGTTCCAGTTTTGAATTATAATATCATCTTGAACCCCAAAATATTGACAAAATAGGTGTCTATGATATCAACTTCCCACACTTCTTTACCTCTGAAGTATGTTCCAGATAGACATTTAAAATTTAAAATGAATGGTACTGAGGACTTTTAAAAAGTATAAACAAAATACGGCCTTTCAATGGAATGATTACATTTTTAGGGTGCACACCAAAATCTTTTAACCTTTATGGCAACTTATTCGGAGACAAAGAGGAATTTGTAACATTGCAACTCAATTTGTCGCGTTATTTCCCAACCATTTACTTGACACGGATAAAATATTTCATCAAAATTCTTTCCAGTAATTGAGATGTTTGGTTCACATCGGGAGACGTTATCGTATTTGTTTCTTTTCCGGAATTCCAGTGGAAATTTATTTCATTCGCAATAAGCAGATAAACAACATTTCTTGTTTTCTATTAATTTAGTTTTTATACAATTAATAAATAAATATTTTTATTTTATTTTTTATGTAATTTTAGAAAAAACTGGACCTAATTTCAAAGTCAGCTCTTTCTTCAGATTCTTCAATAGCGATGCCATGTTAAAATGTTTTATTCGGATTTTAATTTAAGCATATACCTAGTATAAGAATGAAACGAAGTTTTTTTGGAGTTTGGAACAACCTATAGAATGCAACAGGGTTGCCATGGTAGCTAACTGGAATTATATTGAAGCACAATCTTTTCTGAAAGTTTTTACTTTTAGTTGTTTTTGCCAATCCATTCTATCAAAAATTGAATTGTTGGCACCAATACGAATAACCTCTCTAAATAGCACATTTTTTGTATAGCACCAAAGGACCAAGTATGGAGGTAATATTTCGCCGCAAGGACGGCCCGGCTGGCCTTTGAGAACGAGCATTTAGATTTTTTCACTGCTGAGGGTAGGTTTAGAAATCAGATTCAAGCAAGCAAGCATAACATTACATTGTTTATTTATTTTTCTTTCCTTAACTTATGAGATTGTTACATGGGCTTCTACTTTTACTTTTGTAGCAACCTGTAATTTAATTGTGCATGTTTTTTAAGTATTTATGTAGAAAGGGATTATGTTCGTTAAAATCATAACAAATAAATCACTAGCAATTTTGTGGCTAAGGCTCATATTTAGTATGCCCTCGCGCAAAACTGACTTCATCGAAAAGGTTTGTAACAAATTCTTATGTAATGGCATCAAAATCTTTCCGAAGTGGAATTCGCAGATCGTGAAAGCTGAAGCTGAGATATTTGTTGAAAACGGCGTACTAAGTGCTCACAGATATATCGAAGATATCTTCCAGATTCGTACTAATGCAAGAAAATATTCGACGGATCTTGGCATGCGTGGTTTATGAATATATAGTATTGGGTATTGAATGAGTGGTTTGGTCAGCTTGCAGTCCAGATCTTCCAATCCATTTGAACACCTTGAACTTGATGCTATTCCACAAAAGTTTGTTACAAACCTTATAAAGTCATTTGGGCACTAGACATTGACCTTGGTCTCAAAAATGTTTTTATTTTTTCACTGTTTCAACCAAGCTCTGAAGAAGGCAACAGGATGATTGGTGAAACGTCAGCAATTTCGACTAAGCAAAAACCGACGCAGGAGGAATCCAGAAGTTTTGTAAAGAGCATTACACTAGCCTGTGGAAGTTTCTTTGAAAAATTAACACCTTATTAACATATACAATTTACATTTCCTTACTCGGGTTCCTTGTTTCACCCCTTTGTTCGTTAATCCATTAATAACGGCGTGTTAAATGCGGTAATCCGTGAAAAGTGATTTTGATGCAAGCCGAATTTCTTCTTCCTCCGGAAAATATAGGGGTTAAAACGAATACGTACGATGTGGCCGATTTGGCCATATGGCCACTCGAGACCCACCTAATTACAGCGCGGATGGATGACATTGATTCATGAAGCTCTACATTCTGTTGCTCGTAAAGTGCTACCGGCATATTGTTGGGTTGCACACTGATTTCCAACACGCTATTTAATTATAAAGCAATTTTATATATCCGGAAAATAGAATAAGAAATTTTGACCTATATATATATATATATATATATATATATATATATATATATATATATATATATATATATATATATATATATATATATATATATATATATATATATATATATATATATATATATTATAGGTAAGCAAACAAATATGAGACTGTACTTATATCTAACATTAAATAATCTTGAAACGATGTATGAAAAGCTGTATTTAAAGTGTTATGTATCTTTAAAATATATGTATATATATATATATATATATATATATATATATATATATATATATATATATATATATATATATATATATATATATATATAATTTTACAGGTTGATTCTTAGGGTTTGGTCCACAGTGAACAAAACTCACAAATAATTTTAAAACACTGTAATTGTCATTGACATTTCGACCGGCAACCCAGGGCTTTCTCAAAAACTGCAAAACAGAGGACAAAAAAAAAGCGAGATCATACAAAGAAGTAGTTCGCTCTCAAAAAATAAAACGTCTAACGTCTAACGCAGAATATCTTAAACAGTAGACATATACGAATTTAAAAATTACAAATATTACAAAAACAAATTATATATATTAGTCATACTCACAAATTTATTATTTTTTTTAAATGTCTATTATTAGCGCTGTTTGTGAAAAAGTACCACAACATACATCATTGCCAAAAACAATAACGTTCTTGCCTTGGCGTACGAATCAAAAATAGAAGTGGAAAATAAACATTCATTGTATCTGATGTCATTTTTTTTCCCCCTCTTAGTTTTTATTTATTTATTTTTTTAGAGTGTACGTTTATGTTAAGTTTAAGACCTACTGATACGCGGTGGAGCATCTGAACATTTTTGAGAAAGACCAACGTTGCCGGTCGAAACGTCAATGACAATTACAGTGTTAAAATTATTTGTGAGTTTTGTTCACTGTGGACCAAACCCTAAGAATCAACCTATAAAAAATATACAAGGATCCAAGAAAAGCATATTTTTCAACAATATATCGTGCAAGGGAAAAGATGCACTTCTACCAAACAATAAGAAGCAAACTACGGACAGCAGTTAACCTGATGAAGAGATATGCAAACCTCAGTTAAAAGATAGCAAAGCAGAAGAACCGAAGAGTTTTCCTGTTAAGATGCAAGCATGACAAGTTAACACCGGTATTTTTAAACATTAACCTAAAGCATGTAAAAATTGTTTGCACGAATAACCTGCGAACTTTTAAAGACAAAGTTATGAACAAGTTTGTAAGTAGTACCCTCAACTTATTGATCACTGATAGAGCGAGTGCACTGAGATTTTTGGAAATGGAAAAAAACTTTGTTTACAACCACTTAGTTGGCAGAATACCTCAAATATATTTGAATGATTTTTTTAAAAATAGTGTTTGGCAAAACTGCAGATGGTTTTAATAAAATTAAGCAAAATCATTGTAAAAAAAATCAATCTCTAAAACATTATCAAAATAATATCGATACCATAGTACAAAATAAGAACTGGGTAGAAAATTTAACTAATATTTATATTCCGCGTAACGTGTTTGTGTTTGGTCCAGATTTTGCCGTACCTATCAGCCAACCAAAAGAGATACCCATTCCTAACATCATCAGCGGTATTGAGTCAGCTCTTAGAAACTGTTCAACCGACGCACTGAATGACTATAGATCTAAATGCTGTAATAATATTAGAAACTACAAAAATAACCAAAACTGGACTGCTAACCAAACCCAAAATATGTTACTTAAAAAAGTTAAAGAAACCCAACATTTTCTAAAACAAAACCCCGACATTATAACGTTAAAACCTGATAAGACTAACAAAACAGTCATAATGTACACTACCGACTATGACAATAAAATAAATGAACTTCTATCAGATAGGGCCACATATAGAGAATTAAAAAACGATCCCACCAACATATTTCAAAAAAATAACAACGATATAATAAATCGATGGGAAAAAGCTCTCCTAATCTCGCCGCAAATTGCAAAACACTTAAAAATTAATAATGCTATCGCCCCAAAAATCTACGGCTTACCAAAACTGCATAAACAAAATATCCCGTTAAGACCTATTGTCTCTTGAACTCAGTCGCCTTTCGAAAAATTATCAAAATTCTTAAAAAACATAGTGAATGATAATGAATACTATATTAAAGATTCGTGGCAGTTTAAAGAAAAAATTAACAGAATCACTTTAGCACATGACCACATTTTAGCATCTCTAGAAGTAGTGTCCCTCTACACAAACATTCCTATCGATTTAGCTATTGACATAATAAATAAAACATGGGACTTGATCAAACTTCACACAGACATTCCACTAGACGATTTCGTGGAAGCCCTAAAATTAACTCTAAATTCGACCTATTTCATATATAATAATAAATATTACAAGCAGATTGACGGTTGTGCCATGGTTGCGTCTATTTCGAGTGTAATTGCGCAACTTGTTCTCAAAGACCTAGAAAAAACAGTTATTGACAAAATGACTATTCAATTACCCTGTTTCTATCGATATGTCGACGACTGTTTTCTAGCAATACCTAAAGAAAAGGGCGAAATCATTCTGAATAGTTTTAACTCATATCATACAAAAATCAAATTTACCATAGAATATGAAAAAGATGACAAATTTAACTTCTTAGACATGACACTAATACGCAAGGAAAACAAAATCAGAACGATGTGGTACACAAAAGTCTGGACGATCCCTTAATTTTCACTCCCAACACCCAATATCACAAAAAAAGGCTGTTATTATCGGGTTGGCTGACAGAGCTATAAATCTATCTGATCCAGAGTACAGAAAAGAAGCTATATATATGGCTAAGTACACACTAAAACTAAACAATTACCCAAGTGCCTTAATTAACTCTATTTTTAAAAGAAGGATACATAAATTCTACAACAAGATTTCTGTTAAGGAAAACACACAACCATCAAAACGAGAATATTGTTCGTTGCCATACATACCAAATTTATCGGAAAAAATCTCGAATGTGTTTAAGGAAAGCTCTGTAACAATCTGCCACAAGGGTCAAAATTTGTTAAATAGGAATTTCAGTAAACTAAAAACACCAATACCCAAAGATAAAAAAAGTCACATTGTATATCAAATACCGTGCAACGACTGTAGCCAAGTGTACATTGGACAGAGTAGCCAACTGTTGAAGAACCGCATCAATGGCCATAAGTACGACAAAAAAAACAAAACAGCCATCAGCAGCCATATAACGGAGAAAACACATACTTTTAACTTCGATGACCCAAAAATACTTGCTACCGAACCAAACACACAAAAAAGGGAAATAATTGAGATGATACATCTGCAAAGGAAGAAAAACTCCATAAATGCGAAAACCGACATAAAACACCTGAGTCAAATCTATTTCGAATTGTTAAAGTAGACCATTTTAATGTTCAGATGCTCCACCGCGTATCAGTAGGTCTTAAACTTAACACAAACGTACACTCTAAAAAAATAAAGAAATAAAAACTAAGAGGGGAAAAAAATACAGATACAATGAATGTTTATTTTCCACTTCTATTTTTGATTCGTACGCCAAAGCAAGAAAGTTATTGTTTTTGGCAATGTTGTGGTACTTTTTCACAAACAGCGCTAATAATAGACATTTAAAAAAAATTAATAAATTTGTGAGTATGACTAATATATATAATTTGTTTTTGTAATATTTGTAATTTTTAAATTCGTATATGTCTACTGTTTAAGATATTCTGTGTTAGACGTTTTATTTTTTGATAGCGAACTAATTCTTTGTATGATCTGGCTTTTTTTGTCCTTTGTTTTGCAGTTTTTGAGAAAGACCTGGGTTGCCGGTCGAAACGTCAATGACAATTACAGTGTTTTAAAATTATTTGTGAGTTTTGTTCACTGTGGACCAAACCCTAAGAATCAACCTATAAAAAATATACAAGGATCCAAGAAAAGCATATTTTTCAACTTCTTTTTAATTCAAGCTTTCTATAACTCGAACTTTTTTCACAGTCCCTTCAAGTTCGAGTTTTGACTTCGTTTTTGTAATTATACTTATATTTGGATTAATATTTTTAATATGCACTCTAGTTAGCATTGTGTAATCGTACTCATAAAACACTTAAGGGGATATTATCCTCTTCATCATCCAAGTTTATTGCTAAAATACTTCGCCAACATTTCTCTACAACAATTGGTTTTAACAAATTTCAGGCCAAAGCTAAATTTGAAACTGCATTCCTTAAGGTATATGTTTACAACATTGCACTTAGGTCAGAGCTTTTTGACAATATCTGGCTTAGTAGGCTTTTACGAGAAAATAATTCTGGTAACATTCTGGTCCATTGGCCGTATTAAAGGTGTCGAATTTGGTGGCATAAACATTACAGTAATAAGACCATCATGACTTTTTAGGTCGGCTTCAGGCAGATGACTCGGTGCATTATCCAATGATAATAAAGCCCTAACGGGTACGTTGTGACTCATTAAAAACGCCTTCACCTAAAATTGAAAACTGTATTACATATAACTGTTACATACTTTTTCATACCACCTGAACTTACCTCGGGGATAAACATGTCATAAAACCACTCTCGGAAAATTTTCATCGTCATCCATGCAAATTTTTAAAATTCGCGTGGATTTTTGCATTTTCCTAGGACTGCGGCATTTGTACAGGCCAAAAATGTTATCCGTTGTTTAGAAGTTCTTGTGCCCGGCGCAGTTTTCTCTGTCTCTGATACATAAGTCTTACCGGGTAACAACTTTCATTAAAGGCCAGACACTTTTAACGTCTCTGTTTTTTCTGAACCTCTAAATGTTTGTGATAATCTCTATAATATCGGCACCCTTTTCTAATTTATTGCACATACGGTTGATTTGGCTATTCCATATTTTTTAGCAAGCAGAGGCACACAATCAATCACCTTTACTCGGGGATTCTAGCAGTTCACTTTTTTGTTTTAAATTCTTTTTTTGCGACATATTTGCTGTGTAAAACCTAAAAAAATACACATAAATAATAATCGACAACGTGAAACACTCAAAATCCCCGAGTAATTATGCATTACTGTATCGGAGTTTACCGCTGTTCACTATATCGCGAAGCACAATAATACCATTTGCGTGTTCACTCTAGGAGGCAGTTCACGCGCGAGCATTGAAGATGCCAAGTGAGATTTTGGCGAAACGTCTGCAGGATTCCAGTCGGAGTTCAACGAGCGAACGGATGATATCCCGGAATATAGTGTCATAACATTTTTCATATATATATATATATATATATATATATATATATATATATATATATATATATATATATATATATATATATATATATATATATATATATATATATATATATATATATATATATATATATATATATATATATATATATATATATATATATATATATATATATATATATATATATATATATATATATATATATATATATATATATATATATATATATATATATATATATATATATATATATATATATATATATATATATATATATATATATATTATAGATTGATAGATAGATAGATTGAATTCAGAGCACTGCAAACATAAGTTGTCATAAAAAAGAGACAGCAAAAGTAAAAATACAAGTGTCACATATTGATTCAAGAAAATCAAAAAATTACAACAGTGCCCCAAACGATATTGATTCAAATTTATTTTAATTTTTTTATTAACGTTACGTTATTTGTGGTAGAATGAAGTGATTTTTATTTAAAGGGATCTGACACTAAAATGTGTTAATTTTTCAAAGAAACTTCCACAGGTTACTGTGACGCTATTTACAAAACTTCTAGAGTCCTCCTGCGTTAAGTTAAGTGAAACGTCAGTAGTTCGATTTATCAACAACAACAATAGGTAGATGTTTTAACTCCTTTTGAAAGAGGATTGTAGGGCGTAAACCAGCAACATTTTACTTCTTGTGGTGGTATATGTATGAAGAGTTCAATTAAGCTCTAATTTGATTTGTTAAAATGATAAACAATTAGATAGATGTTACAGCAAGTATTTTGTCTTTTTGAGGTGTCTTACAGCTGGCATTATTAAGCAGGAATAGGAGGATTCTCTTTTGTGCTATGGGACAACGATGTTATAGAAGATTTTTGAGAACACCAAACGTTAATTTTCTTACGGTTCCGAGCCAATCACAAGGAGGTTTAATCAGTTTGAATCGTGTCTTTTCAAATGGAAAATTGTTCTTTTATTGCGAGTATTGAGATCGACAGAACCTATTTCATTTTTTTCTTAATTATTATTCGAAATTTGAATTCTAAATCGAGTTTCAGCGGACTTATATAGTTGTTAATGCATTTTGTTATATATTTCAGGCCACTAAGCCTTAATAATGGAATTAGAAAATTAAATTTACACGAGTAACGTTTTGATTAGATTAATTTAAATATATAGTTCAAAATTTATATATATATATATATATATATATATATATATATATATATATATATATATATATATATATATATATATATATATATATATATATATATATATATATATATATATATATATATATATATATATATATATATATATATATATATATATATATATATATATATATATATATATATATATATATATATGTATATGTATTCACGTATTGATTCACGGATGGAAAAATGTGATGACACTATATTCCGGGATATCATCCGTTCGCTTGTTGAACTCCGACTGGAATCCTGCATCCGACTGGAATCCTGCAGATGTTTCGCCAAAATGCCAAGTGAGATTTTGGCGAAACGTCTGCAGGATTCCAGTCGGAGTTCAACGAGCGAACGGATGATATCCCGGAATATAGTGTCATCATATATATATAT